>NC_142514.1:43856250-44495000 GCF_057876585.1 Rhinolophus sinicus
TTTTGGCTTCAATTCTAATGCACTATTTTCAGTTAAGCAGAATTTTTTGAGCCATGTGTTCATAAATTTATTCCTTGGAGATACCCTTTAATTTAAATAGACCTCAGGTGTGCAAAATTGAATTAATCATATCCCTAGGTTGATCACAGTCATCACTAGTCAATACATGTCCCTGGTTTTTTACGTGTGTGTATGTGTTTATAATTTAATAATATGACCAATACCCAGGAATTCACCCCTTATTCACATAACTGAAACCTTGTCATTAACTATTTACATCTATGTACTCCACCTCTTTCCCTATCTCACCAACCCTTGATTTACACCCAACCTTCAGGTATCTTTAATTTGAATTGCATTTATCATTCCTTTGTTTCTTTACAGTTAGTATAGTTATGTCACTTTTTCTTATTTTTAACCATTATATTAAAATTATCATGTTGTAAATAGTCTTCTGGAACTTGATTTTCTTAATTAAAGTTACTAATATTTATCTACACTATTTTGTATAATTGTACTTCCTTAATTTACACTGCTCAATACTATTCCAATTTATGAATGTAGCACAATTTAATTATTGTTCTATTCACCGAAAATTCGGTCATTTTCAGGTTTTTGTTTTGCTATTATGAATAATGCTACCATAAATATTTCAACATTCTTTTGAGTATATACCTGGGAGTAGAATTGCTGAGTTATTATGTAAATATTTAACTTCACAATAAAAATGCCAAGTTGCTTTGACAAAGCACAAGGATGAGAGGAGGGATACTGATAATCTACATTCTCAGCAATAATTATTTTTGTCAGGATTCTTGTATTTTATCAGTGAAGTAGATGTGAAATGGTGTATCATGTTGTTTCACATTCCCTGCATTGCTAATGAGGTTGAGAATGTCTTCGTACATTGATCATATGTATTTCTTTTTTTATATATAGCACTTCTTTATATATTTGTGATATAGATCCTTTGTTATTTATATACATTGTAAGTACCTTTACCTGGTTTATGTCTTGACTTTTGTAGTAGATGCTGTTTGTAAAAGAATGTTAACTATTCATAGTTTACTTTTACAACTTCCTCCTTCTCAAAAGAACTGTACTTGGGTAATAGATCTGCCTCAACCAAAGGTCAGCCTGTGGCCAATAACTGACTAATACAGAAGGTCACCTTTTCTCAGGGGGCTTACAATATAATAGGAAAGCAGAATATATCTACAGTGGAAATATATACAAAGCAAATGAACATCTACCAGCAGGAGTCAGGAAAGACTTCTTAGAGAAAGTGAAATTAAACCAAATATTTTCTAGTTGAGAAAGGGGGATAATTCATGGTGTTTCCAAATTGAAGAAACACCTTTTGCAAAAGCACAGATTATAAACCAGCATAGAATATTCTAGAATGCCTGTAGTTCTATATGGCACAAAAAGTGTGACAGCAGGTATGAATTGAAAAGTAGACTGGGATCTATCTACAAAGGCCTTTATTGATAGTATACCTTAATCGCTACTTTGTATCTCCAAAAAAAACTCCCGTTTTCTGTGCAGATGGCTTCCTCTCTTGCCACTGGTTGCAGAGAATATTGTGACCCAGCCTTGGTAATAGTACTCTAGTCCTTTGGACACAGGGATTGGCTAGCAGTGGGCATGTGATGCAAACAGGTCATAAGAATCCTCCCATGCAATTAGTACAATGTATATAGATGTTGATAAAAGAAGCCCTCCCTTTTTGTTGAAATTGCTAATGTGGGGCTGAGAGCAGCCATGTCCCCTACCACACAGAGGACACTTGAATTCAGTAGTGGAAAATCAAGCATAGACTCACAGAAAAAAAAAAGAGAGAGAGAGATAAGAGACAGTAGATGTGAAACTCACATGAAGAAAGTCCGGGTAGCATTGGAGACCCAGTTTCTTTACTCGAGGATCTGTCTCCTACAGATCTTTCTTCAATCTATTCGCTACCCATGTTTCTTCTAAGGAATATAAGGCAATCAGTCATCCTTTTTTTAATTAAAATAGTGACATTGGGTCTGATATTTTCGACTGAGGGAGAGAATTAACTGAAAAAGGCAATGTTTTTATCCAAATGACAATAGAGACCCATCAAAGGGTTTTTTCAGCAGAGTATCAGTTAGATTCGCCTGATGCAAAGTTTTCTGTGGCCACAAGGTGGAGGGTAGATTACAGGGGGTCAAGAAAATCAAGTCGAAAGTAAATGAAAAAGGAAAACTGATAAAGAGCAGGGTCTATATCTGTTTGCTTATCCTTCCTTTACACTTTTAAGTAGGCAGACTCAAATATATACCTGTGTCAAATGGTTTGGTAACACTTTAGGATTCTTGAAGAAATCTTGTTGAGAATAATTTCACTTTTAAGAAACAGAAAAAAAATTGTTTTTAAAGCTTGTATTTTTGTTAGCTATAAGTGATTAGAAATTATTATTAATAATTCAGAGATGATCAAAAAGTTTTAAGAAAATTAAAATGATCCATAGCCCCAACAATTTAAAAACAGTAGTTTAAAATGCACTGTCTTGTCTTTCAGGCTCATAAAAATGTGAAGATATTCGTTTATAAAATACAATTTAATTTTTCCCATTTTTAATCAGATATGATACCGTAAATAATTTTCTATATAACACATATTTTGAATAGTCAACTACTACATTTCATAGTATGGATGTATTATATTGCTTGACCATTAGTCTGCTTTTGGAGACTTTGGTTGGTTCCAATTTTTCATAATTTTAAAGAATGCTTCCATAAGTATCCAACATGTAGATCTTTTTCTGCATTTTAGATTGTGGGTTGGATAAATTCCTAATGGAATTACTGGGACAGAGGTCATATACATTTTTAAGACTTTCCACAAGAGAACTTTGCAAATTAGACTATACGTTTTATTTCAGAAAATATGACAAGTCTGAAATGACGGATGATCCCAATTCCCAGAAATTCACTGCACTTAAAGTGTGGGGCAATCAGATGCGGCTGGTTTGGATGGAGCACAATGTGATGGACTGATTTTTCTTCTCTCTTTACAGTGTTTTTGACTGATACAAATTCTTCATTTCTTTTCCCCCCATAGGAACAAAATGTTCTAAGAAACACAGAACTTGAGATTTGGAGTCTCTGCTGAATTTTTAAATGTTTCTTTGAGGGTAGAGTGTGGAGTATTTTCCCTTCCTGAAGACAGGAAATGAATTCTACAGATTGAAGGCTTTTTTTTTTTTTTTTGAGAACTACCTATACCAAGAATCTCATATGCATGATCTCATTTAATTTCTCCCAACAGCATTTCAGAATTTGAGTCATATATCAGAAAACATGCCAGGCTTGCAACCAACCTAACTTGGAAGATGAATCCAGGTTTCATCAATTAATTGCTTGTTGTTACTTGAATTACCTTCTGCCAATTATAAATTTCTCTGAGTTAAAGAGACTTTATCCATAAAATCATGGGAATATGAATAAATGTCTTACCAGGTAGATATTTTAAGTAAATGAAAAAATGCAGGTAAAGCAATCAGAATAATGTATATCTCTGTCTTAGTCTGGGACCCCCTGAGGTCAGAATCTGAGGCATGCACATCATTTATTCAGGATGTGATCTTCAGGTGCAGAAGGGAAAGTTCAGGGAAGAGAACAGGGAAGGAGAGAAAACTAGTACAATGATATTATCGAGTTGGTCACTAGTGCAGATGGCTGGTGCTTGACCTTCCAGACCTGAATTGTTATGAAAGGCAACTTAGAACTCTTTGCTGGAGGGAAAAAAGGAGAAGTATTTATTCATCAGCACTTATCCCCCACTTTCAAGGACAGCTCTAGGACATGAATTTCCAGGTTGTGTATGTTTGTCAGGAAATTCCTGCCACCATCAGAAAAAACTTCAACAAGATATATGATGGGCAAAGTGCATCTGGTTGCAGTTGCACAAAGCTAGTTAGACCTGGTCACTACAGCAGCAAGTGGGAAAAGATGAAGCCCGTAAGGATTTTCAGTGCCATACAAGTTGTGTCTGCATTTGTTTCCTATTGCTAGTATCACACATTATCACAAACTTAGTGGCTTACAACAACACAAATGTGTTACCTTACGGGGCTAGATATAAAAAGTTCAAAAATGGCTTTTACCTGTCTAAAATGAAGGTGTCAGTAGGGCTGCATTCTGTCCTGTGGGTGCACTTGGATTTGCCAGCTTCTAGAGGCTAGCCTCATTCCTTGGCTCATGGCCGCCTTCCAGCAATGGCATCACTCTGACTTCTTAGGGCATCACACTTCCTTCTCTAACTCTGACAATCCTACCTCCCTCTTATAAGGATGCTTGTGATACATTGGGCCCACCTGATACTTTTCCCATCTCAAGATCATTCATTACTTCTGCTAAGTCCCTTTTGCTATGTGAGAAGATAACATCTTCACCGGTTTCATGGATCAAGATGTAGACATCTTTGGGGAGTCGTTATTTTGCCTACTATAGTGTCCAGTATAGGAATCTAATAAATGTGTATTAGGTTTTCTCCTCTTGCTGACCAATGAATTTACATCTCCCCCGACTCCACCTGACACAAATTTTCATCAAGTCACATAGGTAGGAAGTGAATAGGTAAAGCCACAAATTCGTATCATCTGGTTGCAAATCCATTGATTTGGGAGTCTCAGCAATCAATAACTCAATGGTGGGGATGGTAAAGGATAGTGTGGTGCTGCTACTAGCACAGGGGCTGGTGTGATTCAGAGCGGAGTGAGAATGTGCCAATGAGAATGAGGAGAAATTTCACCAAAAAGCCTCAACAATTGCAGATTCCATTTCCAATGTGGTTCTTCTAAATTACTTTCAATTTTCTGGGAATGAAAATTTACTGTTTTTAAGTTGTCAAAGTCAGATAACTTTGACAAAAAGATAGATTTGTTGAATCTAAAACACATCATCATTCATCTGGAATCTTGAATAAATACTAAACGAGAAATATTATTTAACATGACTTCGTAACAGGACAAAACTGCTCAGGTTTTTTTTGTGAAAATCTACACTTAAATAGGAGGTCTAGGTGCTCCAACTGGAATATTTAGAAAAAATTTGTAAGTTTAAAAAACAAATAAAATAAAAATCCACGTAACTATTATCCAATTGGAGAAAAAAACACATTACCACAATGTGGTACATAATTACACAAGGCCTGAGAATTCCCATGCTTCTCTCTGATCCCATTCCCTACCATACTCCCTAATAGTGATCAGTGTCCTGAATCAAGTTTTTAATATTCCTTTTCTTTCCTTTTTTTTCAAATTATCGACATATTTCCGAACATATATTGTTAGTATTTTATATAAACTGGATTATGTCAATGAGTTCTGTTATTTAATCATGCTGATGTATGTAGCTACGGTTGATTCAACTTTTTGCTTCTGTGTATTAACTCATTGCATTAGCAAACTATAATTTATTTATCCACCTTATTTAGCCAATGGAATTGTTTCCTCTTTGGTGATATTTATTTTTGTTGCTATGTTTTTGTTTCTCTCTTGACTATTACAAGTTAATGAACAGGTTTGTGCTTGACTCTCCCATGCAAGAATTTCTCTAACGTATAAACTCAGGAGAGGAGTTGCATGTTTGTAAGATAGGTGCATCTTAAGGTAGAAGAGAATTCTAAACTGTTTTGAAAATAGGGGCAAAGTGTAAATAGTCACCAGCAGTCATGTGACTTACTCTCTGTTTTTACCAAAACCTGATATTAGCAGACTTTAAAATTGTTGCCATTCTAGCAAATACAAAATGGTATATTTTGTAAAATAGTTAAATGTATTAAAATGTATTTTCGTGGTAGGGCTTTAGCATCTTGTTTATAAAATCTTCCTCTACCCCAAGGTCACATACATATTCTCCTATGTTATCTTGTAAAATTTGATGTTCTCTTTCAAATTTGAGTCTTTAACTGGGATTCATTTTTACATAGAGAGAAATAGAAATCCACCTTAATTTTTTCTAATATAGATACTGTCTTATACAATAAGAGAGAAGTTGTCTATTCTTTTTTTAAATTAAAATTTATTGAGGTGACAATGGTTAGTAAAATTATATAGGTTTCAAGTGCACAATTTTGTAATACATCATCTATATATCACATTGTGTGCTCACCACCCAGAGTCAGTTCTCCTTCCATCACCATATATTTGACCCCATTTTGCCCTCTTCTACCAACCCCCTCTCCCCTTTACTCCACCCCCTGCCTTCCTTTACCCTCTGGTAATCACTAAACTGTTGTCTGTGTCTATGAGTTTTTGTTTCTTTATTTGTTTGTCTTGTTCTTTTGTTGCTTTCAGTTTTATATCCCACATATCTGTGAAGTCATGTGGTTCTCGACTTTTTCTGTCTGACTTATTTCGCTTAGCATAATAATCTCAAGATCCATCCATGTTGTCGCAAATGGCACTGTTTCATCTTTTCTTATGGCAGAATAGTATTCCATTGTGTATATATACCGCATCCTCTTTATCCAATCGTCTATTGAAGGATATTTTGGTTGATTTCATGTATTGGCCACTGTAAATAAAGCTACTATGAACATCAAAGTCACATGTCTTTATTGATACATGTTTTCAGATTTTTCAGAGAGGGATTACTGGGTCATATGATAATTCTCTTCTTAATTTTTTGAGGAACCTCCACACTGCCTTCCATAGTGGCTGCCCAATCTCCATTGCCACCAACAGTGTATGAGGGTTCCTTTTTTCCCCACAGCTTCTCCAACACTTTTTATTGTTTGTCTTGTTGATGGCAGCCATTCTAACTGGTGTGAGATGATATCTCATTGTGGTTTTTATTTGCATTTCTCTGATGATTAGTGATGTTGAGCATCTTTTCATATGTCTGTTGGCCATCTGTATGTCCTTTTTGGAGAAACATCTATTCAGGCCCTCTGCCCATTTTTTAATTGGATTGTTTTGTTATTGTTGAGTTGTATGAGTTCCTTATATATTTTGGATATTAGCCCCTTATCAGAGGCGTTATTTGCAAATATCTTCTCCCATTTAGTTGGTTGCCTCTTTATTTTGTCGACGGTTTCTTTTGCTGTGCAAAAGTTTTTAGTTTGATATAGTCTCATTCATTTATTTTAGCTTTTAGAAGCTGTCTATTCTTTACCCAATGATTTGCACTGCATATTTTGTTACATATTTCCATATATTTGTACATTGCTTTCTACTAATTCTATTCTAATTTCATTGGTTTATTTGTCTGTACTCAAATAACACTAAAATTCAAATTATTAGTGCTTTATATAAGGATCTTACTATTCAATAAGTCATGTCCCCAAATTTCTGCTGTTTCCGCCCCACCCCCACCCCCAGGAGTGTTTTGGCTTTTCTTAGCTTTTCCTCCTTCATAAAAATTTTAGAATAATTTTGGTATTTTGGAATCAATTTTTCAAGGTGCACAAAAGCTTTTGTAAGATTTTCATAAGAGTAGATAATTTTAAGAAAACTTGACAGTTTTACTTTCATTTGCTTAAAAAATCTTTTATTACAGAAAATTTTAAACACATACAAATCATTTTATTTACTTTTTGTATCTTTAAATTCCTCTAGCTTTCTTGCCTGTAAGATTAGGTGACAGTTTTAAACTTTTGAATCTTTCTATTCGTGAACATGGCATATCTTCCTATTGGTTGAGATTTTTTTTAATATTTTTAAGTTAAATTTTATAATTTTTCCTTTAAGTCTTGAAAATATTTTTTAAATTTCTTTGCATATGTATGTATGTCTGTATGTACATAGATAGATATATTTTATTGTTATTATATCATTTTTAATATTACACTTTTAGCTCGTGCATAATGCACAGAAATACAATGAATTTGATAATGATATTGTTTTGATCAAAAATGAAAAATTTCCTGTTCATGTCTAGTAGTTTATTAATACATTCTTTGCATTTTATATGGAAACAATCAGTGTATGTGCAAATAATGATGGGAACATTGTGTCTTATTTTTATGTATTTATGCCTTTAATGTCTTTTTCTTGTCCTGAACTTACAGGAAATTATTGAAAGGATGATGAGCCTTTTTGACTTGTATATATTTTAATGTTTCTTTATTAAATGGACCTTCTGATTCTTGTTTTTGTCACTCTTGCATATTTAATTTTAGTGGATACTTCTTTTATACTCATTGAGGTCATGCATTTTTCTCTTTTAATCATATGCTAATATAATTAATTTATGCTTTTATATTAAACTTACCTTGTAGTGTGGGAAATTCTAACCATCTATGATGTATTATATATTTTTAGATAATTGATTTATTTTGCTAATAATCTGTTAGAGATTTTAGCATATGAATAGAAATAATGTGTAATTCTTATTTCTTCTGCCATCTTTAATTCCAGTATCAAGAATAGTAGACATTAAAAAGTTTGTGTTCTAAATGGAAAGCAAGTCCACTTATAAAATTGAAATTACTAATATATTCTAAGGTCTACCACATAATTTTTATTTGTTTTCTTGTTTTTTTCAATTTTTCTCTATTCTTGTCTCACTTTACATTGATTGAGATTTTTCTTTGTCCTGTGCTTTGTGAACTTAAATAGTCTCATCTTCCTCCTGCAAAACTTACGAGAGTATATAAAGTATACCAAACACTCTTTGTAGAACTAGAAAACCGGAGATGGCAATTAGGTATAATTTAATCCAACCTTCAAAAGAGCTTTGGTTATCATCTGTTCAATTCCCTAGACCTTCTCTGCCTAACCTACATGTCATGGTAGATGCCCAAAGGAAAAGAAAAATACAATTAACATTGTTATGAAAAACCACCATGTTTTTGAAAATATAAGTATTTTCTCCTCATGATTACATTTAATCTTCAGAACAATTCTTGATGTATTATTATCCCCTCTTTTGGATGAGGAAACTGAAATTTACAAAGGATAATTAATAGGTTCAGAACTTTACATCTGAACTGCACTGTGATAAAGGTAAGAGTCATTGTTAGTGAAATTACATGAGAGATATAAATCTAAGTAAATAGAATTCCTTGTCTTGCAGCAATAGGTAGAGGATTCATGGATGAGGTAGGAGCCCCATGATGAGGCAATGCACATCTACAGCAGCTTATCGTATCCTCTGACGCTGAAATCTTGAGAGCATAGACTGAACTCAGGCAGGCCAGGATTCGTGCCCCAGAGCTAAGGATGTGACTTGCTGCAAATTTCTTTTCTTTTTTTTTAAAGACTATCCATTTCTCTCTTTTTTTTTTTTTTTTAAGATTTTATTGGGGAAGGGGAACAGGACTTTATTGGGGAACAGTGTGTACTTCCAGGACTTTTTTCCACGTCAAGTTGTTGTCCTTTCAGTCTTAGTTGTGGAGGGCACAGCTCAGCTCCAGGTACAGTTGCCGTTGCTAGTTGCAAGGGGCGCAGCCCACCATCCCTTGTGGGAGTCAAACCGGCAACCCTGTGGTTGAGAGGACGCGCTCCAACCAACTGAGCCATCCGGGAGCTCAGCAGCAGCTCAGCTCAAGGTGCCATGTTCAATCTTAGTTGCAGGGGGCGCTGCCCACCATCCCTTGTGGGACTCGAGGAATTGAACTGGCAACCTTGTGGTTGAGAGCCCACTGGCCCATGTGGGAATCGAACAAGCAGCCTTCGGAGTTAGGAGCACAGAGCTCTAACTGCCTGAGCCACCGGGACGGCCCTCTTTTCTTTTTTTTTAATTAAATTTATTGGGGTGACATTGGTTAGTAAAATTATACAGATTTCAAGTATACAGTTCTGTAATACATCATCTATATATCGTGTGTTCACCAACAAGATTCAGTTTTCCTCCTATCAACCCCCTTTTCTTCTCCTTCCATTTGACACCCTTTACCCTTTTCTACCACCCACTCCTTAACTTCTTTTTGACATGACTTTAGTTTTAAAGAAAATTTACAAGAATAATAGTACAAAGAATTCCTCTGTACCTTCTCGTAGAGTCTTTAAATGTTGACACATTATCGCAGTTGTTTTATCATTCATATACATACACACACACGCACACACACACACAAACATTTTTTTCGGAATCATTTGAAGGTAAGTTACAGACATGATGATCATTAATAATTCAGTGTGTATTTTCTAAAAACAAGGGCATTCTCTTATATAACCATAGTACAATTCCAAAATCAGGAAATTAAATTTGATGTAATTTTATTATCTAACCTTCAGGTTGCATTCATATTTCTCCACTTGGGCCTATATTGTCCTTTATAGCAAAAGAAAATCCTGGGTCACATGTTTCATTCAGTCTTTGTTTTTTATGACATTGACATTTTTGAAGGGAGCAAGTCAGATGTATTTTAGAATGTCTCTCATATTTGAGTTTTCTTATGATTAGTTTCAGGTTCTGCATTTTTTTACAGGAATACTCCAGAGATGATACTGTGTTCTTCTCAGGGCATGAGGTCAGAAGAAACATAATATTGTCTGTATAATTCATTTGTAATTAATAATTATCTTATAGGACAGAACTTTTGAATCTAGGTAAATATCTTAGTTCCATCAATGTTTTACCTATTAGTTTTATCATCTGTTTATGACTCTTCCTTAATCACTGAATACTGTGATTCTTGCCAAAAGTTTTTTTCTGATTTCATCGATCCTTCATTATTTATCAGATGGAAGAGGAATAATCCCAAAAAAGCATTTGCTTTTTCCCCATTTATTTATTTGCTTGTTTATTTATATCATTCTGTATATCTGTGTAGAGTCCATGTTGCAAGTATGTTAACCTTCATGAGCCTCAGTTCTTTCTCTGTAAAATGGCAATAATAATATTTACCATCTAGATTTTCTGTGTAGATTAAATAAGCTAATATATGTAAAATTCTCAAAATCATATGCATCAAATAAATTGGAGCTATTTGTATAAGTAATAGTAATAATTATCATCATCATCATCATCATCATCATCATCATCTGACTCTCTTTTCATATAGTGAGAAAATGTAGGTGCCATTTGCTTTCAGTACTTTAGGATCTTGGACAAGCCATTTAACCTCTTTTCGTCTCATTTTTCTTACCTGTAAAATAATGGAGTTCAGTCAAACAGTCCTAAATTCAATTTCAGTTCTCCCGTAGGAAACTAAGATTCAGTACCTATAAAACATTTGTATATAAATTCATTTTCTTCCAACAAACTGTCAAATATTCTGTACTGGTTTTGCCATATGAATACCTTCCATAATTCTTAGTGTTCTTCCAAAATTTCACAGGATATGTATTTTATCTCCGAGTAAACAGGTTTTGTGTTCTATTTCATCATACTTTATATTTTAGTAATATTAGTTGGCCACAGCTATTTTTCAACTATGCTAATGATTTTTGACAAAATATGAAATAACTAAAGACAGATGGCTTGCAGCTCCAACTGTTGGGGTTTCTTTTCCTCTGCCAGAAATGTCCAAGATCCTTCAATGAACTGTGGCCTCAGACTACCTGATGGCACTGATTTGCATTGTAGAGAAGGAAGAATTCAAACTTATGAAATGTATTTCTAATATAAGTCTCATCATGAAGTGTGACCAATATATAGCTTGGAATTTTCTTATAGGTAGCCTTGCACAAGTCTTTGCATATTGTGGAAATGAAGACTTCATTAATGGAAAGCTAGTAAATGGATTAATCTCATTATTAAACATTTTCCATAGGAGAGATTGTCTGGGATAGTAGAAAGGGTCCTGGACTTGAATTTTTAATATCAGGGCTTAAATCTTAGTTCTTACTAGTCCTGTGACCTGGGTCAAGTTCTCTGAATTTGATTTTCTTCTTATGTCAAACTGGAATAAAATGACAAATCTCAGAGATATTTTAAGAAGTAAATAAGTCAGGTTCAGTGAAAGCATCTATCATATGAAGGGTGCTTAATAAGTGTTCAGTAAATATGAAAAAAATAACTGAGGATAAATTAGGTCTAGAATGGCCGGAACAATCATCTTTAGCATTTTCTACTCACGCTTGAAAATTTGGCAACATCTTTGACTTCCTGTAATCCCCAACACATTAAAAGAGTCAAACATTTTTAGTTTTCTCTTTAAATTGTCTCCCTGATCCTTTATCTCCAAATAAGGGATCATCTTGAATATAAGCACAGGGGCAAGAAATATTAATTCTCAATTTTTCACGGTGCTTTATAGTTGACAAAGCTCTATCTTTCATACATTAAAATAACTCTAAAACGATGAAAAAACAAAATAACTAAGTGATTTGCCAAGGTTCTATAACTATGTTGGTTTTAAACACAGGACCTTCGATTCGGAATCCAACATTAGTTCACGGCATGCATGGGATATGCTGTATGAACATATGTACAAGCACTGGAAAAGCATCACCAGTAAGGACAGCCCACTCTCTCCAATCCTAAAGGAAGGAAGGCAAAGATCAAAGAAATATCGGCAATCTCCCTCCCATGTAGATCTCCTATGGGGAGAGAAAAATCATTACCTGAGGGTCTCCTCACGATCCCTGGAGAAATGGGAATTGTTCAAACACCAGTCAGTAGACAGAGAGAGCAGCCAAGCATTGGTATCACCACCTGATAACTGGATTTTCCGAATTGAGATGTTTGTTATGCAGAATGATTTTTACATAAGTTAATCACCAATACTCTAAAACAGGGGTTCTCAATCTGGGCCTATTTTGCCCCCAGGGGACATTTCACAATGTCTGGAGTTACTTTTGTCAGGACTGGGTGGGAATTGGGGGGGGCTACTAGAATCTAGTCATCAGAAACAAGGGATACTATGAAACATCCTACAATGTCCAAGACAGCTCTGCAAACAAAGAATTTTCCAGTCCAAATGTCAAGTGCTAAGGTTGAGAAACTCTGCTCTAAATGTATTTTCAGTTACTAAGTATTGCAAACTATATTCCCAACATCAGGTCTCTGCTGTTTGTAAAGAACTCCCACCAAAATGGTCCCTGGCCCAAGAGCCTCAAGCATTGCTTAAAATGAAGAGCACGTGTGGGTTCAATTCAGTTGACCTAAAACCTTAATGTTTATCTACTCTGGTCAAAGCACTAGGCTAGGCACTATTGAGAAATATGTAAAATAATTACAACATGTTCCATACCTTTCAGGAATTTATAATTCATTAACTGTGGCAACTTCCTGGAGAACAAAAACCATGTACCTACATACTAGGTGTTTAATAAATATTTATTAAGCAAAAAAAACAAGGCTCCGTAATTTTGCAAAATCTTCCCCAGTTTCCTCAAGTCCCACACCCAACTTCACCTCCTCCTTTTGTTTGAAGACTTGCCTTATACTCGATAGAGAAATTTGAGGTCATCTGTATGAATCAACTTAGTCTCTACTTCCCCTCATTGACATTTGTACCTTTATTCCCTCCCTCTTTCAAGTCTTGGAGAATGAGGTATTTTTCATGCTATCCAAGGCCAACTCTTCTATTCCATTTGTTTCCTTAGCCCTCGCCCCCCATTCCATCATGTTCAAGATGTGACTTGATCAAAACAGTAATACCTAATTTATGCAAAGGATATGATTCAGTGGTCATAAAATAGTATGTGGTCAATGAATGTAGCTCTTGTATTCCCCTTCCAGTTCAAGTCTCTGACATCCTGCGACATAACATCCTTCTAACCGATATCCACATTTTTTTTCCTTCTTGTTTGAACCTACTTCTCTGTTTTCACTTTTTTATTTCCCATTCACTTAACACTCTGAAATCTCATTCTGCCTGTATAACTCACTGAAATTGCTCTTAAAGATGAAGATCTCCATACTGCAAAATTTCAAGAACCAGCGAGTATTAAACTCCTTGAAGCATGTGCCCTTTCCTACAAACATGACCATATATACCCAAACACAAAAACTTTTCATAATATTTTCCATGGATTGACTGACACTTCCATTGAACCCCCAGTTTACAAGCGCTGCAGTTCACAGAATTTAGTCCTCACTGGAGAACCCTGTTGCATTTAACACTGTTTTATCTCCAATGAATGCCTGGAGCCAGGGCGAAGGACATCCTACCATTATTTCTTCAGCAACTATCCACGCTACATGCTGCATAGGATACACGGAGCAGTAACAGAGCAAGATCTCTATTCTCCAGAAACTCCCATTAAATATTGTTTGACAAAGGAATGAGTAGCTTTGAGATTTCAAACCTAGTTGCCTGGGAATATGGTAACGGCCCTCAGGCATCTATGCTTACCAATATACCACCACCACCACCATTGAAAAAGAGAATCGAAGGCAAGGACTGATACAGGAAATCAAGCACTAAGTTTGGCCTTGGATATATTGTTATTAAGAAAAAATAAGACATCCAGGGACAGAAATGGGTGAGTGGCAGGGTAGGAGATTTTGACCTTCTGAGGAGAATCTGAGGCTCAAATTGATTTGAATCAGTTCTCAAACTAGGCACGATTTTAACTTTTTTTTTTTTCTTTAGATAACTATCCAGAAAGAAATAAAAAATGTCACTATTTGAGTAAAAAATTCAAACTGTAAACAATTATAGGACTGTGGATAAAGCAGTAGTCATTGAAGTCAGACAGATGTGATGGACCTAAATCTAGTCTAGACTGATAACATGCTATATCTGAGACCTTGAGCAAATAAGTAACTTCACTAAGTGGTAATGTCTTCATCTGTAAAATGGGGATAATGAGGATAATAGTAATACCTAATAAATCATGTTAAGAATATTTAGCGAAATCTTTCATACAGGAGACTTAGAACAATGCACAGCACATAATAAAGAATGATTAAATTATTATATCAGTATTATTTTTACCTTTAGAGTTTTGTTTTAATTAAATGACCATTTATAAAATCTTGAAGATCAGGAAGCCAAATAAGCAAAATTCTCCAAAAATAAATAGTTTTCTTATTGTTTAAGTTCATATTCAAGACAAAGAGCCAAAAAATATATATTTTATAAACTATAACTTCCTGGCACAATTTCCTTGAATATTCTGTACTTTAATCTATATATAGGATGATGGTAATTTATGTCCATAGATGTGAACCTAAGGCTCTCAGAGTTCCTCAGTCATTAAAAAAAATAATTGAATTCAATGACAACAATTGAATCATTAACTAATTTACTCATTCATTCAACACTCATTGAATGCTTTCTATATGCCAGACACTGTGATAGGTATTGGAAATACAGAATAAAAAAGACTGTCTTCACAGAGCTTACAGCCTAGGAAAGATACTAAAAACTGTGTAATTACTAATGTGTAATTACAAGCTTTGATAAGTATCATGGATAAAAAGTACAGCAAATTATAAAATCATGTAGTAAGTAGGGAATCCAATCTCTTTGGAGGTTTAAAGAAAGCCTTCCTGGAGAGGTGATATTTGAGCTGTGATCTGAAGAGTCATTGAATGATAGAGAGGTGAAGAGTTTCCCAAGTAGAAAGGAACAGTATATGTTAAGACTTTGTGTAACTTAGAGAAGGAAAAAGGAGGGAAAATCAATTACTACAACTTGGTAGATGTGGCAGCAATAGCAGAACACCGCTTAAATCTCTATTCAGAAGAGCTTTCTCTGAGAAGCCTGGTTGACTGGCAGCCTCCGGTCAACACACCTCTGATCCAGCAAAGTGTTCATGTTGAGTCAAGGCTTTTGCCAGGCTTCTTTCAACCAATGACTAAATACAACAAGGATACTAGAGCCAGGTCATTACCGCTTAACATGAGACACCTCTGACAAGCAACCTTTGCCTAAAAACTTCCCATCAGCCTGGCCAACGTTTTCTCGAAATTACACTATAGTCTGAAGCTCTTCCTACTTACCCCCCTTCCTTCCCTTTCTTCTCTTATAGCTTTCAGATATCTGCATAGTGACCTGAAGGCACTCTGCCTACTTCTATCCCTTCCCCTTTATCATTCACACATTTTAGTTCCATCCACAATGTACCATTTTCATCTTACAAAGTGCTACTTCTGGACCCATCTGACTTCAGATTGCTGACTGACATAATCCAGCCCATAATGGGACATGTTCTTTCGGTGCACCATGAGCAAGCTTTCTGTTTCTACTGGGACCCAGTAACATGCAAGGAACTATTTATCAAAAGGAACTGTTTCTCCATTGCAGAGGCAGGGCCTTTCTGCAGAACCTCAGGGTTCTGTGCTGTAAAATCTCCTCAGCTGAATATCTGAGTTCATCACTTATAAGTTCTACTTTCCACCCAATAGAATAAAATTCATCAGGTTCTCTGCCACTTTATAGCAAGAATCGCCCTTCCTCCTCTTTCTAATAACATGTTCCTCTTTTCCATCTGAGACTGCACTAGAAACAACTATAGCATTCATATTTCTGCCAATAATCTACTTCTTCAAGGCAAAAGAGGTGTTTTTTTTATATCTAGTATTTCAAAACGTTTGCATCCTCTACCCATCACCAGTTCTAAAGCCACTTTACATTTTTAGGTATTTGTTATAGCAGCACTCTACTTCCCAGTGCTAAAATCCACATTAATTTCCTAGGGCTACAGTAAAAAAGTACAAAAAAATGGGTGGGTGGCTTAAAATAACAAATTTATTGCTTCACAGTTCTGTGAGCTAGAAGTCTGGAATCAAGATATCAGAAGGGCCATGTTCTTTCTGATGGTTCTAAGGGAGAATTCTTGCTTGACTCCTCTAACTTCTGGTGTTTGCTAGCAATCTGTGGCATTCCTTGGCTTGTAGATGCATCACTCCAGTCACATGTCTCTCTTCTCCTTGCATGTCTTCACACTGTCTGCCTCTGTGAGTGTCTGTCTCTGTGTGCAAATATCAGCTTTGTGTAAGGATGCCAGCCATATTGTACGAGGGCTCACCCTAAGGACTTCATTTTAACTTGATTACTTCTGTAAGGACCCTATTTCCAAATAAGATCATACTGTGAGGTACTGGGGGTTAGAACTTCAACATTTTTCTTTTTTTTCTTTTTTCTTTTTTCTTTTTTGTTTGATGGGAAGAACAATTCAACTCATAACACTATGTGAAAGACATTAGTAATTATGCTACAAATAATGCCCAGGCTTTTTGGACATGCAAATCCCTTGTAAGACTACTCCACATTCCAAAGCCCGCAAGTTGAAAATTACTAAAGTTAGTCCAATCTTCCTCATTTTATAAATGAAGACGATTAAGTCAAAAGATCAAACCCATGTATTATGACTTAAAATCAAGCTCAATTGTATCAAATGACTCTATTCCACTCCCCACCTATACTATTTAAACAGAAGAGGTTACAAACAAATCTTTTTTTCAAATAATTAGAATACTTGGATAGCCACGTGTCACTTTCGTGAACTTTAAAAGATTTGATTGGATATAAATACTTTGAAACATCTAAATGAAAAAGCAGTGCTTTAGAGTTATATCAGTCACCTTAGGCTAAATTATTATTCAGTAACAGAAGGCCCCAAAATCTTATTGGCTTGCAATGACAAAGATGTATTCCTCACTCACATTACTTGTCCATCAGGAGTCACTGTAGGCTCTGTTCACTTTACCTTTATGCAATTACCTAGGATATGCAGAAAGGAAAGGAAGGCCCACGCACATAGCATCTCCTAACATTGAGGCTAGACCAGGAAAAAGAGAACTCACTCTACCCCCCCTCCACCAGCCTACACACACTGAATAACAAGCAACAATATAAAAATGAGTAAGGTGAAAAGGCTGGAATAAAGAACCCTTCTCCATGGCACATGGCACAAGGAAAGATTAAAAATGAGGACAAAGTAAGCACATGGAGAAAAACCCTATAACACCACAACTCCCATCCTAAGCACAAGGCATTTCTAGAGGAAAGGCTGGGGTTTTTTGTAGGTTGCCACAGCAACAGCAACACCCAAGCCTGACTCAACTCTTAACTAGATTTTCTCAAACCCCCACATTATTGGCCTGCCAAGATGTGTGCCAGTTTCCAGGAGTAAATAGCATTTACTCACGTCTCTATTATTTTGCATGAGTTATCTGACATTCAATTAAAAAATTTCAAAGACACAAAGAAAATAACCTATCATTAAGAGAAAAAAAAAACAATTTAACAGTGTCAAAATCAAAAAGGCAGGCCCCAAGTGTTGAATTTTTATATAACTGTGGTTAATATATAAAGAATTTAGTGGAAAAGGTAGAAAACATATGAACATTAGTGAGAAATTTCAGCAAACAAGTGGAAATTATAAGAAGCACATGACAATAGGAGAAATATAAATGGATGCATTGGAGATGAAGAATGCCTTTGTCAGACTCATCATTAAATTTGACATAGCCAAGGAAAGAGTCAGTGAATATGAGGATCGATCAACTGGAAATCACCCAGAATGAAACACAAAGAGAAAAAAGTGAAAACAAACAAATAAAACGCACGGCAGCAAACAGAAAAACAGAACAGAGGGTCCAAAAACTGTGCGACAATAGCAAACAGTCTAGCATATGTTTAAGTAGAATTTTAGAAGGAGAAGAGAGACAGAAATAATCATGCATAACAAAAATATTTGATGGAATAAAGGCGAAGGATTTTGCAAAAAATAACAAATGTCATCAAACCATAGATGCAAGAATCTTGGAGAACCCCAAGTAGGATAAACACTAAATACCCCATTCTGCTTATCCTCTCAAAGACTATGATGTAGCCAAAGTAAATGTTCCTATTTTTATTGATGAGGAAAGATTGAGTGGTTTATCTATAACTTGCATGAGTTGTATGAAGGCAGAACTCTGAGGACTACCAAGAACTTTTTTCCATCTGTTGCTTTGTTGAATTTGTTTGCCCCCTCTCCTACGTACTTGCTGTGTGATCATGGACTTATTACTTAAATTTCATTTCTTCCTTTAAAATAAAACAGTCTAATAATATAGAGTTGTTCTCAGAAAACATAGAGAAACTAGAACCACACTTGGCATAATTTTGTACTCTACGGCTCCTATAACACAGGTGTGTGGGGACCATCTGTGAATCTACTCTCAGAGTTAAGCACAGGAGGTGAGCATGAGTTTCTTCTACTCTTAGATCCCCACATTTATCTGAGGTTCTATGGTTTCTGTTCCTTTTCATGGCTGGAGGAGAGGGGGCAACAAGACAGGCCTTCTGTGGTGACTAACTTTTGTAGGCTATATTCTTCAAATATTTTCTCTCTTTCCTAGCTTGGAGAATCATAATTATACATAGTATATTTGTTTCCTGGGGGCTAGGATGGGGAAGAAAGGTCGGAGAATATTCTTCCTGGCCTCATCTTTTCCCAAAATTTTATTTTTAACACCTAAACTGTTGTTTTCTAAATTATAAAAACAACAATTTTCTTTTCTTTTTCACTTTTCATTTTCTCCACTGATCGTCCACTTTTGCAGCAATACTTGTTTCTTGTTTCTGAGCCTGCAGGGGAGAATGTCACAGGGTTAAATAGACAAACACAAGAAAAGGGAGAAATAAAAGTACATCGGCATATTATATCACATACTATTATTGTCATTATTGATAAATTATAATTATTTTAACAAACTTGTTCATTGTTCCAAAAGCAATCCATCCCCATTGTATACATAAAAGCCAAGTAAAGCATGTTCTGCTTACTCTGACAATCATCTAGCAACCTCTTAAATTATTTATAACGTATCTCCTGTACCTTTCCATTTCCTGGTTCCTGTCCCTTAGTCTGGGGGCTTTCATATCTCTCAGTTTTGGTTTCCTTGCCCGGATTCTAAGAGTTCTCATGTCTAATCTATTGACTGTTTCCCTTCTGTCTCAAGTAGGAAACTTCATCCTTGTTCGGACCCCAGGAATCCAAACCTTAGCACAGATCCTTCCCAGCAAACAGGCAGGCTCTTTTCAAGTTGGGTGATAACAACATTTCAAAGGAATAAAGCTTCAACTTGCTCCATCCAAAGTAGTTTCTGTCTCTCACTGTCTCATTCTCTTTCTTTCTCTCATAAAAAAAAAAAAAAAAAAAAAAAAAAATCTGCTCCAAAGTATGCAAACATTTATTGTGAAACATATTTCCCCTTTTTGTATAAAAGAATATAAACACGTCGGCTGACATATGGGCCCATGTGTTCCTTCCCCAAGGTGTGAGGAGCCTGGGAGCAGCATATGTGCCAGGTGATGGAGAGCTTGCCACAGTGCGGGTGGGAGTGTTGCTGTCTTGTGAAACAGGTGCACGAAAGCCCATGTGACTAGAAGGCCCTGTGAAATGAAGTTAGGGTTACTCCGACCCACAAGGCTAATACAGGACTATTAAGTTCAGATTCAACTCTGTTTATTTGGCACCTTCCATGTGAACTTAGTGGACCTCAGGACTTAAATGACAGAAATCACCTTGCAGAATGCAAATTATACCCACATAGTTGAGAGTCGAGGACTGAGAAGAAATTAGGTGAACTTTCTATAGTGGGCCTTGTCAAGTTTTAGCTGCGTAAGAATCACCTGGAAGGCTATTGAAACACAGATTGCTGAGCCTGACCTCCAGCCCCGCAAAGTTTCTGAGTCAGCAGTTCTAGGGTGGGTCTGTATAATTTGCACGTCTAACATATTCCCAGGGGATGCTGCTGCTTCTGGTCCAGAAACCACACTTTGCAAACCACGTTTCTAGCATGCAATGCACAGTGCTGAGGTAAAAAGCCCTGATAAACTGCAGTGTGAAACATCAGTGCTATTAGCCAAAACCATGAAAGGCACATCCATCATTATGCACAAGAGGCAGGAGCAGGGTAGAACATTGGATACCACACCAAGCAAGCCGGAATGGTGCTAGGAGTGAGGAGTCAAGTCAAAGGGCTTGAAGTGATTGCCACAGTCGCACGCAAAGTCCCCAAAACAGAGCTTAAATGGCTGCCAGAGATCGGGTTTAAATATACATGATTAGAGTGGTCAGGGTAGGATACCACTTTTTGACTCAAATATTTCATTCTTACTGTTCCTTTGTCATAGGGTAAACTCAGATTATACCAAAAGTCAATAATTCCAAACAGAAATGACCAGTCTGTGTGTGTGTGTGTCTGTGTGTGTGTGTGTGTGTGTGTGTGTGTGTGTGTGTTTATAAGAATAATTGAGATTCCTTTCAATTCATATATTGAAGTTCCTCTGAGTATGAGCAACTCATTGGCTATGGGGGAAGTAATGAGTTCAAGACTAAAGGTAACTCTCCTTGACTTTGAAGATCTCATACACTAGTGAGATATGTCTACCCCAAGTCAGACTGTGACAGGTGGCAGGCATAGAGGAAGGAGGGGTTTAATTAATTCTAATTTGAGAGAAGTAGTGTCTGACAGGGAAGACTTTCTCATGGAAGGGGGGACATTTAAGTGCACCTGAAAGATGAGCAGGAATTTTAGCGGACACTTGAAGAATAACCATAGTCTAATATGTGAAAGAAAAATATTTTCCTCTTGCAGTGAGGAGTAATATCCTACCTTAGTCTTACTTCCTCTATGTTGAAAGAAAACTATATTTTTGTTCATCTTAAAAGACTTCCAAAATGAAGGTAAATATACAGAAGAGAAGACAGTTGGAGAAAATACATTTTACAAAGGCAAAATTCTCCCTGAGTGGAAAGCATTTTGTTTTATTCTTATCTCTTTCCTGCTTACATCCCTCAAGGGAGCATTTCATTTAGAGCTGTCAAATTTCCTGAATTCCACTGTGTGTTTGCACAAACTTCTTAGAGTCAGAGTGTAAAACACAGAAAATTCTGTAACTTAGAGGCATCTTTTTTCATTCTACAAATAGTATACTGGTTGGAAGAATTAGCTATTAGTATTAATAGTAGTAAAATACAATAATTATAATATGTATTACTTTATAATTTCCACTAATGTACTTATATTAGTCTGCTTGGGCTGCCATAAGAAAATACCACAGACTGGGTGGCATAAATTTATTTCTTACAGTCCTGGAGGCTGGAAGTCCAAGATCAAGGTGCCAGCAAGGTTGGTTTCTGGTAAAAACTCTTTCTGGCTATCTCTCCCTGTGTCCTCACATGGCCTTTCCTCTGTGCACGTGTGCACAGAGAGAGACGTCTCTCCCTTTGCTTATAAGGACACCAATCCCATCAGATTAGGACTCTGAACATAAGACCCCATTAACCTTAATTACCTTCTAAAAGCTCTATCTCTAAGTGTAGTTACATTGTGAGTTAGGGCTTTAACATATGAATTTGAGGGCACCACAATTTAGTCTATAACCTCCTCAGGGTCAGATACCTTATTTAGCTTATTTTATCTCCCCTACTATGTTTCCTACATCATTTCCTAATACATGTAAATCATTTGACTTGAATGTAATTCACGTTTATTCTCTCAGTGAGTCATCTCAACAACATGATGAGATGGGCAGGGGCAATATTAATATCACCCAAAATTTACACATGAATGACCATGGCTCTTAGTATGTACATAGAATATACCAAATACTGTTCTAAGCTCTACATGAGTTAACTAATATTATTCTTGTTTTAATAATGAGGAATTGGGCAGCCAGATGGCTCAGTTGGTTAGAGCGCGAGCTCTCAACAACAAGGTTGCCGGTTCGATTCCCACATGGGATGGTGGACTGCGACCCCTGCAACTAAAGATTGAAAACGGGAACTGAACGTGGAGCGGAGCTGCGCGCTCCACAACTAGATTGAGGGACAACAACTTGGAGCTGATGGGCCCTGGAGAAATACACTGTTTCCCAATATTCCCCAGTAAAATTTATTTTAAAAAATAATAATAATGAGGAACTGAAGCCCAGAGAGGTTAAATAATTGCCCAGGATGATATCTGGTAAATGTCAGAACCAGTATCCAATCTCCAGAGGTCTGGTTCCAGAGCCCATGCTCTTAATCATATTATTACATGTCTCCCCCTAAGGGCCACAGAAGTCATATAATTTGACCAAGATTTCTTATTTTGCACTTATATTCGTTTCCTAAGCCTGCCATAAGAGGTTAACACAGACTTATGGCTTAAAACTACAGAAATTTACTATCTTACACTTCTATAGGTCAGAAATCAAGATCAAGATATTAGCAGAGCCACACTTCCTCTGAAGGATCCAGGGGGGGAAAAAATCTGTCCCTTGCCTCTTCAGCTTCTGGTGGCTCCAGGCATTGCTTGGCGTGTGGCTGCGTTGCTCCAATCTCTGCTTTCATCTTTGCATAGGCTTCTCCTCTCTTTGTCTCTCCTCTGTGTATCTCTTAGAAGGACACTTGTCATTATGCTTAGGGTCCACCTGGATAACTCAGGATGATCTTATCTCAAGATCCGTAATTATATCTGCATAGACATTTTTCCAAATAACTTCACACTTACAGGTTTTAAGGGTTAAGATGAAGACATATCTTTTGAGGGACTACCACCCAGACCACCACAACACCAACGGCAAGTGATGATCCAGTTTATGGGATAATAGCAATACATTCCCTGCCTAGCACTTCTTTCCTAGGAACTTTTCCTCAGACTTCCTCTCCAATCTCCTCCAATGGGTACCATGGTTCTCAGTGTGTGAAATATGCCCAACCCATGGCCACAGTTAATTTGACTCATGGTACACACTAACTCAAACTAATCCAAGATGTACCTTCCTTAAACAGACTTTTTTTTTTTAAGTTTGATTTCTCTTGGCAGCCATAATTTCCTTCAGTGCAGGGACTAGAGTGAGGCAACTAGGGCTTCTGGGACACAAAATTTAGGAGTCAGCACTTACAGAGCCCTGAAAGTAAGGGCCTCATGAAATTTGGGGCCCAATGTGCCTCCTGGCCTCACCCTAATTCTGGCCCTGTTTCCCAGGATAAGCAGCAGAGGACTAGAGGAGACCAGTGTGGAGAGAGAGAGAGAGTGAAGAGGAGAGGAGAAGGAATATAAACTGACCTGCAAAGGAAAGCAGTCATAGAAAAGAGTCCTGGTGGCATTTAAGCCACTGGTTCTAGTTTTCGTGAGCCTTAATGGTATGATTTCTATAACTGGTTTCTATGCTTCACTTTCTATGCTCTGGTGACCATATTAATTAAGATATTAATTCACATATATGTATATGTAGACTTTTTTTTTTACTTAAAACTTATTTGGATTGGGTTTCTGTCATTTGCAATAAAAAAAAAAAATCCCAAGAAAAAAACCTAAGTCTTGTAACTCCTGATCCTTACTCTTCTTATTTCCCAAGATGAGACTGAGGCAAAGAAAGGATTGTGATTTCTGTGAAGCCATAGTACCTGTTAAAAGTGGAAACCCAGGTCTCTACATGCTAACATCTATGTGATGGCTCAGATTATCTCTTATAGATATGAAACTGGTTCTCATGCATTGCTTTATCATACAATATTTATTTCTTGTCCTTTCAGCATGTAGACAGTTAGATGCTTTAATTGATGGTTTAGGAAAATCTATATCAACGTCAACAATTATACTGTGCCTTCAGGAACTAATTAAATATACTTTGTTATTTTACCACATGCAAAGTGGCCCAGGATGCTGTGCTTTTATTATTCTGCTGCTGATTTTCATCCTCTCTTTTCTTTTTTCATCTGTAGCTTTGAGTATACCTACTTCTAATATGACATCTTCAGGATTTTAGAAAATCAAAGGGGAAAGAAATTAGCATAGACTAATTAACACTTTATTTTTTAGCTTATCGTAAAAAATATAATAATTCCCTCTGCAAACTCTTAATCTCACTCTGACCTCAAGGGAGTTCTCCTGTATCAGACAGCAAATAAAATGTCCTAAATAAGACCACCATAACACAATGCTTCCTCCCCCTCCTACAGAATAGAACCTTTAGTGAAAAAAGAAAGGCATCATAAGAAGTATTGAATGAGGCCGATTTTCTTTTGTCTCATTTGCTGGTTAGCTTGTATGGTAGATGTGTTCACCTCCTGTCTATGGAGGTGAAATAATAACAATAATTGCCATTTGCTGAATGCCTACTCTGTTCCAGGAATTTTACATAGTTTATCTCATTTAATCCTTCCCAGCCTCTTATTTAAAGACGAACAGCCCCATTTTATAAGTGAGAAAATCAGGTTTCGAGAGAACAAGTAAGTAGGTTGCCTGATGCTATGGACCTAGAAACTGGTAAAGTCAAGTGAGGCCCGTGTTCTTTCCATGGCACCGAGCAGGGCTAGAGTGGGTCTGCAAGCATTTAGCCTCCACTCCAAGGGAGAGAGGAAAGGGAGTCTTGGGATCTGCATTGTTCTTGGACTGTTCACAGTGATTTGTTATCTGCCTGAATTTATTTCAGAGTAGCAAAGTAATCTATTCTACTCAAAAGCAGCTGAGAATTTCTTTCGCGCTCCAAAGCCAGACCCAGAAACAGGTTGGCCTCAGCTTGATGTATATTAAGTTAATAAATTTTTCCCTGTCTCTTTTCCTGCTGTAGTTGTTAGTGCATTTTTCTTCATTTGCCAAATGTTTAATGTATTTTCATTTTCAAACCCTTTCCGTAAGGCCAGTGGCTAGTGGTTCTGTCTTTATTTCCCCTGGGCTGTCTTATTTCTCCCAATTCTTCATCATATGAGATAGTGGAAAGAATCTGTAATGGGGGCTCAGAAGCCTGGGTTCTCACTTTGACCATCCCCAGACTTATGTGACTACAGGCAAGTCCTTTTCACTCTGTTTCAGCATCCTTGTTTGTAAAGTGAAGAACTGATTTCAGAGTCTCTCAGCTCCTTGCCAGCTGATCTACATGGCAATGTGCACAAACCTCTTCGTTGTGAGCAAATGTGTGTGAGGCACTGCTTCCTTCATAATTCTCTTCCCCAAAGGAAACATCTCCCACGGGCCATCTTTCTCAGGTAAGGGAGGGGTTTAGTTTATTCATACTCCCAGGATCCATCTGTATCATTGTTTAACATTCATTTATTTAACTAACAATTAACTTTAAAAACTAACAACATGATAGAAACTAGAGATTCAAAGATGAGCAAGACACAGACCCTGGCCTCAGGTACACAGGCAGGAAAACAGGGGGAACTCAGAAAAGGGGGTTTCCCTCCCTGTGACTGGTTCCAGCATTAAGGATATTGTCACAGAAGAGATAATAGCAAAGCTACATCTTTAAAGCTGGTTAATGGGGTGTTTATGGGCCCAGATTCTGTAGTCAGACAGAGAGCTAAGATCAATACAGGCTTAAATAACCAGTAGCTGTATGACCTTGAACTAGTTACTTAACCTCTTTTTTCATCTGTAAAATGAGAATCACAACACTAAATTCATAGGATTATTAGGAAAACCAAATGATATTTACTCATTAGAAACATATAAGTGCATAGCATGCGCCAGAAACTATGCTATTTGAAGAATAGTAAGAGAACAATGAATTAACAAAAGTATAAAAATTATATAAATATTATATAATCATAACATAATTTTATATGATTATATAATTATATATAATTATATGTAACTTATAATTATATATAATAATTATATAACTATTAATTATTTAATTAATATTGTATAATTATTATATAATATTATATAATCATATAAAATTGTATTATATAATTACATAATATTTATATAATGTTTATACTTTTGTTAATTATACATTATAATATAATATAAATAATATATAACATATTATTATATAGAACATATAGAATATATAGAATAAATAAAGTAATATAAATATATTATAAATAAATTATATTACATAATTGTATAATAATATATACACTAAAAATTATATAATTATATAATAAAAATATGTAAATATCATACACACACGCATCAGACAAGTAAGTTTGCAAACTTTCCACTGTGTAAGTGCACAGTGGAAAGCTTGTGAGTCTAATTGTCTGCCCTTCGTATATATTCAAAAGTCTCAGGCACCCTCATAAATACTCTGCATGCATTAATTAATTTAGTACTCACTACAACCCCAGGAGATAGGCACTATTATTAGCTATTATTATTCCTATTTGAACGAGGAAATAGGCTCAAAAAGAATACGTGATTAGTGACAGAACCAGTAAGTGGTAAATCCTGAAGTCTGACTAGGCAGTCTGACGCCATTCTCTTCCCTGATCCACTGCCCCTACCAACCTGACCACAGCTTTCTGCTACCTCTACTTGGTCTTGGGAACCCTCTGAGTGCAGTGAGCCCTTGTGAAGCTGTCAGTACAGCAGGGGACACAATCAGACAAACAATAACCATGAAATATGAAGTTACCCGGGGCTCCAGGGCTGACCCAGGACCCAAGCCTGACCAACTGAAGTACTGCATCCTCCTACCCTACCTACAGTTATGTATGTATGACCCAAACTGGCCCTGAACTTCCGCTGGAATGAATGAGAAAGGAGAGCACTTCTTCGGGGTCACTGAAGTGGTAGGATGAAAACCTGGAGCTGTTGGTGGCAGGACTAGCATGAGACCAAAGCCAACAGAGAAGGAAGCAGAGCCATGAGACTCTGAGGGACAGGTCCATGACAACAGCCTTCCCTGTATCGTGAGCTATGAAAAGCTGTTTGTTTGTTTGTTTTATTTGTTTGTTTGTTTGTTTGTTTGTTTTCCAGCCGGTTTGACTTGGGTTTCTACCATTTGCAACCAATAGTCCTGATTAGCAAACTCAGGAAACTATGTGTAATATGGTTTACACACAGTATCACTACTCACCTGGTAGCTATATGTACAGTTATTTTTGAAGAACAAGTAGAAGTTAGTCAAACAGAGAAGAAAACATTCTCAGCAGAGCAACCGGTATGTGCAAAGGCACAGGGGGACGAGAGAACATTACCTTTTAAAGGAGACCGAATGTCCCTATGAACCCAACAATAACATCTCGACCTCATCTTATTAACATCATCTGCTGTCCTCCAGAGAACTCATCTTTAATGAGAACTCTAGTATTTGGCCCAGAATTTTCCTCTTTGTCTCTTTCCATGCCTTGGAAAATTTTTAAGTAACTACAGAAATACATTCTAATATGCTACATCTGCAATGAGTTGGCGAAACTGTCAGATTGCTGATCTCAGAACATTGGGTCTTTAAGATCAGCAAAAGCATTGGTGCAGCCGCTACGGAAGGCAGTGTGGAGATTCCTCAAAAAAATAAAAATAGAATTAGCATATGAGCCAGCAATTCCTCTCTTGGGTATCTACCCAAAAAATCTGAAAACATTGAACCGTAAAGATATGTGGGCTCCGATGGTCACTGCAGCTTTATTTATGGAAACAACCAAAGTGTCCTTCAATAGATAATTGGATAAAGAAGATGTGTTATATATACACAATGGAATACTATTCTGCCATAAGAAAAGATGAAATAGTGCCATTTGCGACAACATAGATGGATCTTGAGATTATGATGCTAAGCGAAATAAGTCAGACAGAAAAAGTCAAGAACCACATGATTTCACTGATATGTGGTATATAAAACTGAAAACAACAAAGGAACAAGACAAACAAATGAAGAAACAAAAACTCATAGACACAGACAATAGTTTAGTGGTTACCAGAGGGTAAAGGGGGAGGGGGTGATAGATGAGGGTAAAAGGGATCAAATATATGGTGATGGAAGGAGAACTGACTCTGGGTGGTGAACACACAATGTGATATATAGATGATGTATTACAGACTTGTGCACCTTAAAACTTTACTAACAATTGTCACCCCAATAAACTTTAATTTTAAAAAAAGGAAAAGAAAAAAGATCACAAAATACCATCTTTATCTTTAATCTCACCAAGTATCTTAACTAAGCTTGTCTAGCACGTTCTAGAGCCCTTTCTGATCAGCCTATCCTTCTGCAGGTAAACATCATAGCTATTATTTCTATTTCATGATAAAGAAACAAAGTCTCAGAAAAGTTAAGTAGTTGACATTGCAGTTAGGCTGTGGTAGTTCTGGAACTTGAATCAAGTGTGTCTGACTTGCAAGCTCATGCTGTTTGCATTATGCAGCCTTTAGTTAACACTTTTGTCCCAACTGAAACATGGGACTTGGCAATAATACTTTCTATTACTGATTACTATTATGTGATTTCACAGAGATCATTTGTATTCATCCCCAAATTGCCATAAAGACTTAAGAGCCTGTATCTTGACTCTGCCCAGAACTCAGATACCACAATATTACCACCAGCCATCCACTGAGAGAGACTACAACGAGAGAAAATACACAAAAATAAGATAAACTTCTCTTATCAACACTGATGAATTGACTGTGGCAAGGCCTCTTGGCTGAAACAGTTGGGAATATTCTTTGCTGGATGCATGGTCTCTGTTATACAGAGTATTGTGCAAGTCATTTAGGTAATATTGATAACTGTATTGTTTAATTATTCCTTATTCCTGCGGTTTTTTGTCTGCTTCTATTATTTAATAAGAAGTGTTTTATTAAAAATCTACCACTAGAGTTGTGAATCTATTTCTCCTTTTATTTCTGTTAGTTTCTGATTCATGTGTTTTTTGAGTCTGTTATTAGGCAGATACAAATTTAGAATTGTGATGTCTTCCTGGTGGATTTACCCCACCCCTTTACAGAGTTACAAAAAATCTCTGTTTATCTCTATCAATACTCTTTGCCTCAAAACCTGCACTGTCTAATACTAGTACAGCAATACTAGTACCCTTATGATAAATATTTGCATGATACATCTTCTTCCATACTTTTAATTCCAAACTTTCTGAGTCCTTTTATTTAAGATGTATCTTTTATAAACAACCTGTAGTTGAATACCCAGCTTGATATGCTTTAACTTTTTATTGGAATATTTGTCTTGATTACATTTAATGTGATAATGTGCTTATAGATATATTTGGGTTAAAATCTACTGTACTATTTGTTTTCTCTTTGTCCTTTGTATTTTTGTTCTTTTTCTCTTTATATTATGTTCTTTGCATTTATAGTATATTATTTTAATATATCATCGTTGCTCTCTACAAATGCGTTAAGCATGCAATTTTTTCCTTATGATAATCCTCCTACAGATCACAATATATATCCTCACTTACTAGAGTCTTCCATAAATTAGTATTTTTATCACTTAACAGGCAATTCAAGAACTTTAGAGCACTTTAACTCAATTCATCACCATCCTACCTTTTGTGCTGCTGTTGTCATGCACTTTAATTCTACATATATGTTAAATGCAATAAGCAATTACTACTGTTTTGTAGAGTCTATATTAATTTAGAGTCACCACACGTACTTACCCTTTCCATTTCTTTTTATTCCATTTTGAATTTTCATACTTCCCTCTGAGATCATTTTCCTTTTCCCTGAAAAACTCACTTTAGTATTTCATTTTGGTAGGTCTACTGGCAATGAATAATCTCAAAAAGTTTATTTGAAATGTCTTCCTTTCCCCTTTATTTTAGAAGGATATTTTTATTATGATTATAATTCTCCATTTGCAGTTAGCTTCTCTTAATACTCCAAAGATGTCATCCCGTTATCTGCTCGCTTCAATCAGTTAATTCACACAAAATTGATCAGTATACTCAACACAATCCTAATCAAAATCCCAGCAGACATTTTTTATAGAAATCAGTGAGCTTTTTCTAATATTTATGTGGAAATGTGAAGGACATAGAATAGCCAAAACAACTTTTCAAATGAAGAAAAAAATAGGGGGACTTAAACTATTTGATTTCAAAACTTCGTGCAAAGCTTCAGTATTCAAAGCAGTTTGTCTTTGCTTGAAAGACTGACATGTAGATCAGGAAAACAGAATAGTGAATACAGTTATAGAGTTACATATATATGGTTGATGGATTGCTGACAAAGATGTCAAATTTTTTTTAAAACAAAAACAATATGAACCATAAAGGAAACAATTGATAAATCAGACATTCATCAAAATTTCAAAGTTTTGCTCTTCAAAATATCTCATTAAGAAAACTAAAATGGAAGTCCCAAACTATGATAAAATGTTTGCAACACATATCAAAGAACTTTTAACAAGGATATATAAAGAATACTTAAAAATCAATAATAGGACAAACAGCACATTAAGAAAATGGACAGAGATTTAAACAAACACTTGATAAATGAAGATATGCTAATTATGATTAGGCATTTAAAACCATGCTCCACACCACTAGGTATCTAAGATTTTCAACTTAAAACCTCATGCTACATTACAAACCCATGCAGAAGACTAAAACGTTGTTTTAAAACTAATCTTGTCAAGTGTTAGGGATTATGTAGAGCAAGCGGAACTCTCGATGCTGCTGGGAAGAGAGAATGGTACAACCAATTTAGAAAACAGTTTTACAGTTTCTTACAAACTTATGCATATACCAACCATAGACTCCAACCATTCTACTGCTAGGTATTTACTGAAGAGAATCAAAAACATATGTCCACACAAAGACTTTACACAATGTTTATAGCAGCTTTATTTGTAATAGGAAAAATCTGAAAATAGCCCAAATGTCCATCAACAAGTGAATGGATAAACAAACTGTGGCATAGTCATGCAATAAACCACTACTCAGCAATAAAAAAGATTTAACTATTTATCATGCAATAACATGAATGAATCTCAAAATCTGTATGCTGAGTAAAAGAAGACAGCAAAAAAGAGTACATACTATATTGTCCATCCATATAAAAGACTATAGAATTTCAAACTTAATTTATAGTGACAGAAAGCAAATCAGTTGTTGCCTGGTGATGGGGTAGAGGGAGGACTGGATTACAAAGGGGCACAAGGAAATTGTAGAAGTGACAGAAATATTTAGGATCTTTACTGTGGTGATGATTTCACTAGTATATGTGACATAGATCAAAACTAATCTGATCGTACACTTTAAATATGTGCAATGTAGTGTACTTCAATTATATCTCAATAAATTGTTTAAAAATCTGCCATCAGTCTTATTACTCCTTTGAAGGCAATATATATATTTCTTTTCATCTGACCGCTGTCAAGATTTTCTCTTTGTCTTTGGATTGTCGGCAGTTTGCTATGAAGTGTGCATAAGACGTGTGCATAAACCATTTTGCATAATTCTTTGTTTTGATACTTTATGAGGTTTATAGAGTTTTTCACCTTCTGTGGACTGATGTCTTTTGCAAGTTTTGGACAATTCTTAGCCCAGATTTCTTCCAACATTCTTTCCCTCTATCTTCTTTCTCTCTTCTGGTAGGTCTCTGATTACGCATAGGTGAGACATTTTCTCCACGTTCCATATTCTTTTATGCTCTTTTCTACATTTCCCATACTTTTTTCTATGTTTTTTATTTTTCCTACTAACTTTTCTTCCAATAATTTACTCTCTCTCCTGTGTCCAATCTGCTGTTAAACCTATTTATTAACTTTCAAATTTTAATACTTACATTTTTCACTGTACATTTTCTATTTGATTATTTTTATAGATTTACTTCTCTGATGAAATTTTCTATCTTAGTAGTCGAGAAAGATTTTATATTCTACAGGATGCCTATCTTAATTACATGATGCTATTATAACAAAATACTGTAGAGAAGGTGGCTTAAATAACAGAGATATATTTCTCACAGTTTTGGAAGGTGGGGATTCAAAAATCAAAGTTATGACAGATTCAGTTCCTGGTGAAGGTTCTATTACTGTCTTGCAGATGGCCATCTTCTCCCTGTACCCTCCCATGGTAGAGAATGGAAGCTCTGATGTCTCTTCTTCTTCTTATAAGGGCATTAATCCCATCATGAGGGTACTACCCTCATGACCTTATCTAAACCTAATTACCACCCAAAGGTTCTATCTCCTATTTACATTATAGTGGGGATTAGGGCTTCAACATATGAAATTTTAGGAGGACACACACATTAAGCCAAGAACCTTTGCATGTAATTTCACTATAGTCATAGGGTTGTTTTGTTGCTATGAACTTAATTCATTCCAAGAGGCAGTGAATCAGAATATGTATAAATAAGCTTGTTTTCTGATTGCTGATTCTACAATGCAGTTCTCTGAAAATATTGATACAGATACATTGTTTTCTTCTAACAGAAATGACAAACCATTTTGCATAAACATATGATCACTATTTCACATGTCCTCAAATCTTTTAGGTCATATTTTCACTGGATTTAAGCAGACTCATGACACTTTTTAATATAGTCTGTTGGTGAAGTATAGTATGGGGGAAATGGTAGTCTCAGAGTCAGATGTGGATTTCTAGTCTCTGATGCTTACTAGCTTTGTGGCCCTAAACAATTCAAATAAATTTGATGAGCCCCTGTGTTCACATCTCTCAAATGGGAACAGTGGCATTACTTATTTTTTCCCTTCCTGTCTTACAACAGTATTTTAGGATACATGAGACCAAGAGCGTAAAAGTGCTTTGTGAAATCTAAAGTATACAAAATAACTATTCAATAAATATTTTGAATAAACACCAAGTAACATGTTCTGATGTAATAAGCTGTGTGACCTTAGGAAAATTTGGGACCTGGGATTCAAACTCAGATATCTGACTCCAAAGCCAGTGATCTCAGCCATTACATTATATACTACTTCTCACTGAGGCAAGTCCATGAGACAGGATGTGGTACTTTTCCAGATGGATGCTACAAAGAATATTTGACAACAGACCTATAATAAGTTGAAAATAACCTAAGCAGATAGCTAAAAATATATTATTTATATTAAATGTACTTGATTCAATAGTACTCAGCTCTTTTCCTTCACCTATATTATTATTGACCTTTCCTCTTGCTCTCTTATTATTCCAGGCTTGCCCATCCAACCCATCCAATCTGAAAACACAACTTTGGTACTATCTTACTTCCATCCTAAATTCCCTTTCTGGGTATAAATCATATTGCTGTGAACAAAATCAAGTTCCTTTCCTGCAAACAGAAATTCCATGTGAGAAGAAAAAAATAAGAAGGAGGAAAGGGGATAGAAAGTGAAGGTGGCAGGGCTGTACTATAGCACTGGGGAATTTTCTCAAGAGTAAATGCAGGCTAACCCTCTATTGCCAATCCAGCCATTCCATTTGTAGGTCAAGTCAGGTTGGAGAAAGTAGGCAAGAGTGGAAAACAGAGGGAATATTTGCAGGTATAAGAGAACTAGATTTGCTCAGAAGTCACTGGTCACAGAGGTTAAAAACCAGGTGTGCAAAGATATACCTGTTTCTGGGATTCAAGGATATATCTGCAAATAGTGATTTAAAATTTATGAATTTGAATGTTACAGAGGGATTTTGCTTACTCCTGCTTCTCACAGCCCCCAACAAAACTGTCTTCCATCCTGTGTTCACTCATTTACCTTAATCCCTGACGCATGTGAGTTTGTGATACCTATAGACTTAGGTGAAAACTGTACATGTTACTTTCTTTGGAAATTACTGCTTTTGTAATTTGAATGGGATCATATTTTCTGCCCCAGCCCTGTTCTCTCCAACTTATAGACATTGGAATGTCACAATAACCCATTTATAATAAATCACTAATTATAGATACCTCAATTTTTCCATTGATCTAAGTTGAATGTTAAGGTCAACCATTGTAATTTAGATACTGGCTTTTGAGAATGAATATAAAAAGCTCTTCAGAGCCTGATGGGGCACTCCTGACTTTCTTTGTGGTCCCTTTGGTCATCAGTCTGTTCTGCCGCTTTACTAGTGTGTATGTTGTGATTAGAACCCTTGCTATGAAGTCAGATGGGTGCATTTTATACTCCATGGGACATAATGGCATTTTCCGCTCTAGAGAAACATCTGATTGTGCCCAGTCCAATGGGTTTTTCACATGAATGCCTCAAGACTCAGAGTCTCTTTGTTAAAAAGGCTCAAAATATATACACATTTATATTAGAAAGTTTATATGACCTAATGTTGTGTACATGAAGAGGAAGTCTCTTTGGCTGAAATGACTGAGTGTTCAGCATTCCCACTATAGGTAAGTGGGTATCTCCTTTGATGAGGGACTCACATTCTGGGGAAGCCAGAGGTGGCTACCTTGTTGCCTTATGGAACAGCAGCTGCTTCTGCTATTGGAAATAAAAGGGAAAATGACCTATGTGTGATTGTGGCATCAGAAGCAGAGATAGAGGGTTCCAGGGTTTTGTGGGATTCATAGATCTTCCAGTCCTCTTGGATATAAAGGACTTGGGGTGAAAGGGGAAGGACATGTTGGAGGTGGCATTCAGGAAAATCCATTTTGCCAAACACATAAAATCATTCTGTGAGTGCATTCTAAAGGAAATGGAAGCCATATGTTTCTGATTCATTTACATGTAATCCATCAAAATATTATTTTGTAAGAGATATTTAATGTCCAAGAAACCTGCCAAGCCTTCTTATAAACATTTTTTTCCAAAGACCAGCTGCATTGAAGCAGCTGTATAAGAAGTTATCCTTAAAAAATAGAACTTGTTTCAAAGTCTCAAGCGCACTTTAAACTTCCCAAGGGCAGCCTGGCATGATAGTAATAGCATAGGCTTTGGAGTCAAACAGACTTGGATTTAAAATCTGGTTTTCTTCTTATTAATCATCAAATGTGTGTGTGTGTGTGTGTGTGTGTGTGTGTGTGTGTGTGTGTGTGCATTTAGCGTCGAATTTGTGCTAGGCAGAAGACACAATATTGAAATAGGGATATAATACTTGACAAGTGGAATAAACAATATCCCTCTTACTATTAATGTAGTTACTCAGCTTATCTGAGCCTATATTTTCTTATTCTGAGAAATGGAACCAGTAATGCTCATCCTAAAAAGTCTGTAAGAAAATCATGCAGCATGTAACACAATGCCTGTCATACTAAACACACTCAAGTTTCCTTCCATTTTCAGTGTCTTTCCATTTGTAGCCGCTTTTCCTCTTCAATCTGTCTGCACACACACCCACGCACAATGTCCCTGCCCCTTTAACACCCACAAAGACCACAATCATTGAAATGCCTCACATATATTTGACTCATTATGCACTAGGTCAAAGTGGCTCCTTTTTCAGAAATGCAAAAACGTATGGTTTAGACTAGAACTAAATGACGGTTTGTATTGAGGATAGTGAAAAAGAAGCACAGACTTTGGAGTCAGAACAAACCAAACTTGAACTTTGGGTTTGCCATTCACAACCTTTTCATACTGGTCAAGTTGTTCAACTTCAGTTTCTACATCTGTAAACTGGGATTAAAAGGACCTAATGTGTGGTGGTGCTGTGACAAATTAATTAAAATAATTATGGAAGGTGCATAGCTCAATGATGGCCGATCTTATTACTTCCATAAAAAATAAATCAAAATATTTTGTTTCAAGGGATTAATGTTCAAAACCACAAACCTGCAATATGCTTGATAGATCATAAGCTGTTAAACACTTGAGCTGTAGGCAACCTGATAAACTCATCAATTCAACCCATAAAACATACATACATATACCAGGTCGAACAATTAAGTCCATAAACTCATCCTAGAAAAAGTGCTACACGCCTCAGTGCTGAATATCACTATGGTCACCTTCGAAGTACTCCCCTTGGGAAGCTATGCACCGATGCCAGCACCTAGTTCACCCTTCAAAGCAATATTGGAACTCTTTTTCTGGAATGGCCATCAGAGCTGTCATCGTATTACCCTTGATGTCCTGAATGTCATCAAAATGTCTTCCTTTCAATAGTTCCTTTATCTTCATGTAAAGAAAGAAGTCATTGGGGGCCAGAGCAGGTGAGTAGAAAGGGTGTTCCAATACAGTGATTTGTTTACTGGCTAAAAAATTCCTCACAGACAGTGCTGTGTGAGCTGGTGCATTGTCGTGATGCAAGAGCCATGAATCGTTGGCAAAAAGTTCATGCAGCCTTTTCAGCACTTCCAAATAGTAAACTTAGTTAACTGTTTGTCCAGTTGGTACAAATTCATAATGAATAATCCCTCTGATATCATAAAGGTTAGCAATATCATTGCAACCTAATTGTCAGACCTCGAATGCTGCCTCAAAATCCTTTTCTCAGTACTTCGTGCAGCCTCTACAAATCACTTGGAGCTGGTAAGTACAGTACACCAATTTCATCCCTAATGGAATTCATCAAGCAGTTTGCATGATCTACTCTTCTGAAACTTCAAGTCTATTCAACAGGCATTTATTTAGCACTTATTAGGTACCTGGTCATGGAATTACAAAGATAAGTAAACTATGACCCTGTCCACTAGGTGTACTACAAGACAGAATAAATAATTGCTAAATAGAGATATGAATTGCTGCAGAGAAAAGGAACATTAAAGAATTGAAGGAAAGGAAGATTTATTTTTTTATTACTTGTTCACTCTATCCAGAGTGCCTAGAATAGAACTAGCAAACTGTGAAGATCTAAAACTATTTGTTAAGCAAATAAATGAGAGTAATTTGCTGAGCACCTATTGTGTTCGTTTGACATTTGTTCATTTGGAGAACAATGTACCCTAAGTGGAAAAGTTGGAGGACATCAAAAGAGAGCAGCAATTCAGCTCGATTTTAAAGAATAAGACACTTCATGCCAGAAAGAAGGAAGATACTGCACGCAGAAGAAATGACCTGAACAAATATATGAAAATTCACAGCCTAAGGATGCTTTATATTTTTATAGGTTTGGAATATATGCCTGCCCCAGGCCACCTCCTATTTTTGCACAAACAGAAAAATAACAGTGCCTGTGTGCAAGTGGAATAAAAAGCTAGGTCAAAGGAAGGTGGTGAAAGATGCCAAACGGAGAAGCTGCTATTGGTGGTTTTTTTGGACGTTACTAATGCTATTTTTTCCCAGCAGTCACTGCTGCCTGCTTGATCATTAGCACCCGAACATCTTGTTTGTTTCCACCAGACGGAAGTAATATACAATTATGCAAATTACCTTAACTCCAAGTAAGGAATCACAGGCCAGTCAATAATGTTGATGCATTATGAAAGGGCAACTCCTCCTGGAAGAAATAACACAAGGAGCTGATCATAAGCAAACATTTTGAAGCCTGCAGAGGACTGGTCCCTGCAGCGCAATCTATTATCATATTTCCACATAATTAGTTTGTTTTCCACTTGAAATCAGAAAACGATTCGACATTGTCTTTCCTGCCTCAGGATGGCAGAGCATCCAGTGGAATTCTCCTGCGAAGGTTCATATGGTGAATAATTAGTGAGAATTAATCTGTGGAAATTAAAGTTTGGAATATTGTGGAACTCATGAATAGTGCATGGGACACTTGGGTGGAGGAAGAGAAGAGCAGTGCTTGTGGTAGACAATCACAGATGACTGCTGGCAATCCGTTTTTTAATCAGTGCTGCATAAGCCAGAGGGTTGAATATGGCTACAGGCTGTGGAGGAATAATGTCAAATTTTTACAGGCAAGATAAAGAAATGTTTTTGAAGACTCCTATCTCTGTGTTCATTTTCAGTAGTTTTTACTTGGATGGGATGTTCTGGAATCTGAGGATTTTTCTCCAAACTATGCTAACGGCATTAGCTATTTTAATCCTTGCAACTACCCTGTGTCTTCAACTTTATTATACCCATTTTACTGGGAAACTGGGATTTAAAGGGGCATAGTGACTGGCTGGATTCAGCAGATTCTAAGTGGAGACACTGAGATGAAAAAGCAAGTCTTTCTGAATGCAAAACCCAGTAGTTTAATGATAAACAATGCATGGACTGAAATCAAACTGATGTAGGTTCAGATTTTTAGTCCAGCTACGTATCAGTTTCCTCAACTGAAGTGTATATGATGAAGATATTTAATTTATAAAATTGTCTGAGAGTTACATGAGAAGTACATATAAGTCCTTCACGCAGTATCTGGCAAATGGAAGGACACAATGAATTCTATTTATATGAAAATGATAATACAAAGAATTTCTCAAAGGTTATTCTGACACTAAAAAATAGAAGCATCACATCACGCCTTGCAAATAATCCCCTCAAATGATTTCAGGATCAAGTTATAATTCCCTCTCTTCTATAGCCTTATGATGGCAGTTTTTCCAAGCGTCTGCTAACCTGAAAATAAATTTGAATGGAAAATTTGCAAGTGATCAGGGTTAATGCCTCCAAATATTAAATGACTGAAGAAAAAAAAAAAAACGGGACAGCAGGAACACACAGCAGGGGAGCATTTTTTAGAAATAGAAAGCAAATATATTTTTTGTAGGTTACAGAGTAGTTTTATTTTCCATGGCTGTAGCACACTTTAGCAATAGTTGCTTATGATTACCAGAACAATATGGTCACCAGAGTTGAAAATAGAGTAAAATTAAAAGAAACAGAGCACATTTTCAAAGGAACAAATAGCTCATTTTCCCCCAACTATATTTAAAACTTATTATAGAAGAAAACTACTGAAAAGTAGAAAGAAAGAAAAAAAAATCACTATAACCTTAAAGATGTCCCCCTACTCCCTGCTCCCAGTTAGCATTTTTGACATTTTGGTGTTTTCTTCCAATTTTATTTTGGGACATATTTTTCCACAAGTGTTGTCATACTCTATCTGCAATTTAAATTTTCATTTTTACTTAAAATGATAAAATTAGTGTCTTTTTACAAAGGTTTGAAAAGCATGAGCATTTTTTTAAGTAAGACATAATCAATACACAGAATATTAATTGCTCTCCATACAAGGAATTATTTTCACATTCAAAGATCACCTTTTGTTTCTTTATCCGAGAGAGTGGTTTCCAATCCAAATGCACATTTGCCTCTCAGGCATCTGTTAGATTTGGAAGAGGTTTCCAGATTGTGTTGAGAAATGGTCATTACAGTTAAGCTGCAACTTCAATCTTAAAAATGAATGAATGGATCCAGTCCAGTCCTTTGGCTGGGACCCAGTCTTTAAAATCCAGTGGAACAATGAGTATGTGGCTTCACAGCCAGCTGGTATCAGACTTGGGCAGGGAGAGTGTCAAAATATTAGTGACTTTTTTACATTTGTCAAAGCTGAAGCCAATATAAGAAATGCAGACAGCTTGCAAATGTGGGTTGTACACCAAAGGGTTTTTGTGTGTCTGTGATTTTTTTTTTTCAGTCTTGCCCACCGGATGTCAACATTTCCTTGCTTTCCGACTACATCTCCAGCAAAGACAGAATGAAATATCTTTTACTTTGAGTATGAAAACCACGATAGATTTATCATCAATGCATCAGCCATTAATTTATTATACCTGGGCAATGTACTCAGCAGGAATAAAGGGGCCATCAGCATTTCCATGGCAATCTCTCCTTTTCTTTCCTTGGTTTATAACTCATCTGCTTACTCAGTTGTTCCTGAACCTGGCAGGCAAGGTCTCAGTGGGAGAATAAATATATTTATACAAAATGTTTAAGAAAGGATGCCCACATTGAGTTAGAAAAATAAGCATATGCTAGTGCTGTCTGGCACTCTTTGCAATTCCTGTATCTCTCCAAAAGGGAAAAAAATCTACAACTGAACATTTTCATTTTATTTTTAAAAGAAACATTGCTGGCAGCCAACGTGCAATATGGGCTTAATGGGTTTTTTTTTTTTCTTTCTTTCTCTCCCTCTCTCCTCTTTATCTTTTTCTTTGAAACACACACACACACACAAACACACACACACACACACACACACACACACACACACACACCTATAGAGAGAATAAGCTCATTGCTTCCCAAATAAAATAAAAGCAATTATTCACATACATGTGGAGCTGAGATGTCTCTTTCTCCACCTCGCTTCCATATTCCTGAGATACAGGTGGGCTGTTTTGTGCACATGACCAGCTCATGTTCCATGTACCTGGTGAGAAACAGAATTGAATCAGACACCTTTAGATGTGTATCATCTCCTTCAATCATATCTGAACTGTGTGAGCTTATACACGTAAACCTTGCTAAGACTCAGTTTCCCTGTTTGTAATATGGGGACACTAAACATACATGTTGGGATTTTATTATGAATAGTGAGTAGCCCTGGGTCAGACACCTAATATTCATTTTATGAATGATTGCTGCCTTCCTCTTTTTGCTGCATGAGTTGAGATCTATCCTTAAAGTGGAAGAAGAAGGAGGAGGAAGAGGAAGAGAAGGGAGAAAGGAGGGAAAGGCGAAAAAGAGGAAGAGGAGAAGGAGGGGGGAAAAGAGAAGGAGAAGAAGAGGACAATGGCAGAGCCCATGGAGACACTAATAATGATACTGAAAAATAACCAATAACATTTCTACAATATTTACAGCTGTGAGGATGTACAGGATGCCTCATGGATGACCCCTTATTCATCTATGGAAAGACCAAACGCAGACCTTCTAAATTTCCATTCTTTGTTTCATACAGAACTAACTGAACCATTTCTTTCCACTGACGAGTCTTGACAAAACGCCCATAACTTGACTTGACTAAACTTTCCTCAGGGTTCTCTCTTTTCCCCAGGTGTCTGGACTTTGGTCCACCACCAAGCATGGAACTGGAAACAACCCCTCCTAAATGGCCGGGCCTGAGAATCCGCTGACCTCGGCAGTGTTTACTCCTCCCTGTAAAAGAAAATCCCTTTTCTGTCTGAGATGCTTGCAGATCTTATGGTCAAAGCAGCTTCTCTATTGAAATAGTTTCACTTTCATTATTGTGATATTCTTTTTAGATAAAGTCTCTTCTTAAGTCCAGATTTGTTTTTATTTGACATGCAACAATATTAATAATTGTTAGCATATGTGTAGTACTTAGAATTAAGTTTTTTTACAATCACAACCTGTATTTGTATGGAGCTACATGGCTACTTTTTTTTTTTTAATGCTTCCCCATTAATTACCTCTTCAAAATGATTCTTCATCATTAATAGGACAATTATTGCTTCATTTGAAAAATAAAGCCTGTGAGGATAAGAAATTTCACAGAATCTAGTAAGTGAAAGTCGGCAGTTCTGGTCAAGAACATAAGCCTGCTGTTACCTCGTCCACTATTCTTTCACTTACTGTATGAAAACAAGCCAGGCTGGGCTTATACTACTTTAAAATAGTCCAGTCATTTGTGGATTGATGATAAAGGTGACGAAGTTTAAGCTGGAGGGCTCTTCACTTACACAAGTCACCTCCAAAACCTAATTTCGATTCATAATTGTATTTTCTTTCCCTTAGAGAGTCCCTACCAACTGTATAATCTTCAAGCTCCATAAAACTCCTAAGAATATTGCCAATATGCTATATTTTGAAAAGTATACTCATACCCTCACAAAATCACTCCTTTCAGGCAGTACAATGACAGAATTTCCACAAAGACCGTTTTTATTAAAGCTCTGGGTTTCCCAAAGTGTATTCTGCATAATGCTGATTTTATGACACATTAACGGATGATCCACAAAAAGAGAATTTATTCAAACAAAGAAAAATCATTAAGTTAGAAAAGCTATTTTTTTAATCTGCAGAATTCCTAAGAGTGTTTAGTATGTTAACCAATATAGTGATTCTCAAGTATTCTTTTTTAATGGAACAACTCCTTGCATTAACATTTCTAAGAACAGCTTTAAGAAATGCTGGATTAAGGAACTGAGTCTCCAAGGAGCCTCTAAAAGGAAAGATACAATGAGGGATACTAAAATAACTTAATAAAAGACTCTCATACTTTACGTAAATCAATTAATCAGGTGAATTTTTAGGTTCTCAGCAAGACCCTAATGCAATAGAACATCATAAAAAGGTCAACTTGGATAGGTAGTCAGAGAGGACGTTGAACCCAGGTGATGCCTTGGTGGGCAGCCTAGGTGGTACCCCAAGGTGTGTGGAAGCATTTTGTCTATAAGAAGAAGCAAGCCCAAGTAGACAGGATACTTGAGCGACAGAAGCCCTCCAAAAAGAGGAGGTGGGGTTCAGCAGGCATTAACTTCAGCCATTGAAGGGCAACAACCAGTACGCATACAATACTTTTTAGCTGAAACACGATTATTTTAAAAATTCTCATTTGCTTCTTTATTATTAGGAGCTTAGGTTTGGGAAAAGAGCACTGGATTTAAAGTCCAACAGATATGATTTTGAATACTAGCTCTTCTACATCTAGCTGGTATGAAACTGAACAGACACTTTACCTCCCTGAACCTGAGTTTCCCCATTTTGAATGTGGAGACAATCATATCTGCTTACTTCAAGAGGTGGCTATAATTCATTGAGATCTTGCCTATGAAAGAGTAAGGTCAGAAACGGACATACAGTAGGGCACTAAAATATCTGTGAACATTTGGATCTCACCTACAACTCTGGGAGGTAGATATTTTTTTAACTTCCATTTTATAGATGAGGAAACAGGCTCAGAGAGATTAAATTCCTCGTTCAGTATTACTCAGCAAGAGATCGCATGAGCAGAACCTCAAACTCTGAACTAGTGATTTTGAATGTCAGCTTCTTTCCACATGCCAAGTATTTTTTTGTTTGTTTTGTTTTGTTTCAGTTTTCCATAAGTTTGCCTTGGATCACTCCTATAAAGCAGTTATGAAATAGCTAGAAGATGCTTGAGGGTATAGTCTGGATTTCCTCAGAGAAAGGATCAAAACTGGTCATTTGGCAGATTCGAAAGTCAAGTCCAAACTCCTTAGTATCTTATGAAAGACACGATATGGTCTTGCTTCTACCTACTTTTCCAGATGCATTCCTTTCCACTTCATCACTTTATACATTGAGCTCCAATTATATTAAACTTATATTTCCCCAAATATACTTGCTGTTTCACAGTTTCTTGGATTTCTTCATGTTTGCATAAACCTCCCTTTTTCCTCCCCTCCATTTTTCACCAAGATAATGATTACTCTTCATAACTCACTTTAGGTGATGTGTCCTGCAAGCTTTCTCTGACTTCCTTAGGCCAGGTTTAAGGTCCTCACTATTTGCTTACATAGCAACCTGCCCAAACCTCTATCACAGCACTGATCACACTGAAGTATACATTTTCGTTTACATATCTCTTCATCTACATAATTGTGTCTTATGGAAATGTTATTGCAAGAAACAGAAGGCTATTTAAAATCTCTTAAGGCTTCACTGAAATCCAAAAATGAAAATAAATAAGCGGGTCTCATGACATCAAGCATAATTCTTCCCAGGGACCAGAGCAGCAGGAATTCATAGACATCTGTACTCTACCATATACATAACTCAGGGGCTAACTCCCCCAGGTATTTGTTCCTTTAATTCAAACTTTTAATAAAGAGAAACTGGCTCCACTGGGTCAGGTGTCTACCCATTGACCAAAAACTGTTTCCAGGAGAAGGAACAAACTATTATTAACATCCAATCCATCCCTTTGTCAGCGATGTGGGACTCTTCCAAGAAGTAACATGCAGGCTGGACACGGGTGGGAAGAGCGCAAGAATAGGCCCAGTATCTTAACCACCTTTATATTCGCACTGGCTGGCATAGTGAGAGAAGATTGCGGACACACTATAAATATAAATGAGAGAGATGACTTTTACCATTTAAAAAGCCTGCAGCCTCCTTGAGTCCAGCCCCCGTCTCTCCAAATAGATGAGACCTTGAGTTACGAGAGATTAATTTCATTTGGCCATCAGGCAGGAGTGCTCACTCGGCAATTTTTAAATGCAAATCCAATTGTGGATTGCTCACAAGGTAATTTTGCCTTATTTTCTTCTTTTTTTGAAAGAATTGACTAGGATGCAATTCCAAAGGATAATGACCACAACCAGTTATATTAAAATGTCAGATATAAAGTAGAAGTAATTATCTGTCCTTCAAGAAAATCTTGATGTATGGAGCCAAAAGCCCATTATATAGTTCATTCATCAACATTTATTCAATACCCACTATGTACACAATATTGTACTACTAAATGAATAAGCAGCTTTCAAAAGAAGGTGAAGACCAGCGTCTGCTCTGAGGAAGTACATAGAAAGTGCGCTAGAATGGATTGTTTGTGACCATGGAACAGATTAGAGTTAATGAACTCACATTGAACTCCTACAGTGTACTTTACTAAGTATTTGAAAGAATAGGAAGATTTGGCCTGAAAAAGAAAAGGTGAAGTAAGGAAACAGTAGTTATTCATTTAACAAACATTAAGCAAGGATCATGCACTACACATTGTTATAGGCACTTGGGGTGTTGTTGTGGACCTTGTATTCTATTGCAGGGACAAGGGTAATAAGTAAACATATATAACAATTTCATATAGCGTTATATGAGAAGTACAACAAGGTGGTTCAATACAAGTGATATATTGCTTTAAAGTGCTTTCTTTGGATACGGTAGCCAGGAATCACTTCTCTGAACTGAATCCTAGATGATAAGGAGGAACTAGACATGAAGAAGTTTCTGAACTCCAGGAAGAGCAAGAGCAAAGTTCCTGAAAATTAATGAGCTTAGTGTTCAAGGAACAGAAAGAAGACCTATGAGGCTAGCATGAATGACAGAATGACAGAAGAGAAGAATGAACGTAAACATTTTAGAATTGGAGCTTAGGCAACTGAACAGTGGTGCCATTAACTGGCATAGAGATGAGTTTGGTGGAAAAATCAAGTTTATGCTGTGGCAGGTGAAGTTTGAGATACCGAATATAAATACTAAGTAGACATGAAATAAATATGTCTGCCGCTCAGAAAAGGGTTAAGATTAAGTTATGGACATATAGATGACGGGGAAACCATGGGAATTATAACTACCTTCAAATGCTTGCAGAAAGATGAAGTAGATCTATTTGCAGTTGTTTGTGGCAATGATACCCAGACATTGGCTGCTTAATAAAGCATTTTGAAAATATGAATGTCCTGTTCCATTCCACAGGTTTTTGACTTAGTAGGTCTGAGATTTCTATCCATGGTGCAGTAACCTGTAGGTATGTGTTTTGTTAATTTCCCCAGGTGAATCTGAGGTTGAGAAACCCTGCTTTAAGGGAAGAGTCAGGATAACAGGATAAGTGAATAAAGTTAATATCCTCTAGTGCTTGAGCTAGGATTGCAGGAGCTATTTTAGAATCCCAGTGTTAATAACAGAGGGCTTGAAATAAAATATCCTTTGGATATTATTTCTTTCCCTCAGTTCTCCAGCTTAGAACACTATTTTGGCTATAACTTTGTAATTTCTCATATAGTATACGTGGTCTCTCCATGATACCCTGTGTCAGGGAGGGAGAAATCCATCTGCTTCCCTTTCTGAGTTCTTGTGGCTCTACTACTAATAAAATTGCCCCAAGACCAGACTAACAGGAGAAAAAAACAATTTAATACATGCACATGGGAGATCATAAATGATGCTCAGATAAATGATTGAAGCAGGAAGCTTTTTATAATATGTAGATAAGAAAAAATAAATTTGTAAGGATTTGACAGGACAAAGAAACTTAGGTGTGGGTGCTCATTTGTGAGGAATCTAGGCAATGTTTTGGCTTGTGAGGGATATAAATGATAAACGTCTAAGTTTTGCTTTGTCTTGTGCACCTGAAACTAATTAAAAAATAAGTAAATAAATTTGAAAAAAAAAAGAAAAGAAGTAACTAAATTTGTTTATACAGGTTTTGCGCCCTGAATCCCTGAACTCTGGTGATAAGGATAAGTCTCTTTTAGTGTCCACCCCGTCCTTCAAGCAAGGAGAAGCACATTTCACAGGGGACATTTATTGTCTGCATTCAAGGAGGCAAAAGAGGACCAACATATCCTTCTTGCACCAGCTGCTTTTCAAGTAACTTTAATTAAAAATAATCAACATGCTATTATGGTATATTTTGGGGTGGCCTACCCTCGGCCCTGACGCCTGTCATTCACTTTGTATACATTTTCAATAGATGACATAAAGGCTTTATGCAAAAGTCCTAACCTAGGAGTTGGCAAACTTTTCCCAAGGGATCAGAAATTATTTTAGACACTGCAAGCTATATAGTCTCTGTCTCAATTACTCAACTTTGCCCTTGTAGTGAGAAAACCGCTATAGACAATATGTAAATGAATGAACATGTCTGTGTTCTAATAAAACTTTACTTTAAAAAATCAAGAAGTGAACAGGATTTGGACCGTGGGCCATAGTTTGCCAACTCTTGATCTAATCTGTGGTGCAAGGTCTGAGAAAGGTCTTTATGTATGGATGCTGATAAAAGCCTGGATTTAGCCGAAGCTCTTTTTCATTGCTCTTAGACAAGTGCTTTATTTTATAAAATTTTGACAGCAGGAAATAAGGTAAGATTAGATAGCCAACTTCAAACTGACGTTGAAGGCTGCATTTTCTCTCCTGACAATGCTCTTGTTGCATGTTACAGGCTGTGGATTGCCATTGTGTTAGGAAAATGTTTGAAGCTAGGAGGTGATATACTAAGGAGTCAGAGGTACTACTCCTTAGTTGTGTGGCTTGGGCAACTTACTTAGCTTCTTAAGTCCGAATTCTTCTATACAGTGAGGATAATAATAGGACATATCTTACTGGTTTATTGTGATGATCAAATGACATCATAAATGAAAGATAGCACATTCTCTAACAGAGCAAATACTCTACATTCCTAATTAGGTGTAGATCCAATTGTACATTTAAGCATATAAGGTCATAAGTAGAGCTATCAGTATATGAATAAGCATAGCATTATGGAGATAAATATAGGCATGAATGAAAGGTGAAATAGTGAGCTCCTGGCCACTGGATGGGTTCAATTGAAGGCTGGATCCTCATTATTTATAAAAGGAGCAAGTTGGACCAGAAAAATGCTCTGAGATTCTGGTTATATATTTGCAAGCTGAGGCACTGTTTGATACTTTCAATTAAGGTTTCCTGTCAGGACTAGGTTGAAAATTTTGTAACTGAAGGAGGCAAAATGCTACAGTGGGAGAGGCGTAGACTTTGGCATCAAACAGGCGTGAGTCTGAAATTTCAGCTCTGCTAGAATACTCCCTATACTATTCCATGTGTCACCCCAAATGATGTTACCATCTTGTTTTTCCCTTAATTCTTCCATTTTCTTCATCCAGAGCAAAATTAAGTTTATATCAAATGCTTACTGACATTACAATGGCATCTGAACTATCAGATGTGACATACAAAAAACTTTCATGTGTAGACATGCTAATCAGAAGGGAAATGTCAAATCTGCATACATTTCAAGTGACCCAACAATATTTACCTTCCAGCTAAGTCTCCTGTTTTTCTGACAATTGCCTCCTTGAGGAAGTGACTCGTTCAGCATACCAAGTCGATTCCATAGAACTTCACCTCAGACTGGTTTGAAAGCATCAAAAAGATGAATGTCACTGCCTTGCACTTAGTAACAAACCTAATTTGATTTGACAAATGATGTTGATTTTGAAGGGGTCACTAACCATTAGAACTGCTGAGGACAAAGAGTGCCTCAGAGGTGGGTAAAAACTGAATGTTTAACAGTTTGTTATGCAAATTTTCTTTCTACCTGTCAGGAATGGGTAAAGGATGGGATAGAGAGCTGGTGGTAAGGCCACACCCAGGACTGACGACCTCCTGGCACAGTCCTCAGTAGCTGCACAGAGACGTTTTTGTAAAGCACAGCCCGCCATCTGCCTCTCTCATGTATCCAGGTGGAGGGTTAGCAAGCACAATTCCACAAGGAGTTTCCAGATGCTCCACTTTTCCATCTCTCCTGTCCTCTTCTCCACAGCCATCAAAGAAAGTAAGAGTTCAAATCAAGCTTCACCAAGAATGCCAACTCCCAAATTAGCGAATAGTCTCTCAAGGGACTGAAAAGGGATAAACGGATCCTCTTGAAGGCAAAACTGACATCCTCCAGGAATACGAGCATTTCACAACCACAGGGCCACCTTCTTCTCTCTTTCACCCATAGGAAAGCCTTCGTCTCTGTAACTGTCCATTCTCCATTTTAGCTAAAGACTTTATTTTGGTTTTTTGTTTGTTTGTTTGTTTGTTTTTATCAAAGTATCCTTAAGAAACATTGTGCCCTCATTTATGCCCCAAACAGTGACTGCAACTTAATATTTGTTCCCTGGGAAATGTCTTTGTCTTTTTGGCAGTATCGCAGCCCCATTTTCCCCTATACTCTGTACCATATGGGGCAATGCTCTACCCCTTTTTTGGGGGTGGAGGGGAAGGATTCTCAAACATTGCCATGGAGATGAAAAGTTTGTCCCTCCTTATTCTCTCTCCCAGCTGGAGCCTGGACTGAAGTAGGTTTCCTCACATAGGGCAGAATTGGGGAGACCATAATATTCCTGTGCTTTTCCATTGCACCCCAATATCTGCAGTAGTGCAGATGTTGCAGGTGTTAATCTCACTCACAATATTGTGTTTCCTACACTCCGTTTATGATTATCAGATTGGTCACGGAGTGCTTTGTGAGCTGTGGTGAGAACATTTGGCACTACCTTGAGTGAGACAGGAAGCCAGTGGAGAGTTCTGAGCAGTTTCTTATTTTACAACTTGAGGACAACAATATGCCCTCAGAGGGTCATTGTGAAATAATGTATGTACAGCACATAGCACAGGCCTGTTACATAACTGGAATATAATAAATGTTAGCTACTGCTGTTATGAACATTAAATTCATAGCCTCTTCTCTATGGCCTTTTCATCATATTTTACTTCATTTCTCTCTCTTTTGGTGGAAGAGAGAATACATAATAAATCGAAATGATGCCCTTGCTCTTGTAAGACTGATATATACTTATGAATAGTCTAACAAAAAACCAACAGTTCCAGACTACACATGCTTTTAGCCACTGAACCAAAGCCAGATTCCTTATTTTTAATATCTGCATGACAGGAGCTAAAAGAACATCTTGTGACTGAAGGAAAGTTAAAGCTGTGTATGATTGGCCCTTGCCCATTAATTCAATCAACAAATGTACATGGAATACCTCTATAAAGTACTACAGCATTGAATCCAAAAGCCCTGGTTCAAATGTCAGCTCTGCTGTTTATTTAATGTGTCACCTTGAGCTTGTCCCTTGATTTCTCTATTTCCTTATCTTCAAAATGGAAATACTTTAGGAGGGACTTTGTTATAGGGATTTAAAATACAAAGTAAAATAATGTAATATGTCTTGGTGGAAGAGCTCATAAAATAATAGTATTAAAAAATGTGTTCTTTATATGAGCATCTATCATCTTCCTAAATAAACTAATTGATAATTAGGAATAGTTTGGTTCAAAGTTCTACCAACTTGGAAAATTTAATTTCAACAGCTGAGCACCTATTAGAAAAAGTACTCTGCTAATTCCTGAGGACATAAACCTGAATACCTTCTGTCTCATTTAGGGACCTTTAGGACATTGTCACAGCCCAGCCAAGCATACTGGGGAACACATGAAAGGGAAACCCCAGGTTATAACCTGGGTTCATGAAATAGCTACCAAAGTATCCCACTCCCAAGTCAAGACCTTGCTTACTTTCATTATATCTAACCCTTATAATAATTCTGTTATCTCTATTTTCAGATGAAAAACTGTCTCAGTAAGGCAAAGTCACTTATGCGATGTTTTCCAGTTGGTAAATGGTAAGATCGAGTTCTCATTTCATTTGATTTTGGCAAATCTTTGTACAGTACCTACTCTGAGACAGATAGTTTTTATAGATGCTAGGGTTATAACAGTGGGCAACGTATTCCTGACCTCTTGGAGGTTCAAGATTTGAACCCAGATCTGACTTGCTCCAAATCTTTAGTTTTTCCACCAAACCCAGTGCTTTATTGCATTGGCGCTGTGTGGTGGAAGTGAACCTGACCCCAATTCAATGAGTTATGATGTTCCCGTTATGCCATTTTCATTCCTTTTATGATTTAATCAGAACACTTGCTTAAATTAAAATATAGCTTAGTCATGCATATGATCTTTTTCCCAAAAACATTTTCCCCCCATGGAGCTGTCAGTTTTGCAAACTGGCTTGATTTAAACAGATATTTTATCCAGAAATAAATTGAATTAACAATTTAAAATGCAGAACAGAAAAGGCTGCCAGTGTGCTAATAGCTCCATTTCCCTGATTAAGAGGGCTTTCTCCAAGACGGCATAAAGAATAGAACCCTCTTTGTCCTAAAATTCATTTGGACAGTAGTCTCTAAGAGATAGATTCTAGAAGAACTCTCTCTTGTCTGAGGAATAGACATCCATCCCAGGTCCTGCTACTAAACTAATCTTCAAAAGTATTACTTTGCACGTGTATTTTGGTCATAAGCTCTTGTGATTTCCTATTCTTACAGAATAAAAATTCCAAACCCCTAAGGCTGTCACTCAAAGTCACAATTTTTTCTGTAACTTCTTTAGTCTTATTCCTCCCCCTGCTACTTCCCTAAGTCCTGGGAGGCAGCATATTGGAGTTTGAGCTTCCACTCTGCTACTTAGTAGAGGTGTTGCTGCCTTAGCCAAGTCACTTCACCTTTCCGAGTTTCTATTTCTTCTTTGTCTATTTGTCAAAAGAAGATAGTGAAATTTGTCCTCTCCTCCTTTTATATCTGAGGAGAATCCCAAATGAAGCAAAATATTTTGTAAACTGTAAAGCACAATATACAGCCCACCTTGCAGTATCTGTGCTCCACCCATAATTATGGGCTCTTCTTCCCATAACCACTATTTACATTTCTCTTAGAAGTTATTTCTCTTTTTCCACAACATGCATGCTCTTTCCTCCCTATTTATCTAAATAAGAGCTTGCCTTTCTCCTAAAAGAAGTCAGTTGTTCTGTCCTAGCCTTCAAGAATCTCCACTGACCTCCCATGATTTCTTTTTACTTGGCACTTGGTCTTTGCTGCCTTAATGCCATCATTCATCAATGTCTCACCAATTAGTTTGTAAACCCCAAAGAGGGAGAGATTGAATTTTATATTAATTAATATTAATGCATAACACTATAATTCATATTTAACTAACATTTATTGAATGCTTATGATGTGCCTGCTCTGTATCAAGGACAATCGTAGGTACTTTCATGTTTGCTATCTCATTTAGTCCTCATAAGATACATACTACTATTATTAACATTTTGCACATATGGAGATGGAGATTCAGAGGAGTTACTCTTCATCTTATGGCTGGTAAGTGGCAGAGCTAAAAACTGATTCCTGGACAGATTTCAAAGCCCATGTTCTTTTCACCAAATTATATCATCTACTTTATTAAGTGTCAGTTGATGCCCATCCTGATCCTAATAATGGTAGGTAACTGGGGCATCAAATGGGGTCTCTAGTAGCTCAGAGCACTAACCATCTGGACCTGATTATAATTGACCATAAGGATTCATATCTGACTATTCATCCTACAAATGTATATTGCTCTGCCTTTTATTTATTTATTTATTTATTTATTTATTTATTTATTTATTTATTTTTACATAGGTTAAGCATATAAAAAGCAAAGGAAATGATATGGATAAAATGTATAATCCAAAACTTAAATGTCCTTCGTATTATCATTATAATTACAGATATATTTACTTCCTTGTGCCCTAGTTTCCTCATATGAAAATGAGAATATCATTACCAACCTTATCGGGTAATGCAAAGATCAGCTGAGACATAGAACTTAAAATCTGCCTTAGTGGTTTCTATAATGATGGTGGAAAATATGCAGGAATCATGTCCAACAATTTAGTGCTTCTGCCACTATCAGATGAATATTTGCTTTGTAAAATCTCTGAATAGAGAATAACCTAAGGAATATAAGAGGACACAGATATTTGTATGGAAACAAAAATGGTTAAAACTACTTATAAAAAAGTAAACTCTTCATAGAAATCTTTAAGAATTTTTAAAATCTGCACTCTAGTGTACTTTCTGTTACTAGGATATTTTTAGCATAGAACTGTAAAAAATAAATTTCTATTGTTTAAGCCACATAGTATATTGTATTCTGTTACAGCTGCCCAAACTAACTGAGACACCCTGCTTATCCTGCCCCATTTTGCCAATAGCATACACAGGATGTGTACTTAGTAATGTTAAGTATGTAAGTAAATTTCACAGCAATACATTCAAAAATGGTCCTTGTAGCCCACTAGATAACATATGAACCTATGTTGAGCTATTCCACCCTATCTGCAATAGCCAACACTTGTCTTGTGTACATGTAAAAAAGTGCAAACAAGAATTTCTTTCACCTTCCTTTCCAGAGGTTTGGTAAAACCTTTTGATTGGCTTGGAGAAGGTTTTTGAACAATGGTGACATAATCAGAACTTTGCTATAGGACAATTATCATGGTGAGCATGTGTAGAATCAAACAAAGGAGGAAGTGAGAATTGGGGAAATCATTTAGAACTCTACTAAAAAATGTGACATGAGAGTCAAAAAAGCAAGAAGCGAAAGATGGAGCCAGAGTACCACCCGGCCGCCTCTGAGGACAACATGCCCAAAAAGCAGGCTGCACAGGCACCAAAGCCCTGCTAAAGCGAATCCAGTCAGCCCCTGCACAATAGTTTCTCCACTGTAGTCATGGCTAGTCCTCACAACAAATCAGTGCAAGGGTCAGTCCCTCTCACTGACATGCAAATAGCAACCAAGACTCAACTACAATAGAAGGGCACATGCAACCAGCTCAGATGACCGGGGAGACTGTGCTATTGGGCCCCACAGGGCCCTTACTACATAAGTTCACTCTACTAAGACTGAGAGACATAGCAGCTCTACCTAATACATTGAAATAAACACAGGGAGGCAGTGAAACAGAGAGACACAGAAACATGTCCCAAATGAAAGAACAGAACAAAGCTCCAGAAAAAGAGCTAAACAAAATAGAGACAAGCAATCTACCAGATGCAGAGTGTCAAACACAGGTTATAAGGATGCTCACTGATCTCAGGGAGAACTTCAACAGAGAGATAGGAAACATACAAATGGAGACAGAAAACATAAAAATAAAAAAAAAGTCATAAATAAAGAATACAATAACTGAAATGAAGACTACATTATAGGGAATCAACAGTAGATTAGATGAAGTAGAGGATCCAAGCAATGATTTAAAAGGTAAGGTAACAGAAAACACCCAACCAGAACAGCAAAAAAGAAAAAATAATCCAAAAAAATGAGGAGAGTTTAAGGGGCCCATGGGACAACATCAAGCTTACCAACATTGGCATCATAGAGGTACCAGAAGGAGAAGAGAGAACAAGGAACTGAAACCTATTTGAAGAAGTAATGACCGAAAACTTCTCTAACCTGTGAAGGAAATACACATACAAGCCCAAGAAGTGCAGAGATCCCAAATGAGATTGGACCCAAAAAGAGCCACACCAAGACACATCATAATTAAAATGCCAAAAGTTAAAGACAAAGAGAGAATTGTAAAAACAGCAAGAGAAAGCTATTAGTTACCTAACAGGGAGCTCTCATTAGACTGTCAGCTGATTTCTCAACAGAAATTTTGCAGGCTATAAGGGTTTGGCTCAACATATTCAAAGTGATGAAAAGCAAGGACCTACAAACAGGATTACTCTACCCAGCAAAGCTATCATTTAGAATTGCAGCACAGATAAAGAGCTTCCCAGACAAGAAAAAGCTAAAGGAGTTCATCACCACGAAACTAGTATTACAAGAAATGTTAGAGGGACTTGAAGAAGAAAAAGAAGAAGAAGAAGAAGAAGAAGAAGAAGAAGAAGAAGAAGAAGAAGAAGAAGAAGAAGAAGAGGAGGAGGAGGAGGAGGAGGAGGAGGAGGAGGAGGAGGAGGAGGAGGAGGAGGAGGAGGAGGAGGAGGAGGAGGAAGAGATGGGGGGGCAAAAATATTAATAATAAAATGGCAATAACTACATATCTATCAACAATTACTTTAAATATGAAGAAATCAAATGCTCCAATCAAAAGACATAGTGTGGCTGAATGGATAAGAAAACAAAACTCTTACATATGCTGCCTACAAGTCTCACTTCAGATTGAAAGACACACAGAGACTGAAGTAAAAGGGTGGAATAAGGTATTTCATGAAAATGGAAACAAACAAACAAAAAAGAGTCAGGGTAGCAATACTTATTCCTGACAAAATAGACTTCAAAACAAAGGCTATAACAAGACACAAAGAAGAACCCAGTAATATCACTTCTGGGTATTTAGTCAAAGAAACGCAAAACACAAATTTGAAGGGACGTGTGCATCCATGTGCTCCCTGCAGTATTATTTATAACAGCCACAATATGGAGACAGCCAGGGTGCCCATTAATGGAAGAATGGATAAAGAAGAGGTGGGACGTATATACAGTGGAATATTACTCAGCATTGGCTGAGTAACAAAATAAAAAGAATGAAATCTTGCCATTTGCAACAACGTGAATGGACCTAGAGGTTACTGAGCTAAGTGGAGTAAATCAGACAGAGAAAGACAAATGCTATATGATTCACTTATATGTGCAATCTGGAAAACAAAATAAGCAAACAAATAAAATAGAAATAAACTTATAGATACAGAGAACATTTTGATGGCTGCCAGATGGGAAGCAGGTTGAGGGGACAGGTGAAAAAGGTGAAGGACGTAAGAAGTACAAATTGGGAGCTACAAAATCATCAGAGGAACGTAAAGTACAGCATAAGGAATACAGTCAATAATATTGCAGTCACTATGTATGGTGTCAAATAGGTATTAGATTTATTGGGCTAATCACTTCATAGGATATATAAATGTCTAATTTCTATGTTGTACACCTGAAACAAAAATAAAGATTAAAGAAAAAAATAAATAATTTTCTTAAAAAAAGAAAGAAAAGCACATCCAAGCTAACTGCTGTTTTGTGTTTGTTTGTTTGTTTGTTTGTTTTCTGTTTGTTTTTTTGGTTTTGGGTTTTTGTTTTTGTTTTTTTGGCCTGCATTCCAGAATTAGAAGCACATGAAGTATATCTGAAGCCAACCTTCAGCTTGAAGTCAAGCTCAGCCAGGCCCACTGCATCCCATCAAAAACATCTACACCTACAAATCCTTAGCAAGAAATTAATGCTTACTTTTGTAAGTCATTGCATTTTGAAGTAATGTGTTGCACAGACTTCTGTAAGATGTATTTATACATTTAGTTTATATTCTGCTTAATAATTTCAGTACCTGAAATTTTGAGAGTTGGATCTGATTCTACTATCTGTAGTCTGCTGGCTCTTCGGTGTGTATTTTCTTCTGTGTTTTGATTTTTTTAACTGTTAATTTATATTATTTGAGATTTTAGGTATTCATTGAGGCCGATTTTGAGGATTTATCCGAAGAATAGTTACATTTGCTTCTTCTGCCTGGCATTTTGGGTACTATAAATCTAGAACTCTAAATTCCCAAACTGAGATTTTTTTTTAACAATTCAGGTCATATTGATTTGGCTACAAATTTTAATGATAGCTATTTTGTAGCTAAAATTCTTACAACAGATTGTTTTTATCTCCAACAAACACAAAATACTAAAACATACTTTTCCTTGCTGTCTCCTTAAGGTTAGGAAATTCAGACTTAACCAAAAGATGCACCCAGAGATATCCTCAGGTGAGACAGGATGCCCTGTATTAGACTTCCTTGCCCATAGGCTTGATCTCTTGTTCAAGGTGCTTTTCACAGTCACACAAATTAAGGCCTTCCATGTTGACCAACTGTCTTCAGAGCAAAAACAGTAAGTAGGCAGTGCTGTGCTTCTTTCTGGGTTTCTATTTTCATGTTGACTTTGACCTCCTTTCTTGCTAGCTAGTTAGTTTATTTTAAAAGACACATACAATGGAAGCAAGAATTTATGGTGGGGTAAAGACAGTCTATTCAATAAACAGTGCTGGGAAACCTGAACAGACACATGCAAAAAAATGAAGCTGGACCACCTCCTTACACCATATACAAGAATAAATTCAAAATGGGTTAAAGACTTAAATGTAAGATCTGAAAGCATAAATCTCCTAGAAGAAAATATAGGAAGAAAGTTTACAGACTTTACTGGGAGTACGATTTTTACTGATATATCCCCTTGGGCAAGGGAAATAAGAAAAAAAATAAACATGTGGGATTATATCAAACTAAAAAGTTTTTTCACAGCAAAGGAAACCACCAATAAAACAAAAAGGGATCCTACTGAATGGGAGAAAATATTTGCCAATGATATATCCAATAAGGGGTAATATCCAAAATTTATTAAAAAACCCACTCAGCTCAACTCCAAAAAAAAACAAACAACCCAATTAAAAAATAAACAGAGGACATGAAGAGACATTTTTCTAAAGAGGACATACAGATGGCAAACAGACATATGAAAAAATGCTCAACCTCCCTAATCATTAGAGAAATGCAAGTAAAAACCACAATGAGATACCACCTCACCCCAGTCAAAATGGCTATCATCAATAACTCAACAAACAACAAGTGCTGGTGAGGATGTGGAGAAAAGGGAACCCTCGTGCACTGTTGGTGGGATTGCAGATTGGTGCAGCCACTATGGAAAACAGTATGGAGGTATCTCAAACTGAAAATGGAACTACCTTATGACCCAGCAATTCCACTCCTAGGTGTCTATCTGGAGAAATCCAAAACTCTAATTTGAAAAAATTTATGCATCCCCATGTTTATTGCTGCACTATACACAATAGCCAAGACATGGAAACAACCGAAATGCCCATCGGTAGACGACTGGATTAAGAAACTGTGGTACATGTATACAACGGAGTATTATGCAGCCATAAAGAAGAATGAAATCTTGCCATTTGCAAAAACATGGATGGAACTAAAGGGTACTGAGCTAAGTGGAGTAAATCAGACAGAGAAAGACAAATACCATATGATCTCACTTATATGTGGAATCTAAAGAAAAGAATAAATGAATGAACTAATCAGAAACAGTCTCAGAGACATAGAGGAAAAACTGAGGGTTGCTAGATGGGAGGGGGTTGGGGATAAGGGAGAAGATGAGGGGGTTAGAAAGCACAATCGGTAACCACAAGATTGACACAGGGACATGAAAGTTAATTTGGGGAATGTAATCAATAATGTAAAGATAAGACACTTACCTTATTAGGGAGCCCACCTCAGGGATGATGTAGATGCCTGATCACTGCACTGTACACCTGAAGCTGAAGCTGAACAATAATGAATGTCAGCTATAATTATACAAATATATATATATATATATATGTATTTTTTTTTTTTTTTTTTTTTTTTTTTTTTTTTTTTACAAGAAGTGGAGTACAGCATTAGGAATAGAGACAGTGAAATGTAATGGCTGTATGCGATGTCAGAGGGGTAGTAGATTGGGGGAGAGGGTTATCACTTTGGGAGGGATATAAATGATACATATCTAACTATTACTTTGTTTAGTATACCTGAAACTAATTTAAATTTTTTTTAAATAAGTAAATAAAAGACAATCTAGAACTTCTATTTTTTTCAGCAAGAGGATCAATTAGGTTATCTAATCCGTCATATAACTGGAAATAGACTTTTCCACCTGCATTGTCTTTCATCAATTTCTTGAAATAGCCCATGGGCTGATGGCCTCTCCTCAGCTCTTTGTGTTATTCATTCAATCATTCATGCAATTAATATTTCTTACGTACCCACCAGGTACCAAGCACTTTTCTAGGTTCTGGGAATACAATAAGTAAACAATGCGGAATAAATCATTATGGGCTGATAGCTTGTTGTTGTTTTATTTAATTCTTTACTATAATTTTACTAAAGTCAAGCAAGAAAAGGGAAATAAACATGAGTAGCCAGTCAATGTTAACTAAAGTTCTCCCAAATACTATTCAGTTTCTATCTCTTTTATTGAGCGTAATACATTCTGTATTGTATTCATGTTATTATTTATGTACTTGTTATATATACGCCTGAAATATGTCATCATATGAATGAAAGCACTTTGTTAACTTTGATGGGCTAAGAAAATGTTAGGTATCATTAATATTTCTGTTGTTACTAGGTTATAAACTCAGTGGTGGCAAGGAGTATATCAAAATTGTCATGTAAAATAATACGTTGTACTTAGCAAATGTCAGAGCAGGTTTTTCAATTGAAAAACTGGCCAGGGGAGGTAAGGCAGAGAATCTGATAGTCCCTCATCTATTAGAACTAGAAAGGACCAGAGCAGAAACCGAGTGAAATGACCTCAGTTTTCAGAGATAAACTGATAAACAGGTAAAATGGTAAGCCCAGAAATGTGAAATTACTTGCTCAAGATTTTATGTTGGTATTTATAAATGCAATGGATTTAGCTACTATGCTAAAATCTTTTACTTTTTCCAATATTTTGTCTGTAGATGTTTTTGAATTTCCAATGCAGATGATCTTAATCATCCGCAAATAATGAAACTTAATTTGCTAATTTCCAGTCTTTGTGATTTTAATGTGTTTTCCTGTATCTGCTGTACTGCCTGGAAGTTGACTACAAATCCCTTAACTTAAAAATCTTAAGTTCATGTTCAATACTATTGATTTTCAATATTCTCGCTGGTAATTATACTCTAATAACAAATACCTTTATACTAATTACTATGTTTCAGGTACTATTTTTAATCCTCACAACAGCCCTATCCCTCTCTCCATTTTACAAATAAGGAAACGGAGGAGGTACAGAGAATTTAATAAATTAACCTAAATTTACAGTTAGTAGGGATAGATACAAAGTTGAATATTAGTGTTTTGTATTCAGGATATATATTTTTGATCTTGATATCCACTTGGTTTCCTTACTTAATTCTAAAATGTCTAGGGGTTAAAGCAGTCTAAACTATTAGGCCAAATAATTATATCAGACTACACAACCTTTTATATTATCTTCTCATGTAACTTGAAGTTGCCTTTTCCGCTTGCTTCCAGTCCCATGAAGACCAGTGATTGTTGCTTCATCAGTAACTTCATAACTCAAAAGAGGTTCTAATGTAACTCAAAGCTTATGTTTAAGTTATATTTGATATGCCCACCTGGTAGAAGCCATTTGATGACTTTGTAGTTTGTAATTGTTAATATATTTGAAGACCTTTAAATATGAGGAGATTTCAGAATTGTTTAATATATTTAAACCCCAAATCTGTTAAGCACATTAAAATGATATATTTTCATATAATCCTTCCATTACAAAAATGACTACACTGCAATTTAATAATGTGTTTACACACTATTTGTGAGAGAATGATTTCCTAGGACATGGGTTATATCTTTTCACCTTTGCATCTTCAGTGTCCAGAATGGTGCCTGGCATATAGCAGTACTCCATAACTTTGTTGAATTAATAAAAAACAGCAACCCCGGGGGCAGGCATAATTGTCTCTAATTGTCAGATGTAGAAAAGTTTACAAGAATTGATATGACCTCAAAATTACAAAATTTGTCAGTAACAGAACCAGAATTTAACTTCATATTTTTTATTCAAAGTATAGTCTTCCATTAAACCACACTATTAATAGAAAAAACTTTACTGTATATTTTAACACCTCAACCATGACTAAAAATCATATGACTTCCTGCATCATTTGCATAACAAAACAAAAAGTTTAATGAAATAGAGTAGAAATACTAAACTTAATGTCAAATTTATAAACTGATCTCTAAATAAAATGTTTATTTTATAAATACAGTAATATATGTCAGAAAACCATCCCAGATTTTTTTCTTACTAGAAAAGTCCTTATTTTTCTCTCAAAAATGACATCTTTTGCCAACTCTGAATTCCAGAAAGTGTTAATGAAAAGCTGTGCAAAAATTTTTTTCAAATTCATTTTTGCATGAGAAAATCATGGAAAACTAGAGATATGCCACAATATCAAAGACAGGCTAAACATTGTATAATTTCAAAAGACAGTAAATAAGAAAATTCGAAGACATTAAGATGTGTAAGTATGACTTATCCCTGGCAAGAGAGATGGTCATAAACAGACTTCTTGTTATCATGTGGGGAAAGCAAGGTGATGACATTGAGTCATCATGGATTCACTTGGAGTAGACTCTACCAAACAAACCTAAGGACGGTGCCATAGAGAAAGTTAATGGGACATTTAACATGATCTCAGACAAGGAATAAAATGCCATACAATCTCTCAGGTAACAAAATCAAAAGACACACAATAAAATGTCTCATGATATCCTATGGACAAGATGAGGCCATTAGGATTAACTACAACACAGAATAATAGTTGGTAGAACAACTATAATTATTCATGGTGACTCCTTGTTGCCATAACCACTAGGTCAGTCAACCCTGTTTTCCTGGGAATAAAGAGAGACGGTGACAAGGGTGAAGAGTTTTCAGGAAAATAGCAAACATGTAGAATGAAATTACCTTCATCAAGGACTACATCTAAACAGAGGCATGTCAGTTCAGTGTAGTTCTAGACTGAATGTCGAGAGTCAGAGAAATAATATCTTTAAGGCAGTTTCAGAAACATACGAGGTCTGACAATTAAGTTAGAGAACTTGTTGCAATGATGTTGCTAACTTTTTTTGGTATCAGAGGGATTATTCTTTATGAATTTGTACCAACTGGACAGTTAACCAAATTTACTATTTGGAAATGCTGAAAAGGCTGCATGAAAAAGTCATAAGACCTGAACTTTTCGCCAACAATTCATGGCCCTTGCATCACAACAATGCACCAGCTCACACAGCAGGGGCTGTGAGGGTGTTTTTAGCCAGTAAAAAAATAAGTGCATTGGAACACCCTCCCTACTCACCTGATCTGGCCCCCAATGACTTCTTTCTTTACCTGAAGATAAAGGAAATAGTGAAAGGAAGACATATTGATGACATTCAGAACATCAAGGGTAATATGATGACAGCTCTGATGGCCATTCGAGAAAAAGAGTTCCAAAATTGCTTTGAAGGGTGGACTAGGTGCTGGCGGTGGTGCATAGCTTCCCAAGGGGAGTACTTCGAAGGTGACCATAGTGTTATTCAGTAATGAGGTATGTAGCACTTTTTCTAGGATGAGTTCACGAACTTAATTGTCTGACCCCATAGACTGGAGAAGATAGAAGGTTTCAATACAGACTTGAGTCCTTCCAGGAATCCCACCCAGAAACAAAGAGGAAGAGGCAAAAGGCAGGTCACATTTTCTCTCCTCTCACCATGAGAAAACTGCTGCAGGATTAAACAGAAAAGTCAGCTCTCCATAATAAAAAAAAAAACACAGCGTTCAACAAGGTTACCAATAACCTCCACATTGCTAATGCTTCCATTTCTGTCTTCATTTTTCTTGGCCTGTCAGCAACACTCCACAGGCACTACTAGTCCTTGTTGACATCCAGGACCGCAGCCTCTATAGCAGACTCTTTGTCAGTCTCCTTTAGTCCTTTCTCCTTATCTTAGTATTGTAGCGGCTCAGGAACAAGTCCCTAGTTTTCTTCTCCTCTTTATCTACACTGACTGACCTGGAGAACTCATCCAATCTCATGGTCTTAAATGCCATCTCTATTTTAACATCTCAAATTGTTATCTCTAGCTCAGACCTCTCTCCTGAAGTCCAGACTCATATCCAACAGCTGAGTCAACATCTCCAGTTGGATGTCTAGTAGATATCTCAAAATGGGTACGTCTAAAACTGAACTCTGTTTTCCCTCTGAAACTTGTTTCACCCAGTCTTTACCATCTCAGCTTCTATCAACTTACTCCTTCCAGTTGCTGAGGCCAAAATTTTTGGAGTCACCCTTCTTTTTCTCATGCAACACCCAATCTGCCAGGAATTCCCGTTAGATCTATTTGTGAAATATGTCTAGAATCTGGCCAGTTCTTGTTACTGCTCCCATCCCAGGCCAAAGCTCCCAAAACCTTTCCTCTGGACTCTTACAACAACTTCCTGCATTTAGACTTCCTGTATCTAATCTATCTTCCCTGTAGTATGTTCTCAGTACAAGTGCCAAAATGACCCTTTTAAATCTCGGTCAGAACATTTTATCCCACAGTTTAAAACCCTCCAACAGCTTTCTGTTTCTCTGAGTAAAAGCCAAAGTCCTACAAAACTTACTAAGCTCAACATAACCTAGTCCTCCATTAATTCTCCGGCCTCTTATTATTGCCTCATTATTGACTTTGCTCCTTGCTGTTACTCAGAGACACCAGACTCACTTCTACCTTAGAGCCTTTACTCTTTTCCTTCTGCCTGGAACCCCCCTCCCCCATCTCGTCCCAATCCCACGTCTACATGATTCAATTCTTCACCTCTTTCAAGGCTTTACGCAAACCTTACCTTCTCACTGAGGTCCCCCTTGATCAGTTAACTTAATACAACAGTTTGTCTATCTACTTCATGAATTTCTCATCTCTCTTACATTTCTACTCTGCTTTTTCCCACAGAAATTATGAGCTCCTAAGAAACAACTTAATTTACTTGTTGATTTGTTTTAATGATAATTATCTAATTCTCTGTGCTAGAAGAATAGCTCCATGAGGACAGTGTCCTTTGTGTGTTTTTTTTTTCCTCATTAATGTACTCCAATCACTTTAGAAGAGTGCCTAGAACATAGTCAGTGGTCAGTAAATATTTGCTGTACTAATGCTGTTTAGAACCTTCCCCACTTGCACCTTGTCACCATATCCTAGATGTAAGAAAATTAGAGCTCTGCATTCTCCCACCAGGACAGAGAAATTCCTGATAGTGAATAAATCCAAGCAAAGACCGGGACCTGATATCAAAGGAATTCCAGACCAGCTGCCCCTGAGAGCATCAGAGCATCAGAAAGAGCATCTTTCATTCTTTGGACAGGAAGTGCCAGTTCTCTTTCCTTATCTCCAGGACATCACTGTAGGGGTATTGATATAATGCCTGATTGGTTCTCCCCTGGTTTGGGGGTCAGGGAACCCTACTTTTGCAAGTATAAAATAATGCTTCCCATTAGCTGGGATAAAGCCAAACCATATTTGACAGTATAAAAAAAAGATGATTGATTTCAACCTATCCTATTCACCATTACTTCCATTAAAAGTGCTGTACACACTCACACAAGGCGGTCTGAAAGAAAATGTGTCATGGCCACCTACTGTTTCCCTAGGGAATTCCTAAAGGCTTACCTTCTGTCTCTATGAATCTAACTTATGACTTTTCCTGGTTTCTTCTCCCCACACTGGTAACATTCCTAGCTAATTCCCTTTTAGATGTCCCTTTGGCATTGACCTTTTCCCCTTTGGGATAGAACTTCCTTTGTCTATTTTCTTGGAGAGCCTTTTAAACATTATCAAGTGGTACCACACCATCCCTAAATCATACTGGTCATCTGAAATTCTACCTTGTCAGATTTGTTCCATATCCAGTCACAGCTGAATGAGAATAAGAATTTGAAAACCTAGGTGAAATATTCCAGTGGTTTCTGCTGTCATCTTTTTGGCCCAATTCTGTTCAACCTATTCCCTCAACGACTTGAATAATTACATAATAACATGCTTGTCAAATTTGCAGGTGAAAAATAGCTGGTAGAAATAACTAATATTTTAGATGATTTAAGTGATACCTGAGAAAAGTGATTGTGATACTGAAAGGTTATATATTGATTTATTCATTCATTAAGTAATCTTGAATGCCTACTCTGTGAAAAGCCTTAAGCAAATCATTAAGGATACAGGATGCTCGCATATGAAATTGCTGAAAAAATTGAATATATTACTTATTATTTTGCTATCATTAACTAATAGTATAATAGTGTTAGAACTTATTTTTAATAATAACATATGAATATGACAATTATATAATTATTATTACAATAATGAATACAATAATATATTATAATATAACAATATGTCATATTATTAATATGGCAGTATTTAATTTGACTCCATGTTACTAATAGTAGTAACATTACATACATAGTAAATCCTTTTTATATGATAATCTTACATATATCAGAATTCCAGTGAAAGCTAAAATGTCATTTTCATGACAGCAAGGATCCATTACCTCCATATATGATTTCTAGTTAAATAAAAAAGTAAAAGAGATCAAATATATGGTGATAGAGGGGAAAAAAATTTTTTTTAATAAAAACTTTTAAATATTTGAAAAATAATAAATATAGAATCCTTCTAAAATTCTGCACTTTTCCTCTATCTTTATAATTCCTTTGTTCACATCATATCTAGTAGGTAGTTCATTAGTATGCATCTCTACTGAGTTTTTGTAAAGCATTAAGTCCACTTTCATTGAAATAAAAACTGTACTTTCTTGGTAATATTTTATTAGCTTTGATAATATTTATTCAAATTATTTATCTATAGTATGAACTATAATTGGCATAAATGAATTGGTAACTAACACAGTGCCTGCAAAACTACAACTCACTAATTGGAAGAGAAGTATGAGTACTAGAGGGTAGCCAACCAGCCACAAGCGTGCTGTCGCCATCAATCAGAATGTCTTATAGAGGGGATAAAGAGTGGCACAGTCTTACAAGTCGGGTAATGTAGTTAATTGGTTAAGAAGCTGGTTAAGATAATTCTAACTGAACACTAAACCAAATTGTGTATAGCTTCCAGAGTTTTCTCTCTAGAAAACTCACCCAAACATTATAGTCTCCTCCTTAAAAATCCTTTCATGGCCCCAATATAAAGCTAAGCTCTATGGACAGAATGATATCTAAAAGATGAAATTTAACTTATCCAAGAATAAGTTATTTATTCTTGGATAAGTTAAATTTTATCTCTCAAATATCCCTTCAGGTTAGTTATTATTGAGTTCTGGGTGGTTTATGTGGAAAAAAAAATTAATTGCAGAACTAATTGTGGCCTAGGTGATGTTTTATCCTGCTCCAAGGATGATTTGTATTTACCTCTGGGCATAGGTGAGAGCACTAGCAATGAAACTTCACCTTAAGTCATTTATAGTGATCGAGTCTCCAGAAAGCCAGATGTTATTTCTGGCTCACTGTCCTGTCTTGAGTAGAGGACTTTGAGTTCCCATTCAAAGCATGAGAGATTTATGTACTGGGGTTCCCCATCCAGAGTGGGCCTTGAACCTTGTATTTCCACTTTCAGCTGCCTCTGCCTGAATTGGCAGATATTCTTGGATGACAAAGGCTCTTCCTGTCTGTCACTCACCCCTCTGAGTTTTCTTTTCCTAAATCTGACCTTGTGATTCCTCCCTGCATTGATAGTGTTCCTCTTTCTTCAAGCAGATGCTAATGCTTTACTTAGTAAAGTACTGATTTGCATCACTTCTTCCTGCATTATTGTATTCATCCCACCCTTAATTCCTTGCAAATAAAGAAAATGAGGCTGCGGAGCTGAGGACAGAAGAGCAAAGTACTATATCTCTTTCTGTCACTTGTTAGATGTGTTACCTTGGGCAACTCTCTCATAGACTTATTTTCCTATAAATAAAGATAAGATATCACCTGGTTAGAATGACTATCATCAACAAGACAAATAATAACAAGTATTGGAGAGGCTGTGGAGAAAAAGGAACCCTCATACACTGTTGGTGGGAATGCAGATTGGTGCAGCCGCTATGGAAGGCAGTGTGGAGGTTCCTCAAAAAAATTAAGAATAGAATTACCATATGATCCAGCAATTCCTCTCCTGGGTATATACCAAAAAAATCTGAAGACATTTATCCCTTAAGATATATGTGCTCCGATGTTCATTGCAGCTTTATTTACAGTGGCCAAGCCATGGAAATAACCAAAGTGTCCTTCGATAGATGATTGGCTAAAGAAGATGTGGTATATCTACACAATGGAATACTACTCTACCATAAGAAAAGATGAAATAGTGCCATTTGCAACAACATGGATGGATCCTGAGATTGTTATGCTAAGCAAAATAAGTCAGACTGAAAAAGTTGAGAACCATAAGATATGTGAGATATAAAACTGAAGGCAACAAACAAACAAGACAAACAAACAAAGAAACAAAAACTCACAGACACAGACAATAGTTTAGTAGTCACCAGGGGGAAGGGGAAAGGGGGATGGTAGGAGAGGGAAAACAGGATCAAATACATGGTAATAGAAGGAGAACTGACTCTGGGGGGTGAACACACAATGCGATGTATAGATAATGTATTAAAGAATTGTACATTTGAAACCTATGTAATTTTACTAACCGTTGTCAGCCCAATAAATTTTAATTTTTAAAAAAAGGGAAAAAGAAGACAACATGGATGGATCTTAAGATTATTATGCTAAGTGAAATAAGTCAGATAGAAAAAGTCAAGAACCATATGATTTTACTGATATGTGGGATATAAAACTGAAAACAACAAAAGAACAAGACAAACAAATGAAGAAGCAAAAACTCATAGACAAAGACAATAGTGGTTACCGGAAGGGATGGGAGAAGAGGGGTGGTAGATGAGAGTAAAGGGGATCAAATATATGGTGATGGAAAGAGAACTGACTCTGGGTGGCGAATATACAATGTGATATATAGCTGATGTATTAAAGAATTGTACACCTGAAATCGATGTAACTTTACTAATAATAATCGCCCAGTAGTAGACTTAAAAAAAAAAAAAAGATGCGGTTTATCTCCCTGCATTAATGGGTTTACCTGCAATTCCTTGAGACATTGGATAGAAAAGCATGATAAACTTTAAAGTACTAATTGATACATAAGTACATTAATATTAGCTCCTAGACAAATGTGTGTGTGTGTGTGTGTGTGTGTGTGTGTGTGTGTGTGTGTGCTTTTTCCAACTGTTACCTAAGAATGGGGAATGGAAATTGGTTATGAGAAATGTGCAGATTAATTTGTCCTTTGTCAATGTGAATTTTTTTTTTCATTTCATTCAGATTAGTTTACTTAATTAACATTTGTTGTATGCCTTCCCTGTTCTGAGCCTGGTTCTAAGCCCTACTGATACCCCAATGACGCAGAATAGTGCCTGAATTTGACAAGCTTCTAAAGGATTCTTTAAAGGTCTCAACTTTCTTGAATCCCTCCATGATCAGGCCCCTCTGTTATGCAGTTCTTAGCCCCCTATTCTAATTTAACTTCAGGGTATTGATTATAATTTTAATTCTATCTTTATTTTATATATTTTTAAATGTCTATTTGTACTACTAGACTGTACTACCACAAGGGTCACAACCATGTCCACATTATAATCTGTAAATTGTTATTAAAAACATGAAAGGAATGAATCATTAACTATATGGAGGTTAGGGGATCTGATAGGGTATGGTAGGAGATAAAACTGGAAAGGTAGACGGGGCTCAGTTTATGAGGGGCCTTGGATGCCCTGTGAACTCATTAAAGCTTTATGCTTCAAACAGTGAGAATCATGGGAAAATGAGGAAATAGCATATACAAAGGCAAGAAGATGTAGATGCTCAGCGCTGAATAGAAGAACAAGAAATTTTATTTGGCGAGAAGATAGCATGGTGTTTCCTCTGGTTATTGACTCAGATGAGGGGAAATAGAAGCACCTAATCTCTTCTTATAACACACTTGGCTCCCCAGTCTGGGGAAGTGTTTCACATCCTCCTCACTTTGTAAGACATTCTTTAAGGGAAGCACAATAGCACTGATTGGGATCAAATCCCTGGGGTGAGTTCCATCTCCAACGCCAAACCTGGGAGACAAGAGTGCTACAGCGATGAAATATATTGATTGCAAGTCTCTTGAGATTGCCATGGATATTTCAGAATCATCAGTGCAAATATGAATGTTGATTGTCACACTCTTAAATGGTGTCCCAGGGAGAGAACCCACAGGAAGAGCTGGAGTATGTGACTAGGAATCAGCGACTCCTCTACTTGGCTGAATCTCCCATTGCAGGCTCTCAGAGGGTGGCAGGGTATTTGCTTGTTCATCCACTAAATGTTTACTGAACACCTATAAGGTGCCAAGGTACTACCTAAACTAGATCTAGGGATACAAGGTTGAGGAATTGGCCAGCCCTGCCTAGAAGTTCACAGTCTAGTTGGGGAGAATGGCAAGAACCAGAAATTAAAGTATGATAAGTTCTCTGCTATTATTAGAACAATAAGTCCCAATTAGCCTAGCCAGAGGTAATTGTATTGGTCACAACTATTAGATGCAAGAAACAAAAGCTGATGCTACAGAAAGTAGTTTACTATTATTGCTATTATTACTATTACTAACAGCAATAGTAATAAGATCTAACGTTTTTGAGTATGTTCTATGTGCCAAGCATCGTTTCAATCGCACTGCATGTATGTTTAATGCTTCCAAGCACTCTGAATTAGGCACTGCTATTATTCCCATTTTACAGATGAAGAAACTAACGTAAAGAAACGTTGTAGCTTGTATAAGATTACAAGACTAGTAACTGAAGGAGAGAGGATCTGAACTCAGGCTCTCTGACCTTGAAGATTCTGTTGTTGCTGTCTCTGTCAGAAAATAAGAGATAATACCTGTTCCTTCCCTTTTGTGTCACAGCTCCTGAGCCACATTCTTATCCGTAGGGCCTAAATCAAATGTGTATGTTTTAAGCTACAATGGGTTTACAATGTAGCATATAACAATTTATCCCTTATGTAGTAAAGCAGACTGTCCACACCATGTCTCAATATGAAGGAGTCTATGTACTTAGAAAAGAGTCCTGATGCTAGAAAAACAAAAAGAGTGGTAAATACTACTGACAGGGATGAAAAATAGTTCAGGCACAGGAAGATTTTTGCAAAGGCGTAGAAGCCATAGAGAACACAGATGGCTCAAGAAACTGCAGATAGTGGTTATAACCAGCATTTAGAATAAAAGCCTGGGGAAAATACAAGAAAAGGATACAAGGTTCAGCTCATGAAGGGCCTCATACACCACTAAGAAGGCATTGGCTTTTCTCTCTAGGGCAATGGAGTAAGGAGTTTTAAGTAGAGAACAGATGCCATCATATTTGCAATTAGAAATATTCCACTGGAGGCAAGGAGAACACCATTGTCATCTAGAGCATGACCATATAATTCATCAGGTCCAAATGGGGACCTTTTTCAGAGTGAAAGGGAGTGTTCATATCTGTACCAGGAAGCAGGCATTTATGGTTACCCCATTTTAAGTAAGCCAAGGGGCAAGAGGAAAAGATTAAATGAAGAAAAAGAAATTACTTGCTGAATAGTTTTATCAACCAATGACCTAGGCTTTTCAAATACATTATCTCATTTACTATTCATAAGGGAGTAGTTTAGTTATCCCCGTTTATTTTCATGGGAAATAGGTTCACTGAGATTAAGTCAATTGTCCAGGATCTCAGTGGTAGGAAACTAAAGAACTCTCATTCCAATCCAGTGTTGTCAGACCCAAAAGCATGACCTCTATCTAATTTTCTTGACCCCTTCCCTATCCCACATCCAAATGATTATTGCCCATCTGCTATGAACTAGTATGGTGATTAAAAACATGACTTTGGAGGCAGACAAGATTATGTCTGAATATTAGATATACAACTAACTAGCCAAATGAGCTGAAACAATTCCTTTATATTCTCTAAGTCTTAAATTCTTCTTCTGCAAAATAGGAATCCTAACAGTATCTACTTCAAGATTTATAGTGAAAATTAAATGAATCAGAGTATACAAAGATCTTAGCATGGTTCCTGGTACACAATTCTTTAATATATTGTAAGCATAGTAATCACATTACTAATACTCGCTATATTATCTGAAGCAAAATAATGGATCGGTGACTAAAACAAGAGACTATTTCCTTAACTGAGGCTGAGGCTATTTTAGTTTGGCTTGTCACTGGGATTCAAGCAAGGCCAAGTCATACGGTAGAAGGATTTTTGGGCCCAGGCAGATGTGGAAGGGTCAGTCTGGGGGAAGCCAAAGAGAAGAAGTGGAGTAGAGGCTCATACATACGATTCCATCCCCAGAACAGGCCAATTGGATTATGTTGAGAAGGGTAAGTTCATTTCTAGAACTTTTGAAGAAATAGTTGAAAATGGAATTCAAGAAGAAGAAAGAGGCCATAGTAGTAAGAGGATAAAAGAAATGGGTACCAAACCCGGAACTTTTAGCCCAAGATAGAAAGGACTGATATGAGAATCTACTCACCCTTTCTAACAGTCTCTATGGAAAAAGAAGTTCTAGATTTCCAAGAGCTGACTTATTGAGTACTTTCAAAACAAACTGTTCATAAGTTAAACTCTGCCTGTTCTATTTTCCTGCCTGTAGGTTGATACCCATTTATTCATTGATCATTTTCTAAGAAACGTCTGTGTGACAAGTAGCAAGCTTGGCATTCTGGAGCATGAAAAGATGAATCAGAAACAGAACTTACCCTCATGTAACCTGGCATTCTAGTGATAGAAATTAAATGTGCGCAGAAGTATGTGAAATTCAATGCAAAAAGTGCTAGAGCCATAAAAGTACAACAGGTAAAGCATTAAGAAATTTAAAACGGAAAAGAGATCATCCTCACCGAAGGGGAACCAGGAAGACTTCATGACAGCATCAGCCTTTGAGGTGGGGCTTGATGGGCAGGTGGTTAAAGATAAGCCAACTCCACATTCAAAGACCTTGGAAAGGGGAAACAAGTTCTATATGTAGAGAGCAGTTGCTCTTGGGATGACTGCTCAAATAAAGGATTTTTGCTTTTTATAGTCAACATAAAAAAGCAGTTGCTTTTTCTAACCTGCATCTTGGGTTTGCTATTATTGGGATGTTACAAGCAGGTTTGTCAGTGATGGTTTGGTGCCCTTTCCTTCTCTGTGAAACCCTTAAAGAGATATGGAAAACAGGCAAGATCATTAGGCAACCACATACCACCAACAGCTGCTTTCAGATGTTGTTAACATATTCCAAATGCCACTTCCAGCTCATGTTCAGCACCCAGTGAAACTGACATAGCCCTTGAAGCAAATGGCCCATGAAGTTTCTCTAACATTTTTTTCTGAACCTCTCTGGCTGAGGTTTCCATGTCAAAGTATTTTTCACTAAAACTCTTCAAATTCAGAAACTGTCTTATTAGCAGTATCTCTTTATTGATGGTAAAAAAGAAAATACTAACTCTTTTAATTACTTTATAGTTTTCAAATGTTTCATCTTTTTTAATTTGCAGAACAATCCTAAAGGTTAGGAAGGCAGGGACTATTCTTCTTATTATTTTAATGGATAAAGAAATTGAAATTCAGAGAACTTAATAATTTGCCAGGAATCATACGGCTAATATGGACACAAATAGGGCATGATTTTCAGTTTTCCAATCCCCAGTCCTATACTCCTTTCCACCACATCACCAAGCCTGTCTGGGAGACAGATGGGACCGTAATCTTGGCATTTGCACTATTACCTGCACCCATTGTTCACTGGATTAATGAAAACCATCAAATAAGAAAATCTGAGGTTTAGGAAAAAATTGAAACCAGGTGTATTCTTAGTGTTTCTTTTTCCCTCTCTTCCCCAAGCAAGGTGTTTTCCAGAATTGGGGGTTTTGAAGGGAGCTCTCCTGGCTATGCACTATCAGTTAGTCATCTTTTAATGTGGCCAGCCTTCTGGGATCGATGAGAGATCTTACACCATCCATCTAGGTATTACTTCATGGCTAGGCTATTTCAAATGACCAAACACACACACACACACACACACACACATACACACACACACACACACTACAAGTTTTTGTTTGTTTACTTGTCTGTTCTAAGAATAAGTTTTAATTCTTTTAAGTTCTAGCCTTCAAGTAGACGGAACATTGCTTAAGAACTGGGTGGTCATTCTAGTGACCAGCCTTTATTGCTGCTGCATCAGCAGTCAATGTCCAGTATCCCTCTCTGATGTCTGTTATTACTGTGACTCATCCATTCTTATCCTGCTGCTACCAACAAATTCCTGGCTTGTCCCCTTCCTTATTAACCCACTTGGGTACTCATATCTTCTGTCACCTCAAACTTCTAGTAACTTCCATCCTCCAAATGTGTTATGGCTTCTGCCCTCACTACTAATCGCTGTCTTTGCCTCTATGTATCCTATTCAAGTTCACTGAGGTCAGATCTAATTGGTTCATTTGATGATTAACATCCCTGTTGGACAGATCTATTATGCCAGGACCTTGACTGCCCTTGAGCCAGGTATCCACCCCTGGTTCTGTCGGCTGTAACAAATCTGCCATAATATCATGGGCAACTGTCCTGTGAAGAAGTAGTGCCTCATAAACTCCTCTTCTATAAAATTTAAAAGGGGGTGGAGAACATCTGACTTATGAAAAATCTATTTACATGGAGCCTAGAGGAAAATAGGCCAGGAAAGTAAAATAGTGAGGAAACCCTAACACCTTGTAGAATGTCTAACTTCAAGCTATTTTGGCTTGATCTATCATGGAACTTTCAAAGGAGTCATAAAGAAACCTGACACAACTGAGAGAAATGAGAAGGCTCAAGCACTTTTATAACAAGCCAAAGCTAACAGTTTGGGTCAAAGTAGAGAAAATGGTGCATTACGTATTCTTTTTTGTTACTGGCATGGGACAATGAGAAAGACCTAAGCTTTGGAAAAGATGGACATAGTTCATATTCCTGCCTGAGTAGGTTCCTATTTCGGCAACGTTGGGTAAGCTTTACTCTATTTATCTGGCATTGAAAATAGAATACTTAGTTGGCATGATGTTTGTGAGGATCAAACTAAGAGAATGTATGTAGAGTGTTCAGCATAGAGTAGACGCTCAGGAAATGGTACTTAATAGTCTATTTCTACCAGTCAGGAATGAAAGACAGATCTATTATTAACACTCTGCTACCTCATACTTAATGAGCACTTGCTAAGGATAGGACCTCTTTTGATATTTGTATTTATTTGTATATGTAAATGGTTTATAATTTTCAATAATTTGCACAATGAGTGCTTCGAGTGGATGTATGTGTGAACACAGTGGAGTCCCTGGAACCCCTTGGGGACAATTAAAATGTAGAGGAAAAAATACAAATCCAACTTTTACCAACTTTTTTAAAACAAAGTATATTATGTCCTTAAACCAAAATTAATATTTACACATTATGAAAACATGTCAAAAAAAAAGAAAGTATGAAAAGTAAAAAAGAATTACTCAGAGTTCCTCTCCCAAAAGAAAATGTCTTATTAGTGAGATATATTTTATTATAGTATTTTTCACTCTCTGAGCATACTTTTGTTTGTTTGTTTGTTTTACATAGCTGTTTTCTTATTGAATATACAGTTCCTTAGGCCTATTATTTGCTTTTAAAATTATGCTATTTTTTCCTTGTCATATAAACTCTTCACATTGAATTATATTTAATGTCTGTGTAATAACCCACTAAGTGGATGTATACTGATTTACTCAACCTTTCTCTATAGCCAGTGGGGAATTGGATTCTTTTTCTTTTTTGTTTTGTTTTTTTGTTTGTTTTGTTTGGGCTATTATAAATAATGCTGCAATAAAAAAATAATTTCATACACCTTAGTCTGTATCTCTGTTTCATGAGTCTAGATTGTAGAACCAATATGTCTCCTTGGAGATTGAAAGTTGTGCATTCCACCATAACTGTGATAGCATTACATATTCTAATTTTTTTGTGTTTGCTGATTTCATAGTTCATAAGTCTCTTTGCAGGGGCTCGAGTTATTTGCACTTCCAATGATTCTTCTTTTTCCCTGAACCTTCTATGCATTGCTCCTCCTACCCAATGAGATCACACAGAAAGAAAAAACATCTGCTCCTGCTCTCATATGACAGCCCATGAGATATCTGAGGACGGTTGCCACATCCTGGGATTTCTTTTTAACAATAAGAGGAAATGCCTCAAACTATATATACATGTCCAACACTTTCCACTGCTGCCTATATCATAATTCCTCAGTGAAATAAAAAACTGAAACCAGAATCTCTAAACAATAATAATGGTAACAATGACAACCATAAAGATAATACTAGCTAACATTTGACTGCTTACTATGTTCATTGTTCTACAGGCTTATAGGTATTCTCTCAGTAATACTCAAAAAATACAATAAAGTTTATATACAAACTGCTCTTACACAAAGTTAAGTACACTTCAAAAATAAAGGGAGAAAGAAAAAGGGAGAAGAAAATCATAGTGATTAAGATCAGATAGGTTACTCTACGTATTCATTTTCAACTGCAGCTCTAACAAATTACCACAAACTTAGAACTTAAAACCACATCATTTTTTTATGTTATAATTATGTGAGTCAGACTCCAGTACTGGTGTCAGTGGGCTCAAATAAAGGTGTCAGCATGGCTGCTGTAGGGAGGAATCTGTGCCGTTGCCCTTTTTAGCTTCTGAAGGCCATATACATTCCTTAGCTCATGCCGCCCTTTTCTCCATCTTCAAAGTCAGCAACACCCAGTTTAGTCCTTCTCACTTTGCATCTCTCTGACCCTTCTCCCATTGTAAATCTCTCTAGCTATCAAGTAGTCCAGTATGCTGCAGTCTCATCTGAAGGTTTACTTGGGGACAGCTCTGCATTCAAGCTCACCACATGATTAGTGGCAGGATTCAGTTCCTTATAGGCTACTGACTGAGGGATCCAGTTCCATCTAGCTGCTAGCCAGAGGCCACCCTCAGTTTCTTTCCATCCAGGTCTCTTCATATGTCAGCTTTCTTCTTTGGAGTGAGTAAGCAGGAGTGAGAGAAAGTGCCAGCAAGATGGAAATCATGATCTTTTATGACCTGATCTCAGACGTGACATCCCATTACTTTGGCAATATTCTATTAGTGAAAAGCAAGCCATGAGGTCAGTAAGTCCAGCCCACGTACAAAGAGAGGAGATTACACAAGAGGGTGACTGTCATGAGAAAGGAAAAATTGGGAGCCATTTTAGATGTAGCTTACCACAGCATTTGTATCAGTTAGCTATTGCCATATAACAAATTACCACAAAACTTAAATATTATCCATTCTTGCTCACATGTCTGCGGGTCAACTGGGGCCCAGCAGAACCTCTCTGATTTAAGCTTCAGGTTCCTCTGGCTTGACTCCTTGCTGTGAATTAGGTATAAATTTGCTTAACTGAAGCCCAGGCTGAGGAGTCTGCAAAATCCTAGGGAAGTTCTTCTCCTGGCAATAGCAGAAGTCAAGAAAGAAAGAGAACCATGTAATAACTTTTCAAGTTACCATGCTGTAACTCCCTCCACCATGTTTTATTGGCCAAATTAAGTCATATGACTAAATCCAAAGTAAAAGGACAGGAAAGCATATATCCCTTCAGATTTTCCTCTAGCGGAAGCAACTGCAGTCACAAAGTAAAAGTAAAAATTACAGAAAGAGGTGCAGAATTGGGGCCAATAATTCCACTTCCCACAGCATCATTACTCACATGTAACAGATAAAGAAACTATGCCACAAAGAAGGTAGGTGACTTGCCCAAGTTCATAGCACTCAAATTCAGATTTGCCTGACTTCAAAACTCATTCTCCATTGTTTTATACCACAAGGTTTCCTTATATATTCTCTATGAATCATTTCCTTCCAAATAAAGGAGTTCACAAATTGGCATCTAAAAATTCCTTTTGCAAACAATCCTCAGAAATTCCGTTTTACTCTTCTGTCTCCTGTTTCACTTTATCAGACTAAATTTGTAACATGGGTCCGAGCATAGAGATAAAATCAGCTCTGAAATGAGAAAATGGATTTTCTTGCCATGCCTTGCATTACAAATGGGCCCAGTCCGCAGCAATCATGGCTGCACCTGGAACAGTGCACAGGCCCATGAATAATCCATGTTCCTTACACACTCTTCTCCCTGCAGTGCTGATTCAGCAACTGCTCTCCTACTTTCTGTGAAGCAGTAGCAGCTACATATGGGTCAGGTGAAGCCTAAGAATGCAACAACACTCTGAACATTTGGTTGAATCTCAAAGACAGACAAGGGACTTAAAAATCTAATTAGACTTTAACCAGACTGTGACACTTCCCTTGTTAGAATATTACTACCTTAAAGATTAAATCTAGACTCTCTTATGTGGCACACAGGAGCTTTCATGATTTGACCATTGCCAATCTGATCAGACCCTCATGCTCCCATTCCCTACCCTTCAACTTGACCCCTTTTATGACCTCCCTTACATTTAATGCCAGATACAGCTATTTGTACTTTCCTGAAAGCAAACACATTCATCTGCAATCCTTTGCATTGTTGGTCCCTTTTCCTAGAAAACTCTTCCTCCCCTTTATCACTTATCTAAATTGAATCTCTTCTTTTAGAAGTAGCTCAAGAGTAGCTTTTTACAGAAAGCCTTTCTTAACTTCACCCTCACCCTGGCATCCAGCTCATTTGGGGTTAAGGGCTTCCAGTTTAGGAAACATTTTGTGCTTCCACGATAGTCCTTATCAATCTATGTTAGAATCACCTCTTTCCTTGTCAACCCCACAAAAATACAACCCTTTGAAACTTGCAATATTTTGGTTCTGAATTCACACTGCTCTTTACATAGTGCCCAGCAGTTACAAAATGTTTGCAGAAGAAAATATTGGGAAGGGCCAGAAAAAGAAATATTGGAAGGAAGGAAGGAAGGAAGGAAGGAAGGAAGGAAGGAAGGAAGGAAGGAAGGAAGGAAGGAAGGAAAGTAGGAAAGAAGGAAGAAAAAGAAAAAGGGAGGAAGGGAGGAGGATGAAAATAAATAGAGAAGGAGGAAGAAGGGAAAGAAGGAAGGAAAAAAGAGCAGGAAAGAGAAAAAACAAAATTGCGTCTGAGAAGGAATTTTGTAAATGGCACACAGCTACATAACTATAAGGAGCTCCATTCATTTTCATCTAGAATATGCTGATGTACGTGGCTTGCTATTCTAAGGACAAGTCTGTTTTTTCTTAAATCCTACTACTTTCGTAATTTAGACCCCCTAACATCCTTTATAAAGTCAAGCAAGTGAATTTTTTAAAGAATGGAGCCTCTTAACCATTTCCTCAATGTGCTCCAGTATGATCAATAACCAATCAAGATGACAAATTAATGTTACATACAGTTGGAGGAATAACAAGGAAAAATGTAGTTGGAGAGGGTTAGTGGAGAGTCTCTTCAGAATTGTGGTCTCAGGGACAGTTTAAGGACACTGCTGTGATTCTATGGGTAAGAGACAAGAGGTCTAAGAAGATGGACTGTGGTTGGTTTGGAGGTGATCAGTAATCCGGCGAGTGGGAAGGCCCTCCGGAAATGGAGTTCTCATTTCTGCTACAGAAATTGGACTCCTGAATCAATGTGAACAAGAGATACCAGGTAATAGTTCCAAATGCCAATTGCTGTTATTTTTGCTTCAACATCACGACCGAGTTTGATTGCTTGATGGTTTTGAAGCCGACTTTACACTCTAATAATTGCACTTTCCGAATTGCACCTGAGGCATTACCATACCTGATAAGCCTCTTAATTGATGTTTTAGTATAATTACTCGGAAAGCACATCCTTGGAAAGAATAGTTTGAATAAAAGATAGATCAAATATGTTCTAGGATTCTTCCTTGCAGTCATATGACAAAGGCTTCTCCCTACCTGCCCCCTTATCCCTAAAAAGTCATCAACTCTGTGGTATTAAGGCTTCAACATTTTCCTAAAGCTCTAGAAACTTTACTCCTCTAAAAACAACATCTTTATTTTTTTCCTGGGAAATCATCACAGCATCTGGCTGATGAGGAGAGATGTGGCTATTATTTGGATTTGAGTAGAAACAGCAATGAACTTAGAGCAACATATTAGCTGAAACTCTCTGAGTTTCAATATTTTTCATTTGTAAAACAGGGAAAATAACGTATTTTCACTGGACTATTGTGGTAATCTAATGAAATTTGACAGATAAAAAGAAAAGCTAAGTTATTCTGTTGTATGTTTAGGGAATTACAGATTCAAATGATAATTGTGGGCTAGAGTTAGTTGAATGGAGCCAGAAAACAGAGTAGACACAGTGTATTAGTCTATTCTGGCTGCCATAACAAAATACCATAGATTGGTATTTTAGATTGGGTGGCTAAAATGACAAAAAAATTATTTTCTCATAGTTCTAAAGACTGAAAGTCCCAGATCAAGACCTGGCAGGGTTTGGGGTTTGGTTTCTGATGAGAGTTCTCTTCCTAGATTGCAAATTACCTCTTTGGCCTCTGCTTTGAACAGACAGAGGGAGCTCTCTGGTACCACTCTCTCTCTTCTTATAAGGACACCAGTCCTATCAGATAAGGGTCTCACTCTTAATGACCTTATTTAAACCTTTTCATCTCCCCACAGGCCTTATCTGCAAATATAGTCATATTGAGGGGTCAGGCTTCAACATACAAATGGGGTGGGAGTAGGGGGAGGGACATACAATCATTCAGTCCATGACACAGATTACCAAAGGACTCCTCTTCAAAACCAACTTTTTCTTTTTTTTTTTTCTTTTTACCATTTGTAGAAATCAGACATGGCTTTGGATTCCATTTATCAAGCATTACCTCATTCAAAATGTCACCCTTTCAAAGAAGTCTCCTCTCCTGCCCTTGTAGGATGAATCTCTGCCTCTTCTTTGCACCTGCCAGAACTCTCCTCTCCAATAGCACTTAGCTCATTATTACTTTTCTATTTTTCTTAGGAGTGAAGTTTCCTCTAGGTTAGAAGACAAAACTTCTGTTCAATTTTATGTAACAGATTATTGAGGATTCTCAATGTGGTATAGTAAAAACAAAAATATATTTGAACTTTTGTGTTATTAACACCTTCAACCAAATCACCCTTTCCAATTTCCTTACAGTATCTTGGGCAGATTTTATAATTCCTAGTCATTTTTATTACTGATAGTACAGTTTAAAACTTTAATCTCAAAATTGATTTAAAACTCAGTTTTCCCCTTTCTTCAGCTAAGGCTTGTGCTGTGACCTTGGCTTATCAAAGTAGGGGGTCAGAGATAATACTGGGCAGACTAGGCTGAGATCCATGCAGGGTAATAACATATTCATGCAGGATATGTATGCAATGCTGAACTCTAGGGAGAAGGATTCCTATGGTATACCATACGACAACTCTCCCTAGATTTTTCCAGTACACAATCAGCACAACCGCAGAAAAATTCCCCAAATACATAGCCTTCTAGTCCCTCTTCCAGATTTGATTATTCCAGAGTTTGATAAGGACCCAAAGAAGAACAGAGGAAGTAGGGGTCATCTTATATAATTAGTCACATTATCAGTAAAGGGAAGCCATCTTTTATCTTGCCTTGATTTTTGTCTGGTTTATCTTCTCCTGGTAATTTCCACAAATAATAATAAAAACAATTATAACAAATGACAACTATAATTATAATGATGTAATATATAATGCATTTTGAGTGTTCACTACCGTACCTCATAAATTCTTAAATACATCCTTTCATATTCCAATATATCTGAAAGAGCAACGTGATTTATAGTTGATATGTATCATAGTTTAATTGTAAGCATTTTTTTCTCTCTTAGTGGTATATAAGATAATGATGAGTCTAACAATCGATAGCCTCTGAGAGTTGATGAAATACAGAATGCACAAGATAGTTCTAAGCACTTTACCAATACTAACTTACCTATTACAATAATATTGTGAGATTAGCTATGATTATTATCTCACTGTACTGATGAGCACACTGCGAAAAGGAGGTTAAGTAAGCTATCCACAGTCACACCTAATAAGTGGAAGGCAGAATGAACTTTATGCAGATAGGGCACACCTTGGGCTTTCTTGCAGTGGTTTGGCAACTCCCTCACTCCCCACATGCCTGAAGAACCCCTCAGAGAGGGACAGCCATGTATCCTTCAGCCACACCACCGGTGTGTTCCCCACATGTCCTCTGTAGGTGGATGCCTCCATGCTTCATAGTCTCCTGATCAGCCCTGTAGTTCCTGCCACTTCTCTACCTTTGGGCTCCTTCACATGGAGCATTGTGAGCTGCAAAGGTCTTCCTTTTCACTGTCTTTGTGTCTGAACAACCACTTCTCCATTCCCTGTCAAATGACCTTACAATCTTTCCTTGGCTTCTTAGTTTATTTTCTTCCAACAAGCACGCTACATTCAGGAATCCCCATAACGAAAAGGATAGCATTCTCTGTACTAATTAAACCTTCCACCTTGCAGGCTCACACATCAAGTTCTACCAAAAACTTTCTCACCAGGTTACCAGGACAACATCCAAATAAGTCTAAAGATTCTTCAGTTTAATAAGTCCCTTCATTCAAGAAGCGAAATGCCAGTCTCCACATCTTGTGGCTACTCCAGTCTCTGCAAGTAACTCCTTAGAGCTACTTCACACCCTCACACTCACTCCTAGCTTTCAGATGAAACGGCACTTCCTGTGCAGAAATGTCGTATGTTTCATACAACTGAAAACACTATGCTTCCCTTACATGGACTTGAGGAGAGAAGAAGCCTAATTGTTGCAAGGCCAATTCTGGCAAAATTTAGTCAATCTGGGTAGCATGTGGCAGCCTCTACCCCCAATTCTTGATAGTTGTCTTTAAATCATGGAGAACTGGGATTTTTGTCTTCCACTCTGACCCTATTCCATAATTCTGGCAATAGATTAGGGTTTCCCTGAAGTTGAAGTATGCTGGAGCAGCCAGCCCTTCCTTTTAAAGAACCTGCTACATGGAGCACAGTTGACTGGCACCCTCCTGGAACCACACCTTCAGATATGATGTGATATTCATGCCGAGGCCACACTTCCACAAAGCTGCTCCCAGACAATGATTGGGCATAGTAGGAAAGGTGTGAGACCCAGGCCATTAATGTCCCAAATGGGATTTCTTTAATTGGCAATCTTTTCTTATTTACTCCCCATCAGCCTAGTCAAACCATTCTCAGAACTCTGCTATAGTAAAAATTTTCTGACATGACCCTCCTTCCTTCTTTCTCTCCTTTCACAGGTGTCAGACCTGAATTATGGTCTGAAAGATCTTTCTGCCTACTTCTGCTCCCTCGTCCTTTATTTTTCTTTTTCTTTTTTTTTTTAATTTATTGGGATGACAATTGTTAGTAAAATTACATAGATTTTAGGTGTACAATTCTGTATTACATCATCTATAAATCCCATTGTGTGTTCACCACCCAGAGTCAGTTCTCCTTCCATCACCATATATTTGTCCCCCTTACACTCATCTCCCACCGCCACCCCCCTCCCCCTTTCCCTCTGGTAACCACTAAACTATTGTCTGTGTCTTTGAGTTTCTGTTTCTCATTTGTTTGTCTTGTTCTTTTGTTGTTTTTGGTTTATATACCACATATCAGTGAAATCACATGGTTTTCTACTTTTTCTGTCTGACTTATTTCGCTCAGCATTACACTCTCAAGATCCATCCATGTTGTCACAAATGTTCCTATATCATCTTTTCTTGCCGCCGAATAGTATTCCATTGTGTATATATACCACAACTTCTTGATCCATTCATCTATCGAAGGACATTTTGGTTGTTTCCATGTCTTGGCCACCATAAACAAAGCTGCAATGCGTGCTCCTTTATTTTTCATTAGCATATTCCCCCCTACACACCAAAAAAAATCTCTCTTGCACTTCTAATGGCCTAATCCTCAGAGAACCTACACTGACCATGGCTCAGAGTAGGAAGCATGCAATCATCTGAAAATCACACAGGATTTTTTCTATAAAATACAATTACCTCCTAAGAAAATAGATCTCTATGTATTTTAGTATTTGACATTGACAATCACTACCTTCTTGAAATTTCTCTCTGAGCTTCTGAGACCACATAGGTTTATAGAAAGTTATGAGTAAGATTTCAAGGACTTCACAGACCTTCTGAAGCCTAGCAATTAAGGTCCTCTGGTCTACAAAATAAGGTCAAAATTCTTAATGCTGCTTTTGAACCCTCCTCACTAAGCAGCCCCAGCCTACATCTAGCCATACTGAACTGCTTGTGATTTCCCGAGAATGCTGGGCCCTTTCTCACCCCTCTTCTTCCGTACCTGCTGCTCTCAAAACTGAAATTCCTCCTTGTCTCCCCATCTGCCCCAATTCACCCCAGCAAAGAGTCAGCTGAACAACATCACCACTTTGAAATTTTTTGCAAATCCCCAGCACAAGCACACTTCTTCATGCCCACTGCCTGCCCACTGCCTCCTTACTTTGAACACAGCTCTGATAGAAACGTACAGTTGTTTCTTTACATGGCTTCCAAATGATGAGATCTTTGAAGACAGGAGCTGATCATTACCTTTGTTAGTTACCCAATACCTAGGACAGTGCCTGCTAGTACCTGGCAAATACTCAATAAGAGTTTTGCTGTTGTTGTCGCTGCTGTGGCAGCAGCTGTTTTTGATAAATAAATACTCCACACTAAATGGTGGACCTAACCAATGATATGACCTTAAGAGAGCCTCACAACTCTGAGTCTCAGTTTTTTAATTATATTAAGAAGCGATAATAATACAACTACATCCCTGAATGTACTAAAATTACTAATGCAAATTCAATGGATATAATTCTCTCCTGTTCTTCACTGTCCCTTTCCAGTTCAGCACTATTGATAATGTCCTCCTTCTATTTTCCTTTTGTATTTCCTATCTTACTTGAGGTCATCACAGTTACTGAGTCAGCCGAGCCAAATACCTGGATGTGATCTTTGAGTAAACCTTCCCCCCCCCTTTGCACCACTTCTAATCAATTACGTATAAAGTCCTATACATTTTGCCTGCTAAATATTTCCTTTATTTTCCTATTGACTCTAGCCTAGTTTAAGCCATAATCACCCCTTAGGTTATTACCATATCATATCAACAAATAACTCGTCTCTGCTTCTAGCCCTAACTCCCTCCGATCCTTTTTCTATACCAATATCATAAATCTGACCATGTCATTCTGCCACTGAAAATGCTTCATGGCTCCCTGGTACCTAGTAATGGCTAACATTTACTGAATTCTTGCTATCTGCCTAACCAAAAATGTGAAGTAGGTATTGTTACTATTCCTATTATGAAAATTAGGAATTTGAAGCACAGAAAGGATAACAACTTAGTAAGCTACCAATATTTGAACTGATTTCAAGGTTCTCAGTAGAAGTATATGTCCCTCTATAATACTGCCCTTAGCTGACTTGACGATCTTGCCTTAAATGTCATGTTTCGACAGTACTAAAATGCTTTCCTGGACATTTTATACTGTAACTTGACTCAGTGTCTTTGTTCATGCTGTTTCTGAAATTCACTTTCAAAGCAAACCCTTCTCCTTTTTCCTAGCTAGCTCCTCTGGTCCCCAAGAGAATTGCTTCTTCCTGCTCAGTGCTCTAACATTCCTATTAAATATTATTTGTCACTGTATTTTCTATGATAGACTGATATACAGATAGTAGGTAGGTAGGTAGATAGATAGATAGATAGATAGATAGATAGATAGATAGATGATAGATAGACAAATGGAGAAAGCTATACAGACATATGTGTAAATTTATATACGCCCCCTCTCCCAACATAGAGTAATAATAATGATGATAATGACAGTACTAATAATACTATATTGCTAGTAATAATGTATCGGTCAAAGGAATGGATGATACAACCGCAAAGTGTGCATGGGTTAACTCCCAGGGAGGTTAGCTTTAAGCAATGAGACAGAGGAAGGAAGAGCAAGCCAAGCAAATAAAATCTGTCTCCTTCTCATTTCTTCTGGAATGCTCTGAAGCCTTCCAGTGGAGCCAGACTGGAAACATTTCATGAGGCCAAGTGGACCCAACCGCTGAGAGATCTGGGGTTCCTGTTTGTCATATTTGTGAAACAATGAATAATGAGTAACAAACAGATCACCTCAACTTCCAGAATATGGATTATGCGTTGAATTAAAAAAACAAAAAACATTGTATAGTACTGTGTCTACACAACTAGAGTTCACGGATTAGGTATCAAGAAGCAGAAGTAGGTGTGGTCTCTCTCACATCCAGGGACCCACTTACAGAATTGTGCTTCCTGCCCCCACAACTTTGTTTCTAGGAATGGGGAACACACCCGCTGAGGAATTCAATGATGGTTCCACTGAACTGGAAACAGTGTGACTGTGACTTGGCTACTTGAGGTACAACATTCCAGTGGCCCAGGAGGCCAAGAAAGAGCTTACGACATTATGAGGGCAGCAGAAAAGACTGTACGTAAAACTCAAGAGATTAACTAAAGGGTCTTTTAATATTTCCATGCCACATAATAATCACCGATGGGCAATGACAGCAACCCCATTGAGAGTTCAGTCATTAAGGTCTCATTCCCCTCAGGGACGAAGGTCTATATTATCCACCAGAAAACTAAACGAACTAGCTGAAATGCTGCTGGCCAAAGATGAGACAAATCTAGAATGATGGAGAACAGAGCTACATTTCGCAAGACCAATCCCTAGTAAACACCTACCATGCACCAGAATTTCTCACATCTTTTATCTCATGTAGTGCTCCAAATTGACTTGTGATATAGGATCATTATTATACAGCTATTCTTTAGGTAATAGAATGACCTTATAGGTAATAACACTAAAACCAAGAGAGACAGAATGGAATTTCAGAATGGACATCTACTTAGCTTGAGTTAGAAAACAATACTAAGTAAATTATTTAACATACCTGAACCTTGAATTGGTGCTAATTAACAGTAAAAACCATAACTTTCTTAAAGAATTGTTGCCAGGGTGAAAAGTAAACTGTTCTATAGGTGCTATTTGCCATCTCTTGATGAGGAAATTCAGGTTCAAACTATAATTTTTAATAGGAGTATGTAGCACTTCATCAATATCCTACAAATTGTACAGTATATACAGTTGAATCAGTCTCTGAATCAACTGCCTGCATAATTTATTCTGCACCTTACTGTGGGTCTTGGACAAAGGTGGAGAAGAGATTTCAGGTGCCGTCATTCTAGTCCACTGTGTTCCCACTACAATTTCAATGGCAGCAGGTAGGAGTAAATAATGAAAAGCATATATTAAAGGCTTGCGTACCTTGGCACCTTTCAAAGGAGCCCAAAGCAAATGAGAGCCTCAGTTTGCCAATGTGAACACAAAGTTTTCCACATGAATAAGAAGCCCCTGGCACTTGATAAACCTCCAAGGTCTTTTATTTCTGTTTGTAAGGTTAATGATACATGCTAGATGAAAGAGACAAAGGTGTACGAGCAGATCATGCTGAGATGTCTTCTTTCAAAGGAAAAAACATTTGGGTTTTTTTGTTTGTTTGTTTGTTTTTATTAAATTTATTGGGGTGACAATTGTTAGTAAAATTACATAGATTTCAGGTGTACAATTCTGTATTACATCATCTATAAATCCCATTGTATGTTCATCACCCAGAGTCAGTTCTCCTTCCATCACCATATATTCGATCCCCCTTACCCTCATCTCCCACCCCCCACCACCCACCCCCCTTACCCTCTGGCAACCACCATTTGGGTTGTTAAGAGTAAGTTTAAAGGAGAAATAAATAAAAACAGTGAACAACAACACAATAACATTGACTACAACAAAAACTGTCTACCTAGTAAGTTCAGGGCTCAGGTTAGGAACATAATACAGAATTCTCTGTAAGAGGTGTAGGGGCAACATTTATGCACACGCCCAGACTCCTGCATTTCTAAGCAACGTTTCCTTCCCTAAGACTATGATGGCTGGTTGAGCATGGATTGAAGGAACATGCTCTCTAAGCATACAATGTGGATTGTTACATTTACAAGGTTGGGTCTTATGATTAAAGATTGATGTTGAGAAGGACTGAAATTCACGAAATCCTATGTAGTTTCCATAGGTTTCACTGGCCCATGTTAGGTGCACAGCTAGAATTCTAAAACATAGCACAACTTGAACAAGATCACAGAAGTCAGATTTCCCAAAGGGGGTTAGGTCCCATTTGACTAAAGCATATTATATGGGAGGTAGGCCTGGATGTATTGCTTTTGGTAAAATTGCAAGAGGGCTTTGAATTGTTTGTGGGCATTTGTGAATGTTAAGTAGGTTCTGAGGAATTAATTAAGATTCTTGACAAATGAAATAGCATGATGTGAGATATACTTCAGAAAAGATAATTTTGCCACAGTGTGTAGAGGATTAGCGTGAAAGATGCAAGTATGTGGGAAAAGTAATTAAGAGATGAGAATAGTATGTTATAGAAAATACAAAAGTCCAATTTATAGTATAGTATAGACTCATTTATTCTATTCTTAGTTCTCAGATTATGTTATGGAAACTTGGGGTTGCCAGATAAGAGACCTCCAAATCTTATCAGAAAACTCATTAAGTATTAGGAATTACCAAGTTCACAATGTTGGACACAAGTTTTCTAAAATTCTGATTTTTATTTGAAAGTTCAAATTGTGTCATTGGTAACAAACACTGTTAGTTGTTTTCCTTGAAGTGACAGGTTTAGTTTGTTCGTGCGAACACCCAAATCTAAGCAGTCATAGTTTTTCTGTAAGTTATTGTTCTAAGGGAAAATTATGTTACATGAAAAAAGGCAGCTAGGTCAGCTTGCAACTCAGACAGCTGTGCCACTAACTTTCCTCAAGGCAGTCTTTATACTTCAGTACGCAGCAGAATAAATTTATGACTTAACTACTTTGGCACACAGATATTAAAAGGCAGGTAAACAGAGTAAATATTTAATAAAAATGAATACTTTTTACTGTTTATTCAAAGGCATTCTTAAATTAAACTGGCATTTTTAACTGTGAGTGCCAGGTGCTAAGGAATACAATGGCAACCTTACAGATTGCTGCTCCTGCGTTGATTCATGCTAAGGTACCAGATACTTTACCTACACCTGCTTTTGTAACATCATTGCAAGTGTCAACATAGTTAAAACAAACAAACAAAAAAAGACAAATAATGTCTTAGGGCTATTAAGAAAGTAGCTTTGACCTCATCGACTCCCTAAAAAGGCCTTGAGACTCCCAGGGTTCCATGGACCATACTTTGAGAACCACACATCTATGGACAGAATAGCCTGATCCTACCTCCCTTCTTCTGAGGACTGCCTCTTTGAACTCCGCCCATACAGCTCCTGTGGAAGCTGCCTGACTATTTCTAAGTAACCCTGCCCATAGCCACATCTGATTGGCCTAGAAGTGAATATATTCCCCAGAAATTTTAGCCTCAGAACCTTGGACTGCAGACAGTTCATTGAAGCAGCTTCTTTCCAGTGTTCGGAGCTGTATGATATAAAACTTTGGAAATGTCAGTGACAATACGTCCTGTCAAAGACACCAAGAGACAAGAGACAGCCAGACAGCCTCCAACAACACTGAAGCAAAGACGAGCGGTGAAGAGACATCTTGCCCATGTTCAAATAAATGGATCCAGTTTTTCCATGGGCACAGTCATGTTGCTCTCCTTATCATTATGAAACACCCTTGTGTGTCTACAATAACAGCCCCTGTGAGATGACATCATTTGTATAGGTTTCCTCTTACTTACAATTAAAAGCATCTGGGGAAAATAAACCCGCTCAAGGTATCCCTCATGTGTGAAGCCTCCCTGACTCTATCCTTTAAGCAAAATTGATAGCCCCACCTTTGATCCAACATTAAACCTATACTCATCTCTGGCATAGGATCTGTCTTACTGCAATCTCATTGCACTACATATAATGCTTTCTCGCTTGAAAGTTCCCCCTAATACATTGCAAGCTCCTGGCCAGCAGTGAAAATACAGGATTTTTCATTTGTTTGTTTGTTTGCTTGTTTTAACTCCGATCTTAGCAAATTACATAGATAAGCAAGGGGGAGGGAAGGAAAGAGAAAGAAGGAACGAAAAACAAAAAACCTTGACCTAGACAGAAAATCTATTCTATTCCTTCCTGGCTAAGTCATTTCATCTTTCTGTACCTCTATCCACCCACCTAAAAATACCTGGGCCCCTAGGCTAACACTGGATTAGGTGAGACACTTGAAATACCTTCACCAACTAAAGTTTTCCTAAGTTAAGAAAGTCTGTCTTTGTCGGCTAAGTTGGAAACACTTACAGTCCAGGAACCACAAAGTTTATAAAATTTTGTAGTTTATAAATTGGAGGCATCCAAAGAGACCCCACCCACCTTGTCCCACTTAACTAGTTAATTATTCAGGAAACTTGAAAATTAAGGCCCCAAAACCATGAAGTAGAACTTACCCAAATATAAATTTTATAACTGACAAATCTTTTAATTTCCATTTCCTCGTCTATAAAACAGAAAAATATGTCATCCTATGGAGTTAAATGAGACAGTTTGTTGAACAATGTACTAACAGTGCCTTGCTTGCATTGGGTAAACTAGGTCTATTGTTTTGCAAGCTTTGTCTTCTCTCCTAGGAGTATCATGTACTTCAGGTTTCCTCTCAGGAAGTTAGACTGAAAGAGCATTTATCAATGAGCTAACTCAGGCTGAGAGAAGTCGGAAGACTGGCCTAAATTCACACAGCTGGTGACCACTGCTGCCAGAAGCTCCGCACAGCTTCCGGACTCCAAACCCTGCTCTTTTCCACACCTGTCGTCTCTCCCACTTGACGGACAGGTATCTTATTCCATCTTTGCATATTTAAGCAAATGCATTTTGTGAAGAATTTAAAAAGAACCAAAAAATGATAAAAAGCATTTAAAGATGTTACAATATGATTAGCAATAAGGACAGGTAGATTGGCAAGAAGAGGACATAAATTCCAGTCACTGCTCTGACACTCACTAGCTTAGTGAATTGGGCAAGTCATTTATGCAAAACATACAGCAACTTCATCACATGTAAAATGAAAGCCTTGTTTCTCGTCTTGCAAGGAAAGAGAATAAACTAATTTTCTGAGCACCTACCTATGCACTTTAGAAACATTATCTTCTTAATTCTTATACTAACTCTACTCATCTGCTCTGTAGGTATTATCTGTTTTCCTCTGACAAGGAATATGGGATCTAAAAAATTAATTGAATTTATCCCAAGTCGCAGAAATAATACCTGTGATTCCCACCACCACAGACTATTCTGCATGTCTTAAATGATGGTTCTGAGATAACACAGAGTCAGAGATGAGAACAAATGTGTCACAGGGTCCAAAATCTGGTACCATTGGTGAGAGCTGCAGAATGACCCCTGAAAGTCAAGTCAGGAAACCTTGGTTTTAAGCTCTTACTGTACCGCATACTAACTGCAGTCTTGACAACTTTACTTCTCCAAACCTCGGTTTTCCCACCAGTAAAATGGGACACATAGAATCATAAGCTTAGATCCTGACTTACAGAGCCATTAGGAGGCCCCAGCAAGACTGCAATTGTGAAAATGCTTTGTGCTCCAGAGAGCCCTATACAAATGTGTGCTATTATTATTATTGCTACCACCATTATTATTACACCATGTTCTTTGGGGAAGACATTTATGTTAAACTGACACAGCACATAATTGGAGTGCTCAAGTTAAATAAATGAAGTCAGCTGTCTGACTCCTTTAAGATAAATGATGTTATTACAACATAATTGTATAACCCCATATAGCTTACAGCAGCAAAAGGATGTGTATTTCACATGCCCTCCTATAATTACATCCCCATTATAATTTTGCAGTTAGTTGCGATGAGCTCTGGTCATGAAAACATGCCAATTTTGTATGGGATTGAAGTCTGCCTAATTTTAGCAAATTGAGAGTCACACAAAAGAAAAGAGATAAATACTATGTTGTTATTTTTCATTAGAGAATTGCTATATTAAGAGGCTGCGATCCAGCTGTGTTTGTTTAAATAAAAGTGTGATTTGAATACCTCCTACAGCTAATGTTCCTGCCAATGAATAAAAGATAAAAATGCGGCTCCCTCTCGTTGTATGGGAGTCTCTACATTCTAGCTGACTTGGAGATTTATTGTTCCACATAAGGAAGTTGAAAGCATGGAGGGCAGACCACACGCAGGGGCCTTTTGTGTATTGTTTCAAGTCGTACCACTAATAGATTTCTTCCACCGAGGTGCCCAGCAATTCAGCTGTGCTCAAATGTTCCACTTAACTGTGAAAAAAATAATAATAAAATAGTAATTATGCCTAAATGGCAAATGCAGCCCAGCTCATGCCACAAGGAAGAAAGTAAACAGGAACAAATACCATTCAGAGAGGGAATGCTGTATTTGAGTGTCATTGTGATGACAGATTTAAGCCTCCTATATTTCTTCCAAACAGACCCTCGCTATAGCCCAGTGCCTCTCTCTCCCCAGTCTCCCCAAAGAAGTTGCAATATTTTCCTGAAATTTACTGCCTGCAAACTGGCCAACCCAGAACGAAAGACAAGAAGTGATATCCAAGCTACATTTAGTAGCTATGATGTAGCTGGCTTACCAGGATACAGAGAGCATTAAACACTCTACCCTCATGTGGATCATAGTCTAAGATACGTACATATTCCCTGTTCTCCAAACCATTCAGTGTGACTTTTAAAAAATGCCATTATCTGGATACTCCTTGCTCTTGACTATGCAATTCTTGCTCACCTTGCCCTCTATCATAGTCATAACAGACTTCTACACACACACACACACACACACACACACACACACACTCCACTATTGTGTCTTTTACCTCCAGGCAGAGGAGATAGGTACTGCCTATCTCCTCTACCTGACTTTCCTACCCTTCTTTACTCATGCAGTGAACTCATCTTCATGATTTAATTCAAACAGCTCCCAGAAGTCCCTGCACCACTTACATGGATGCTCCAAGTGTGGGATGAACATGCCTCCTGTGAGTGGCAGTCACACCCGTGCTAACCTCTGACACTGATCTCCAGCTGAGGAGGCTGGACTAGAGAGACATACATCATATGCTCCCCATATCAATTCTTGGGTGAGCGGAACATACCTCTTCCCTTCTTCCCCCCTTGTCCCTCCCACCAGTCCTCGCCATCTACCAGAATCACAGCCATCATGAGCAACTGCTACTGATAGGAGTGCGTTTTTCAGATGTGTGGAGCTGTCATGGAAATACTGATAGTCGTACTGATATTTTCTGCTTGCTTACTTGTCTCTCTACTAGGCCTTTGACAAAGAACTGTGTCTTCTCACCTCTCTATCCTCAGGGCCAATAACAGTAACTAGAACTTTAAGGATGTACAGTCAATGACAGGTGGATGCATGGATGGATGAATAAGAAAATGAATGTAATTTATGAAAGAAGTTGACTGGTAGCATATGAAAAGTGAAAACAAAATGCAAAGAGAACCAAAACAAGAGACAGTACATTTACAGCTGGAAAAAGAAATGGAGGCGTCACGGAGAAAGTGATCAGTGAGCTAAGACTTCAAAGATCTTGTGATTAGGAACTTGGCTTCCCAGGCAGAGAGAACAGTAAAAGTGACTGTTTAACAAACACACTGGAACCTACACTATCCAAAGGCTGTAGTTACTTTAGAAATAAAAATTTTAAAAGCCTACATCCTGTTCTAATAATAGCCAATTTCTGTTCCAATACTTTCGGAACAGTCTACATGATCTACCTACACAAGCACTAAAGAAAATCTATCTCAGATGGCTTTGGTTTTTTTTAAACCCAAACCTGGACTACCTTGCTTAATTTTCCACCTCACTGTTCCTTCAGAGATTAAATATATATGATTCACATACACAGCATGGGCTCAATATATTGAATGAAGTCAATGAACTAACAAACTCCAAATTGTCACCACTGGGAACAATAAAAGTGTCACATCACTTCATCATAGTCACCAGTTCATAGGGAAGAAGAATTGCCTGGTGAAAATGGGGGCGAAAAGCACCACTTGTTGACTATTCAACCCTGTACATATTACATAACCTAGTTACGCTTTAATTTCCTCTTTTGCAAAATGATATTTACAACAGTTGCTTCATAAAGTTATTGATAGGATCAACTGATACAATATTAGGTTCAATCATATGAAATTGCCATTTTGTAGGTGAAAGATCAACAATTTCATGTAATTCAACCTAATAGAACAGTGATTAAAATATAGTAAATGCTCAGTGTATGTGAGGAATAAATCTTTATTGTGTACCCATGATAAATGCCGGCTTAAACCTTACTTATATCATTTAATAGCAGTTAATGTTAGTCACTTATCGCTCTAGCCACAGTTTTCTCATCTGTAAGATAGAGGTGATGATATTTGCCTTGTAGGTATACTATGAGAATAAAAGAAATTCAAAATATCTGATACAAAGAGGTCACTCAACCAATAGAAGCCTTAATTGCAAAAGACCAAAATCTATAAAAAGGCTACACTATGCCAGAAAAGAATGATAGAGAGAAAGGTCATTCGAGAGCAGTTTACAGCCACAGGTGTTCTAAACTGATGTTGGAACATTTTTTATTGAAATCCTATGACCGTGCATGTAATTCTAAAGAACTAGTGTGTAAGGATCTGACTTAGTGAAAGGCAAGGAGAGGACTGAATGGATGCTTGCCAGAAGGCACTGACTCTTGAAGTCTCTGGAATGGCAGGCAGTCTGGTTTATATTGTCTGAGTCAATTTAAACAACCAGAATGCCTGAAATCTAAAAAATCTATTCAAACAGTAACCTTCATGATCAAATTAAAACTACATGGCTTTTTTTGTACACCTAAAACCTGTGTAGCTTTACTAACTATTGTCACCCTAATAAACTTTAATTTAAAAAAAAAACAACTACATGGCTTTTACCTAATAATATGGCATGGAAATCAAAACTAGATATGAAACACTCAGAGAGATCTGATTAACTGCAAAAGCTTCTGACCTAGAAGAACATAAAGAATGGATTCATTCACATGCTCAGAAATTATTATTTTTACTATCAGGAGTAATAATAAACTAAATTATGACAACACACAAAAGAGCTGAGCAGACATGGGTTTTATCAAGTGTGTAATGCTAATAGCCATCTAATAAAGTAATTATTTTGGTTACATTTTGGAATCTCTGAAAAGTAGTCTGCAGGGATTATAAGAGGATAGTGTTCATAGGGTGTGCACAGGGGAGTGCTTTATCGATGTTTGGAATGTATGCTTGGGGACCTCAATCTCACACACGAAGTTTAGAGATCACATCTTAATGTGGTGCTGAAAAATAATCGCCAACCTCAAAAGGTTTATTCACTCAGAATTTGGATCAGGGAAATATAAGGTATCCTCAGGGGAATTTCTTGGAGATTGTCCTTTTAAAATGGGAGAAAAAGAAAAGAAAAATAAAGACATTCTGAACTACACCGTGAGGCATTCAAATGGTGAGAGAAAAAGAGTTCTCTCTCAAAACCAGGACTTGAAATTCAGCCGGCCATGCCTATTTGGCACCAAGCAACAACAGCGGGTAGGGATCTAAGAGCACAGGTTTTGGGGGTCATCTATATCTGGGGCTGAGTACCAGTTCTGCCACTGTAATACCTTGGACAAATCATCCAATCTCTCTACACTTTAGTTTCTTCATCTGCTAAGGAGGCTAACAATCTTACCCTCCTGGGACGTAAGCAGCACAGAACCTCGGAGACACTAAGACGCTAATGTGCCATTCAGGTTTGCTCAGCCCCTCCCGGAAAATTTTTGAGTTCAAGAGGACAAATATCGGGGCCCTACTTGAGGGAATCTTGGGTGCTCACATTCCTTTCCAATGAAGCTCTAAGGTGGGGTCCAAGGAAGGAAAGGGTGCTACACAGATAGACTCAGATTGTTAGGTGCAGGAACTAAAATGATGTCTGCTTGGAATGCCCGGAGACCCTGGCCTAGCCCTGGGGAGGCTGCAGCACTGGACAGACTAATCAGATCCAGGCCGTCGTGTGATTGCTGCAGAATTGTGGGGAAATGATAGGGTTTCTCCTATCGGAAGTCTGAAACCAATTCAGCGTGAGATGTTGGTCATTTGAGAAAGAGTTTGAATGAGAACCATGGAAGTTGAATATGAACATATCTTTTCAATATCCTTGACGGATGCCAAAAGGAAAGTTAAGAAACAAATAGGATACATTAGTGTTTCCTAAACTGCTCCCAGAACACATATTTGAGATGTTTCTGAGGTTTCTACAGAAAAAGAGTGTTCTGTGGTCAGATAAGCCTGGAAAATGCCACACACTGTATTTACATCCATATTGAATTATGACAATTCACATCAGTAAATCAAATGCTCTGAGAAACCATGTAACGATATAAATATGTGTTAATTTTGCTTAATCCCTGTGTTCGGATGGTGTTTTACTTTATTTTTAAAATACAACACCTGTGAACACCTCTCAAAAGACCAGTGCTCTTAGGAGTTCAGGTTGGGAAGGCTAAATAAAATGATAGTGCCAAACAACTGTTTCTACAAGTATCTCCCGGGGACTGACTAATCCCTCCCTACATGAAAATAACTCCCATGAGACACCCTTCCCCTTTTCTTCACTGGAGGACTCAGTTCAGCATTCAGTCACAATCTCTTGAAAGCCTTCTTTAGTTTTCCCGCACGTGCAAGTTAGGAAGCTTCACCTACACCCCTGCATCCCCCGGCTTTAGTACACGTGACAGTGAATATTGAAATTATCTGTGGCTAGACTAGCCTATTGCCCTTAGTTAGCTGTGAATTCCTTGAGGTCAGACTTACAACTGAGACACCTGTACTCCAGCAACTACCCAAATACTCACAGATACTGAGTTAACATCCTTCACATGATTGATAAAGTTTGATAAGCTAAGCTTCAATGTTTGGGCAAACGCTGTTTGCTCAGTGTGAAAGTCAAAGCCACCCCACGCCTTTCTCTACTACAAAGGCAATCCCTTATCCCTGCCTTGGTTGTCTGCACAGTATTAGCGCGTCTTGAAGGGAAGGGAAGCTGGAAACTTAGCTTCTTGCCTGCCAAATATAAGGCTCTTATCTTAATTATAACAGCCAACAAGGAGCTTTATTCTAGAAGATTTTATTTATCACTACAGCATGCTCAGAATGTATCCAGTCCACTTCAATCCGCCTACCACTATCCTGGTTCCAGTGTTTGATATCTCTCATCAGCGACATTACAAAGGTTTCTACACTGGTCTCTCCCCTCCCATTTACCTTACATAAGATTAGTCATTTTCTTTGTTAACAATAGGTACCACTTCTACAGAAAACCATGCAATGTTATTTTCATCTACATAATACTATTGGACATTATCTAGACCATAGTTTTTTCCTGGTCCCCAAAAATATTTTATAGAACCTCATGAACTTATCCAGTCATTCAAGATCATCTAAAACTTGGCCCATATTTTATATTGATTACAAAACTGGGGTTGATATTTATTCATTAATATTATTAAATGTTTTTTAAGGACTATATAATAAATTTCATCTTAATTTAATTCTGAATATATTTACTTTTTTAGATCACAGTCTAGTATGCCTTAATTTTTTTACTAAGCTGCAAAACAAATTTAAATATATTAGACAGGTATTATATTTGTTAAACTCAGGTATCCAGAAGCATCAATTCCTTCTAATTCACTCAAATACACTCTGTTCTGAATTACCCTTAAATGTCTCTTCCTTGAGTGTTTTAAATAATCAGCTTTATTGAGGTACAATTTATATATAATAAAATACAGTATTTCAAAAAATATATTTAATGAGTTTTAACAAATATATATACCCAGATAACCATCATAACAATGAAGAAATGAAATATTTGTATCCCTTGAAAAAGCTCCCTCATGATTCTTTGTGCTCAATCCCACAACCACTTGTCCTAGGCAACCACTGACATGCTTTCTGCTTTTATAGATTAATTTGAATTTTCCAGAATTTTGTATAAATGGAATTATACAATATATACTCTTTTGTATCTGACTTCTTTCACTTATAATAATGTTTTTGAGATTCATTCATGCCATGCATTTAAAACAATTTCTTCCCTTTTAATTGCTGAGTAGTGTTTTCTGTGTGGATACATCACAAAATTGTTTATCCAATCCCCCAATGATGGGCATTTAGGTTGTTTGCAGCTTAATTACCAATAAAGCTGCTATGAACATCCTCTTACACAATGACATGTGTTTTCATTTCTTTTGAGTAAATAGCCAGGAGTGGAAATGCTGAGTTACATGGTTAGTGCATGTAAAATTTTATTAAAAACTATCAAATTCTTTTCCAAAGTGATTGTGCCATTTTACATTCTCATCAGCAACAAATCAGATACTAAGTTGTAAGTTGTTCTGAATCCTTCCCAACACTTGATAATTACAGTCTTTTTAGTTTTAACCATTCTAATGGAGATGTAGTAGTATCTAATTTTGATTTTAAATTGTATTTTTCTGATAACTAATGATGTTGAGAATTTTTTTATGTGCTTATTGACCATTCATACATCTTCCTTGATGAAGTGTATACTTAAATGTCTTGCCTATTTTTAATTGGGCTGTCTGTCTTTTTATTATTAAGCTGCAGAAGTTTATTATATATTCTATAAACCAGTAACTTAGTAGATATATGTGTTATTGATATTTATTTCCCAATTTGTGGCTTGCCTTTTCATTTTCTTAACACTCTCTTTAAAGAACATTGTGTTTTAGTTGATGAAGCTTAATTTATCCTTTTTTTCTTTTATAGTTTTATAATTTTGAGGCCTTAGTTAAGAAATATTTTCCTACCTCAAATTTACATAGATTTTCTCCTATGTTTACTGCTAGAAGTTTTAAAGTTTTAGCTATTATATTTAGGTCTCTGATCTACTTTGAGTTATTTTTGTGTATGGTATGAGTTGAGTCATAGTTTTTGTTTGTTTGTTTGTTTGTTTGTTTGTTTGTTTTTCAATCTGGGTGTCTAGTTCTTCCAGCACAACTTGAAAAAATGACTATAACTTCCCCCAATGGATTGCTTCAGAACTTTTGTTGAAAATTAATCGACATATTCCTAGACTCCCTATTCTGTTTCACTGATATATTTGTTCTTCTTACACCAATACTGCATTGTCTAGATTACTGTAGCTTTATAGTAAGTCTTGAAGTAAGGAGTGTAAGTCCTCCGGTTTTATTCATTTTCAAAATTGTTTTGAAATTGGTTTTGACTGCTATAGGTAACTTTGCATTTTTATATAATTGTTTGAATTATATTACCAATTTCTATATTTAAAAACACCTAGATATTTAGGTTGGTATTAAATTGAATCTCTTGATTATTATTAGGAGAACTGACATTTTTTAAAAACTTCAAAGATTGTGTTCCACTGTTTTCTCACAGTGTTTTTGGTGAAAAATATGCTATCATTTTTAACTTTGTTTCTCTATACATGTCTCTTTTTTTGTCTGGTTGCTTTAAAATTTTTCTCCTTATCACCAGATTTCAAAATTTTAATTAGATATTCCTGGGGGTAGTTTTCTTCATGTCTTTTGCTATTGGGGTCCATTAATCTAATTGATTCTGTGGATTTATAATATTCATCAAATTGGAACAATTTGGGTGATTATTTCTTCAAATGTTTTTTTTTTTTTTTCTGTCCCTCCTTTCTCTTGTTTTTCATAGTATCCAATTATATCTATGTTGGTCCATTTGAAGTTGTTCCACAACTTACCAATGTTTCCTTCATTTTTTAAAATTATTTTTTTCTCCCTGTGCTTCATTTTTTTAATAGTTTTTAGTGTTGTGTCTCAAGTTCACTAATCTTTCCTTCTGCAATGTGTAATCTACAATTAATCTCATTAAATGTATTTTTACATTTATATCTCTTGCATATTACTTGCATATTACTTGCTATTCACTGGTATTTATGCTAGCAGTGTAGGGTGTAGTTTGTTCTCTTATATTCTGATTAAGCCTCACATTAGACAGGCATTGTGTTCCTGGATATGGCTTTCTCAATAATTCTGAGCCCAGCAGATATTTCTGCTCCTCCACCCTTTGCGCTTTAATTAACATGCTACCAAAAATCTTTTTGAGAAAAAAATTGCACTGTTATTTTCTAGCTGTGTAATCTTAGGCATATACAGTATTTCTCTGAACTTCAGCTTTATATATATATATATGAAGTGGAGATAATAAAACTAAAGAGGTTAGACATTTTTACAAAGAAGACATACAGATGGCTAACAGGCATGTGAAAAGGTGCTCCACATCACTAATCAACAGAGAACTCCAAATCAAAACTGCAATGAAATATTATTATACTTTACAACTGTTAGGATAGCTATTATCAAAAAGACAAGAAATTACAAGTGTTGGCAAGGATGTGGAGGAAAGGGAACCCTTGTGCACTGTTGGTAGAAATGTAAATTGGTACAGTCACTATGAAAAACAGTATGAATGTTCCTTTAAAAATTAAATCCAGAGCTACCATATGATGCAGCAATTCCACTTCTGGGTATTTAAACAAAAGCACTAACTCAAAAAGATATATCCACCTCCATGTTTATTGAAACATTATTTGTAATAGTCAAAAAATGGAAGCAATTTAAGTGTCCATTGATAGATGAATGGATAAAGAAAATGTGGGGAAAAAAAGAAGGAAATTTTGTCATTTGTAACTTGGATGGAACTTAGCAAAAGCATTATGTTAAGTGAAATAAGTCAAATAGAGAAAGACAGATATCAGATATCATATGATATCACTTATATGTGGAATCTAAAAAAATAAATAAATAAACTCATAGATACAGGGGACAGATTGGTGGTTGCCAGAGGCAAGAGTAGGGTATGAGCAAAATTGGTGAAGATGGTCAAAAGTACAAACTTTCGGTTATAAAATAAATAAATCATGGGAATGTAATGTATAGTATAGTCTGTACTATATTAACTGTATACTGTATTATACAGTTTTAACTATTCTGTATTAACAATATTGTATTGTATATTTCAAATTTGCTAAGAGAGTAAATCTTAAAAATTCTCCTCTCAAGAAAAAATGTGTAACTATGTACAGTAATGGATATTCATGAGCGTTATTGTGATGATCATTCTAAAATACAAAAAGATATCAAATCATTATGTTGTATACCTGAAACTAAAATGATGCTAAATGTTCATTGTAATTCAATAAAAAATAGAAAAAAGAAATGGAATTTTTAAAAAAAACCTAAAATAATTACACACAGTAAAAGCCCTGTGTTTATAATACAGTAGGTGTTCAATGTATATTTTTGTGATTAACTTATTAATTAATAACGGTATGAATGGATGGATTACAGCTTATATTAACACATATGAAAGTTATACTTTCTATTTCAAACTCAGATTCTAGAAAAAAAACCATTTCTTCCACTGCTATTCAAAGGGAAAATGAAAAATAGATGTTCATCATTCAGATATAAGAATATGTCAGAACATAGAGAGTTAAAAACAAGAAGATGTCAGGTAACAAGTGAAGGAAATTGGGTTGAGGGGAGCCCTCTGAGCATGAAGTAACTCTGTGATCTGTAACTAGTATTCAATGAAGTGGAGTAACTAAAGGTAATATAAGATTGGGCTAAGAATACCCTCAGGTGTCAGACGATGCTGTATTTAAAACCCAGATCTTATATTTACAAGATGTGGCCATTTGGGAAAATTAATTAATCTTTCTAAACCTCAGTGTCTTTATCTACAACATGGCGATAATAGGGCCTCCCTTACAACTTTGTTATAAGGATTAATAAGAATAAATGAGATAACATATGTGAAAGAACCTGAGAGATAAGAGGAGTCCGCTATATGTTTCTATATGTTTGTTTAAAAAAAACACATATACTTACAACAAAAGAATGTTATCTAGCAGGAAACAGTAACAGGAACCAGAAACAACACAAGCCAAAACTCAGAAATCTAAGCCAGAGATGCCAAACCAGAAGCTTGGATGCCAACATTAGGCAGCAGCAGTGAAAATCCGGTAGCACCGCACTAGTCTGCATGAATAGAATTAGCCAAACTTGGGTTAATGAGCAAGAAAGAATGTAAGGGAGAAAAGGGTCCCAAGGTCTCATGAACTCTAATGTTTAAAGGTCCAGTAAATATAAGATGCTTGCAAGCAGTACTAAAAAGAAAAGCATAAAGAGGGAGGTGTAAAAAGTCAAAGGTTGGTCAAAAACCCAAAGGAAAATTATATCTCAAGAAAAGAAGAGTCAATTATTCTACTTCAAATTTTGTCCATCTTCTGTCTGAAGGAGGAAGAACTATGCAGGGCTGGAGGTGGAGAGAGGGTGGGAGGGATATGAACGAGATGATTTAGTAAAGAAGGAAAATAGGGCTGTGCTGACACAGGACAACTGGAGACATCTTGTTTGTTAGTTCCTAACTAAGGTACACACAGTTCAATATAGAATGCCTAATAGGGTGTAGCTAATTCAGGTGGAGCCTGGACCTGGTGTTCAAGAAGGGATCCAGTATCATGCAATGTCATGAAGGGCTCAGCTACAGGAATCTCCAGACAGGTTGTTATACATGAAGTCAAAGTAAGGACTTAGTCAGAATCCTGGTTATCAAACCTTTCAGAATATGATGCTGTTTTGTTCTTTTCTCTTCTCTTCTCTTCTCTTCTCTTCTCTTCTCTTCTCTTCTCTTCTCTTCTCTTCTCTTCTCTTCTCTTCTCTTCTCTTCTCTTCTCTTCTCCTCTCCTCTCCTCTCCTCTCCTCTCCTCTCCTCTCCTCTCCTCTCCTCTCCTCTCTTCTCTTCCCTGTTCTCTCTCTCTCTCTCTCTCTCTCTCTCTCTCTCTCTCTCTCTCTCTCTCTTTTTTTAAATTAGGGACAACATCCAAATTCAAAAATTAGACAAAGAAGAGATGTTTGTTTACTAGTCAAGAAGGCTAGGAGATAAGTCAGAGTTCAGATATGGTATGGGACTGGAACATAAAAGGAGGGATCCAATGTAAAAACATATCAAACGAGTAATGCTGAGCGAAATAAGTCAGACAGAAAAAGCAGAGAACCATGTGTTTTCACTGATATGTGGTATATAAACCAAAAACAACAAAAGAACAAGACAAACAAATGAGAAACAGAAACTCATAGACACAGACAATAGTTTAGTGGTTGCCAGAGGGTAAGGGGGGTGGGGGGTGGGGGGTGGGAGATGAGGGTAAGGGGGATCGAATATATGGTGATGGAAGGAGAACTGACTCTGGGTGATGAACACACAATGGGATTTATAGATGATGTAATACAGAATTGTACACCTGAAATCTATGTAATTTTACTAACAATTGTCACCCCAATAAATTTAATAAAATAAAATTAAAAAAAAAAACATATCAAACAACAACAGTAAAAAACCAATTAAAAAAAAAAAGCAGCTATAAGTACAGAGCCAAAGCATACAGGCAGATGAGAGCTATGGCCTCAATGAGCCCTCACTGCTGAAAGTTACCCCCAGACACACCATGAAAGAGGATTATGAAAACAGAAATGCAAGAAGAATGAGGTTCTTAATATGCTCAGAAAGCCTGGATTCACGAGACTAGAAGGGAGCAGTTTTAGAAACCCCTATGAGGAGGCTGGAAGAGAAAGAGAAACATGGAAGGGAAAAATAGAAGGAAGGAAAGAGGAAGAGGATAAGCGAGAGAAGAAAAACATAGAGAGTAAGAAACTGGAAGATTTGGAGGGGGGAAGGAAGCAGGAAGGGGAAGAAAAGAGGAAGGGGGAAGTGAGGAAGAGAATGGGAGAAGATCTGTATGTTAAAGCAGGAAGACATACTGAATTACTGGGAGAGGGAGGGTGCAAGAAAGAATGTTTGAAATGTATGTAAAATGTAACTCAATTATCTCAGATCAGCCATATACACTTGGGGCAGGGGGCGGGGAATCACATCAGTTTGTAACTGCCATACTAGCAAACAGTTACATTTACTGCATTTATAAACAGATATCTTTTGGCAAGTGAATCAAAAAGGCCTCCACAAGACGTGCGATTCTGGGCTTCAATCCATTCACTCTGTGAATTAATTGACTTGATTTGAACTCTACTGTTTGCAGTTGGAGAATTCATTGTGAACACGTTATACATCTCTCAGATATCAAATAGCAAATGCACTGCAGCCAGATTCTGAAACAGAGCCAGAAATTGTTCATTAGTCAGACAGGGGTTTCTCTGTAATTAGGAAGGACAACCAAGAAATAAATAAATAAAATCAACAGCTAAACTTTTTGAAATGTCTTCCACATTTCTCCTTTCACTTGGAAGTAGAGGCTTTACTGAAAACCAAGTAATTGTGCTCACTGGAAGAAAGAGGTGGTATATGACACCTGCTTTTAAAGAAACATGTGTTTGTAAAACCTCATTTCTAACCTGTTTTTCATATCTTACTCAAAATATTTTGCCAGAAATATATTCACAAATCCAATTATTTTTCTTCTCTTACTGTATAAAAAGTATTACATTTTAATCTGTTACTGCATTTAAAGAGCTTTCTAGAGCTGACAAGCCCAGGGAGTGTATGTTCTGGTGAATTCCTAAAGTTATTACATTTTAGAAGGTTAAAGCACGTCATGTTCTAGTCAGGATTCACGAAAGCTAGTTACTCTGGGGTTACTAAACAAACAAATTAGCTGGCTAGCTAGCAATAGGTGAGATATAAAGATGGAAGGAAGGAAGGAAGGAAGGAAGGAAGGAAGGAAGGAAGGAAGGAAGGAAGGAAGGAAGGAAGGAAGGAAGGAAGGAAGAAAGGAAGGACAAGATTCGCAGACTCCCATAAGATACTAGATGGAAGATCAGGCTGGGAAACAGCCATCACTAAAGGCAAAACATGGGCTGACCTGGTCCATCCGCCACCGCTACTGAAGCTATGATCAATCTGACATAGGAATGTTCCCTCTGTCTGTTTTATTTTCTCAAATTCAAGATTCCCTCGTTATTTTTTCATCTCCTTTCCAATGTCTATACTTGGTCTAGGCAACAACAAAAAGTGACAGCTTTCAGAAAATAGCAATTCTTAGAAGATACCCTAAGGGGAAGTATCTCTAGGCAAGGAGGCAAAAAGCTGAAAACAGGCCCTGGTTAAGCCTCAACTGGAGACTCAGGAGCTCTCTCCACCCAAAAGAAGCCCCCAAAAGATTATTTGGGAAAAAAACACAAGCAGGATCTCAAATGTCAACCTTCTTCTAGGTGCACAGTGCTGACCAAAAAAGGAGTCCCAAGGAAATATTAGCTCATAAAGGAAAATGATGAGGCAATGGTAGCAGTGGAAGCAGACTAAATGAAGCAAATAGAACAATATTTTTAGGTATAATTAAATATGTGCAGAGGAAAAGGGAAGCATAAAGGAAAAAAAATCAGACCTAAACAAGCACGAAAAATAATCCCATGGATTTATTGGGTATAAAAACATGATTGGTGGTAGTTCCAGTCAAGATAGCAGAGTAGGTACACGATGTACTTACCTTTGCTCACAACTACATCAAAATTACAACCAAACTACAAAACGACCATCATTGCAAATCACCTGAAATCTTGCTAAACCGACATACAGAAAAAGCCAGTTTGAGACTGGTAGGAGAGGCAGAGAAACAGAACAAGCTAGTCCCACACTGGCGTGTGAACATTAAAAATCGGAACAGATATCTCAGCTGTGGAGGGCCCCTGCAAAGGAGCAAACAGTCCCAGTGCCACACCAGGCTCCCCAGCTCAGAGTTCCAGTGCCAGGGAGAGATGTCCCCATAATTTCTGGTTGTGAAAACCAACAAAGATTGAGGCTGAGTGTGATGAAGGGCAGCTGCAGTCCCAGGCTCTCCTCTTAAAAGGACCATGCACAGACTTACCTATGGAATCACTGGCTCTGAGCTCTAGCACTCAGGCAGCAGCTGGAGAGGCAACAGGAAAATACCAGGAGAAACTGAGCTGTCTGGCTTCAGGACGAGGGGTAGAGGGACAGCTTTGTCTTGAATGGAGGAGCTGGCTAAAGCCATGATTTCTTTGTTGATCCTTCCCCCTTCCTGACATGCAGACACAGGTGGCCACCATTTCTGAGTCTCCATCAAGCTGGCTGACATCATTTGAATAAACTGTAGTTATTCTGAGACCCCACCCCACCCAACTTTCAGACACATGCAAGCTGCTTCCAGTGGCTTTTTCATATAAACTGCCTGCCTTCGCTCATGCCTCAGCCTTTCCTAGGGTCTCTCAAAGGTTTATAGAACCCAGACAAGCAGCATCTGTCTTGAGAGTGCCCCATACCTCTGGCTGAGCAGCTCTAAGCCTGGCACTAGCAACAGCTGGCATTGATTCACAGATTGGCTTCTTGAGTCACTTCCAAGCTCAGCATGAGTAGCAGCCATCTATAGAGTGTTATGTGGCTCCTGCTGGTGACCACCAATGGGACCTGGGCAGCAATGGTTGCAGCTGAACTTGGCCTGCAATGGATCCCCTCCCAGGTTGCTGTTGGGCTGGTGTGCCCTGTGGCCAGCTTCTAAATGATCTGTAATATCACCCAGCTGCCTCCAAGAACAACACACCCAAGGGGCAGATTGGACAGGCACCAGAGCCCTACTGAGGCAGATCCTGCTCTGTAGGGTCAGCCCCTGCACCACAACTCCTCCACTGTAGTCACAGCCAGTCCTCACAACAAAAGAGCCCGAGGGTCAGTCCCTCCCACTGATGTGCAAACAGTAACCAAGGCTCAACTACAAGAGGAGGGCACACACAATACACACAAGGGACACACCTGGAGTATGAGGCTCAGGTGATCCAAAACACTGCGCCACTGAGCCCCACAGCACATCTACTACATGAGGACACTCTAAGACCAGGAGACATAGCAGCTCTACCTAATACATAGAACAAACAGAGGGAGGCAGCCAAAATGGGGAGACAAAGAAACATGTCCCAAATAAAAGAACAGAATAAAGCTCCAGAAAAGGAATTAAACAAAATGGAAAAGTGCAATCTATCAGACCCAGAGTTCCAAACACTGGTTATAAGGTTGCTCAATGAGCTAAGGGAGAACTTTAACAAAGAGATAGGAAACATAAAAGTGGAGATAGAAAACATAAAAAAGAACCAGTCAGAAATAAAAAATACAATAACTGAAATAAAGAATACATTACAGGGAATGAACAGTAGACTAGATGAAGCACAGAATCCAAATTAGCAACTTAGAAGGTAACGTAGCAGAAAACACCCAATCAGAACAGCAAAAAGAAAACAGAATCCAAAAAAATGAGGACAGTTTAAGGGGCCTCTGGGACAACATTAAGCATATCAACATTAGCATCATAGGGGTACCAGAAGGAGAATAGAGAGAGCAAGGAATTGAAAACCTATTTGAAGAAAAAACTTTCCCAACCTGGTGAAGGCAATAGGTAAACAAGCCCAGGAAGCACAGAGTCCCAAACAAGTTAAACCGAAAAAAGCCCACAATAAGACACATCATAATTAAAATGCCAAGGTTAAAGACAAAGAGAGAATCTTAATAGCAGCAAGAGAAAAGCAATTAGTTACCTACAAGGGAGCTCTTATAAGACTGTCAGCTAATTTCTCAACAGAAACTTTGCAGGCCAGAAGGGATTTACACAAAATATTCAGTCATGAAAAGCAAGGACCTACAACCAAGATTACTCTCCCCAGCAAAGTTTCATTTAGAATTGAAGGCCAGCTAAAGAGCTTCCCAGACAAGAAAAAGCTAATGGAGTTCATCACCACCAAACCAGTAGTACAAGGAATCTTAGAGGGACTTCTTTCAGATGGAAAAAAATAAATAAACCAAAAATATTAATTATAAAATAGCAATAATTACATACTTATCAACAATTACTTTCAATATAAATGGACTAAATGCTCCAATCAAAAGATGGGGAGCTGAGTGGATAAGAAAACAAGATGCTTACATATGCTGCCTACAAGAGACTCACTTCAGATTGAAAGATATGCAGAGACTGACTGAAAGTAAAGAGATGGGAAAATATATTCCATGAAAATGGAAACAAACAACAAACAAAAAACTGCGGTAGCAGTTCTTATTCCAGACAAAATAGACTTTAAAACAAAGACTGTCACAAGAGACAAAGAAGGACCCAGTAATCCCACTTCTGGGTATTTACCTGAAGAAACCCAGAAAACTACTTGGAGGGCATGTGCTCATCCATATGGTCATTGCAGCATTGTTTACAATAACCAAGACATGAATGCAACCTTATTGTCCCTGAATGGATGAATGAATAAAGAAGAGGTGGTACATATATACAATGGAATATTACTCAGCTGTAAAAAAGAATGAAATCTTGTCATCTGCAACAACATGGATGAACCTAGAGAGTATTGTGCTGAGTGTAGTAAGTCAAACAGTGAAAGACAAATGTCATATGATTTCACTTATAAGTGGAGTCCGGAGAGCAGGTATATGGAAAGATATTCAACATCACCAATTATCAAGGAAATGAAATCAAAACCACAATGCAAATATCACCTTACAACTATTAGGGTAGACATTATTTAAAAAGCAGCAGAGAAGGAGAGAGAGAAAATAACAAGTGTTGACGAGAATGTTAAGAAACTGGAACCCTTGTGCACTGTTGACGGGAATGTAAAATGTTGCAGTCAGTATGGAAAACAGTATGAGGTTCCTAAAAAAAAAAACTAAAAATAGAACTACCATATGATCTAGCAATCCCGTTTCTGAGTATTTATCCAACAGAATTAAAAATAGGATCTTAAAGAAATAGTTGCACTTCCATGTTGATTGCAGCCTTATTCATAAAAGTCAAGAAGTAGAAAAAATGTATAGGTCCAACAAGGATGAATGGATAAGAAAAATGTAATATAAACATACAATGAAATAGTGCTCAGCTTCTAAAAAAGCAGAAAATTCTGTCATCTGCTAAAACACGGATGGAACTTGTACATGTTATCCTAAGTGAAAAAAGCTAGTCACAGGACAAGTACTGCATGATTCTACGTATATGAGATATCTGAAGTAGTCAAACTCATAGAAGCAATAAATCAAATGGTGGTTGCCAGGAACTGGGGAGAAAAGAAAATGGGGAGTTGCTGCTTAATGGGTACAGTTTCAGCCATGAAAAAGTTCTAGACATCTGCTGTATAACAATATGAACATAGTTAACAATATTAGACTGTACACTTAAAAATATGTTAAGAGGGTAGATGTCATGTAACCTATTTTTACCATAATAATTTTAAAAAGCTATTAAAAGAATAGCAACATAAAGACAAGCAAATAATAAGATACGAACAAAAATAAGTGAACGAGAAAAAAAACAGATAAATAGGAAACCATAATCTTTTTAAAAAATGATTAATAATATAGACAAATTTCTAGCAAATATAATACAAACCAACACACAGAAGGAAATAGACACACGCATACGTGTGTGCACACAAACACATACACAGAAGGAAAAATGAGAAATATAGATGTAACAAAGATTTTTATGAAGCAACAATACTTCTGAGACCTAAATAAAATTGATATGTTTCTAGAGAAAAGTAAAATGCCAAAACTGGCACATACAAAATTAGAAAATTTTAACGGATCAATAATAATTTTTAAAAATGAACGAATAACCAAAAACCTTCACCCACATAAAAAGTCACAGCACAGATTTTCAGATGAATTCTACCAAATTTTCAAGAAATAAATATTCCAAATTTAACAAGATTTTTTTAAGAATAGAAAAAGAGGTAAAATAACCCTATTCATTTTTATGAAGCTTATATATACTTGATACCAAACTCAAATGACAAGGTAAGAATATAAAAATATAAGTCAATTTCAGTTTTTAAAAATAGATGCAACGTCCACACAAAAATCTTCATGGATATATTTTTAGGATAATATATTTTATATATTGTAAACCGTATTCACAACTGCCAAAACTTGGAAGCAAACGTGTCTTTCAGTAGGTGAACAGTAAGCAAACTGAGGAGCCACACAATTGACTACCAGTTAGTGATAGAAAGGAATAAGACATTAATCCATGTGACAACACTAATGAATCTCACATGAATATTGTCACATGAAAGGCAGATCAGTGGACACCAGGGATTTGTGAAGAGGAAGGGTTGAGTGGATGAAGCACAGGGATATTTTAGGGCAGTAAACCTCTTCTGTATGGTACTATACAGTAGTGGAGTCATGCCACTATGCATCTATCAAAACCCATGACGTTAACAGCAATGAACGTGAACTAAATGATATTTCCTGATTTATAAATATGTTCATTTACAACATAAAAATATATGTACATTTGTCAGGGCTTGCAAACACTCACTTTATGCCAGGCTCTAATTTTATACTGTACACATATATTGGTATATTTATCCATCAAATAACCATATACAAATTTAGAAACTGAAGCACAGAAACAATAATCAGCTTTCCCAAGGTCACTCTGGCAGGGGGAGGAGCTGAACTCGGGTTCTAATGCCTGCATTCTTACACAGTGTGCTGTACTGTCTCTTGTGTGGCAGATGGTTGAGAGGGCATACATCAAATAGACAATTTGTGTGACAATTGTGACAGGGAGGAAATAGTAGAGCTGGGGGAGGAGAATGAAGGGAGAAAGTACTAGAATATAACAAAACCAAAAAGGGCACCTGCAGAGACTGATGATGAGAGTGAACCAGACTGAGGATGATGATTAACTTAAATCTATGCCTCTGATGTGTTTTTGTGTTTTTTTTTAAAAAAGTGCTGACATTAGCTAGAACATTCGGATTACTCTTCAATCTTAGAAAACCAAACATTTTAGATACGTGGTTTTTTTTTCTAAATAGCAACATTGTATATCAGAAATGTCTAGCCCAACAGATTCAGGAGTACCTGCCTAGAACATCTGAAGGACAACTCCAAGATCTCTTACCTCTGGAGACCTACTCACCACTGGCTTGGACTAGAGCACCAAACCACATATTCCTGATTTGTGCTTGAATTTATTGACAGGAATTTCTCCTGGGTGGAGAATTTCTTCCAACTGAAGATCAGTTTACTGTCTAGTACTTAGCTGCTATTCCCTCCCCTTCCTAGCATACCTATTCCCCAAACCCTTCTTCTCCTACTGTGTTTTGCCCCTCCATTCTGACATGTAAGCCCTATATGACATGCTTTGTAGATATTAACCCGTATCTATTCGTCCACCTGTCCATGAATGTAATCAGTAGACATCGAGTCCTCACTATGTGCCATGTACTGCGCCAGGGAGCAAGTACATGTGCAAGGACACAGGGACAAGTTGGATACTAACCATAATGACAAGAAGCTCACAGTTCAAGAAGGAAAACCAACATACACATGAATGAATGAAGTACAGTAAAACTAACTCCCTGGATCATCACATAGCCAAACGAAATCATGTATATAAAGAACACGTTTATAGAAAGTACTGTGACCAGTATTTAATAGCTACATCAAATTCCACAGAGCTTCCCTCCAATAGGCATCAATTTAATTATCTGTCATTTATTTGTTTAGGAGTCAGGCACTGTGACATGTGCTTGAGGAGAGTCACCTGACTGAGTACCCAAAAGCTGTACTTCTGTTTCCAAAGTATTGCAACAGTTTTTATTGAGAAGTGGTTGCATGACTAGAGATCATAGCTTCCATCCTCTTTGGTTTCCAGATGAGACTATGTGTATTTATTAGAATAAGCTTAACCACTGTAGCAAACAGATTCCCACATTTCAGTGACTTAACACAACAAAAGTTTATTCTGGCTCCCTGCAACAAAATGAAAGTAGTCATGGTGAATAAAGTGGAAAGCATTCTATACAGTCATCCGGAAACCCAGGTTTCTTCACTTTGTTATGCCCCAAGGTCTTATCACCACTAGAAGGGAAACAAGAGGGTAAAAAAATGCCCACTTTTAACCACCATGGCCCACATGTGACATATATTGCTTCCACTTATTTTCCATTAATGGGAACTAATAATATGGCTCCAGATTAATGCAAGAGGGGACCCAGTAGTACCTGGCTGAATAGTTACCTTCGAGTGACAAATCCACACAATTAAAGAAAAAGCATAAATTTCAATGGTATCATATGACTAGTTCTAACCAACGACATGTAGGAAGTACAGAGCATCACTCATGAACCAAGGTAGTGAAGCAGCCACTGTACTTCTTCCCCCCTTTTCCCTTTATTCCGGGTGGAAGTTCCTCAAACATGACTGAGCAGAAAGTAAAACGAGTTTTAATTGCCAAATCACCACATGGAAGAAAGGCTCCCACTAAACAGGAATGTAATGTGATCAAGAAATAAGTTTCTCTTAAGTTCATCCATTAACATATTGGCATTTTTTTGTTGCAACATCTAGAATTGCCCTAATTAATAAAATACAACACTATAATTCACTAATAAAAACTCTATAATTAATAACTCAATAAAGGCTCAGCATCTTGCATGCCACAGAGCTAGAGTTCAATAAATGCTATATACTTGCCTATTTGTGATTTCTTTAATGTCTTTTTGGGAATATGTGATCCTCTTGCTGTTTAAATGACTCTGCACACATTTTCTTTCCTCTCAAAGGCCCTCAGGATGTGGCTGTGGCCCTGCTGCTACTCATATTAATGTGCAAAAGAACAAATATATCAGGTTCATATTTAGTGTCAGGAAGGAAAGAAAAACTGGGACTTTCTCTGAAGCATATTTTCTCACTTCCCTCTTCATTTTTCAGACCTCTCCTTCTCCAGTTCTTTGCTATGCTATGAAAAGATAACCTGCTTTTGAATCCCAATAATTTAATTTAATTTACACACAACTGTTTCTTTAAATAAATATGAATATTTATCATTATAAAATGCATGAATTATTAAAACTTTTGAGAACACATCAAATATGATCCAAAGCCTCCAAACAGAGGCAAAATGCCATCTGTATTAGTCAGTTAGAGATGCCATAACAAAATATCACAGACGGGGTGGCTTTATTTCTCACAGTTCTTGAGGCTAGAAATCTACAATCAAGGTGCTGGCAGGGATGGTTCTTCCTGAGGCCTCCTTCTTTGGCGTGAAGGTAGCTAGCTGCCTGCTCACTGTGTCCTTTCAAGGCCTCGTTTCTATGCATGATTCTGGTGTCTCTTCCTCTTCTCATAAGGAAACAAGTGCTTAGCACTCTCAGAGGGCATCAAAGGAAAGTAGATCCCCCTAACTGCAGCAGACTCCATCAGAAAGCCTGCCTATGAACCAGTGGGGATACCTTGCCTGTGGATCCCCTCAACGGTCCCAGATATATGAATAATGCTCAGTGTGCTTTACCTATGCACACTCCGTGGATGGTTCCTGTGTGTGCCCTCAAGGGCAGTGAGAGCAAACATTTGCAGACAGCTAGTAAGCATGCACATAAATGTAGCCTAATTCTGTAGGACTGGGAAAAAGCAAACAGACTTAAGGATTCAGCACCATCCTGGGGATAGTAAATGGGAGACTCCCAGCACCTGACCTGGCTCTGCAGGATCAAGAGACGACATACAATATTAAGAATTTTCCCACACAAGGGAACAAACAAGACGTATGGAGCAAGCATATTGATAAGGTCTGAGAAAGCGTCAGAATCTCTAACAGTGCTGATGGAAGATATTTCTCTCCTGAAGCCAGTCAATAAAGACTGGAGGAGGTGACTTTCTTCAAATGCAAAGAGAGCCATGCAAGATTTCAAGGAACATGAAAAATCAAGGAAATATGACACACAAAATGAACACTGTAACTTTCCAGTAAACAATCTCAAAGAAATGGAGATTTGCAATTTGTCTGATAAAAAGATCCAAAATAGTTGTTTTATGAAAACTCGGTGAGCTAAGAAAACAGAGAAAGACAATTTAACAAATTCAGGAGAGCAATACACAAGCAAAACAAAAAGTTTAAAGAAATATAAAGATCATAAAAAGTCAACAAAGAGAATTTTGGAGTTGAAGAATACAATGAATGAAATGAAAAATCCAACAGAGAGCATCAATAGCAGACTTGATCAAGTACAAGAATCTGTTAGGTAGAAAAGAACAAAGAAAAAGGAATGAAAAAGAGTGAAGAAAGCCTATGTGAACCATGGGATACCTTGAAAAGACACAATCTATGCATTGTTGGAGTCCCAGAAGGAAAGCAGAAATGGGGCAGAAAGGAGAAAAGGGGCAGAAATTTTATTTAAAGAAATAATGGCTGAGAACCTCACCAATTTTTGGAGAGATTTGAAATCCAAGTTTATAAAACTCATAGGTCTCCAAACAAATTCAACTCAAAGAGATCTTCTCCAATATACATTATAATAAAGCTGTCTAAAATCAAAGACAAAGAGAATTTTAAAAGTAACGAGAAAAGAAAAAAATCTTCACATACAAGGGAATGTCCATAAGGCTGATTTCACAGCAGAAACATTGCAAGCCAGGAGAGAGTTGAATGATGTATTCAAAGTGCTGGGGGGAAAAAAGAAAACCTGGTAGCCAAGAATACTTTGCCTGGCAGAGCTGTCCTTCAGGGAAAAAAAGGGAGAGATAAAGATTTTCCCAAACAAAAGCTTAGGGAATCCGTCAATACTAGACCTTCCTTACAAGAAATACCAAAACCAGTTCTTCGAGCTCAAATGAAAGAATGCTAGTTAGTAACAAAAAAATATATAAAACAGATAAAGGGAAGTATATAGTAATGTGATGCAGTAATATGATGTTTTGTTAATAACTTAACTCTAGTATGATAATTAAAAGACAAAGTATTGAAATAACTATAGGTACAATAATTTGTTAATGGGTACACAATATAGAAAAGATGTAACTTGTGAATTCAAAAATGTAAAATGTGGAAAGGAGAGTAAAAAGATACAGTTGCTACTTTAAATATAAATGGATTAAATTCTCTAATAAAAAGGTATAGAGTGGCTGAATGGATAAAAAGCAAGATCCAACTACATGCTGCCTACAAGATTCACTTCACTTTTAAAGACACGTAAGCTCAAAGTAGAGAGATATAAACAGATGTTCCATGCAAATGGAAACCAAAAGAAAGTAGGAGTAGCTATATTAATATTAGACAAAATAGACTTGAAGTCAACAACTGTAAAAAAAAAAAAAAGAAAAAAAGAAAAGAAAAAGTTCATTGTATAATGATAAAAAAAGATGAATTCTTCAAGAGAATATAACAATTGCGAGTATACATGCATCCAACATCAGAGAACCTAAATGTATTCAGCAAACACTAACAGATTGTTACTAGTGAATTTTACCAATCATTTAAAAAAGAATGTATGCCAATACTTCTCAAATTCTTCCAAAAAATTGAAGAGGAGGGAACACTCCCAATCTCATTTTAGGAGGCCAGCATTATCCTAATACCAAAGCCAGAAGAGGACACTACCAGAAAATAAAACTATAGGCCAATATCCCTGATGAATATAAATGAAAAAATTCTTAATACTATCAAACAGAATTCGGTAGCACATAGAAAAGATCATACACCATGATCAATTGGGATTTATCCCTAGGATGTAAGGGTTGTTCCACATATGCAAATCAATAAATGTAATACATGACACTAATAGAATGAAAGATAAGAAGCATATGATAATCTCAGTAGATGCAGAAAAGTATTTGACAAAAATTAACATCCTTACACAATGTTATATGTAAATTATATATCAACACAACTGGGGGGCAAAGGGCAACTGTAGAAACTATATTTTCCCCACGTCTTTTTGCTAAACTTCGAAGGCTCTAGAGTTCTCTGAGTTTATTCCTCAATTTATCTGTTGGCATAAAACAAAGCTAAACTAATGTTTTGAAGACTCTGAGCATAGGTATTGGAGCTTGACCTGAGTTTGAGTGCTGACTCTGATACTTGTTAGCTGTATGACCTCAGGCCAATTGTTCAATGTTTTGGACCTTCGAGATAATTACCTTTAAAATAGGAAAAACAATGTATATTGTATAGGGTTAATTAAAGTATTCGAAAAAATATATACATGTATATGTAAATCATATGATGTATTAGTTTCCTATCGATGCTATTATCACAAACTTAGGGTTTAAATCAGTATACTCCTACACTTATTCTCTTACAATTCTGGAGGTCAGCGGTCAGATGAATGTTACCAGGCTAAAATCAAGGTGCCAGCAGGACTGCTTCCTTCTGGAGGTTCAGGGGGTAACCCATTCTTCGTCTTTGCTACTATTTAGAGGTTGCCAATATGCCTTTGCTCACGGTCCTTTCCATTTTCAAAGCCATCATAGCAGTATCTTCTCTCCTTTGTGACTTCCTGTCTCCTTCTTATAAGGATCCTTGTAATTACATTGTACCCACCTATATAATCTAGGAAATCTCCCCATCTCAAGATCTTTAACTTAATCACATCTGCAAAGTCCCTTTTGCCACATAAGGTAACATATCCATAGGTTCCAGGAATTAGGACATGGACATCTAATGGGCCCTTATTCAGCCTACCACACATGGCTTACCTGTTGGTTTTGCCTGCACAGTATCTCCTTTACCCTCGAAATGGCAGTGTGGCTAATTGGGTTATGGTTACCAATTCTTCATCCTCTGATGATAGAATTCTGTGTCTATGTCCTTTGCCATGTGTCTACAGTAGAGTGAGCATATTCAACAGTAGAAAGTTGATGTTCAACTTGACCATGGAATTTGCTTTGGTCAATGGAATGTTTGCTTAGTACATATGTTATAAGTCAAGGCTTTAAATGTGCTTGCTTAGTTTGACTTTTGTTTTGAGAAAAAGATGCCCTGTAAAACTTCTGGTCCCAGAGGAAAACAGATATGGAGCAACTTATACCCAGTCTATACTGAAGTAGAGCTTCCCTAGCCTATTTATTAATAAAAATAAAATGTTTGATGTGCTAAACCTCTGCGATTTGATGATAACTTTTATGCACCACTACTACAGTAATAGTTAACTAATTAAATTGTTTAAGTTAGTTTCCCCAGAAGTAGACTCTGAAACATGGACACTGTCAAAAGAATGAAAAAAACAAGCTACAGACTGAGGAAACATTTACAGAAGACATATGTGATAGATGACTGTTATTCAGAATATACAAAGAACTCATAAACTCAACAATAAGAAAACAAACAACCTAATTAAAAATAGATCAAAAACCTTAATAGACACCTCACCAAAGAATATAAGCAGGTAGCAAATAAGCATCTGTATGTTATCACAGAAATACAAATTAAAGCAACAACAAGATGCCACCACACACCTATTAGAATGGCCCAAATCCAGAACACTGACACCACCAAATGCTGGTGAGGATGTAGGGCAACAGGAATTCTCATTAATTGCTGCTGGGAATGCAAAGCGGTACAGCTACTTTGGAGAGCAGTCTGTTGATTTCTACAAAGTTAAACATACTTTTACTATATGATTCAGCAATCATATTCCTTGGTATTTATCCAAAGGAGTTAAAAATGTCTGTCCACACAAAAACCTGCACATGGATGTTTATAGCAGCTTTACTCATAATTGATAAAACTTGGATTTGGTAAGACTTCCTTCAGTAGGTGAATAGATAGGTAAATGATGGTACATCCAAACATGGAATATTATTCAACTCTAAAAAGAAATGAGCTATCAAGCTATGAAAAGACATGGAGGAAACTAAATGCATATTACTAAGTGAAAGAAGCCAAGCTCAAAAGGCTGCCTACTGTATGATTCCAACAATGTGACATCTGCAAAAATCAAAACTGCGGAGACAGGAAAAAGATCAGTGGTTGCTATGGCTTATGGGTGGGGGAGGGAAGGATAAGTAGAAAAAGCCCAGAGGAGTCTTAGAGCAGTGAAACTACTTTTTATGGTACTATGATAATGGATAAATGTCATTATAAATTTGTCCAAACCCATAGAATGTACAGCACCAAGAATGAACCCTAATGTAAACTATGGACTCTGGGGGATAATGTTATATCAGTGTAGATTCATCAGTTGTAGCAAATGCACCACTCTGCTGGGGGATGTTGAGAAGGGGAGAAGCTATGCAGGGGGACAGGGAGGATGTAGGAAATCTCCGTACTTTCATCTCAATTTGGCTGTGAACCTAAAACTGTTATAAAAAATAGAGTCTATATTTTTTTAAAAATTAAGAAGCATAGCTGTGCTATAATCTTTATCACTACTTCCCAGACTATTCTAATAAACAAGATATTTCTATATCAGTCATTGTGATTTTGGGGTTTTTTTTGTTGTTGTTTGTTTTTTTGACCTGCATTTTCCTTACCTGTGTATACAGGGGTGAGGAATATCAGAGTCTCTCCTGCACACTGGTATAGCCCCACCCCAAGTTACCCCAGGTTACCAGAGAAAAATGGCATACGTTGGCACTATGTACCAAGCAGGATGTTCTGTTTTATACAGATATTAACTCATTTAATCATCAAAACCACCTTATGAAGAAGCGTTATTATTCTTGTTTCACAAATGAGCAAACTAAAGCTCAGACACACACTAAATAACTGAAGTAAAATCACTCAACAAAAGGTAAAAGAATATTATTTCAGAAAGTGCATGGACTCCGGGGTGACCGGGACTAAAATCCTGTCAATCACTAGCTATAAATGTGGGCTAGTAACTTAACAGCTTTGCGGGAACTGATTGAACTGATGTCTACAAGGCGTGGCTTGTGGTAGATATTTATTAAATAGTGATCTCTCCTTCTCCTAGACAGCAACGGGGCTGTGATTTGACTCTACTCTGACTCCACAATTCTTGTTCCTTTGTCCTTCCTAGTCTCCCTTCAATAGCAAGCTGCCTCGGGCAGATTTGGGGCATGGGTTTTTGCGCAGTGCAGAACTAGCAAAGAATTATTATCCACAGCAACCTTAAAAATTGAGTACTTAAGTATTGATTTATTTTTATTTAATATGACTTCCTGAAAAACCTCTTGTCTCCTAAAGATTCAGTTGAAATTATTAGCCTATAGACATTTATGGATACAAGACATGCAGCTTTCAAAAAACGGATTAACCCCTCTCTTTCATATTTTACACTGCATCGGGCACTGAAAAGTCAGTCTGGTGTGATAGATCTCTTTGTGGTTTTAATCATAACAATTGTATCAAATGACTCTTTTTTGTGCATGTGATAACATCATAATGGAAAACTAAATCGATAGCATATTTCTTAATCTAATTATATGCCTTGCATTTCTAAACCAGTTTTAATGAAATACAATAAGTGGTAGTGTGGAAATTAGAAGAGCCTTAAAAAAAAAGCAGTTGCAAATAATATTGTCAGTGACAGGCACAGAAGTATGAACTTTGTCAGTCTATATGAACAATGCCTTCCCAGTGAGACTACACAATAAAAAGACAAGAAAAAACAGGAGGATTATCCAAACAAATCATCATTTTCACAGGATAAGCCTAGGCTGCATCAGTTCAAAAACGGATAAGGAGCATCAGAGACTTCAAAACTCATCTACTTACAAACCTCAATTTGTATCATTGTGAGGTCACCAATTTATAAACACACTAACACCTTCATGTGATTTTTAAATGAAGGAAAAACAATGTATATGTCTAAATAAGCCTCTTTCCTTATTTAGAAGAGTAACTCATGTTCATTACAGAAAGTTTGAAAGATTGAAAAATATAAATACATCACATTAAAAAATACACAAAAAGTGCATTAGCCTAAAATCCCACACCCAGAGATAACCATGGTTAACATTTTACCATATTGCCTTTGTTTTTTTCCTATGCATATGGTCCATATTTAAAATGATGCAATAATTTGTTGAAAGCAAAGTCAGATAGTTCAGAGTAATAAAGTAGATAGCCCACAAATAGACCCTAATATAAAAATACGTGCATATTGCTTTTATAGGTCCTGTATTAGTTTCCTGTGGCTGACATAACAAAGTACCACAGACCGGGTGTCTTAAACAACAGACATTTATTTTCTCACAATTCCGGAGGCTAGGAATTCAAGATCAAGTTTTCTGCAGGGTGGGTTTCTTCTGAAGCCTCTGCCCTTGGCTTTTAGATGGCCATATTCTCCCTATGTCTCCATATGTTCACCCCTCTGTGTATGCTTGCTGCCCACATTTGCTCTTCTTGTAAGGAGACCGGACTATTGGATTAGGGCTCACCTTAAGGACTTCGTCTTAACTATTTACCTCTTTAAAGATCCTATCTCCAAATACAGTCACATTCTGAGGTATCAGAGGTGAGGACTTCAATATATAAATTTGAAGGGACACAATTCAGCCCATAACAGGTGTTAAGTGTGGCAACACAAACACATCACACACCCAATAGGGAGATAGCATATTCTAGGTCCTGCAGCAGGTACTAGAGACATAAAAGTTGGTAAACCAGAGTCCTCTGCTGAAGACACTTATATTAGGAGGCAAAGGAAGGACTACTTAGTAAATGTCACTGGGGAATTTATGACAACTCGGGGAAAAAATATGTAAAAACTCACCTTCTGCCATGTACCAAAATAAATCTCATATTTCGTAAAATTATAAATGTTAAGGAGCAGGGGGAGGAGGTAGTGAAGAAGGAGGAGGGGACAAAGAAGGAGGAAGAAGAGGAGAAGGAAAACAAGGGAAAGAGGAAGAGGAGAAAGGGGAAGAGAAGAGTGGAAAAGAAAGAAGTTAGAAATGAGTTTTATCTGTCTTACCTACGAATGGGGTATTTGGTTTTAATCCAGTCATTCATTCATTTAATAAACATTGTTGACCATTTACCGCAAGCCACATGTTCAGCTAGGCACAGAAATGAACCAGGTTTTTAGTGTTTATACACACTGGAAGAGGCCCCATTGGATTGCTTATAATATAAATACAAGTTCACATTTCTTTACTGGCCTGTTTAATATTGGCGACATGTCCCTACACCAATGTCACGAGCTGTATGTAGTCAATATGTTCCTCCTAAGTTGTTTTCAAGAGCGTTTTGTAAATCAGATCCTATTAGAAGTGCACAAAGAGAACCTGTTTATAAGAGCCCTGGAGGGAACGCTGTGGTAAAAAGAAGCATCCTTATGTAAAGGGAGAAACTCCGTCTGGGTTCCAGCGCTGTGGCAGTCCCAGCTATCATACCTGTGCAGGTTATGCCTGAGCACTCATCTGTGTTCCCACTATCTGTCCTTCTGCCTTGGGTTCCAAAGCCCTGGAGGGTGGCCCACCACATCTGTTCCCTTTATTGTGTCCTGTGTCAAAATGAAACATATACAAAGAGATCTCAGGAAATGCTTTGAGATGTGCAGCAACAGATCCCAGCAAGCAGTGTCCACGGGGCTACACTGAGGAGATGCCCTGTGCATCCCACTTCTAAACTGTAAGGCCCTACATCTTATACATAGCACTGCATTGCCAAGTATAGGGAGCTGGCCCCCAGGATCCCTCAGTCTTGTTCATGTTCTCTGCAACAGAGAGGAGAAATGATTTGAGGAATGACAAAAGAAAGTGAGAGAGTTGGAGACCACTTGGGACACTCCAAAAACTGCATGCTGAGCTGTGCTGGGTTGCTCACCACGTGGGGCCTTGGGAAAGGACAGGCTTTTCTGTAAGCTTCCAGGTAGTACTGTCTTCTCTGATGGAAACCTTCTCATATTGGTTACATGTTGCATAGTAGCTTGCTCTCAGAATCTAATTACCAACTCAGAAGAAATGAATAAATCCCCACCTTTTATCTTAGGCTCAGAGAAATGATGTAGCCAAAAGTTGCTTTTCTGATGAGGAATTTTATAGCACCAATGAGTGGCATAATTTCTGGCTGACAATTATTCAATTCAATCAAAATGTAGTCAACCTAAAATTGTTTAAACTCAATACTTGTAAATATAAACATACGCCCAGAATTAGACCAATACTGGTGAATTTTCCTAAAGAAAAAAAATACATTTCTCTCGCATGATAAGTTATTTTAATTCTTTGACCAATTTTCTATTTAGTAATATTGTTCCAGTGTTATTTCTATTTTACTAAAATTGTTTTCATGAATATCCACTGTTTTCCATGTATATTTTATAATAGAACTTTCATTCATTGATTTTTTTTTCTATTTTTGTCCACATCAAGTTAAATGATAATAGCTTGTGCCATTGTAAGTTTTCTCTGGGGGCCATTATTTCTACAAAGTCTAATTTTCTTTACTCAATGTTGCATTTATAAATTTTGTCAAAATGATTTTATTCACTCATTAATATTTTGTCAATTTTTTTTATCATATTTAGTTTTAGCCTTTGATGGTCTTTTGGGCTATCGTTCCAAAAACTATTATTTCACCAGCTGATTTCTGTATTTTTCAGCTTTACCCTGTTGTTCACCTGTAACATATTTGACCATGTAAAGTTTTAGTATTGACAATTTTTTGTTATTTTTATTATTTCTATCAATGATATCCCATATGTATAAGATGTAAAATAATATATTTGTATTCAAGGCAAATAGGAAACAGAAGGAGTCAAAATATCTGTGAAGTCAATATAGTGTGGTGAAAACTTCCTGTTTCATTCAAATACAAACATCCCTGAAAAGGTCAGCCACCATTTATAGTTGGAATATGGAAAAAGTGATTCACATCTCATGCTTTCCTGAGAGATTAAAATGGAGGTTTTTCACTTTCCCAGCTGCCTAGCAGCTGAGGTAATGGCACATAACCTGGTCTCCATCTGTCCCTTTTTCCTTCCTGAGGCTTCAGCTCTACAACTGGAGAAACAAAGCAGCAGAAATGGGAGAACTGTTCCCTTGCAGTGCAGCTGTGGCAGCAGGGAAATACCGAGTCCCAGAATGACCATGAGGGCTTCAAATGCCATGCTAAGGGCATTGAACTTTATCCTGTAGGGACTGGGCCATGGAGGGCTCTATTTGGGGTACCACATGCTCAAATCTTAAATTTAGAAGATGACTTTTGTGGGACCATGGAGGATGGATTGAAGACATCAAGTCTGGAGACAGACCTCTGCAGAGCTAACTCTACACCATAGTTCTGCATCTTCCCAATCCAAGACACTGGGGGCCAATACTGCTCCCCTGGTCCTTTATGACATGGCTGTTGCATTGCCAAACTTGGCATCTGCCCGGTAATTTCACTCTACTCCACTGGGCCCCTCTTTGTTCTTCGAACAAATCATTCCACACCTCCATGCCTACATACATTCTTTTTCTATTACCCAAGCAACTCCTTTCTCCCATTCTCTACCTGGTGGGCTTATACACATAATTGTTTCAATATGAAATAAACAATAAAAACTATGATAATAACCCTAAATATTTATTTGGAATATGCTTTACACCATTCACTGCCGTGAATCTCACCAAATAACAAAATTGAGGTCCAGAAAGATTGACTAACTTGTTCATGGTTGCCCAGCAAGTGAGTAGTGACTGGATTTAAACTTAGTTTGACTTCAAAGCATTTGTATGTGCTTAACCCACACCATCCTGTTCCACCAGCAAACAGTTGAATGTGGCATATATTTTCACACATACTCTTTTATTTAATCCTCATGGCCAGTGGATTAGATATTATTATTATTATTTTAATGTGGAGAATACTGAATCTTGGTGAATTTAACTGATTTCCCCAGAGCTGCTCTATCTAACTACAAAGTCATTATACTTCCCTATGTCTGCTTCATAGATGGTTATGACACATATTAGCTCTTTCCGTTCTACCTGTTCTTGATGTTTCTGCCATGCCCATATCCAGATCACACAGGTAACCCAGTTACACAAGTAACCCAGTTACACAGGTAACTGGTCTGACAACACCTTTACCCAAAACCAGCTAGTGCACACTCCTCCTGAGAATTCAGCATGCCTGACAGGGGCTGTAGGAGTCAGTTATGTATTGTACCTTCTCACCAGTGATGTCTTCCAAGTAAAATTGTCCAGCCCACAACCCCTGCTGCCTAGGTGACTGACTGTGTTGTATATTATATGATTCTACTCTTTAACTACAGCTAATTGGACTCTAAAGCAGGCCATCAGACATCTTTTCTTGGAATGTTGAAATAAGGAATGCTAAGAGGATGTGTCCATGTTGAGAACTGCAACTCAAAGGCAGAGTCAGGATCAGAGTAATCACAATGATCCAAGGGCAAGCCAAGGACACAGGGTACAAAAAGAAAGCAGAGACTTAGAAATCCAGGTGGTAGCAAACAAAAGAAGGCAACGGATGTATTCATAGAGAAGTAAGAATTGTAAGAGAGTGGGGGAGAGGGGCCATGAGGCCCATGAGAGATACAGGAGGAAGTCATTAGAGTTTCCTTGTTTCCTAAGGTCTTCTTTGTTTCCACCCAAGTGTGTTCCCAAAGAAGACATTCTATTTAATCGGGTATCATGGGTGACACTCTAATTCTTACCACCCAAAGAGCAGATCTTAAAAAATAAACAAACATCCATTTAATCTTGAGGGTTTCCTATAAAAGACATTCGGGCTCCAAATCCAAGAGCAAGCAGGGAAAAAGTGAAATGATGATATACAAAGCCTTGAAGCCTTAATCCAAGCCCTCCACCTCAGTTGCTAACCCACACAGTTCTCCTCCCCATTCTTCTCCTGCCTCTCCTTAGCACCCCCACCAGCTCTCAAGAGTCCCATTCAATCTCTTTAGGGTCCAGGGTGATTGCCAGAAATCTTCCTTCTGTCTAAAACTCCTGTTATTTATCTGACTTCTCTAGCCCTTCAAGCTCTGTGGATCAGGAAAGGATTTTTGCTATTGTTCATTCACTGCTGTTACAAATACAACTCAAATCGGACCTCCTCTTATCCTTGGGCCTTTTATCCCCGCTTTCAGAACAAGCGACCAGAAGGAAACTTATCTTGATTTATTGTTCCTTCTCAATGATATTTCAAGTCAGTTTTGTCCAGCAACCACACATACCACCATTATTAATGCGATTTAAAAGGTGAAGGTCTGAGTTTTAGCAGCTTTGCCAAACCTTTGCATTTATTTTTGAACATTTCTCATAGACCCCTGTAGTCATGAAAAACTTCACTTGACAAAGGTAAGAATGGGAGCACATTTAGGTCGACTCCTCTGATAAAGGGCTCCCATTTGATAGAAGAGGCCCCCTGTGGCTGTGACGCTAGCAACTCACCATGTTCCAAATCTCTGTTTCTGCCTCATGGGAGCTTACAGGAAAATGAAAGAGAAAAACGGAGTGGAAATGATGACTCAGCAAAATTGCCTTATTTTTCTCTTGTGGTTTGCCCCTCACTGCTCACTCTGCAATGCTTAAGCACACATGTGTGCACACACTTACATCTGGAATACAACCTGAGCACAGGCCAAGTGGGTCGATAGCACAATATTTCCTTCGCTGACTGGTCTCTTCTGCCTGAAGTTCCTGTCAGCTCCAGTTGCAGTTCCCAGAGGTTAGTATTTCTAAAGATACTGAACTTCTCCCTGCAAACAAGACAATGCGGAAATTCTCGAGTACCTCTTTGAGAGTGAACATCAGAACTTTTCCTCATTAATAAAAGGAACAAGTACTTGTATTTTTGAGTGAGTGAGAAAAGGCAGAGAGGAAGAGAGAAAATGAGTTCATTGATAATATAGCCTGTATTTTCTGTTGTTTGTTTTTTATAATAAACATGTTACTCATAATTTGAAGAAAAGTAGGTAAATATTATTAAAATTTTTCATCCATTATCCCATAAACTATACTCATTTTTGCCAGGCAGCTGAATATCCCAATTTAGGTAGGCTCGCATACTCTTCGACAAACATAAGCCTTTACGTCTTAGGCTGGATTCCCTAAAAAATTTTGAGTTAAAAGCTTTCATAGTAGAATATTGGAGAGTACAATTCCAGAAAAGCAGAAGCGGGAGAAAAAGAGTGGGGCTAGGAAGAAAGTAAGGACATACACAGGAAAAAGCATTACCAATCTGGTCATAGCTCAGTCTCAGGAGATGTCTTCTGAGACAGCCTATGAAACTACTGCTTCTCCATACAAGCTGAATATGGAGAAAAAGGGAGAATTAGCCTCCTGGTGAAGTACACTCCAGGGGGCATCAGCTCCCTCCCAAGGCCAGCTTATATTAGCTGTCCACATAGAAACCTCAAGGAAGCCAGCTCCCTGGGTACCCGAAGTGACTGGCAGTACCTGAGATGTGAGTCACTCTGCAATGGGGGAGCCTGTGGCTCTCCTTGACTGTATGCTTGCACCCTGCGACCCTGCTGCCCAACCACAGTGAGCCAGCATGCATGTGTCACCCTGAATCTTGGGGCTCCATGGCACTTCCTGACTCAGTAGCAGCAGGGAAGCCCCAAATAGGAGCCATTGTGTTGACATGAGAGACTGAAAACAGGTGGAGTACCATGACAACTTGGCCCTGCCACAAAGGTGGCTACAGAACTCAAGATCAAAACCTTCTTTCTTCAGCCTCTGGGAACACAATCGCTATCACGTGATCTTCTTAGAGGGCCATCAGTAACATCAAGCAGATAACCCTGGCCAGCAGAATACCTGTTAAACCCCAAATAACGTCTGAAACTTCAAACAGCAACTCTACCAATTATTGTACTGTGATCAATCAAGTTTCTTAAGTCAATTAATCAGTGTAGATTAGGTTGTTAGAATAAAAGTCTCCAAATCTCAGTTGTTCCTACATAATAAATATTACTTGCTGCTTGTGTCTCAGCCCAGTGTCAGTTGGAGCCCTTCTGCAACTTGGAGAGACACCATCTGGGATAGAGGCCTCTAAGGTTACTACAGAAGGGCAAGGAAAGCTGGGGACTCGTGCAGAACGTATTTAAAGGTGAGTCTTAGAAGCAGTTTACATAGTTTCTGCCCACATTCCACCGGCCAGAACTTAGTTCATGGCTAACCAAGCTGCAAAGTAGGCTGGGAAGTGTAGTCTGTTAGTGTGCTCCGGAAACTCCATGGTGAGCAGCCTTGTCTCTGTCATATTTAACCTTCCTGGACCTCAGTTTGACCTATATATTGGAGACAATGATTCATTCTCTCTCTCTCTCTCTCTCTCTCTCTCTCTCTCTCTCTCTCTCTCTCTCTCTCAATTTGTTGTGAGAACTAAATGAGGAGATGTTGGTAAAATTATCAAGCTCAGGCTCAGATAATAGGTGTCAGGAAAATGGTGGTGATAGTGGTGACAAAAGAGATGGTGATAGTGATAATCATTGTAGTCAACATAGTAGATATAATTACTACTGAAATATTGTTAGGATTTAGTGACCACAGTTTACTCAGAATATGTCAGAATCTTGGATTGAAAGCAGTCTATTTTTCTCTCTTCAGTCCCTTTCAATATGAACGACTATCTTATCTTCTGAAGTTAGAGGTCCCCTAGCTCAATTTCCTTTTAGGGGAAACATCTATTATCCAAAATGTTCGGTAATAGCAGCAGGTTGTTTTTTCTTTCCCTCTGTGTTCTGCCATGTTTCACACTTCCCAACCTCCCCACCCCTCAGTTGGGAAGGATCTACATCTATCACTTGGCCCAGCTCTGGGTGGCTTTGGTTATATGGCCAAAGCTGGAGCCAGTCAACATCAGGGAAACTAATCAGAGCATCAGGAGTTGGTCTTTTCTCCACAATGGAGCCAGGTTTCCAAATTATCAAGTCATTTATGTAGTCACTGCATACTTGCTGGGCACCTTCTACGTGCCAAGCTCCATGCTCATCACTAGGGATACGGAGATGAAAAAAACATGGCCCAGGCCTTTAAGGAGGGAGGGGGTCCATGAAGAGCAGCATAACAAGCAGTAATAGCCAAAGAGACTAAATCTCCTTGTAGAGAACAGACTTGGGGCTTTTAGGAAGGGATGGCAGGACATGATGGCCTTGGATTTCAATTAACCATCTTGGAATGCTGGGTTAGGCTCTAACCCTAAAGATACTTGAGAAAGAAAATCCTTGTCAGTCAGGCAGACAGGCCACAGATGGTGAGGGTGAGGCAGGAATCTAAAGCCCAGGACTCACAGAGGCCAGGGGCAATATACTCATCCAAGACTTACCTAAACTTCAGTTAGGAGGTAACACACTTTATCTGGACCTCACTCATAGCTGGAAATGGTCCTTTAATGTTTTAATACATTGGATGAGCTGAGTCTTTAGTTCCTAAGCCTGGAAGTGGGGGATACAGGCAAGGACATTGCAGATTCCTATGGTCCCTCAAGTCTGGCCTTCATCACCAGGTTCCACGCCTCTGAAAAGAAAGGTTCCAGATGGAGTACATTAATTTTCAGTTACCAGACCACCTTATCTCTTGTACCTGTGTCAAATTGAACTCACAAACAAGTATTTCTACAGTCTTCCTGACACCATAACATCCAGATTCCCACTCTCTTTCCTGAGCCTCTTGGAGTCCATGATTTCAGAGGCAGCACATTGTCATGGGAAAACATTGGCATCTATTTCAGTTAGGAATTATTTTCCTTCAATGAAAGTAGTTCAGGGATTAAAGTCTAGGGCTGGCAAGGCAGTTCTCTGTTTTCATGACTATCAGACTTGCTTTAGCATTCTGCTCTGCCATCTGAGTTGAATGCCTTAGGATGATGAGAGATGAAAGTGTAAACTGCCTGTCACTGCATAATAATCTTTGCTTTGTTTTAATCTACTCCTGAAATTTCAGCAATTAGAGACCAATTTTTGCCATTCTCCCTAAAAATGCCTATCCTCCCTATGAAAGTTATACAGAAACCAGTAGCTTTCTCCGTAATACAAGTTGGTTTCAAAATATTATCAATGCCTGGTATAAAGTTAGATTGTCCGAATGCACAGAAAGAAAGAGAGGACCACTTAGGAACAGAGTACTAGTGTCTTAGTATGCTCAGTCTGCTATAACAGTACACCAAAGACTGAGAGGCTTATGAACAACAGAAATTTATTTCTCACAGTCTGGAGGCTGAGAAGTCCAATACCAAGGCAGCAGCATGGTCATATTTGGTGAACCTTTCCTTGGTTCATAGCCGGCACCTTCTCTCTGTGTCCTCACATGGTAGAAGGAGCTGGGGTGTCTCTGGAGCCTGTTTTTTAAGGGCACTGATCCCATTCATGAGGGTTCCACCTTCATGATTTAAGCACCTCTCAAGGCCCCAACTCTAATACCATCACATTGGGGGTTAGGATTTAATATATGACTATGGGGGGAATACCAACATTCAATCCATAGGAATTTGGAAAGTTAGGTATCTTAGAGAGTAGAGGACTTTTGTGGGTGCAAAGGGGTAACAAGTCTGTGTTAATTTCAGTCTGAGGGATTTATTGCAAGGTTACAAAGGGATTTGGATTTCTGGGACAGCACTTATTTTTAACCATGGAATCATTTGTATTTTAGTACTTTGAAGACTGGCATAATACCACAGCCCTCAACATTTCTAATGACACAATCTATATCCTAGCTACCTAGTTCTCTGTTTACATCTATTAATTCTACATAAAAAATAAAATAAAATAAAATGAGTACTGTATTGAGGTAACACTAGCCAGTGCAACAAACTCAAAAATCTGTAACAGCTCAAATATAACAAAAGTTTCTCATGCACGTGCAGTCCACAGCAGGCAATCCTGATTGGTGATAGCTTTATTCTTGGGGATGACTCAGGGGCCCAGATGTCTTCTATCCTGTGACTCCATCATCTTCAACACACGGATTCCAAAACAACTATGCACGTCTCTCACAAGCCAGCGGTAAAAGAAAAGAGCATGGAAGATACCCCATGGGGGATTTTAAAAGGCAAGGCTGCGAAGGAGCATGACGTATTACTTCCGTTCCCATTCCATTGGTTGGAACTCCATCAAATGGCTATACCAGCAGTGAGTAAGACTAGGAAGTATAGCCCGGCTCATTCCCAGGAAGAAGAGGAAATGGGTTTGGTGAAAGCTACTCTGTCTCTCCCATAAGTCGCTACTCTATTCCAAGCATTGGGCCATGCACCGGAAAGACAGCAGTAAACAATACAAACATGACCTCCCCTCATGGAGCCGGAAATATAGAGAAGAATGGAGAGCTTCAACAAATAACGACAAACACATCAACATGCATTTAAACAATACCATTACACGTATGAGGAGAACATAGAGCACAAGGGGCAAATTTAGTAAGTAATATGACATAGATTACAGGGGGCTATGATGTGGAGGAATAAGTAGGAATCAACATAATTAAGACAGAGTGAGGCTGTGTGTGTGTACATGCATGCACACACACATGCCAAATTGAAGGAAAGTATCCCTGTTACGACACAAGGGAGGGCCTTTGGTATGATATGTCGTTGGTTCCATTTACTCATTCAGCAGGTTGAGTGTCCACGCCACACCAGGTATTCTGCCAGTCTCCACAGAAGATTCCCAAATGGAGAATGCAAAATCCCTGCTGTCTCCTGCCACTACCTTGGAGAATTTATTTTGATCCATCAGGAATAAGATCTTAGAAATAATCTCAGATACTTGGTATGATTTCAAGTGTGGGTGAAGGCCTTTATGCCATTGAGTAATTTTCCTCCATGTATTAAGCAAACTGTTCAACACACATCTGGGATATCAGTGCCATTCCTTTAACACAAAGACCCAGCTTTACTCCACTGGAAAACAGGCTGAAAAATGTAAATATCTGTGATATTTTAAGGAAATCAGTCCAAGCAGATTACTGTACATGACGTGTCTGCGACTGCCACAGAGTTACTCCAGACTGCTCGCATCAGAGATCAGAGCATAAGCTCACAACTTCTAAGGGAAGATGCCACAAAACTGCCCATTCTTTGTTCTCTTTATAGTAATGGTCATTTTAATAGTAATAGTAGCAGTAATATTTTATAGTAAGAATTTGATGTCAAACTGATCCAATCAGATTCCCTCTCTTAGTATGATAAAACCTACATTCTTATTTCTTTTAGAATAAAATTGAAGGATTGTTTTAAAAAAAAAAACTGTGCACCCAAAGACTTCCTACGCTGTGCTAAATGGGTAAGAACTTACAAAAAAAAAAAGGGAAGAAAGAAAGAGAGGGGAGGAGGAGGAGGAGGAGGAGGAGGAGGAGAGAGAGAGAGAGAGAGAGAGAGAGAGAGAGAGAGAGAGAGAGAAGAAGAAGAAGAAGAAGAAGAAGAAGAAGAAGAAGAAGAAGAAGAAGAAGAAGAAGAAGAAGAAGAAGAAGAAGGGAAGGAAGGAAGGAAGGAAGGAAGGAAGGAAGGAAGGAAGGAAGGAAGGAAGGAAGGAAGGAAGGGAGGGAGGGAGGGAGGGAAAATAACCAAAAAGAGCTGACTTGCTCTGCATGTAAAGTAATAAGAATTTTGGAGTTGTGCTCAATGAAACATGTCTGCAAGCAGGACCAGCACATTAACACAGCAAGTGAGGTTTTCCCCGTGGGAAGGGAGGCTGGCAGTTTTTGAGACAACTAGTAACCCAGTTTCTCTGTGCTATAATTCCTGTAGTCATCCCTAAATTTTTAGTGAAAGCCTGTTACCTATAGCTGCCTTCTGTCAGTAATGACTTGGAGAATGTTGAAGAAAACTGTCAATGAATGGAACAGACTGGGAGAGGCAGGAGGGCAGGCACGAGAGGCCAAGTTGAGCTGGTTGGTCAAGAAACTAAAATTCACAGCAAGAGGCTGTAAGAGATCAGAAGGAGCTTGTCATGAATCCCCTTCTATTTTCAGGAGGGCAGTGGGCTGCCCACTGTAGACAGGAGGATTCCAAGCCTTTTCCTCTGGTCATTAAATTAAAAAGTGGCCTGCAAAAGGCCAAAGCACATGAGGCCATTGAGGTCAACTTCACAGGCTTCCACTGTGGTCCTGCCATCATCCAATGTGTACATTTCAGACAGTTGTGAAAAGAGATACTGACGGTTTAGTTTAGTAACAACACTTAAGTTCTTCAAGCAACCAAATAAGCAGAAATATGTTGCCTCTACTTTTCCTTCTTATCTTCTTGTTTCCAAATGTGTATGTTGTTCGTTGATTGTAGATTGCTGTTTTTTGTTTTTTGCTTTTTCTTCCTGCAGGAAAATGAAAATTTGCATTTTTGAAAAGCAGCCATAAAGCTTTTCTGTAATTACCAAGAAACCTATCAATTTTATAGACAACCCAACTGATAACATGTAGATAACATGTATCTTCTTGGTGTGCGTGTGGCGGGGGTGGGGGTTGTTTGGGTTTTTCTGCTTTCTGCTGTCTGAAACCAGCACAACTTGGAGTGATATTTTAATTTACTATTATGAAAGGGACAGCAACTGGTTTTTAATGGTTACAGAATGGTGACTTGCAACCCTATCCCAGCTGCTGTCACCACCGTGCCGCGAGCAGACTCGCAGCATCTTGTCTCCGGTACACATCAGTGCTCTCGCCTGCTGCCTCCCTCCCTCCCAGTGGACAGGCCACCACCTGCTGCTGGCACAGCACCGCCTCTTCAGGGAACAAATGTTCTCTTGCTGCTGGGTGACAGGACAGGACAGACGCTGGATTTCAAGGGAACCAGGGAAAGGCGCCCTCAGGCCGGCTGCCCCTACTCCTTCTTCCATCTGCCTTCCTTGACTAGCAGAGATCTCACTAATCAGGGCCATCAGAGAAGGGGCGTTTTGGTCAGACTGTGGTCTAGATCGTTCTGTTTCCTTTTCCCTACTAGTGTCCCTTAAGCCTATAGTGGCCATTTATTTATTCAGGCCACTGCATTTACTGAGTCTGTGTTCCATACCAGGCAATTTGCTAAGTGCTAGGAATACAGACTTAAATAGTTTAATCCCTGACCTGGAGAAGGTCACAGTTTAGTAGGGTAGAAAAGATACACCAACCAATAAGTTATGATATAGCCATGAGACTGTAACAATAGAGTTAAAAACCAAATGCACAGAGAAGTAACATTAAAATATCACATAGGCAAGAAACATGCAGACTTTGGAGACTGTTAGGCCAGGGACATCCCGGCTTTGTCTCTTGCTGCCTGCTTCACTTTGGACAATTCATTTAAGGTCATTAATCCCAATTACTCATCCATAAAGTGTTATGTGAGATAATGCAGTGAAGCACACTAACATGGCACGCAGCAAACACTCAGTAAATCTGGGCCATTGTTACCCAGTGAAATTTGTATCCACGTGCCTCTCTCAGAGAAGTAGGGTCCCAGCCATGACAGCCAGGCGGGATTCTGGAAGTAAAGAAAGCACGGGGAGTTGGGGAAGCTAGTGGACTTCAAAGCTCAGAGCCAAAGAAGATCTCGAACAGCCATGTCCAAGGACAATACTGGAATATAACACCACGTGAAAAATCTGCCTGGATTATCAGGCAGAATGGGCCAATGTGGAAAAATTAATCCAGAGTGATAGAACAGCAGTTGGAGGTATTAGGCAAAAACCCACTGAGAAAGGAGAAGATGATACAACAGTGACAATCTGGAATAGCAGAGCCTTAAAAAGGCTGGAAATTTTTCAGAAGAGGTGGTGTTTAATCTGGGTCTTATAAAATGGGTAGGAGCTTTCCAGGAAAGATGCTAAGGAAGGGCTGTCCTTGAAGGGGAAACAGCAAGGGCAAAGTCATAGTGACGCCCACAGGGAAGAGTGAGAATGTCAAGTAGCCGGAACGTTGGGTATGCAGAATAAAGTAGGAGGTGAGACTGGAAACGGCAGCTGCCGAGCAGGGAGGACCTTGAGGACCAGGTTAGGGAACTAGTGAGCCCACAATGGGTGTATATCGGAGTTGCCCACGCAGCTCTTATGAAGTACGAAAGCTCTGGCCACCCTACCCGTGATTTCTAGTGAACTGGTCTTGGGTAAGGCCCCACCATGGGTGTTTTTTAAATCTCCCCAGGTGATTCTAATGTGCAGCCAGACAACGGGAGATTCTCCTTGTGTGCCCAGAATGCTGTGAAGCTAAGACAAGAGATTCATTTAATTTCAATAAACATTATTAACACTGACTCAGTGCCAGACCCTGTGCTAAGCTTTGCAAATATGGAGATGAGCAAGTCAGGGTCCACTGCTCTCTGTTTGGCTCTTTAGAGTTTATGAATCATGTTCACCTTCGCTGTCTTTTCCTGCCTGAGAGTCGAAAGGGAATGTGGTTGCAGTCCTTCAGGAGAAGCAGTTCACGTAATCAGCTCGGTCATTGTGGGGCCTACCCTGAGGTCTGGCGCTGGGCCGCAGTAGAGAAAATGAATTGAGCAATCTTTTATAGAGCAAAATCAATAGCATCAGAACAGCCAGCCGCATCAACAGCAGAGGCTGGAGGGAGGAGGGAAGAGCAAGGAGGAGGGAAAGGGGGCTTGTGGGAGAAAACAAGGACACTACGATAGAGAGAAGACACAGAAGTATCATGGAGGGAAGGAGAGGAGTGCGAAGGGGAGTGGGTTAGGGGTGTGTGGTCGTGGTTCCTGAGAGAATTTGGACAAAACACTGTATCCCTCTTGTCTTACGCTCCCTCCACTGCTCAGAGCCCTGAGTGGAGAGGTAAGTAATGTGAGGTGTGAGGGAGAAACTAACACTAGGCCAGTTCCTGTTCCTGTGCCAGTGTTTTGCATGCATTAGTATAATATAATCCTCACTAATCATTACTTATTACAACAGAAAATGGAAATCCTAAAGGTCACTAGGCTATCAAACTCACGTGTGATGGAGATATTTATCCCCTTATAGGCTTAAAAGACAAATGCATGGGGAATCACTTTTTAAAAGGAGAAGTACTTCAGAAATAATTATTTTTCCACCATCTGCCCACGTGAGACACCTGTACCAGTGTGGGCCAGGACCTTAGAGGTCATCTGGTATTAATATCATTGAACCTAGAACCACAGGTCTCATTGGCCCACCTCGCTTCTAGATAAGACATTCAATCTATGTGAAAACACAAGCATTCAGGTTACCCGAGGCAGATGAACAAGAAAGGGAATGTCTACCATGTATCTGAAAAGAAAATATTTTAGAATCCTCAGGCACAATATCCTAATGATGGAGTCTCATAGGGCGACTGAGGCTTTCCCCACTGGGGTTGGAAAGGCCTGCAGGGTGGGGAATGAGCTCAATGCAACCCACTGGAGCAAGGAACAGGCCCTGAGAGAAAGCCCTTTTGGAGGGCAGCGGAGTCCTCTGGCCCACCCATGATTAGATTTCCTGTGATTGCTTAGATATATAGCCAACTCAGACTAGCTCAGGCAAATGGGAAATGTATTGGAAGGACCCTGGTTTAACTCACACAGGGGGAAGTGTTGAACCAAACTACAAGAACATGAGGTTGTAGCTGGGCCTTGGAGCAACTGGAATTCGGGACATGAACTATACCAACTTGTTCCATCTCTTTGCTGCCCCTCCCTTGCTTTGCACGGCTGGTTTCCTTATGTACCATAGAGTGCCTTCTGCTGAAAAGTGGAAACTATGGCCACCAACAGCTCCTAAGCCTCAGATTGCACCCCCAGAGAAGTTAATTTCTTCAGTTACAGTTTGAAAAATCCCAGAGAAGGCTTCTATGAAGTATTCTATTTGGTTCCGTTTGGGGTGGTGCCTACCCCTGCACCAGTCAGCTGTGTCTAGAGGAGCAAAGTTATGCTCAACAACATGGCAACCCCAACTGTATCTGTATGAAGGGGAAGTGGGGGAAATACTGTGAGAAGAAAGAAAAGGAATTAGGATTTTTCACTCCATCTTACCAACAGAAAGAAGACCCTTCAACATAGGCAGAAGGAGTTTCAGATGGTGGGAAGATTCTCAACCCATGTCATTCATGTTCAAAAACAATGTGTAATCCAGAGAGATGAATAAGATTTGGCTGTAGTCCTCAAGGTACTCACTAATGTGGCAGACCAACATGCCCTCTTCCTTACTGGGTACACAGTAGAAGCATATTTCCCAGCCCACTTGTGGTCAGCAATGGCCATGTGAGTGTCTTATGACCACTGGAAGGTGATATGAGTCATTTCCAGACCTGCTCCATAAAGATGTCCCTTATGCAGTCCTCCATGGGCTTCTCCCTTTCCAGCTGAATGTAATGGAGGTGACCCCTAAGTAGCCTGGGGGTTATGTGTTTAAGATTGTAGAACCACAGATGAAACGAGCCTACTTAGAAGAGCTCCACAAGCACACATGTTGAGCCCTTAGATTCGCAAGAAAAAAACAGTGCTAAGCATTAAAATTTGGAGATTTATTACAGCTGTTAGGTCTGCCTTCATTAATAAAGTTAGTAAACATTGCATTAACTGGAATTAACTACTTTGAGTCCCAGCTCTGTGGGAAACATGCTGGGTGACTTGGAGAAAATCACTTTACCTCTATAATTCTCCCCATTAATTATATCTACATTGCAGGATTTTTTTCATTAATGAATAGAGATAATGCATGTGAACAAATGTGAATGCTCAATTACTCTACAATTTCAGGATGGAACATTACAAACTTGTCTCTGCATTGCCATTTCTCAAGTATGCCAAGATTTAATTTTAGTGGCTTATAAAGCTTTCAAGTTTCTCATTGAAAGTCTCCTACTTAATAAAGGAGGCAATATAGGCTATAAGAGTATAATTTTTCCATAGAACTCAGTACAGTTATTTTCACTCTGAATTGTTTTAAATAAGTGGCACTTAAACATTTTTTTTAATTTCCTGAATTAGTCAGCATTAGAACCTAAATTGCTTGTTCATCACTGATATTATGAAGCTTCATTTATATCTTGAGGAAATCAAGTCTGAATTGAAGGTTAAAAAAGACAAAACTCTTTGTCCTTAATAATTGGCCGCTCTGAGCCTTGAACCTGGAATGTGTGTGCCCCTGCCATCTTCTTGGTGATTCCCTTTACTAGGCTTTACTAGTTCACAATATTGCTACTTGTCACTATGTAGGCTCGCATGAAGCTATGGATAAGAGCTCAATCTCAGTCGATCCTTCCCTTCACCCTCACCAGAATGCTTTCAATAAAGATTCATGCACCCTGTTACATCCACAATTTCCAACTGTGCTCCTCTGAGCTCCCTAGCAGCCCTTTGTGTTGAGTTTTGGGGGAGTGTCTTCACTACTCGTTTATCGAGAGCAGCACAGACTTTATGTTTTACATATTGAACTTCTGGATAACATTTCCTGTGGAAGAAAAAAGAGTTTCCTAGTTTAAAAAAGAAAAGTGAAAGCCACTGAACCAAAAAAAAAAAAAAAAGTTAAAGTTTGGGGTCATAATATGATGGCAAACAAAGGAGATATATTTTAATGTCAAGTCTGATACTTCTTATGACTTTAGATGAGCCTTTTTTTCTTTTGGGGCTCAGTGTCCTTGTCTGTTAAATGGAAAGTTCAATAACATGAGGGCTTAGTCCCCTTCCAATTTCACTCTAGGAGGTCCATGAGGGGAGGCAGCTCAGTGTGTGTACTCAGCATTGGAGGTAGAGGCAAGGAAAGTGGAAGGGAACAACTGTAAGAGAAGGAGTAAAAGCCCAGAAAGAGAGATTTTAACTTTATTAAAATCAGCTACACTGTGTGTTAAGCACCGCGTGAAGCAGTAAGAACATCACATTGAACCAAACAGATACGGTGATGGTACCAGATCTTACAGTGATGGATGTCAACAGGAGCGAGAGGAGAGGAGAGCAGCAGGAGAACAAAACATTCTTTGTTCTGGGGTTCTCCCCAAACATTCAATCATTGTCCTCTTCACAGAGTCCTAACTCCCCCTCTCATTCTTTCACCCATTCTTCTAAATTGGTGGTAGAGGCTAGAAAGAGCCAAGTCCTCCCTTTAATTATTCACTCACTCATTCAGTTTTCATTTATATAGCATTCACTTACTGAGAACCTCCTACATCCAACATGTCCACTAGGCACTGAGGACCCAGAGATGAATTAGGTGTGATACCAGCCCTCAGATGCTCACAGTCTAATGGGGAGACATATAAAGCAATGCAAGGCAATATGCTAAGAGTTGTTATGGAGGGACCCATGGGTGGGCAAGCATGGAGGAATCATAGGTGGTCTTTCTCCACTCCTCAAGCAATTCAAGATTCCTCCTTCTCCTAGTCCCTCACCTCTCTGCACCTCACCTATGCCTCTTGGATGCACCCCTTTATGCTGAATCAACAAGATCAGGTACAGACATCCGCAGTGAGAAAATAATGAGAGTACCAGAAGGTCACTGCAAATAGAAGGCAGTTATGTTGCTTCATGATTTAAAGTACTAAATGGTACATTTATTTCCATTAACTGCAATGGGATGGTGCTCTCGTGAATGATAACAATGGGATTTTCATGACATCACTTTGGCCTATCTGGTTACAGAAACTACTGGGTTTCCTGAGTATTGAATGCTCCTCAAACATTGAAGAATAAAGGATATTCTGTACTTTATCTTCCTAGCTTCCCTTCACCTATCTTTTTTAGTTATAGACAAAGTCTTTAGTTTTCAATCGTCCGGTTAAGAAATATTTACTGAGCCCTAGTGCACGGCAGACACTGCTTTTTACAGACATATAAATGAAAAAGAAATAATCCCTGATCCCAAAGACCTCATGGGGAAAACAATCAAGATGATTAAATTCATTATGATTGGTGCCACATGAGAAGCAAGACCAGTGTATACAGGGAGCACGAGAGAGAGAGACAGAGAGAGAGACAGAGAGAGAGACAGAGAGACAGAGAGACAGAGACAGAGACAGAGAGAGACAGAGACAGAGACAGAGAGAGAGAACCAGAGTTAGGAGATTCTCTAAAAGCTTCCTAGAAGAGAAAACTAACTTGAGACAGAGGTGAAGAATCATGGCTGGTCAACTAGATGGGGGTTGGAAGTTTGTCCAGGCAGAGGAGAATTTGTTTCCTAAAGCTACTGCCCCAGAGAACCATCCAAAGCAGAGGAGCTCATAGTTCTCAGGAATTTGGCATGTCACATGTGCTTTGGAGTCAGAGAGATTTTATCCTCATTTTTGTTCTGTCTCTTCACCTGGTTTGAGGCATGACTGTGAAGTTCAAATGAAAAAATAAAGTAGATGACATGTTTCACACAGTATCTGACACCAGCAATTTCTTATAAATGGTGTTGGGTGAAGGGAAGATACACGTGGGTACGTGAGTGCGTAGGTCAGAGAGGAGGCCCTGAGCATGCCTTGTAGCACTGAAGGATTACTTTATCTTGTATAATAAATCCTTTATCTCTAATATATGCCCAAACATCACTCCCAACCCCTTGTCACCAGCTCTGTGCCCTGGAAGCCTGACCTATTTGCACTTTACCAAAGCGCTCCCTTCCTGACTTCCAGTTGGGTCAAGAAATGAAGCACATTGGAGATCAGAGAGAAGGAAGAGGAAGGTCAACCTCCCTTCTGTAGTCATCTCAGCTGCTACACCCTTGGCAGAAGGTCACAACTCCTACCAGGTGGCCCTCTCCATGCCATTTTCTATATCTCTAGATTCTGTTAAGTGTCCCCTCCTGTTATCCTGCACACACAAGGGTAAAAACAACCAGCTGTTAATAGTTCCAGGATATTGCTTTCTCCATGTAATTTCCATACAACCTACCCAGCCCTTTATAAATGAGTTATTTATTCAGTTCTTTTCTAATCACCTAGTTTGAATACGCCATCTATTTCTTTCTGGTACCCTGACAGACATATACTCTGTAAGTCTTGCAAAGGAATAAGAAACTAAACCAGCTAAGGATTAAGCAAGAGATGGGGAGGCTCTCCTTCCTATCTCTCTCTCCCCGCATAAGCTGAACAATCGAGAACAATGACCAAATTCATCTTGTAAGGTGTACCTTCAACATATAGCTCAGAAACTGAGATGCAGAATGTGTTCTCTCTCTCTCTGTCTCTCTCTCTGTCTCTCTCTCTGTCTCTCTCTCTCTCTGTCTCTCTCTCTCTCTCTCTCTCTGTCTCTCTCTCTCTCTCTGAGTGTGTGTGTGTGTGTGTGTGTGTGTGTGTGTGTGTTGAATCATCTTCCACAGAATTACTGGTGGATGGAAAGATGAGGGAGATAAGAAAAAATTCAATGGTATATCTATATTTGGTGCTGTCTCCATACACACACACACACACGCACACACACTCACATCACAATTATGACTTTTTTTTAACATTTCATAAAACCTTCATTTGGTCATTCCAATCTTGATTAAAATAATACATCTCTGGAGGTCCACTGGAAAAAAATCCTTCAATTTGTGGGATCAGGACTCAAGATTATAATACTGCAGGTAGGATGGAAACTCTACCATTGAATCAAGGGCCTCAAAGCCAGATGGAAACTTGGAGGTATCATGGCTCAGCCCTGCACGCTGCTGACTGCCATGCTTTCCCAAGGACAAGAATACCCCACCTTCTCAGGGATGCACATGTCCTTACTGATAAGAAGGGCTTCCTGGAACAATTCAAGATCTTCTTCTCTATAACTTTCTCTCTCTCTGAGAAAAAAACACTCTTCTGACAGATATTGCAGGCTGTTCTGGGTTCCCAAGAAAGTGGTGTCCTAGAAATCCCTGACTTTAAATATTAGTAGAGTAGGGTGCGGCCTATGAGGTGTGATTTGCAGAGAACCAGAAGGAGCATGTATCTGGGAGGATCTTCTCTGTGCCCCAATCCTATCTCCCATCACTGGAAATTTCTCCAGCTGAAGTCATACTATGGGTGGAGACTTGTAGTTAAAGGGCCCTCTTTGAAATGGAAATAACTCATTGTAAATGTGTTTAAGGGAAAGGCTGTGTCTTCCACACATTTTATATTGTGCCCAAGCATTGGAGTGCAGAATTGGGAGACAAGAGACCCTTAGTGAAGCTAAATCTCACAGGAGATTCGAGGCAGCCATGAAATAAAAGGTAACCCTGCATGGGGAACAGCATTTGCAAAAACAGAGAGGAGGGCAGGGACCAGCCCTTTTTGGCACTGCCATAGTTGATAAGACTGTAGAGTTCCAATGGGCTAGAGAGGACTCAGGACACAACTCTACTACCTTCTAGCTATGACCTTGGGTGAGTCACTTCCCTTCTGTGTGAAATGAGGAAGTGGGAGGGCTACATTATTTCTAAAGGTCTTCCTTTTCCATAAATCAATGATTCTAAAACTGCCTCACATTTCATAGCTCTTCACAGTTCATTAAGTACATTACCTCATTTCATTCTGCAGCACTGAAGGCAAAACTTGGCAGAATTCAGAGCTGACCTTACCCTTACCAGATGACTTTTCAACTGGAATGCAAAACTCAGGGCATGTTCAATTTCTCACCTCTGAACCACTCTCTCAAGTGACCTATCATCCCCTTGCTAACCACACACACAACACACACACACACACACACACACACACACACGCACACGGTGTTTCTCAAGGACAAAATAATTCTTCTTAAAAGAGTACCCACATTTAAATTTCAAAAAGGGGTCTGCTGCACCAACCCCAACCCCAATTAAAATGCTGAAGAGTAAAGGTCACTTCCAGTGCCTGGAGAATAGGCAAGTCATACGCCTGCTCCAAAAGCCCTGAGTTATTTGGAAATTCAGCTAACATCCCTGACCACGGGGTCTGAATTCATGGTATCAATAGAGGTATTTCTAATGGGGATATATTAAGAGAATGGAGTCAGAGAGCATTTAGCTTCCTCAGTCTAGCATTTAAATTTGTGCAATTGATCCAAAAGGATCTTAATAATTGAGGCTATATAGTAATAGAAGATGCTGGAATGTTGCTTTCAGTCTAGATTCTAACACTGCCTAGCCGGGTAGCCTAGAGCAAGTTCACTAACTTCTCTGAGACCTGTTTTCTCATATATAAAATTAGGGTTGGGTCAAATGATTGATAAGAAGTCATTTGGTTTATTTCTTTATTCACTCAATGCATATTAATTGAACATTTGCCCTGTGTCAGACATTGTGAAAGGTACTAGAATAAAACAAAAAAATTTAATTAAAAATATGATGAAAAAGGTGAATGGATTAAGAAGTATAAATTGGCAGTTATAAAATAGTCATGGGGATATAAAGGACAGCATAGAGAACATAGTCAATAACGTCGCAACAACTATGTGTAGTGCCAGGTGGGTACTAGACTAATTGGGGGGGGGGGGGGGTCACTGCATAAATTATATAAATGTCTAACCACTAAGCTGTACACCTGAAACTAATATAAAATAATATTGAATGTCAACTGTAACTGAAAATAAATAAATAAATTTTTAAAAAATTAAATGTGAGATAGAGATAAAGAAACAGAGAGACAGGGAAATATTCCATGCCCTAAGGAGCTCACATTTTGGTTGGGGAGATGGATGTGCCAATAATTGTAATGATAAGCATCTAGACAGGGGAAACACAAAGGAAGGAATTCTTCCTGGTGGAAGAGTCAGGGAATCTTCAAAGAGAGAGTGAAACTTAAGCTGGATCTGAAGGTGAATAAGGCAGAGAAGGGCTTTCCACCACCAAGGCGCAGAGCAAATGAAGACAGGCTGAGGGAAACAGAATTCGTCCATAATGTTTCGAACCTGGAGTGACGAAGGGGGCGAGTGGTTACTGCAGATGCAGGCAGAAGCCAGACTACGCAAAGCCAAGTTAGCCTGGGTAAGACAATGAAGAGTCACTCATCGTTGCAGACAAAGCAGCAACTTGATCAGTTGTGCATTGAGTAGATGTCACTTTGGTTGCCGTACGGCATAGACTGAAGGGGCACAAGACTGGCAGCGCGAGCTCACTAAGAAAGTGAAGATCACCATATTATTCCAGAGGTGTTAGAAGCTGAGCTAAAGCAGCCTCCGTGGAGATGAAGGGGAATGTGTGAATTTAATAGCCTTTCAGGGAATGCTATGTGTGATTTATTTATTTAACAAACATTTACATGGCATTTACTATGTGCCAAGCACTGTTCTAAGCACTTAGAAAACTAACTCACGTGCTCATCACACTAAACCTATAAAGTTACAACTACTATCATCCTTATATTACGGTATGGATATATGAAATATGACACAGAGAGGTGAAGGCAGTTACCCCAGGTCTCACAGGTAATAAACAGGCAGTCTTCCCCTTGAATCTATGTTCTTAACCACAAACACTAACACCACATACACTATGCTGCCAAGAGGGACTCTGGCTTAGCTGGCTACGGGATGCATAGCCATGTCATTTACTTCCTGACAGGAGAAAGAGCGGATGTTGAGAGAAAGAATGAAGTTTGTTTAGGAGCCTGTTAATAAGGCATCTGTGACATCACACTGGAAAAGCCCAGCAAGGAGCTGGGCAAGTGAGTGGGGAGCAGAGAAGAGAGTCCTAGGTTGGAGATATCGATTTGGAAGTCATCTGCGTACAGAGGGCAACATCACCAAGTAGGGAACCTAGGCTGTCCACTACTGCCACTGGTGTGGCCCATGTGAAATGGCAGGCTGGTGTTCTTCAAATTGCACAGCTGGTTCTCATTGCACGGCAAGAACTGTTCCTCATTTCCTATGAATCGTTTGTTATTCTGCTAGTTGTGAACTAACTGTTGTCTAACGACATGGCTATTGTCACCTAATGGCCATGCTTGAAGTAGTCCAAAAGGCACAAAAATAATGAGCAATTGAGTTGCTAAAAGGAAATAGGACTTTGATAGAGAAACTATAAGAAATGGAGGCAGATGACACCTCTAGCAAGACTTGACTTCATAAAGTCATCCTTAGTGATCACGTTTTTTAATATTTAAAACCTACATGTAATAATTGGTGTAAAACATGAGAACGGTAATTTGGTCATGCTATTTCTGTATTTACATTTCTTCTATTAAAAATTTAGTGAGATGAATAATTAAAGAAAGACTAGAGCTTTAAAAAAATTGCAACTACAAATTCAAGGTTGAACTCTAGTCTACTGAATAATATCTATATCCATTTAAAACTTAGTGTGTTGTGTTTTCAGAGCTCAAGGAATTCTGTCATGATTTTTTGGAAAGCAAAGACAACACTCACTGACTGCAGGCAAGTCACGTCATTCCCATGCACTTGGGTTCACTTTTCGGTCATAACAAATAAATGCACTGAGTTTTTACTATGTGTCAGGCACTGGGTTATACACCTCTTATCCAATGTCTCATTAAGATTTCACAACTGCCAGGCAAAGGCAAAATTATTGTCCTCAATTTAAGGAAGATGAAATCATAGTTCAGAGAAGGGAATTCACTTGCCCAATACATTCAGTGAATAAATGGCAAAAACGAGGACTCTACCACTACACCAAGTCCGCATTCAATTTAGGGAGTAATCAAAGTCTCTCAAACTCCTGAGTCCAGCCATTTCCTTGATACTGGTACTGTTTCTCTAGCTCTCTAGAAGGCCTGCCAAATATTCTTCAATGACCAAATCTTATCCATCCTTCCACACATTACGTCATAACCCAATTCCCCAATTCCAGCTCATACTGATTCCTCTTTTCGGTTTTCCCTGGCTTGACTGCACCACACACATTGTCATCTGAGGCCTTGGGTTTCCCATGGGTAAGTCCTGACTTTCCTATATCGCTGTAAGCCCTTCTCAATCTAGACTTACCAACTCCATACAATGTGGGTCTCACTGACTTATATAATAAATTATTGTCAAATTAACTAACAAGTGCTTGTTGGGAGTTTCTGAGGGAGCCCACAATAAATAGCACCTCTCTTCTCTTCCTGAGCCCTGTACACATTGAAAAATATGCAAAACAGTGGCAGATGAAGGTCAAAAGATCAACTTTTCTGCCTGCACTGATATGTTGGAGAATGTATGCTAGCATGAGGACCAAAATGGCTTTCCTTGTACTTTGAAAACAAAAACAAAAACCTGGCAACTTAGGCTCAGTTATGGCATGGTTAGCCAGGGCAGGTGTGCTCAGGTGGCACTTACAGTGTGACTAAGCAGAAGAGAAATCAATTGCAGGAGAGTAGCCCTGCTTCTTCCCAAGAGGGAAAAAAAAGAGCATCCCCAGTTATTTTTACCGAAGCTTTTCATAAAGTCTTGCCACCTGTCTTGGGACAGAGCTATTTCATAAAAAAGAGAAATGAAGAACACATATAGGGCAAGGTATAGGGAAAAGACTTTCCCTTCTAATAGTGTTGAATAACACCAAATTTTCATTCATTCTATATTTATTGAGTATAAAAGAATAAAGAATGACAGCATCCTCTCCAAGGCCTCTGAGAGTATCTGAAAAACATTAAAGACTCAATTATGGTCATATCAATAAAAATAACAACAAAATTATGTTTAGCACTTATTATATACTACGAATTAGGCTGAGCTTTAAATCCCTAGAATTACCATATGTTTGACACTATTATTACTCCCATTGTACCAATGAGGATGATCAAAATTAAATAAAATTTCCAAGGTCACACACATCAATTAAATGGTAGAGTCAAGACTCAAATCCAATTTTTCTAACTCTACAGTCTCTTAATAATAGCATGTAAGTAGCCATTCCTACTTTTGCCTATAAATAATCTCAAGACATATGACCTTTACTTATAATTCTCAATTTATATATATAAATGATTCTCTTAAAATATGGCTTCCAGAAGCTGTTATCCTTTTATTCTTAACATCTATCAAAGTGATTGTCAATGTCAACAGCAAACATATATGCATGCTGAACAGAGGCAGCTGTTATGTCACATTAAGTGTGATGTACTTGAAGTCTAAAGACCCAGGCTTGAAAGCCAGCTCGGACATTTACTGACCATGACAGGTTATTTTGAACAAATTACTTAACATCCCAAATCTATTTTTTTTAAATGGGATAATAAAACATTACATAGTGTTGTTATGAAGACTAAATTAGATGGTCTGTATAAAGTGTGCAACACAAAGTCTGGCACATAGTAAATATATAAGAAATTGTTACTAAGAGGAAGGCAGGCAAAGGGTGATAGGGAATGAGGGAGTGGAGAAAGGAGATCTAAATTCTGTGTCAGCAGTGTTTTTATAGGTGGAGAATTGAAGGAAAAAAAGAAAGGAGGAGGAGGAAGGAAGCAGAAGTTACAGCAAGAAAGTGTAAATGGAAATTGTATTCAAATACTGAGGACATTGTCATAGCAGGAACAGTGTGTTATTGGCTGTCTCTCCACAGACTAGGAGAGCATGTACTTAGAGCAGGAACTCCATAAACGCATGTGATAGCAATCTTGGTGCAAGGTCATCCTAGACCCATAGTATTTATCAGACATTTCTTTGCCCCTGAGACCCTCCCTGACTCTCCATCTGACCTATATCCTTTTCACCAGTGACATCACAGAAGAACACAATCCCCCTCCCCATCGCCACTGCCTAATGTCAATAATTCCCTTCATGTGGAGCTGCTAATCACTGCTAAGTGCAGGATGCTTACACTTTTTGGATCTATGTTTCCTCAACGATATAATAGGGGGCTTGCAATAGCTGCTCCTCAAAGATTCTGGTAAGAATATAATAACAAATCCATTTAAACCAAGCTTGGCAAATTCATGGTTCTTCCTTACACATGTAATCATTCTTCACAATAACCTTGCAAGGTAAGGAGTAGGGCTTGTATAAACAGACAAGCACTTATTGTTATAGTTCATTTATTCCAATCCTTCTTGCATTAGCATAATCTGTTATGTTATAGTTGAGCTTAAGTTAATGTACAGCATTTTTTCTTAGTTTTCAAATAATATAGATGTTTACATACATATTTTTTTACATCTGTTGCAGGAATTGTATCAATATCCAACTTTGTATGTTTTATACTTAGACCACTTTCCTTTTCAGTTCATTTGGCCCTTTTGGCAATACCATGATGAAGGAGAGCAGTCACAATGATCGCTATTTTGCAGATGAAGAAACACTACAGAGAGATTGTGGGTCCTGCATTAACCACTTGGTTAATTGCAAATCTGGGGCTAAACCCAGCTCCCCTAATGCTGAAGCTCAGTTTCTGTCTATTCTCCCACAACGGCCCTATTGAGAAAGGAGGTGATGAATATGGCAGTATCCCCAGAAGGGGACCATAGTGAGGGTCCTTCTCGGGCACCATGAAATTATTTAACTAACAGAAGCAGACTGAGGATAACCTGACAGATAAAACCTTCAGCCTCCTGCAACAGTGGAGGGGAACTGCCATTTGGCCCAGGTTGTAGTGACAGCCCTTCCTCCTGCTGGAGAAAGACTTCCATAGACATCTCAGAGATGAAAGCCTCTACTCCTCTGCTAAACAGAACATGAGCTCCTGGGTCCTAAAGTTCCCGGCTGTACTGCTGGGGTCTGCAAGGGAGGGTAAGAAGGAAGACCTGACATGCCAGCTTAGCATCTCTTTTATCTCTTTCATGGACTGAGCGTCCACCTAAGATTTCCATTCGGAATGGGTTCTGCCCCTACTAATAAATAGATAAATAGTTCAAAAAGCACAAATCTTGTCCATGCTCTCAATTGATATTCACATCTTCTTTATAGCATCTGTAAGAACGTATCCAAAGAACTCGACATCGCCACTCATGGGAAATCAGCTACTGCAGGAAGCAGTTCATGTCATCTTCAACTTTCAGGAATTTCTTTTTTGTGTTAAGCAGTTATCAGTATCTCCATGAAACTTATTGCCCTTTGGCCTCAAGATAAGGTGATAGTCAAAATATTGACACCCTGTAGAGCTGAGGCAGTACATGCCATCTTCATATCAGCCCTTGTCCAAGTCAAGCACTAAGGCCATACAGAACACTGTGTATAATTACTTATATACAGGAGGCCCTTTTAGTAAGGTGTACGGGAATGGAGGGAGGTGGGGCATGGGAAAGAAAGCCACCAATTCAAGGTACTTCAGGATAGACTGGGATCCCCATGACATTCCAATTACATGAGCATTCTGGGTTCTGATCTGCTTTTTCTATTCCATTCTACACATCAATGAAATCTGAAAATATACATTTTGATCCTCACTAATGGTGACACCACCAGCAGAGAGGGACCTGGCATGCAGGCCCCACTCTCATTCTCGTCTTAAAAAGAATGTCAATATACTTCATTTTTATCAGCAAAATAGCATGCTGGAAGCAAAACTCCACTGGACTCAAGAAAATAGTCATTTCCACAAACGCTTTTATTGACTGGTCCATTCGGTCAACATACAGAAAAGTAGTTTAGCATTTTCATTAAAAGTAGGAATCTAGACGTTTAATGTCTAATTCTGATATTCCTGGAAGTTGAGTTCTGGGTCACACTAAATTGCAAATATCATCCCATAACTAGAACTGGATTATAGCAATGCTATTTGGTACACAAGTTTTTTCTGTTCCAGGCTGAGTGGTCACAGTTTCCTTAACTCCATCAAGTACACCCACCATTCTGGTGACTCTTCTCTGTGTACACTGCAAAATTTAAACATTCTTATAGTGAGTTGCTCAAAAGTAACTTCCACAGAGGAGGTGTGTTTGCACCTTGATCCATGTACGTTTAGCTCACATTAAGATTTCTTTATCTTTTGAGAAATATTGCCCTGTTGACTTATATTAAACCCAATTTTAATTAAAACTCATAACTACTGGGTCTCAAACGTTGGTGTACATCAGAATCGCCTCGGTATTTGTTAGAAATGCAGATATCTGGGTCCCAGCGTAGATACCCTAATTCAGTAGATCCATAGTGGAGCCCAAGAATCTGCATTTTGAACAATCCACACACATCTCTCCCCTCCCCCAATAATTCCATTGTTGGTGATTTTTGGACTGCACTTTGGATTTTTGGATTTTGGACTGCAATTTGAGACACTCCTTTAACCCTTTCTCACAGATGCTTTAGATAAAGTACATCTCCAAATGGTGTTCTTTGTGCAGTTGGATTTCAGGGTCCAAGTTCATAACTTTGCATTGATCCCTCTTAAATTCACCAATGAAAATAAGAAAGCATCGGCTTTGGAGATATGAAGACTTGTGTTCAAAACCTGGCTCTGCAAATGACGGCCTTAAGTAAGTCAGTTTCAAGTTTCAAGTAAAAGAGTTTCAAGTTCCAAGTAACAGAGTTTCAAGTTCCTCTTCTGTAAAACAGGAGAACAAACTCCTGCTTGGGTTATTGTGACTATTAAGATTATCTATGTGCTGTGGCAACACAGTTGGACTCAAAGAAGCTACTCCACATATACAGAGGAAGCAAAAAAAAAAAAAAAATGTATAGACGTTTTAAGAAAGGAAAAAACTGTATTAATCCATACCAATAACAAAAGATGAATACAAGTCATGCTTGACTTCTGCAATTACAAGAGGTGCTCAAAGTGGTTACCATCAGTGTCCAGACATTTCTGATTACGGCGAACTACTGCTTGAGCATAGGTAACATCTCTTAAGATGTGTATAAATTCTTTTGGCACCTTCAGTATTAAGTTCCCTCAACACATTCCTCCATTATTCCAGCATATAGACATCTTTGGGAAAACTAATATTATCACCCAATTAATTCATGCTTCTTTCCAGCTTCCTCTCACTGGAATATTTTGTTGAATTTTTTTACCTCTGTCTTCCTCTCAGCCAATGGTACCCAAACAGATGTGCATATGGGAATCCCGTAGGAGCATCTTAAAAGTACTAGATCCCTGGAATAAAAATCTCCAGAGGTTGAGCCTAAGGATGCATAGGCTTAAAAAACACCTCAGATAACTTTGATATACACCTTGATTAAAGAATCACTGACGTAAATAATTGATAATAATGGGGCTTAGTATGTATCAAAACCCATAAAATGTTCAGACCCTTTGAGCCATAAGTATTTACTCCTAGAAATGGACTTTGAGGAAACAAAATCATAGATGAGTGCAAGATTTGTGTACAAGGACATTTAATACCGGTATCTTTACAAATATAAAAAGAAAGAAGAAAAAGAAGAGGAGGGAGAAGAATTGAAGGAGGGGTTGAAGGAGACGGAGGAGAAGAAAGGAAAAGAAACCAATTGCCAAGCAACAAGCCACTGCGCACCTTCAAAATGAAAATGAAATGTAGTGGTCCTTACTGCACAATATTGTACTGTTCTAAAACAGCTGCTACATTTTTATAACGGTCGCAAAAGAGTGTGAGAAGTGAAGTATGGTGTCATTTTTTGTTGTTGAAAATATAATTATGAGGGATACACAACAAAATGTTAGCAATAATTTTAACTGGGTGTTAGGATTATAGGTTGTTTTAATTTATTTTATACTATTATATTTTTTTTAATTTTCTACAAAAAAAATCATTTTTATGCCAAACTTTTAAAAAATGTGGTATTTGTCATGACAGGACTTAGATCAAAACTCTGACTATATTGCTAGAGACTCTCCAGGTTAATATTCCGCCATTAATCAGGATCCTCTGGTTACTATTACTTCGTTCTGAGGAGAATATCTGTTCATCGAGGTCAGGCTAGATACAAATACTATGCTAGCTCATCTCATAGATGTTATTTCACACGATCTTCAAAACAGTCTAATGTAGTATGTACTATTGTCACTCCCATTTTATGGATGAGGCAAATGAGACCGCTCAATTAAATAACTTGTTCAAGGTCAAAAGCAAATGATGGGAGAAATCGGGTATAGAGTACATGAGATTTCTCTGTATTGTTTCTTACAACTGCATGTGAACCTACAGATATCTCAAAATAAAAAGTTTAATTTTTTTTAAAGCACAGCAGGGATTTACATATAACCCTATGTGACTCCAACATCTCTACTTTTCCAGTCACACAGTATTAAATCGACCCCACTTTGCTGTCATCTGGCCTTTCTTTCTCCACCTTGTCCACTAAGATACTCTAAGTGACTTTGATAGAATTTTGCAAAAGCCCAACTCGTTGTCCTCTATGGTGTGATTCTGTTTAAACCCTTCGAGAGGCCATTTGCCAGACCTGCTAGAAGCAGCAAAGGGGCAGCCTGCAGGTTTTGGTGCCAAGAAGGAGGAGAGTAAAAGAGGTAAGAGTCAATGGGCATTTTGCCTGACTAAGGACTCTGGGATTGGACCCTCAATAGATATGCAAATTGAATTCTGTGTAATTTGTGCTTTTCAATAACCTCAGCATGTGTTGGATGTGTACAAAAAGAACCGTAAAATAAAATTGCAGACAAAGGGGGGAGTCAGAACACAGAAAGGGGAAGAATTGGTTTATTCCACAAGCCAAACAATGGGTCATAATAAATTCGCCAGCCATTAGCTCTTTGGTTGCATGGAACAAAGAGATTGAAATGAAATGGGGGGAAAAAAATCACAGTTAACTGTTAGGTGGCTGGCCTGCTTCCATTTGGCCAACCAGACAGATCACAGGATGAGCCAGGGAGCTGCCCGGGGGCACCTGCCACCTCCATGGGGCAGCCCCCACTGGTTTGCAACCCAGCCGTGGCTCTTCCATATGTTCAGGTGCCATTGAAGCAATTTTTCCTTAGGAAAAATATGTAATAAAAAGATCCAATGGTGTTTTAATCAGCCATCAGTTAATCCATAGTTACCTGCTCCCAAAAGAATAACAAGATACACAGGATGTGAAAGCAGAAATGCGAGATAGAAAGTAAAAAAAAAAAACAGAGATACACAGAAAGAAACTGAAAGAGAAGTAGTGATAAAGAAGAGAGAGAAACTAATAGAGAAAAGTGATAATAATAACCAGAACTGCTGGTGCCAGAGCTGTGGATCCCACCAGCAGAGCCATCATCATTTCTGAGTATTAACTATGTCTTCAATCCTCAGGGCAGTCCTCTCCCCACCCAGAACAGAGCCCTGGCAGCTGTCCACACACCTCCCAAGAGCCCTGTGAAGATCACGGGAAAGTGTCATCTTCTCTGAACATGTCTCAATCACTAAACTTCCCACATTAGCTTTCAGTTATCTTGTAATTTATCCATCTTTCCAGACTCCAAGGTCCTTGACAGTAGTCTAGAATTCAACTATGTATCCTAAATGCCAAGCAATAGGCCTGACCTATTTTAGGTATTCAAACAATATTTATAAAATAAATGAATGAGTTTTGATGAATGGGTGGGTGGATGAATGGGTGGGTGGGTGGATGGATGGATGGATGGATGGATGGATGGATGGATGGATGGATAGATGGATAGAGGGATGCCGGGCACTATAATCCTAACATTTGCCCAGGGAGTTGGCTGTTATTATTCCCATTTTACAAATAATGAAAGCAATGCCTAAAGAAACCCAAGTGTATCTGAAACTTTACACTGTGAAATTGCATCACTCAAAGGGGACTCATATCCTGAGAAACAGGGAAACAACTGTTGGGAGAGGTTTGGGGAGCAAGTGGATAGCGAAAGAAGAAGAGAATGGGAGGAAGAAAGATAGGGGAGAAGTTGGGGCAGAGCTAAAAGGAAGTTCATAATAGAGGACAAGGCTTTAGCTTTAAATGAAAAATAATAATAAAGTCTGCGGTGAGCATCAGCCAGAAATGGATGACATCATATTAGTATAGAATCAGGAGTTTAAGAGAGACTCCTAAACCCTATTTGGCTCTGACAGCAAGTAGACTGGAGCTGGGGATTTGCAAACTGGCCAAGGTCATCCCTGGTAGTCCTAATACAAAGTGAAAGTCAACAGAGATTTGATAAATAGACAGAAGTGCTCAGAGATTCTAGTGTTTACATTAAAAAGAGAAAAGTAGTGAGGCAGTTTTGCTTGAGTGAGGCTAGAACAATCGCACTTTTAAAGACGTAAGCCCTATGGACACTGCTTGCCATAATTTTCAGAGTAATATGATTTTTGACAAATTCATTAAGCAATAAGACATGACAGACTGTAAATTGCTCCACTGTTAATTTATGTCCACTATATTGTTAGGCATCCAGCCAACATTTGGTCCTATCTGAGAGCAAAGATATAAATTGCTGTGTTGTAACCACAATCTGGAATGCTTTGTGAAGTCAGAGAATGATCAAATCCCACAATCTTCCACATATAGAATGAGAATTCAATCTCTTAGTCAGCGGTTAACTTCCACTATGTGCCCACTTTGGAACAACCATCTCCCTTGAGGAGAGTTTATCAGTGTCAGGAACACACATAGCTTGCTTTCTATAAAGTGGCAAGCTCTGCACTAAAGATAAGAAGTTACAACCTATGGAGCGCACACACAAAACGAAGTTATCAGTTCTAGAGCTGCAGGGATGAGGGGAGAGAGGATCAGGGAAGGCTATAAGAGAAGATGAACTTTGAAATGGGTCCTAAAATAAACACAAGTATTCCTCAAATGGGAAAGAATGGAAGTGCATTGTAGGAAAAACTCAGAGGCAGGAAGGTGTGGTGTATTCAAGGAGCTTGAGCAATTTAGTGCAATTGTAACTCAATGTGCATGAAGGAGAATCAAGCAGGTTATAAAACAAGTTTGGTTCAAACTGAGAAGATTTGAACTCCATGCTAAATATCTAGGTGTGTATTCAATAGTTCCCTTCTCTGTGTCTCCATTGCCACTGCCTAGTTCGAGCTATCATTTTCTCACTTGGAAATTGAAAACTCCCATCAAAAATGACTGTCTGGATGAACCATTAGTTATTAAGAAGGATGTAAACCCTGAGGCTGGTTATTTTGGTTTCCTAAACACAGTTCCAATGTGTACAAGGAGACTTCTCCACACCATTAAGCAGTTCTCAAACACCAGCAGAGTATTCAGTAATTCAACTCAGTTCACCTGATTTTTGACACTATCTACCCTGAGACAGCATCAGATTCCACATGTAAACAGCTCAGTCCCACAAGACTGCCCTCCACTTCAGATGCCAACAAACCCAGTTTGTTACCTGTACTTCTGACTGACAGGCTATAAATCAGAGGTTCCCATGACCTCTCCTTGGATTTGATTAACTTGCTAGAGCAGCTTACAGAACTCAGAGAAACATTTTATTCACCAGATCACTGGTTTATTATAAAAGGATAGAACTCAGGAACAGCCGGTTGGAAGAGATGCACTGGGCAGGGTATGGGGAAAGCATGCAGAGCTTCCATGCCCTCTTGGAGACTGCCACTCTTCCCACATCTCCAAGTGTTCACCAACCCAGAAGCTCTCCAAACACTATACTTGGGGTTTTTATGGAGGCTTTGTTATACGTATAGGCATGGTTGATTAACGGCTATCAATTCAATCTCCAGCCCCTCTCCCCGCCCAAGAGGGTGACACTGAAAGTTCCAACCCTCTAATTACCTGGTTCATTCTCCTGGCCATCGGCCCCCACGTTTAAGTGTGGTCCAAAAGTCACTCATTAACATAACAAGAGATACCTTTGTCACACTCATCATTGGAAATTCTAAGGGTTTTGGGATTTGGAAGCCAGGAACTATGGACAAAGACCAAATATATATGAGACATATATTTAGATCATCTAAATGACCAAATATACATTTCTTATAAATCACAATATCTCACTGGTATATTATTCTAATAATTTAGGTACAAAACAATAATAAGAGGAGCAATTGCTAGGATATGGTGATCACCATTGTCAGAGAGACTCGTGGGGAGCAGTTATTCTACTCACGCTGAAGCACTGGACTAGAACACAACCCCTCAGGGGCTGCTTTTAGTAGGGAGGTTTTCCAGGCCTATTTCCTCATAATCCAAAAAACAAGTTTAGGTCTCCCCATTATTTCTAAGCACCTAGGGAAAGACAAGAGGAAGACTTGGGTTTTGGACAATGGAAATCTTCACACCACCAGCCCTATTCCCTATTTATTCAGCAGAGTGCCTCCTACACACCTCTAGACAGAATCAACAGATTCAATAACATGGGCTTCATTCCTCTTTTGAGTTTCCACTGGGCATATCTACGGAAAGGAAAAGAAAGGAGAAGAAATTGCAAAAACTGCTTCCTAACCTGTGGCAACAGAATTGAGGGACTCATGTTCTGAAAAGAACCAGGAGGACTGATTCTACCCTCTCACTCACCAGCCCTATGGCTGTGAGCGAAGACACCACACCTCTGGGCTGCTAGAGGCATTAAAATGAGATCATGCATGTGAGAACATCTGGCACAGAGTAGGACCTCAAAAGATGCTTATTGAGTCTGAATCTATAGTCAGCTAGTCTGGATCTTGAGAAATAAGCACGTTCATATGGGAAATGTCCAATAGGTTGGAAAAGGGCTACAGACCCAAGGAATAAGCTCAATGAAACCATCAGCATGATCACTTGGCACTATGGGGTGTTTTATAGAACTTTGTCCTGTTATTTTCATCCCCCTGAGGCCTTTTATCAGTTCCCATTCTATACTGATATTGTTCGAGAAGTTGGCATGCTTTATTAGACTTCCTCAACCTACACACAGTGAGCAGGGTCCCAGGAGGCAGAGGGAAGTTTTGTTTCATGTGAATCTGGCTATGTGTGAGATGCACTGAGTCCTTGGGGATTCCTGACAAGATTTAGACATTCTTTGCCTGCCCGCTGCAGGAAACTTTATACAGAAAAGGCTTCCTGTCATCTCACTAACTAACGGGAATCAGACAAGGTGCAGTAGATAGAATGCTGGTCTTGGTGTCAAGAGGTCTGGGTTCGCAGGTTCAGCTCTGGCAACTGGGACACCTTGGGCAAATTAACTTTCCTGAGCCTCAGTTTGCTCCTCTAAAATGTAAAGAATAGTACTTACTACTTGGGGTTATTTCTGGACTAAAATGATAGAACTTATGTGCAAGTACCAACATTATATTATAAAGTGCCAACAATTATGAGTGAGTATTATAAGCTCATCATTGTTATTTATGATGATGGCGTGTATAGGCTTTGCTGCCAATTAAATCTTTCGGTCCTCATGTCCCCATTACCCCTTAGCTACTGTCTTTGTCATTCAGGGTCACTGCAGGAGACACAATGCATTTCCAGATGATTCAAATGGAGACACTCTAGTGAAGCACTGAGAAAGGCAGAGGTCGAGTTAAGGAAATAAACAAGGGATGGTGAGGTGCCATGATGTTATATGCCAGCAATAGTGAAAAGAACTTAACCCCAACCCCGTATGGCTGAAGGGCTGAAGAGAGTATATAAAGACTCCCACCAGAGCTCACTGAGAACAGGAGCCCTAAAGAAAAAAGAGCGACCCAGAGGAATACAGCTATGACCAGATGTGGGACATTAAAACAGGGGACACTTCTCTCTCCTCCTACCCACCAATGTCCCATTGGCCAAACCCAATCAGAAGGCAACTGGCAAGGAATCTCAAATAATGCAATTCACGGGATCAAACTCTCAAAGACCCAAGTCTTTGTGGTCGTCTGTTATTTCCTACATTCTATTCTTCATAGTGTTTTATAGATGATATCTAGGCAACAGCATAGCTGGTGGTTATAAGCAGGATTCTTAGCCATGGAAATCTGTGTCCCAATCCTGGCTGTGTCACTTCCTAGGTAAGTAAGCTTGGATAAATTGATTTAACCTCTCAGAACCTCACTTTTCTCATCTGTTAAAGGGGACTTAGAAGAGTACCAATTTCATGGGATAATGTGAGTATTAAATTCAGTAATACCTGTAAAGCACTTTCCAAGGTACACAGTGAGCCCTCCATATATACTCGTGTGGCTGTTTCCATAGACCCATTTTCTACTGCTCCTGTCTTTCAAACCTCCACACTCAAAACACTTCTCCACGGAAACCACATTTTTTTATGTTTAACCTGTTTCATAATTCTACCTTTTTTTTTTTTCCTAACTGAAACCTGGATCACCCTGGTAGACTTTTCTAATTGATTTTTTTTTTCAAATTCGACTTCTTGGCAGCCTTTATATTGTTGGCCATTCCTTTCTTCTAGAAAAGCCCTCTACCTTTGGCTTCTCTATTATTATCTCCTGATTTTCATTTTGCTTAGATGGACCATGTCCAAAACTAAATTTATTTTCTTTCCTGCAAAACATGCTCCTTTCCTCTTACCCATATCACATAATTGCTTAAACCTGGATGCCTCACCTTTTTCTCTCCTTATGTCCAATAAACCATGGAGACTCATACATTAAACCTCTAAAATATCTCTAGAATTCACCTGTTCTTCTCCATCCCTAAGAATACCATGTTTGTGTGAGCCATCCCATCTCTTAGCAACTTTATTGCAATAACTCCCTCTGTGGTCTCATTGCCTCTTATCTTTCATTCTCCACCCATTCCTCACACTGTAGGTGACAAGGTTGTCCTAAAGAAAACTCTTTCTCATGTCACCACCCTTATTTTAAAAACCCTCAGTAATTCTCTATTGCCCTTATTACAAAGCCCACTCTCATAATTGCTGGCAAGACTTTCTATGACCTAACCCCTGCCAATGACTAGAGACTCATCTAGAACCACTCCTTTCTCTCACTCAATGCCAATCATAACAAACGTCTTACGTATCTGCCAGAACCAACTTTCTTGCTCCTCGGGCTGTTGCACATGCTGACCAGGACCCTCCACTCCCAATACTTGGCTAACTCTCAATTGCCCTTTGCATCTTAGCTTAGATGCCATTTCTCTGTAACCTCTCCTGACCCTGAAATATTAATTTAGTTGTCACTCCTAGTTGTTCCCCCATGAGGTTGAAATGCTGAGTCTATGAAGGCAAGGATCACATTGGTTTTTTGTTCATACTGTTTAACCATTGTATCCTGTATTTGACACTCTTGAACAAGGGAAGATTCAGCACTGCAAGATAGTTATTGTCTGATCTCCTCATTCTCATAAGCTCACTGTTATAGTGACTCTAGACTCCCAAATAAAGATAAAATTTGGGAGGATGAAGCATGGTCTTGAGGTTGAACCAATGAAGATCCAGACACATCTCTATGTTATAGTCACCATTTTAAAAGATATGTCCATCCACAAAGAACTTTAGGAACCTTGTTCAATTCACAAGACAGTAGGTCAATGTGAAATGAAATGAAATGCCACACACTTTTAAAGAGGACTATTAATAAGGTAAATGCAAAGTTGATTTTAACCAGAGATAACAACATGAGCATGTTTTTCTAAGTGTTCTAGGGCAGTTTTTCTTTGGACTTAGGAAAGTCCATCAGGCTATTCACTACTGGGTCCCCTTTCTAAATGCACAGATTCCACCACTGGACTGAGTCATAAATGTCTATAGTTTTGTCTATAACACAACTCTTTAGCCAAAAAGACCTGTACCAAATGCTTTGGAACATATATTATAAAGAGATCATTCAATGTCTTTTGCTTTCTTCAGTTCCACCGTTTACTCCCAGCTAGGCTTCTTTATTTCATGAGAAGCAATTCTCCTAAATAAATTCTAGTCACAAAATGACTATATACATATATATATATATATATATATATATATATATATATATATATAAAATGAAAAGTCTTGAGTTTCAGAGTTAAGGCTTAATAAGTATATCTTCCAAACTAGAGACTATACAATGGATATATACTGGGTTAGAGATATCTATTCTACAGAAAACAGTTTATCTCTAAAGCACCCCATAGCAGTACACAGAGATTAAACCCTAATATCATCTAAAGAAAATGTGGCTGTACTCTAGCTATTACCAATGACAAGTCATTAAAAGAACGCTCACTTTCTACTTCCAAATCCCAGGCTCCCTCCAATGCACTGCACTGTCTTCCTTCAGATCATGAAAAAGAAAGAAGCTTCATGATTCCCGTACTCACTAAGTTGACCGTTGAGCATACTTATACTGTTAAACAGTATCAGATAGTATATAATCAAGTATGTAATGCTGGAAATAAGTACTGAAGGAATTGAGAAGAAATAGAATGTAGAAGGTTTCCTGGAAACTTGGGGAAAGGTGAAGTAGAGGGAACGAGAAGGACATCCCATGCAGTAGAAATGCTTTACGAAAGCAGTAAAGGCATGAGTCAGAATAGCATATTCCAGGGAAAAGACAGAGACATATATGTCAAAAAACAATGGAAAATAAAGTTAAATACATAACAGTAGTCCACTACTTGAAAAGAAAAAAGTTAATATTAAAATCTACATCTAGCTCAATGGCCTGCTTTGGGAGAAAACTACCTTTCATTGAATTTAATTATCTTTTTGAGTAAAACCATGACTTAGATACTCTTGATAATCTTCAAAACTTAGCATTTATTGCCCACTTCCTTCAGGCACTGGTTGTATCAGTGCTTTGCATTCCTTATCACAGACTCTGCACAATAACTCTATGTGTTAGGTACAGATGTGCTTCCCGTTTCACCATAAAGAAGCTCAGACCAGAAAGATTAAGATACATTTCCAAGTAACAGAGTAATTAAGCCCAGGTTTGGTGCAGGTCTTTCTGATTCTAGAACCTAAGCCTTTAACTTTCATAGCATTTAGTCTCTCACACTACTTCTAGGATCGTGACATTCGGTGGTTTGAGGGTGGGGTTCTGTTTCTTAAATAGTAACACTCAACACTCCTCCCCTTCAGGATTCCCGACTAAGGAAGCTATGCATACAAAGAAAAGTTGTAGAAAAGAAACAAGTAAGTGATTGACCAGGTCAGGGTTTCTCTAATAAGCTGGAAGAAGCACATGGCTGGTGTTAGTAGGTGTAGGAAGGGCTTCCTACTTCTGACTGTATCTAATGTGGCCACATGTGCAAAGTAGAACCAACTTGACATATCTACAAGATGCTGAGAGAGAAAACAGCCAACCAGCTAGTTTGGACCAGGCCCTACAAGGGTGTGATGACCGCGTAACAGCATAAAATGCAAGGCAGCAAGTAGAGACCTAGCCTTTGGATACATCAGATCAGAAAATCTCCCATACTGATACAGAGGGAGAGGGGGAAGAGATGATCTGAGATATTACTTCCCCTGAAGGCAAAAGCAGAAACGTGGAAGAGGAGGCAAGCCATCCCACCTACACACACACACACACACACACACACACACACAGAGCAAGGACAAAACCAGCATTCAAATAGCTTCTGCAGTTCCCTGAGCATTTTAACATTTATTACTTCATTTGAACTTCACAACAGCCCATGGAGGACAAAACCAAGACACAAAGAGGTTAAGTGACTTCCCTAAAGCCAGACAGCTAGTGAATTAGACACCTAGCCTCCCTAATTCTACCTTCATCCTTCTGAAGTCACCAGCACAATTCTTATCTTACCATTGCGTGTAGGGAGTGAAAAGATCAGACAGGGAGACGTACCATTTTAGTTTGGTTAGACCACTTAGACACGTTCCAATTCCAGCATTTCCCCCAAGTCTTAGTTCAAATCTTAGATGATTCAAAAAGAAGACAAGAAACATTATAATAGTACATTTCTTAGTCCTATCCAAACTATAACTTGTTTTTTTTTAAATTACCAATTTTTAAGTATTACAGTGGTTTCAATCATTGAAATCAACTCAAGAATGAGATTATTATGTTAAACGAAATAAGTCAGAAAAAGTCGAGAAACTGAAAACAACAAAGGAACAAGACAAACAAATAAAGAAACAAAAACTCATAGACATATACAAGAGTTTAGTGGTTACCAGAGGGTAAGGGGGGAGGGGGATGGTAGAAGAGCGTAAACGGGGTCAAATATACGGTGATGGAAGGAGAACTGACTCTGGGTGGTGAACACACAATGTGAGATATAGATGATGTATTATAGAATTGTACACCTGAAATCTATGTAACTTCGCTAACCATTGTCACCCCAATAACTTTAAATAAATAAATAAAAAGTAGTAAAACAGTAGGAAAAAGTATATATTACATATAAATTCATAAGCAACATTTTTAAAAGGTATCGTTTTCTACTAAACAAAAGAATTATTCATGTGAAAAAATTATTTCTTCATAGTTTCTAAGAATGCCTTTCTCAGAGTCACTGCTCTCGCACGGGCTATCTGCGTGGTAGCCCTGCCTTGTTCAGGGCATAATCTGCATGGTCTCTACACAAACATTGGTCCACCTGTTTATACCATATTATCTCAATCCCCACACAATTACTGAATCAATGAACCAGACATAGGATCCATCTATTCTTTATTTTCAGTTTTTTTTAATTGAGGTATAATTGACATATAACATTGTACAAGTTTAAGGCATACAATGTGTTAATTTGATACATTTATATATTGCAATACGATTACCACCATAGTGTTAGCTAAAACCTCTGCCACATCACATAAGTTTTTTGTGTGTATGTGGTGAGAACAGTTAAGATCTAGCCTCTTAGCAACTTTGAAGTTTATAATACAGTACTGTTGCCTCTAATCACTACACTGCACATTAGATTTCCAGAACTTATTTATCTACTATTGCAAGTTTATATCCTTAAACAACGTCTCCCCAATTCCCTCAACCTCATCCCGTGGTAACCACCATTCTACTCTCTGTTTTTACCAGATTGGCTTTTTTAGACTCCACATAAAAAGGATATTGTACAGTATTTATCTCTCTCTGTCTGACATCTCACTTAGCATAATGCCTTCAAGGCCCTTCCATGTTGCTGCTATTTTTTAAACAAATACTGAGCACATACTATGTGTGAGCCCAATGCTAGGTTCTGGTGATACAACAATGTACAAGACACATTTCTTGCCACCAAAACCTCACAGGTTAGTGGGATAAAGAGACAAGTAAATATACATTTACAATTCAATGTGATAACTGTTTTGACATAGAAAAACATGTTAAGCACTTTTGAGCACTTTTAAAATAGCACTCATATGATTGTTGTGAGGATTGAATGAATTACTGTGTACGAAGCCCTCAAGTGCTTCTTAGGCACTAATCCATTCAGTCCTCACACCCACAATACTATGTAAGTGCTATTATTAAGCCTGTTTTACAGATGAGAAAACTAAGGCACAGAGCAGACAAGCAATTTTACACAGATCCAGAATGCCTTGGGGCTCTGAACTTGGCTCTGAACTTGGGAGTCAGATTCCAGAGCCCACAGGATTTAATCACTACCCAACACTACCTGTTCAGCAGCAAACATTCAAGGAGCTGTGGGAGTACAGAGGGGAGGGAGTCTAGTCCAGCCTGGGTGTTGGAGAATGGCACACAATTCTTGTCTGCGTTACACGATTCAGTCTCTGTTCATGCCGATACTAAAGTGAATATTCAGCTCTGACCTCCAGCGCCTCCCCTCAAAAGCAGAGCTGTGCATCAGACCAACTGACACAGTTGATTTTGTATCAGCCTGTCATATTATTAGTCAGTTAAGCCTTGGGAAACTGACAAAGAAGCAGATGTTAGGAATATTATACGTAGTATAAATATCATAATGATGTGCAGTTGTCAAAAGCATCTCCTTTCTTAGTTAAAAATCAGAGCATTTTATGTGGGAAATGTCTTACAAAGCCAAGGTTTCAACCAAGGGAAAGAGGAAAGCATAAACATGAGAAGCCCAAGGAAAGGTAGATGCAAGCAGAGGACAAATGTTTAGTCTATGTCTAATAGTCTGCAAAGAACATGTGCAATCTGGAAAGATTCTAGGGGGAATTGCCACGGCCAGGCAAGCTCTCTGCAGAGGTATGAATGCTGCATATTCAGAAAGCATCAGCCGGCACTCTCGGAGGTAGGTTGCCCTTTGTTTTGCTCCAGTGGTATGGGATAGGAATACAGCAGGAAGGACCCGCTATCTTGTAAGCATTTAATATGTGTCAGGTGCTACCCCAGATTCCTTACCTTTATCATTTAATCTTCAGAATAATATTACAAGAGAAATATTTTTATCTCCTTGCAATTGAGCAAATGAATCTCAAAAACATGCCCAAAGTCATGCCTGTAAGAATTTGACTCTACACCTGGCAGCTATGGAAGACCTTTCAACTCGTATGCTTCCCCCTCTGAGAATTTTTAGGACTCTTTTATCGGATATCACATAACCTTTAGGTTAGTGTTCCCAAGATCCATGAATGTCTGGAATATCATTTAATCTCAACTATCTTTGAAGTACCTAAAATACAATGGATTCTCAATTTTTTTTTTTTAAATATTCTTTAATAGATTTTTTTTTAAGCATAGTTTTAGATTCACAGTGTCATGGCAAAATTGAGGGGAAGGTGCAGAGATTTCCCATATAGCCTCTTCCCCCATATAAGCACAATATTTCCCACTATCAACATCTCATGCCAGAGTGGTATATTTGTCACAGTTGATGAACCTATATTGACTCATCATTATCACCCAACGTCCATAGTTTACATTAGGGTTCATTCTTGGTGCTGTACATTCTATGTGTTAATGTATAATGGCACCATTACAGTATCATACAAAATAGTTCACTGCCCTAAAAATCTTCTGTGCTCTGCCTATTCATCCCTCCCTTGCCCTGATCCTTGGCAACCAGTGATTTCTTTACTGTCTCCGCTATTTTGGCTTTTTCAGAATGTCATATTGTTGGAATCATACAGTACGTAGCCTTCGCAGATTGCCTTCTTTTACGTGGTAGTATTAGGTTGATGCAAAAGTCTGTGGTTTTTGCAATTGAAAATAACTGCAAAAACAGCAATGACTTTTGCACCAACCTAATACTGGTAGTATGCATTTAAGTTTCCTTCCTGTGTTTTTCATGGCTTGATAACTCATTTCTGCCTGGTGCTGATAATATTCCATTGTCTGGATGTACTACAGTTTCTCCATTCATCTACTAAAGGACGTCTTGGTTGCCTCCAAGTTTTGGCAATTATGAATACAGCTGCTATCACCCGCATCAACAGTGTGCAGGCTTTTGTGTGGACATAAGTTTTCAACTCCTTTGGGTAAATACCAAGGAACATGAGCGCTGCTGGATCATATGATAAGAGTGTGTTTAGTTTTGTGGACACACCAAACTGTTCTCCAAAGTAGCTGCAACGTGTTGCATTCCCAGCAGTATTGAATGAGAGTTCCTGCTGTGCCACATTCTCTCTAGCATTCGGTGTTAGTGTTTTGGATCTTGGCCATTTTCATAGATGTGTAGTCAATAAACATCTTCTCAATTAATACATTTTAAAAAGCATAAATGAAGATGAAATAAGGTTTTAAATCATTAAGAAAGCAGTGTTATAAAACGTATTATTTGCATCATCGCTTTTAGAAGATCAGGAGTCAAGCCCAAACCTATCACTTTCTTTCTTTGTTTCTGATCTATATGTATTTAATCATTAGACCTTCATAATTTTCAAATAAGAATGTGTCCTGTCACGGCAACTAATCAACAATGACAAATTTTGGTCATTTGATAACAAATTCAGGAAACATGACTGGTTTCCTTTCCAGTATCAACAGTAAGAACTTCACTGCCTAACCTGTCACTTTTGTGTTACCACCCATGCTCTTCTGGGAAACTGTCCTGTCCGCTCCAGACAGGCAATCTGCTAAGTGTGTGGTGTGCTGGGGGTGGGGAGCAATAGGAATGTACTTTGTTTTTGTTTTTTTTAATTTATTTTCTAAATTTATTGGGATAACAATTGTTAGTAAAATTACATAGATTTCAGGTGTACAATTCTGTATTACATCATCTATAAATCCCATTGTGTGTTCACCACCCAGAGTCAGTTCTCCTTCCATCACCATATATATGTACTTTGTAATCTTAATCTAATCTTGGATTCCTCTCATTGCTACATTTTAGTCTTCTCTACTGTGCTCTGCTCCTCAAATCAGAGATGCTAGTTGTATCTCTTTTATTATGATAATTAATTGCTATGGGGCTAGCTAGCTGCCATTATTAAGAGGAAAAACAATTCCTCTACATTGACATTCTCCTACTTATGAGACTTCCAAATATTAAAACAGAGTAAAGCTACAATAATTTAGACTGGCACACATATAAATAGAACAATGTCAAATTATGGAGGAAAAAAACCCCAAATGCATAGAGGAATTTAGTATATAATAGGTGACATCTCAGTTTGGGGAAAACTGGATCAATGAATAAACAGAATTAGTGGGATAGGTACAGTTTGGGTGGTGGGGGGGAAACGTTGGAACCCTACTTCATCCCTTACACACAAATGAATTTTAGACCTATCAAAATTTTTTACAATTAAAAAGAAACTACAAAAATGCTTGAAAGAGGAATAGAGACAGTGGAAATGTAATAACTATGTGCAACGTCAGAGGGGTAGTAGATTGGGAGAGGGGGTTATCACTTTGGGAGGGGTGTAAATGTCTAACTATTACATTGTTTTGCACACCTGAAACTAAGAAAAAAAATGCTTGAAGGAAATATGTGATTTATTTTAACAATTTAGGAGTAGGGAATCCTTTCAAAGAATAACACAAAACCCTGAAACATTAAGCAAGTCAGTAAATCTGATCACATAAAAATAGAATGTTTATGAATGGCTAAAAAACAATCAGAAGACAAACGAAATATTTGGGGAAACATATATGCAACCCATATCACATCAAAGGGATAATTTTCCTAATATATAAAGGGTCGTCAGAGAGCAATAAGAGAAAATATGACTCATCCCGTTGAAAATAGTCAAATTATATGTACATAGTTTACAGAAGAATACAAATGGGTTTTTAAAATAAGAAATGATGTTCAATCTCACTCATAATGAGAAAATATACTGAACTGCCACTGCTCTCTTAAAAATTGGCAGTGATCCATAGTTTGAAAACACAATCAGATGGTGAGGGAAACAGCCACTCTCGGATACTATTGGTAGGAGTGTACGTTGCCACACATGCAATGGAGGACAAATTGGAAGTCCCTGTCAAAATTACACAGGTACGTACACTTTGACCTAGCAATTCCACTTCCGTGTATTTAACAAATTGATATACCTGCACATGCTCTTGTGTTTATTCTATTGCATCTAAAACATCAAAGAGGCCAAAGCAGTTGGAACAGAGAGAACCAAATAGAAAAGTGTAGAAACAAAAATGAGAGGTAAACAGGGACCAGATGATAAGGGGCCTTGGAGACCATATAAGGACTTATATTCCGAACAAGATGGGAAGCCAGTGGAGGGTTTTGAGCAGAGAGAATTAAGAGATTATTTTTTTGGACCTGCTAAATGGAGATGTCAGGATGGATATACAAGTCTGGGCTTTACAAAAAAGAGGCTGGATATATAAACCTGGAAGTCATAAAGTTTCTCTTTGCTCTAAGGGAGTTACTCTGTGGGGTCATGGGTTCTTTGGAGTTCTTCGTTGCCAGCACATGTTAGTCAGGTCTGCCCCAGTCTGCTTGGTCAGGTATCCCACCTTCACATCAAGCAGAGCAGGTGTTTGGGTCTCTACTCTTCCTCAGCAGGCAAACTGATCTATCCATGCCTGAATTCCGTGTGTCAAAGGATCTAAAGAGCATAGCTTTTGCTAAGTCATATACACGCAAGTCCAGTTAAGCTCTTCTGCTAGGACCATAGATGTATACTCATCTTAATTTTTACACTGCCTTCTTCAGGAGGGACCACGTAACTAAATCTCCTCTGAAGGAAAAAGAACTGCTTTGTGCACCCACACATAGCTATACGGACAACTTAATCTCACTAAAAGTTTTTTAGTTACGCCATACTAAGACTTTCATAGTGTTTCTATAACCTTTCACTACCTTGTGTAGATTTCTTAAACATTTTCCCATCTTTGTCTATTCCTCCCCCATTAACATCTGGATTATTCATCTGCTCCTGTTTAAAACTATGTGTCATTCAATCTTTAAGACACTAAAATCAAGGCACAGTCTTCTCACTAGCTGAAGGAACCGTGAGAAAAATCACTTCGCTTCTGTAAGTCTCAGTTTGCTTACTTTGTAATGAATTCCTATCTCTAAGAACAGAACCACTTATATTTCGGGGCTTTTTATACTTTGCATCTTAAATTGATGATGATGAAGAAGATATTTATTTGGTGATGCCCTGGTGAGCTACGACCTTGTCATGCTGCTTGCAGCACAAGAAGGAAGAAGTTGGCAAGTAAAGCGGAAGTGTTAAAAGAATTCTTAGCATGCAGTTGTAGGAAGAACATAAAGTAGTAGTAGTAGTAGTAGTAGTAGTAGTAGTAGTAGTAGTAGGCTGAATTGGCAATTAATTAATTAGCTGTGTGACCTTGGGAAAACTTACCTAACCTCTCTGACACACTGGTTGCTAATCTGTGAAAGAGGAAATAATAATTCTATTCATGGGATTGTTATAAGGATTGTTATATATTGTTATTAAATATAATATTTAAATGTGGTGAGGATAACCCTCAATACTGTGTGTGATATCTTGACAGTGACACCAAACACTTAGTCAACTTAGGTTATATTATCCTCATCACCACCAGGGAGGAAGGTCAGCTGAAGCAGGGCAGATGGAGGATGCAGGGAGGAAGTGAGTGAGTACCAGGTCAGGGCAAGCCAGGAATTCAGGTACAGAGGCCATGGGAGCTCCGAGTGTTCAAAAGTTAAGCAGAAGAAAATAGGTATAATGGACATTCAGACTTGAAAGAGCAATATTTCCTCCAGATCAAACTAGAAACAAGCATGGATTGAGTTTGTTTGCACCAGGGGCATGGTAGAACATAATGATCAAGAAGTTGGATTTTGTCCCAGGACCAGCACAGGTTTTCATCCTGACTCTGGAACATCCTGGCTGTGTAACTCTGTTACCCAAACCACAATTCCTCATCCACAAAGGAAAAGAGAAAAGTGATAGAATTTGGTCACTGAAAGCCCACCCCAAACCCCAATGATATCATCCTCATTGTGGTGTCAGGCGTCGAGAGTCAGGCTGTCGTGGAAAGAAGTGCTCAGTCCCTGAAAACGACCTGGCTTGAATCCTTGCTTAGGTATTTATTATGTGACTTTGGAAAGTTTCTTAACCTTTCTGAGCCTGAGTTTCCTCAGCTATTAATTAGAGATAACAATTTATAATTGAGATTAGGTAAGCAAAACGTGATTACAATGACTAACACAGAACATGTGCTTAAAAATGGTGATCACCGTTGTTTATGGTTTCTCTTGACCAGGCATTGTGCTACGTCTTGGGGATACGATGTGAACAAGAATACATTTCATACTACGCAATGTGACAACTGACAGCTATTTAAAGACAGGTACCATGTCCCTCTACCCCTATCCACCTCAGTCTTCTCTTCTCAAGTTCCTCAGCTAGTCATCCCATGACAAGATTTCCCCACACAACCCTCTTCTCCCTCGCCTTCCCTGCATCAGCTTTGTTTCATCAATGCCCCTTCAAAGTATGGCACCCAGAACGGAGACAACATCCAGCCAGAATGTGGTCAACCTGGAATACCATGGGATAAAAATTTGGCTTTGGCCTTAACCTACACATCAGCTGATCCAGCCAATATCTCCATTGTTTTATATACCCCTGCAACAGTCAAGGAGGAAACGATGGTGGAGCTGCTGAACTCATTGGTACAGTGGCAAGCCTGAGTAAGAATTCAGTGGTTTTCAGCAAGCTTAAAACTAAAGAAGCAAAGAAGCAAAGGTCCTGTATGGAGATCCAAAGTAGAATCATGGAGCAGGAAGAGTTCACTACACCGCCTTATTCTTTAAGCAGCAGGATCGCCCTGATTTTGCACCATTGAGAAGATGGATGTTTCAGTTGGGGGTGGGAGGAAGGGAGGAGATTAACATGACTAAGAATAGACATACTTACCCAAGAAGAAATAAGCTTTTAGTATATTTTAAAGGCAGACTTCCTAGTAAAACTGAAAAGATCTTTATTATTAATGTCAAATATCCTTTTTCACAGCTCATAAATCCTCCCAGAGGAACAGAATGGAGTGAAAGCAGATTTATACCCTCCTACTAGGGCAGAGTCTTTTCTACCAATGCCTCATATAACCCGAAAGGTCATCAAAATCAGCAGCTTTAAGACAGTCAACAGGTAGTTACTCCAACCTCAGAATATAAACAACCCCTTTTAAATTTGAAAAAGAGGAGTCCTATAATACAGATCATATTCTCTGAGCGTTCATGAGGACCATTTTCTGCTCTTTGATTTATGTGCCTAGGCCTGAGTGTCAAGAAGCCTGAGAAATCACAGCTGGATTAAAGAGATGAGCTTCACATGAAAGTCGCACACATTTTGTTTTATGAAAGAAGCTCAAGCATCAAGGTTTGAATGGCTCGGCACCTCTTTAATCAAACCAGGGCCGCTCAGTCCAGGGCTTTGTAAGTGAGCTAATTAGTCATGTGCCAGAGACTTACCTGGTTAATCAAATGATTAATCACTTGGTAAGCTTCATTCCTCTTGTTTCCTGGCTGTCTTTGGCTTTCCTATTTGGGTTTTTTTTTTTTTTTGTATTTTTTTGGAAATTAGCATTTTAATAGCTGGCAGTCACCATTCAGGGTAAAAAAATGGCACTGTCCCATTTTAACCATTTTTTGTACAAATGAAAATGAGACAGAAAAGATTATTTTCTGGGACTATGAAAAGAATACTTCTCAACGATGGTTTCACCAAGAAATGTTAAGCCATTTCTGAGGAAACACGGTGTTTGAGTAGAAGAGGATTTGAAGTGCTATGGAAGGTTTGAGCAATCCTTTACATATACAGTCTTGGTTGGAGAAAAGTTTCCTGAACCTTTTTAAGAAGATTCCTATGACTAAAAATCAGCAGACTAGATTTCCATGTTTCTTCCTCTTATTTATTTATTTTTTTGATATTTAAAGTAACCTTTAAAAGAACAAAAAAGTTGGCCATTTTGGTAAACTCTAACATGGAGAATAAAAATGCATATTTCATAGCTGTATCGAGCTATTGATTAAGTTAACTTGAGTGCACTTTTAAGTCCTCCATCCTTTGGAACAAGGCAGATTAAAACAGAATAAATACATCTTCTTAACTACAATGTGCCAGCTCTGATCTTTTCCAGATTAATGGTATTCTTAAGGCTTAATATCTAAACTTTTAAGGAGTTCAATTATACTTTTTCAAAGATAATACAATGGTCCAATTTCATATCAATATCTTAAAATACTTATCAGTCATAAGAACATAGAAATAGCTAAGAACCATAATAAATTTATTAGTTACCAACAACTCCCTCATTATGTCTCTATAATCACCCATGACAACCCGTCTTCCCACTCAGTCCATATGATCTGTCAGCCCATCCTTCATAACCCTGTGGCTGTGTACCATGCACCACAGGAAAGCGTCCTCTGGTGACCCCAGTGGGATTTTAAATGCATGACAGCATAACAACAATTATAAATTTGTTAACAGTAATTCCCTTTGTTTGGACTGCCAGGTAAATTGTCTCCCATTGCCGCACCTGTAAAATGTCTACATGTAGTACAGAGAAGATGATCAAATAAGTATTTTGCTTTTTTAAAGACCAGTGTAGGCAGCTCCTGAAGGTAGGTGTGAATGCTGTGAAGTGTCAATAGGCCTCCATCCTTTAAGCCTGGTGATTCTCCGTCCATCTAAAAATAGCAACCTTCCTAGGAGGAATACTTCAAACTGCATGACTTGTTGCCTCTTCAAAGACCCTGATCTTTTGCCATAGTGAACAACTGTTGCTGATAGGAGAGGGTCAAGCGCTTCAGGAGTTGTGTGTGAGTAGTGCAGGGTGTGTGTGTGTGTGTGTGTGTGTGTGGTGTGTGTGTGTGTGTGTGTGTTTAGGTCAAGGGAGAGCAGAGGGTCAATACACATTACGAGATGTACTGAAAAGCAAACAGAAGTTTTAAGCGAGGGAGTATTACAACTTTAAGGCAAAAGAGAGAAAACATGGGAAGGGTGAATATCGAACTGGAGGGATCAGATTTCATTCACTGTTTCCTCATTAACTCCTGTCCCACAATGGCCAGATCTTCTAGAAGCCTATGATATAGGCACAATTTAGTTCTTGGAGAAAAAGCTTTGATTATCAATAAGATTTATAAATGAAGAATTCTTTGACAAGTGCCTCTAAGTTAAAGGACTCTTGGATAACTGGAAAACAGAGTCATCGAAAGAAGTCAAAGACTAAGTTTTCACCTAGTCTTCAGACAGTTACCATCCATGGAGACTTCCTGGGGAAGGAAATGCTGTCCCTTCCTGGTCCAGGCACATCCTGCATCCAGAAACAGCCCTAGAAATATTGTGAATTAGGTCAAGTGATTCGTTTCCCCCTCCTTAATTTTACCCATCTCCAATCAGTTATCTAACAGCCTCCAGAATGATCTTTCTAAAATACAGTCTGACCTCAGTCTTCATGATAAATTTAAGGTGTCTTGGACCGGCTATGAGATTATCCCGGATCGTCCCCTAATGCCCTTCTCAGCCTTGTTTCCATTATTCTCTCACCTACGGTTTCTGCTTCTGGATCACATTTACCTGAATAAGCAAAAATTGTGTGGCAATTTTCCCCCTCCAGACTAACACTAACCATTGTCAAGACTTCTTCAAGTAATTTCTGGAATTCCACAGGCAGGTCTCACTCCGGAACAAGTCCACTTACACCGGGTTCTACACCTAGACACAGGACACCACAGTGCCCACTGCTCCTCTGTGCCACTCTGTTCTACCTCTGCTCTGCCAAGCCTCACCTTCAGTGACTCAAAGACTTTAATGTCCTAAAGCTTCAGTGCAATGCTCTACTCAAATGGAGGAGAAGATTCCTTTTGTGATTGGGAGGAGGAGTACCAAATGGATATCTTTTACCCCAAACTTTGCAGTGATTTAAACAAAGCAGTTATTTCTATTTTCATATGACAGCTCTGTGCTTCCTAAGACCCAGCCTTCAAAAGAACCTAAGGCAAACTAGTAGACAAACCCAAATGGCAAGCACTGAATTATGTCAGAGCTATCGCTCCCTGGCCTCTGAAGTTAGAGACCGTTGCTATATCAAAATCTTTAAGTGGGATTCCTTCTCACCAGAGGATTTTTTTGGTGGAGGGGGGGGGGAATCTGCTATTCCCTCCCTAAAACCTGACATCATTCTACTGATTCTCCAGACAGGCTCAAATTGCTCAGATGTGTCTGCCTGGATCCCACAAGTGAAAACATCATGATTTCTTTCACAGGAGGATCAACAGCCCCCAAAATAGAGTTTTATCAGGCCTGAGTCTGCAGTTTTCCAGACGCTCTCAGACATGCCTGGATCCATGAACAGACATGACCCATGCTCAAGCTGAGACTTGAGGACACCTTAATTTATGGGTTGGATGAGGAAAAAAAAGTATCTTGGGAAATGGAGGCATTTGAGCCACATTTTGAAGGAAATGTAGGATTTATGCAAATACTGTGGCAAATGAGTCATAAAGAGAAAGCATGACAGAGAAAACAGAACTATTATGGAGGCCACATATCAAAACAAACCATTTTAATCAAATTTTGTTCAGACGTCCAGAGAAGGATATACTAACATTCTTTGAGAACATAGTGACTCAAAGTAACAACTCAATAAATATTGTTGAATGAATGAGTGAATGGGTGAATTGTTTTATTTTCTTTAAGCAAATTAAATTTGGCTCTGAGCTCTTACTTACTAAGGTCAGGGAGGATTCAATTTCAGTCATCTTTGGCGAGGATTTCCTTCCCTTCCTCAGGTTTTAAAAACAACCTTGGAGGTTTATATGGTGTCCACAAAAGGAGGGATTACTCTTCAGTGTTCACCATTCTTATAGTTGTCCATTCTATACATGATGCTGCTGGGCAAACAGTCCTCCACTATTGGGCAAGTTATGGTGCTCCAGGTGGGCTCAGAGATGCTCTCCCGGCTGTTCTTTCCTCTCAGCACAGGTTCAGCCACAGAACCAATGCCTGCTCCAAAAGCCTCAGTGTCAGTAACAGGCCTCCACAATCCTCTCACAGACTTGTCCCCATATCTGGTGCTTCGTATGCATAGGTCACTGTTCTCTGCCACTCATGGAAACACCCAAAATCCTACCTAACCCTGTCTCAGTCAGAGAAAAGGGAAATTCATCCTCTGTCTTTTGGATGAAACCTTTCTATTCCCTTGAGACATAGAACTGGACTCTCTCCATGAGTTTATAAGCCCAAGCAGAATCAAGAGTGTTTTTCAGCAGGTGTTTTACAATTTCTGTTTTTAACTCTGACACATAAAATCTAGTAAGAATCCCTTAGACAAGGAACCAAAACTCGGAACAGAGAGATTTGCTTTTCTTATGTTAGGGAGGGGAAAATACCCCTTGTTCTTTCAAGTCTAGCTAGTAGCCAGAACAAAGCCTCAAATAATGCTGCAGCATATTACATTTCCCCCAAGATCACACTAGTTCCAGTGATACTGTGGGTAGTAGGTCCTAGTGAAAAATCTGAATCCAGAATAGAAGATTCTACCATCCTGTAGCCGCTTCTGCTCATCAGGTCTCCATTTTCTTTTATGTAAAATTGTCCTATTACTCTCTAAGACCATCATGGAAATTAAATGAGAACGGCTGGACAAAAAGTGTTTGCTAGTGTGTACCACAACAAAAGTGAGCAGGAACCTAGATTAGCTGTGCCTGTTCCCCTGTGACTCTCCAGAAAAGAAGTCTTCAAAGTTGTAGTGACCCTTCTGGCCTCAGCACAGGTGCCCCACCTCCTCCTGGGCTAGTTCTGCTGTTTTATAATCCTGGAGGGCGAACGAGCCCTAGCGGCAACCCACAAGTAATACCAGGCAGAAATGTGATCCCTGGGCCATTGCAGGGCAGGAAAGCAGGTCTATCACCTGTGCAATGTTTGCTGTGGGGCCCGAGGCCTGAAAGGCAGCTTTGTTCAGCCTCCAGGTGAGCTGCAAGAGGAAGGTGAGTCTCCAGCCACTGCCACCAAGAGCTGCACAAAGCGCTCATTCAGAGGCACAATCCTGGTTGTGCCTTCTGATGCTGTCTCTGACTTATTGGGTTGCCCGTACAGAGATCATTTCCCCGCCAGTGCTCCCCCACTGCTGACCCTGCTACTGCACAATGCCACTCGGAGGGCATGGGTAGAATATTACATTCCAGAGAGAAAAGGCAATGCTCGGGCTGAAAAGACTGGGCTGCAGTGGAGGACACTCCCCTTTCACCACAGAGCTCCCTGTGTCCCTGCAGACAATAGGCCTCTGTGCAGCCCCATCTCCGAATGCAAGGACTGCTTACATGTTTTCATCTTAGGAAACTTCAAACTGCTCATTCCCCAGGAACAGACTGTACAAGGAAGTGTCTGTCTACGAGGGAAGGGGAGAAGAAGAGGTGAGATTTGTTCCTTCAAAATAATCGCCCAGCCTGGTTTATTTATTCCCATGGGCAATGCCAGGTTTTTGCGTTTGTTCTTTCATTTAAACAATCAATATCTCAGTATCTATAGATCATCAACTATACGCTAGGCATCTTGCTAAGATCTCTTACTAGAGATGCATAGCCCTAGAGGGAGAACTTAAATTAGACAGCCTGCCCTTAAGTAGATTGTGTCCAAGTGGCTGAAAAAGCGTTTGTGAATTGATTTTGGTTTGGGCATCCTTTTCCCTACTCCACACAGCACCTGAACTTTGATCTTTATTCTGTCCTGGCTCCTGAATCTCTTCCAATTTATCATCATGTGAGAATAAAAGTGAAAATGTTGGGTTTCCCAGGGACTCACTTACTGGTGAGAATGGAAAAATAGCATAATCCCTTTAGAGAAAAATTTGTCAATATGTAACAAAACTGCATATGTATTTACCCTTCAACCCAGCAATATCACTTTGAGGAATTCACCCTGAATATACACCTCTAATAACATGAAACCACATACAAACAAGCTTAGTCAGTGTAGCATCATTTTTCTTTGCAGATCATTGGAAACTTCCTATATGTCCAAGTAAAGGAGACTGGTTAATAAACCAGTGGATTATACAATGGAGTACTATGCTGCTGTTAAAAGGAATGTCAGTGATCTCTATACATTGACATGGAGTGATTTCCAGGAGATACTGTTAAGTGACAAAAGCACAATGCAAAATAACATATATAGTATGCTACCTTTTGTGCAAAATAAAAGGTAAATTAAAAAAAACATACAAATCTGTTTATCGTTACCAATAAAAATGGATAAACTGGAAATAATTAAGTCAGTTACTTAAAGGGTACAAAAACAGGGAGGTGAGGGAGTGATACTCCTCTGGGTATAACTTTTGATATAGTTTTGACTTTTGGATGCGATAATGGAGGTTAACAACTGCTATAAAGAATAATATTGGGTCAATTGACAAAGCTGAAAGGAGGACAGTAGATTATATACTGAAGTAGATAAACATGTTATGGTTCAGTCAGAGAATATTAATGTTCCTAGAAAATAGACATTGCAATATTTAGGGTAAAGGCTAAAATATATGATTCTTACTCTCAAACGGCTCAGGAAAAAATAGTGAGTGTGTGTGTGTGTGTGTGTGTGTGTGTGTGTGTGTGTAAAAGAGAGGAAATGATAAAGCAAATGGAGCAGAATATTAACAATGAGACTACTCTTACAATATCATGCACCGGGATTATGCTAAGAACTTTAGGCATATTGTCTCATTTAATCCTCACAATATGTGGAGAGGAAAGCAATAATGTCTTTAAGAAGGAAGCTGTGGTACAGGGGGTTTAACCCGTGAGAAGTGGTAGTGCTGTTGAGTGGAATTCGGATAGTCTGGTCTCAAATCCTGTGCTGTTTAACCTCTGTGATGCAATGCCTGCCCAAACACAGTGAGAACACGCCCACCTGGCAAATCTGAACACTCTCCAGGTTTTGGTTAGATGTGACAACCTCTATAAAAGTTTCTTTCAACCCCAGGGAGGTATTGATGCTGCTTTTCCTAATCTCCCATCACACTGAACACACCACACACACACACACACACACACACACAAGATAATCTTGTTGTATTAATGTTTTTACATGTCTGTTTTACTTTCTAAACTTTAACTTCCTTGAGAACAAAAAGTGTCTTTTCTTCTTTATAGTCCCAACACCTATCACCAGGCCTAATCCATGATCGATATTCTTTAAATACTATTGAATTTGCGTTGGGTGTTAGTAAGAACCTGTTGAGCCTTTAAAACAGCTCTACAGTGCTCACATTTTATTCATACAGAAGTTGAAGCTTAAATTTAAGCCTTAAGTCAAAAGTTCGACAAGATTTTCTGCAAGGGCTAATACAATCTTAAACCTTATCAACAGAAGAATCACATGTAGGAAAAGACAATGGATGGCTTAATCTACCATAGCTGATCAGTCCGAGCCCAGGGACATCACGTGACCTCTACATCCACATGAAGGCAGATGTAGAGAAAGTGGATGGAGCATCTGAGCAGGACAAGAGCAGATGGCACTCAAAGCCAGTGCTGTCTAAGTGGAGGCCGAAGGAACTAGGGTTAATGACAACTCGGGGAGCCATGGCTGTTTTCAAATGCCTTAGAGCATTCAGCTTTTCTAGTTGAGCACCAGTTGATAAAACTTCAGTTAATGGATGAATTTCACAGGGAGGAGGACTTTGGTTCAACATAATAAGAGTATATTCTATTGTACAGCTGTCTAATGATGGAGTGAAGTGCTTCAGACAATAGTCAGCTCTCTGTCCCTAGAAGCATGCAGGTAATGATGGAACACCACAAGTTAAGAATGTTCTAGAGGGCATTCACATACCAACAAACTAAGAGAGAAGGCTAGATTAGTGGTTCCTATATGTTGGTTCTTTGACCAATGGAAAGACAACAGTAGCCCCACAACAAAATAAGCAAACATAAAGACAAAGTAGTAAGTTTTTCACGAAGATTAATTAATTTAAATAATTGTTCTTTATTACAAAAGTATGTGTTTTGGTATTGAAGTGTCCTTTTTTTAATGAAATGAAGATGTTAGGGGATTTTTATAGTGTCTTGACTTAGCAAAAAAAAATAAAAGCAGATTAGCAAATCTGTGCTTGTTGCCAAAATGTCTTTTGAAATTATAGTGATCTATGAAATTCAAGTCTATCAGCTAATGGGTCAGACAACCTCTGAGGTTTCTTCTACCCATAAGAGTGAGCAACTGACTCTATATCTCACAGACTCAAAACACCCAGTGTCACCTCCAGGTCAGGGAGAAAGTCATTAATTTTGGATTCAGACATGCACAACTTCATACTCACTAGTCAAGTGACTCTGAGTAAGTTACTCAATATCTTTGAATCTCAATTTTTTCCATCTATAAAATAAGGATAAAAATATTCTTCACGGTAGGATCATGGGCTTTGGAGCCCAAAGCCCCACCTAGGTTTGTGTGGTATATAACAAAAGTGGCCACAAATCTTTGTACTTCTTCTATTAAATGTGGACTCGATGTCTCCATCCTTTATATCTGGATTAGCCTTGTGTTGCTTCAGCCAGAAGGATGTCGCAGAAGAGATGGTCCGAGCCTGGAACGCAAGTGTCTGCTCACATTTGGTCTTGGTCTTGGAACACTCCCTGTCTGCCATGTGAACCAGCCAGGCTGGTCTGTGAGTTGATAATGATAAGGCCCAGTCTGTCTCACTGCTCCAGTTGGCAGCCAACCAACAGCAAGACAGGCTATGAAGAAAGGCCATTCAAGACTAACCCGTATTTAATCTGACCAAAGATATAAGAGTAAGCCCAGCTGATATCAGCCAAGCCTGACCCAGATTATCAAAAACACCCAAATGATCCTGAGACTCATGAGTAATAATAGTAGATGGAAGTATTTGAAGCCACTATATTTCAGGGTGGTTTGTTATTCAGCAAAAGCTAACTGATCAGTTCCTTTTCCAGAGTTCATATTTTCTAGCTAAATGACCTGCAGCAAACTATTAGGTTGGTGCAAAGGTAATTGCGGTTTTTGCAATTATTTTTAACCTTTTAAACCACAATTACTTTTGCACCAATCTCTTTACTGTGCTTTGGAAGCAATACTCTTACCTATAAAATAGAAGAACAATTCCTACTTCGTAAGTTTATTTCAAGAACTAAGTGATATAATATAATTAAAATATTTGGCACACAGTGCTGGTACATATTAGATACTTAATTAGTAATAGTTGCAAGCATCGGGATTGGAAGTAAAGTAATAGTAATAGAAGTAGCAATATACTTCTTCCCCACCCTACCCTCTCCATGGGTTTCTAGTCCTGAGAAACTGCAAACAGAGATTATTTATTTGAAGTACCTGTTCATCCTGCGACTAAGATGTCTTATGCAAAGTTTACTCAGCTAGGGTTTGATTTTATATTCCTGACTCACAGTCTGAACTTTTCAGTAATACAAGGTGGGTGCTAGGGTAGCCCAAAGCACAGAATTTTCATCCCATTTTTCAGTGAGTGGATAGCATAACTGTCCCCAGAGTCAAAGAACCTTATATGGCAAGGAGGGTGGGAATGGGGACAGCTAACTTATTTTGCAGGGTCACTGGGCACCAGGCATTCTCCCAAGGATGTTACATGTGTTATTCACAAAAGTCTTGGGTCAAGCATTTTTGCCCCCGTATACTGATGAGGAAATTGAATCCAAGGTTTTTTAGTGACTCTCCCATGATCATATAGCCAATAAGAGACAGAGCCAGTGTTGCACCAGGTCAGATGTAACAAAAGCTGTTGATCTTTTCCCTAAAGATTTGCTCTCTGTCTTCGAGATCATCTAAGAAATCTCTCACGGCATCCCCCTCTTCACCCCTATAGCCACTGCCTTCCTAGTTAGGCAGGCTTAAGCCACACCTGTCATCTTTCACCTGAATGTGTACAGTAGTCTTTTGTCTCATTGCCTCTAGGCTCACCCTCTGTCAATGGCCCCCACTCCCTGCCAGAGTGACCTCCATGACATGCAAATCTGATTAGACCAAATTCCTGCCTTTCAAAGTTATTCCATCTTTCCTTTACCTACACAATAAAATCTGAACTCTTCTATATAGCATACACAGTTCTGTCTACCTCATCAGCCGTAGATTTCAACTCTCCTCCTTCCAAGCCATACTAGTTCCCAGAGCCCACCATGCTTTTCCTTGCTACCGTTTCTACCATTTCTTGTGCATTCTGTCATTCTCTGCTGTACTCTCCCCAAGGGCTTGACTTCCTGACAAACTCTGCCTTGATCTTCAAGTCTCCCTTCAAATGCCAAATCTTTTGTAAAGTCTTCCCTGGAGCCCTTAAACAGATTTAGATCATCTTCTCCCACCATCCTTCTTTCACCCAGTTAAAGTAACACACACATTATATTATTACTGTTGCCCAATCTCTGCCCCCATCAGAATCACAAAGCATCACCCAAAATTAGTTACAGTTTGCTTTTGTTCATAAAAAGGGTTATTACAGTGGCCTCTACCATTTATTTTAGTGGGCAAGAGTCAGAGGCAGAAACCAAGTTCGATGCCACTAATCCGTTATGACTTTGAACCAGTCACCATCTCAGAGCTATAGGGTCCTGGGTCTCTGATAAGTACCTCATTTTCAGATACAATGAACAACTGCTCAAAGCAAGCAGATATATCCTGAACTGAGGAAGCATTGGGCTAAGAAAAAAAGGGAAAGAGATGACAAGGAAAACCTTAATGGAATAAGTAGCAGAACCTGCAGAAAGGCTTAGAAAAATAATTTACTTCAATTTACAGAGGTGCCCAAGACAGAATGCATTTTCCTTGTAAGAAAGAGGAAATTTGTGAGAAACAAGACCTTTCCAGAGCAGATGCTAAAGAAATTAAATCTCACAGAGGATGCACCAAGGCCAGAATTATGATCCACATGGTAAAGAAGTAAAAGGTATTTGGCTGGACTGAGAACAGAAAGGGATTGGAGAGAGATGAAGTGATGCAAGGTAGGCAAAGGGGGCCTCCTGGTGCAGCTGTGCTGCCTGTGGGCAAAAGGTTTATCCTTTCAGACCTCAGACAGGATTGCAAGGAACACCTGACTACTGGTGATGTGGGCCATTCATAACTCACTCTGCAAAGAAATGGCAGCATCATTCTGTTGTCTGGATCACACAATCATTAGGACAATTTAATTATCTGCCCCTCAAGCATAAAGACGAAAACATTTTCAAGCACATTAAAAACTCAAAAACAACACCTATGAGCCTTTGGTGAAAAAGGTACCTGATGAATTATAGCAAACCAATGATGTTTTAAAATAAAAGGACTCTTCAATGGCCAAGCCATGGTGAAAAAAAAAAAAAAAAAAGGAAAAAGAAAGAAAGAAAGAAAGAAAGAAAGAAAGAAAGAAAGAAAGAAAGAAAGAAAGAAAGAGAAAGAAAAGAAAGACTGGTAACGAGCACTAAATGGATTTGAACTGTTGAATTAAGATTTTAAAACTATGGGACTTATAGTTACAGGTTAGAATATTAATATTATGAATTCCAACAATGTGCAATAATTTCACTAAGAAAAAATAGGAAGTGTGAAGGAGGAAGGTGGAAAAATAGATGGCCTAATATTCTCATATTTCAAAAAAGGCACTAATAGATACAGCTTCATTTGAAGCATGTAATTTAAAAGCAATTTTTCCTCATCCCCTTAATCTATTTCATAATGTCTTTCTTAACTTTTGAGTCGTCTTTTAAGAATGAATATTTCTTCTTGTAAAGAAACAGTCTGAATTTCAGCAACTCCCTCTGTTTTTTTCTTCCATTAGATTCAACAAAATAATAAATATATATTTTATTTTAAGTGGTTTGCATATAATGATCTGGTTTTTATAAAATCATTTCTACTTAGCTTTAGCTCTATGTTTCAAAGAGAAATATACAAAATAATACTCTCTAAAACTTACATGCTAATATGAGGGTGGAGGAATTTGGAATGAGAGTTTACTTTCTTCTATGAATTTTCCAATACTGCTTGATTTTTATTTTTATTATGCACAATATTTGCAAAATCAATAGAGATGTTATTCTTTTAAAAAAAGACACAAGGACATAAAGTTGATTTTGGCTCTCATGCCCTCTCTGGTTGGTTGGTAGGAGTTGCCGGGAGTGCCATATTAAGAAGGATTTTGAACAGCATCAAGGATCAGCAGAAAACAGCACTCTGATTGATCTGTATTCTGTATGGTCCCCAAAACGGAGTGATGCCACACAGATTATACAGTCAATATTCCAACAGTCTAATAAAAATAAGAGTACTATTTTGTGTATAATAATTAGAGAAGTCAAACGGGGCAGACGATTATATCATTAATTCAGTAAAAGTTGGCTAACAAGACTCACACATGCTAGATCATTTATATTCAGCTAGAAGGCACAATTTGTAGAAAACCAAAAAAGAGGTAAATAATAATTGTATTATATTAATCTGTCTAGTTAATATATATTTGAAATTTCCAATAATATAAAATGTTTTCAAAAACAGATCATTGGAATAGAATTAATGTAGACACCTCTGTCGTTGTAAGAATAAGTAGTATTCATCCACAGATACATAAACGACATGAAAAAGCCCATTCATCTCACTGAAAGATGCTTTTTCAACAAAATTCTAATTTTATGTTTAATAAATATTTATCAACATTTATCATGTATGTAGATTATTTTGATCAAATGAGAGCTAAGAGTAATTATAGTGATGACTCAATTCAGAAGAGAAAACATTAAACCCAGATAGAGATGGTAACAAGATTTTTTTAAATTATATTTCAAAGGGAAAAAAAGCAAATAAGGTAAGAATATATTGAAATGATTTCATTTCTTCACCCTACAAATGCTTACTAAACAGAATGTATACCAGGTTCTGTGCTGTGCTAGTGGCTGGAGTGATAAAGGTGGGTGCGATGCTGCTGTCATCTAGAAAGGGAAACATGTGGCCAAAGAAAGAAAGACTGTCACTCAGGTGAAAGGAAAAGCAGGAGAGGCTGGGCACTTGGAAGCCTCAACAGGAGGAAGTTTGGAAAAGGAACTGGTGAGTTTTGTGGCTGAAAGGAAAAACTGGGGTGAAAACCGAGAGTGCTGTGAAGTGGTCCCTGGGCGTTTCAGAGGAGTAGTAAGGAAAATTCTTTGTTCTCCAGTAATCTTGGATTGACTTGCAAAGGGCTATGATTAGGTTAGACATTTTGTAGGCACAGCCTGCAGCGTGAGCGACTCTTAACAGCAGCGGTAAGTGTAGGGTAGGGGGATCTCTATCCACAGCTAGAAAGTCAAATGTACGAAGTAGATGCCAGGGGTGTTTCTGGTGGGAACACCTGGAGCCAGAGAGGAGAGCTGTGAGTACGCTCTGGTAATTTGCCTGCACACAATGTCCTGGGATCCAGGATGAAAGGAGGCTTGAGGGCTGCCTAGCAACACTATGTTTATGCAACAGTCCTGAGGACATGGAGGGACTAAGAAAAAAATTAAAAACTGCTTCTGGAGAAAGGGTGCCAGAGAGCTAAAGCTGTGCCCTGGATGGGGAGACCCAGCTTGGGAGCAGGCCTATGGCTACTGAGCCTGCCACGTGACACCCACATTCCGCAGGTTGTGTGCTGATGTGGGAACTGGGCCTGGAGGGTCCCAGATTTCCCCAGCTTCCCCCACTAATCACAGCTTTCCTCAGCTTCTCCATTGTTTTCACAGCTGTTCAGCTGCTCCTGCTCAGTCAGGGGACAGACAGGCTGACTTCGAATCACAGAGCAGAGAAGAATACTTGGGCCAAAGAGAGGGTGCACAAAACAGGATTTTGATTGGTGGGGTGGGGCTGAGGGGGTGGCAGGGAGATGGAAAAGAAACAAAACTCTTAACCCCTTTATTGGCTGAGCAAATGTGTTTATTTCCAAGACATTTAAATTGTTCTATAGCTCCACAATTTGTGAAGGATTGGGTTTTTCCAACGTGAGATCATGTTTGTCCATAAAAATAACATTAGAAATAGTAGCTGTTTGTCCAGACCAGACCACAAAAGCCTATTTAATTCTCAATGTATTCAGTTCTACTCAACAATCTGAGAGATGAGTAGCTGAATGAGGGAGCAGAGAAAAAGAGGGAACTTAACAGTCGAAAAGAAAAACATAGCCGACATTTACAGATTGCTCACTATGGACATAGCACAATATGTATATAATTTTACAACATTCACACTCTAAATCTATGAAGCAGGGATAAGGATCTTATTTTACAGATGAGGAAACTGAGGTTTGAACCAGTTAGCACATTGCCAAACTTATAGAACTATTAAGAAATAAGACCATGATTGTAAAAGAGGCAGTATGATTCACAAATCAAGATTCTTAATCACTATTACACTATTTCATTTAATACTTCTATTATTAGTTTTCTACAGCTGCAGTAACAAATTACCACATACGAGTGTTTAGCGGCTTAAAAACACGAATTCCGAAATGAGTCTCACCAAGTTAAAATCACGTTGTGGCAGGTCTGTGTTCCTTCTGGAGGCTCTAGGGGAGAATTTGTTTGCTTGACTTTTCCAGATTCTAAAGGCTACTGAAATTCCTTGGCTCATGACCCCTTCCTCCATCTTCAAAGCCAGCAGCATAGCATCGTTTCTCTCCCCCTGCTTCCATCCTTGCATCCTTATTCTCTTATAAGTATCCCTGTGACTACATTTGAGGACCACCCAGATAATCCAGGATAACCTATCCATTTCAAGCTCCTTAACCACATCTGCAGAGTCCTTTTTGCCATGTTAGGTAACATATTCACAGGTTACAGGAATTAGGAAGTGAACATATTTGGGGTTCATTACTCAGAGTACCACAACCCCTGATAACGTATGCATACTTTAATCAGTGTGCTCAACATATGTTATACATATCTGTTTATGTTCCGCTCCCAACTACCTTACAAGTGTTCTGAGGAGAGGGACTTTGTTCTACTCATCTCTAAATCCTTAGTTTCATAAAAAAAAAAAAAAAGTCATCTATCAAAGGACACTTTTGTTGTTTCCATGATTGGATAAAGAAGATGTGGAATATTACTCAGCCATAAGAAAAGATGAAACACTGCCATTTGCTACAACATGGATGAATGTTGAGATTATCATGCTAAGCGAAATAAGTCAGACAGAAGAAGTTGAGAACCACTTGACTTCACTCCCCTGTGAGATATAAAACTTAAAGCAACAAACAAATAAATAAAAATTCATAGGCACAGACAACAGTTTAGTTGTGACCAGAGGGTAAGGGAAGAGAGGGCTGGTAGATGAGGGAAAAGGGGATCAAATATATGGTGATGGAAGGAGAACTGACTCTGGGTGGTGAACACACTCTGCAATATGCAGATGATGTATTATGGAAGTCTACACTTGAAACCTATATTATTTTACTAACCAATGTCACCCCAATACATTTAATAAAAGGTTTTTTAAAGCAGGCTTTTATAAATGTTTATTGTGTTTGACAAATGATGAATCAAGACAACAAATAGATTTAAATGTGGCAATAATTTGAGTTAATTTGAGGCACATAATAACATGCATGTTATTTATAATAAAAATGTAAAGAACAGAACCGAACACATGCTGAGCATGGGTAACCACCATAAAATGTACTGAATGCTCTGTCTTTATAAGTCATGTTGTTTTAGGCCTCCTTCCTTTGCTCATTCTGTTCTTCTGTCTGGGGTGTCCTTCCTATATTTCTTTGTCTGGTTATTTTCTACTCATCCTTTCAAACTTAGGTCAGGGGTCCCTTCTCCCAGAAAGCCTTGTCTGACGTGCACACTGGAACTAGCTCACTAGAGCTGACTGTGCACATTTCTTCTCAACTCCTCATTTTGTCACATCATATTGATAACCATGGTGGGAGTATTTATACCACAGAAATTGGCAAATGCTACAAATCAGGACTTTCCTTTCCAGAGAGTGATTATTCAATATTTACACCATTATATATACACACCCTTCGGAAGCTTAGTCCTCCCTTTCTGGTTGTATATCCATAGTATTCCCTTCTTACCTCTCCCACACTATTTTCTCATCCTTTTATAAGCTTTGGTATATATGCTGATTGCTTTTTCAAGTACCAAGAACAACCACCACTACCTACTAGTGGAGAGATAGAGTTGGGAGAATGGTTTGGTGACCTCTTAAAGTAGCCAGATAATGATTTGACAATATCGTGGTCCTTCTCGTAACTCAGCCTGGTTCCGGAATTTGTGGACAGATCTTCCAGTTCATCTCAAGTCAACATTCAGTCCCACGCAGGAATTAGGATCTTCAATTCCTGCATCTTCCAGTAGGAAGCTACAGGGGGCCGCTGAGACAGGAGAGAAGCATGGTCTGCGAACCTCTGACCACTCACTTATTCTCATGCTCTTGTGGTTTTTCTTTCTCCTCCATGTCTCATGGACTGGCTAACATGGGGCTGGGGGAAGGTAGGAGAGCAGTCTGTTCCCCAAGAGAATGGGAGGGGCATACTTAGGAATTCCAGTGACCTTTCTCATTTCCCTCTCACTGCCTTTCTACTCATAGTCTGAAATAGGTAGCCATTAATTGGTTCAGCTAGCATGAACTTGGCCTATGCAGAGACCCCCAAGACACTCGGACCTCTTCAGTCTGACTCTACCCCATATCTTTGATATATGCAGTAGTCTCCGATGAACTTGCAGACCTCCAATCTCCTTACCCTCATTGTTCCAAACTCAAGGCCTGCAGAAGCATGTGGGACTTTCTACTGTTCCTTGAGAACCCACAATAACAGGCAGGCTGATCTTTGCTCCTTTCCGATATTCTGCTCCATTTCTGACTCCAAACTCCAGATCAGTAGAGGGTTTTTCCAAAAAGGACGTAACTCCCAGCCAGTGTTCCAGCACAATCCTGACACAAGTGGCACTCACTTACCCCTGATATTTGTTGATTAAATGATTCTTAATTCATATAAGATTTAAATAAAGTTGGTGGTATTCCTAAATTTGATTTTTAGGATTCAAGAGTTACGTTTTAAAATCTAAGGCTGTGACCGGAGATTTCATGCTAATCAACTGTCATTTACAATGACAATAAACAAAGATAAACAGCTTAGTATGTGCAAAGAACTGAGCTCAGTAGCTATCTGGGTTTTTTTCCCCCAACAACCTTATTTGAGCCAGGGGGATTGGGGAGGGTGAGAAATACATGTGTAAATGATATCACATTATTTCCAGAACTATAATCTATGGAACAGATTGACAATATTTGTTTGAAATAAGTCTGTAAGTTATACCCCAGGGACTAGTCACTGCAACTAACCCATCAAAAATAACCAGGACAAGGAATTAGAGGCCCCTGATACAATCTGTATATTTATAGGAGGCTTCGCTTCAAAAAGGTAGCTCCAACCCCGGATCTCAAGACCTTTATTTGAACTCTTGGCTGCAGCATAATTGACAGAGAGAATTAAAGGGGATATGAAGACCTGGGACTGAACTTTTTCAATAGTCTCAGCTCAGCTCACATTGCTCATGATATTAGAGGCTGCTGTGATGATATTAAATGATGCCGCACTGACAGAGATTAACAGAGTATGCAATTAGATTTAAATGCTGTAATTGGAACATGCTGTTAAGTGCCTACCATCAGTCCTGGGTCTCCCCTTATGGCAAGTGAGTCTCTCCTTGGGTTGCTCTGTAAATTTAACACTCTCCTCACCAGCCACAAACCTTCTGCCACTTATGCCGAGAGAGTAAAGAGGCTTGACATTACTGCGAAGTTGTCATGGGTTACGCTGCACACTTCTACGCTACTTTATAGCTTCGAAATGCTTTCAAATCTAGTTAAATCGTTTGAGCCTTATCACAGCCTATGAAGAGAGGAAGACTGGTATTGCAGGGCTGCGGTTAACAACTGATGCATGTGAAAAGACCTGCCCACAGTCTACTAAGCTATTCTGTAGATGAATCATGAATCTAAACTAGATCTTTTGACTACAAGTTCCATGTGATTTCCATCATGTTATGTTGCCATTTGAAACTAATTATGCCCACTAAACACTTCTCTCAGGAGGTAACACCCCTCGGGATAAGCTACCATATTTTGATAACTGTTACTTACCCTCAGGCCCATCAGCCTCCGTCAGCAATATGACCTTTATTCATCACTGACAATACCACAGAGCGAGGCCAGTCCATCACCAATGTGCTTGTTGAATATCTACTATGTGTCAAGACATCAATAAGGACGTAAGACATAAAAAGAGGATCTTAAAATCTCATTGACTATTTCTGACTGTGTGACTCAGTTTGCCCATATATAAAGTATAAGAATAAAAATAACATTAATAGTGAAGATTTGCCAAGATATTTACTATGTGCTAGGCCTTTTATACATACTCTAACTCTTTGATTTCAAAAGTTGACTTTCAAACTTCCCATGTAACAGGATTCCAGAATGGTGCTACATGGGTACTGAGAAGTGGAGAGACGGTTCATTGGCTCAATAAGCCTCAGAGTCTGCTCTCCAAACTTCACCCAGAAAGAGAACCTGAAAATTCAAGGTTTGTTTGTTCATAGATTTTGTAGGTATTAGGTTTCTTAAAAATACACACACACACACACACACACACACACACACACACACACACGGTCAAGATTCAAAAAAGTAGAAAAATACGTTAAATGAAAAGTTTTTCCTATTCAAATTCCCCAGCTACACAGTACACTTTTCTCCAACAGAAAAAGCAAAACAAAGTAACAGCAGAAGTTATCAGAATCATTAAATCAAGTTGTGTCCTTTCAGAGATATTTTAAATGACTATAGAAGCAAATATGAGTATCTGTTCATTTTTCCTTTCGTACCATACACACTCTTTTACACCTTGATTTTTCACTTAAAAATGCAACTTGAGGCTATTTCCATATTAGCTCCTAAAAAGATTCAGTTGTATAATTACATTTAAATAGTCTTTTGTTGATGAATATTTAGGTTATTTCCAATCCTTTACTATGAAGAATCATATTGCATTATGAAAAAATGACATATATGTCATTTTTCACCCAGGCAGATATATCTATAGTATAATTTCCTAGAAGTAGATTTATAGAGTCAAAGAATAGATGCACTTATTATTTTGTTTGTTATTGTCTAAATTGTACCAATTTGCTTTCCAACAAGAGCATATAGGAATGTTTCTACACAATCTTGGTAACATGAGGTATCATCAAACGTTTGAATTTTTGCTAATTTGGTAGGTGAAAATGGTATCTGGGTATAATTTTGATTTTCACTCCCCTATTATATAACAAGTCAGTGACTTTCCCCTTTGTGGATTTTCCTTTCCTGTGACCTGTCTATGCATACCTTTTGCCTATTTTTCTAGTGAGTCGTTGATCTTTTCTATATTGATTTGTAGGTATTTATATATTAGAAAAATTAGCCCTTTGTCTGTGGTAAGCTGCAGATATTTTGTCCAGGGTCATTGTCTTTTGGTTCTGCATATAGCCTTTTTTCATACAGATTTTTTAAATACATAAAACGAGATACATCAATTTTTTTCTCTTCTGGTTTTTGCGTTTTATATAATAATTGAAAATATTTTTCCCATTCTGGGGTGATAAAGTAATTCTCACAAGATTTCTTCTACTACTGCTATGATTTCATTTTTTACTTTTAAATCTTTGATCCACTTGGAATTCATCTCAGTGTACACTGGGAATGTGAATGTAATTATTTCACAATTATGGCTACCCAGTTATTACTAGTATGAACTAGTCTGTTCCCTGTCCCCTACACACACACACGCACACACACTGATTAGAGTGGCTAACTTATTATATCCTAATTTCTATGTATATTTGTATTCCATATATATTTGAATTTTCTGTTCTTTTTCATTGGTCTTATTTATCAGCCAATACCTCAGTGATTTATTGAAGTTTTATGATATGCTTTAATATTTTCTAGAACAGTTACTCTCTCATTGCTTCTCTTTTTTTTTATTTTCCTAGATATTCTTATTTGTTTCTTTTTCCATAAAAACTTTTTAAAAGCCTTTTGGATTTTTTTATAATTGTATTCAATTTATAAATTTATGTAGGGAAGAATTACATCTTTATTAGGTTGAGTCTTCCTGTCCAAGAACTAATTTAGCATATGCCTTTCTATTTGTTCAGCTCTTCTCCAATAGAATTTCAGAAGTGTGTGTGTGTGTGTGTGTGTGTGTCTGTGTGTGTGTGTCTGTGTGTGTGTGTCTGTGTGTGTGTGTGAGAGAGAGAGGTACATATAGACATGTGTAACACACATTTCATTTATACATATATGTAATGTATTACATATACATATATAATTTGTATGTACATAAGATATATGTGATGTTGCATTAATCAATTTCCTTTCATTTTTTTCTGGAGAATGATCATATTAATATGAAAAATTTTAATAAATGTCTATGTATTGATTCATTCTTATATTCCTGGAATAACTCCTCTTTTTCATGTCTACTCTTTTTTAATATACTGCTGGATTCTGCTAGCTAATGTTATATTTGGAACTTTTGCATCTGGATTGCAAGCAGTTTTTTAAGTGTGAAAATATTGATGAGATGATTCTTTAAGATCCCTGTAAGTTCTAATATCCATTGAGTAAAATCTAAAAAACAGTATGAAAACAATGAAGTGTCACACAGTTTGGTATTGACCATAAGAGAAAAAAGAAATAAAAGACTTTTTTCAGTCTCTGTGCTTACTACTGTATTCAGCATAAGTGGTGGACAAACAGTGTTTGTTAAATAAGTAAATGAATGAACAGATATTTATTGAACATTAGAAGGCACATGAAACAGTGCAAGATACAATAATTACATAGCAGTTCCCCAAGACTAATGTGATAGACTAGAAAGACCATGAAATTTGGACCCAAGCATACCTACTACAATCTCATCCCAGCTCTGCCTCCCTGATAAGTCTTAGATCTGACACTTAACACAATTTCCTCATCTGTAAAATGGAGACAATGGTGTATAGCATGTAGATTATAGTGAACATTAAGTGAGATGGTCTACGGAACAAGCAAGCATATTGATGGGTAAACAGTGGATTTTTCAAAAAATTACTTCCCTTCCCCACTCTTTCATCTCCCTCCTTGATTAAGAACATATACTCTAGAATATGGAATAAAGCAAGAACATACATATACACAAACTACAGGGGAAAAAGTGCTTAGGGCTGTATTAATACCAATGAGTTTAGAGCCAGACAGAACTGGGTTCTAACCTCAGGCTAGTCATGGTCTAACTGTGTGACCATGGGCATGTAATCCAAATCACTAAGTCTTAGTTTCCTTGTCTGTAAAATGGGAATAACACTACTTCATACAGTTGGTTTGACGACTAAGAGAGAAAATACAAATGAAGCACGTGATATAAAGCAGCAATGGTACCTCCAGTGTCCTTGCTCCTTCCTGAGAGCGGCACAGCTAACAACTGATGTAGGATTACCTACTGGCTGCCAAGAATTCTCCTCTCCAGTCAGACCTCCTCCTGCACAGTGGAGAATTCCAGCTGTCTGATCAGGAGACATGACAACAGGAAGCCCCGTCCCACTCTGCTTTCTTCCCTGACCTCCAATCCTCCCAGCCATGTGGATCCCTCATTGTGGTACTTAATCATATGCTGTCATATATGGTTACTCAACTTATTGGTGTGTTAAGTTCTACTCACTAAAGCACCCTGTCTCTCGCTGTTCTTTTAGTTCTCAAAGCAGCTCTGATTGGATTGAACCCAAAGTCAGCAAGCAATTAAATGCTATAAATCATGACATTTTAGGGTTGGAAGTTTACTGAAAGGTGTGATATGTGAGTCCTTTCAAATATAGTTGATTAACCTGTTTGAAAAACTGCACCGAAAGATTCTACTTCCCTCCACAACCTGTCTCACTGGAATAGTCCTTCTGCCCCCAGGTCTGTGCATGGCTCTACTTAATCCCTGGAACACTCTTCCTCACTCCCTCTCTTCACCTTTTTTAGTCCTAAAGTACTTAGAAATCTCAGATGACTTGTTTCTGCTTCTAAGAAGCCTTCCCTGACCCCTCAGACTAGATCAGTATCCCCCTAAAATGTACTATTATATCTGCCTACACTCTTCCTTTACTGCACTTTTCACAGTTAGTCCTTATTCACAATGCAATATATAGATGATGTATTAAAGAAATATATACTTGAAACCTATTTAATTTATTTTACTAACCAATGTCACCCAATAAATGTAATAAAAATTTAAAAAGGTAGAAAGAAAAATAAACATCTTTCTCACCTACTAGGCTATAAAATTAATAAGGCCTGAAGCAAGTATATTTTTGCACATCATATTATCACCAGCATCTGACCCTGCACCTGGTCCATAGTTGGTTTTTAATAAATGCTTGCTGAAATAATTAGTTAATGGATTAAACAACTGCTAAATGCTTCCTAGTAAGGCTATATTTTTACACTCTCTGTATCATTGGATCACTACCTCAGCTTAATCACAAGGTAAGTTTCATTCCCTTTTCCCCCTTTCCAAATATCTTACCTTAATGGTCAGCTTACCACTAAGTATCTCCCATCTGATCCACTACTAGGAAGAAATCTGTCTTTCCCTTCTCTTCCAGGTAAGCAGTCTACCCACTCCCATTCCCACATCACCTACACATGACACCAGTCACTCAAAAAGATGCACATATACTAAGAGTTTCCTCTGCAAACAGCAGACTTTGTATGTGGTTTCTGTATGATGTAAACACATTTTCCACATTTAAGTGAAATATGTATTAAACAATGATAAATGCTAGGGTTTTGTGCAAAGCTCAGAATTTCAGACCCATTGCATTTAGACCCATTCCTCACCATTCCCCTGCTCTGTTTCACAGAGGGGAATCACCTCTGCAGCCTGCAACTGCCAGGAAAGGTACTGACAAAACTAGAAGGCAAAAGGAAGGAGGAGGCCAGAGTGTCCCCCCACCTCTGCAGCTGAAGAGCTGCATTATTTCCATAGCTACAGATCCCATATGACAGGCTTGCCATGGTCAAGCTCACCCTGGTGACCTCTGCCCCTGGGCTCCAGAAACAACTGCCTTCCTTGGTCCCTCTAAATGAGAGGGCGTAGGGGATTCCTGCTGCTGCAGATCTTTGGGTTGCCTTATTATCCCTTGCTGGTTTCTCATCTTTTCTGTCACCTGTATAACCAATTCCCTACATTAATTTCTCTCTAAGTGGTTTTCAGATGACTGCAGAAAACTAGAGCAACTATTTTCTATATTGCCGGTTCACTTTGTGTTTATTTGGGTGCCTTTCATTCCCATTTTAGGATGCAGGCACCAAGTATTATGCATGCATCACCACACCAACTCCCAAAGCACCTTCTACACATTAAAACTTCCATAAATATTTGTTGAATGAGTGAATGAATGAATGAACTGAACCTTGGGAGCTGTCATATCTTAAGTGTTTAAAGCTTCTATGTATATCATACAGTTGTTATACATTAATTAGAATCAGTTGATAGCTACCTTTCTCAAAAACATACAAATCTGGAAGTAATGTAATTAATTCAAAATTGCATAAGCAATCATTGTGCGCTCACTTTTCCATCAATCAAGGCATAATTACTTAGCTGTGCTAAAGCTCAAAAGGGGTTTGTATAGCCTTTAGTGGCACTTATATAGCATATGACAACTCAGGAATCAGTAGAGCATTGTCAAAAGCACTAAACAATTAAGGCTGCTTAAACATCAGGCTGAAAGAAAGGTCTATTCCTTCTCAGACACTGCTATAATTTTCCTTACAGAAATTCTTAAACAGATTACCAGATCTTCTATTATGATGCAATTTCACACACAACAACAACAACAACAAAATAACAAAAAAATATATAAACAGTTAGATATATAGATAGATAATAGATTAGATAGATAGATAGATAGACAGACAGACAGACAGACAGACAGACAGACAGACAGACAGATAGAGAGGATAATATATACATGTGTAGAACAAGATAAGAGGGAGAAGGAGATCCAAGATGGCAGAGCAGATAAACATTGTGCCTGCATCCTTCTGTGAACACATTAAAATTACAACTAAACTATAAAACAATCAACCTGGAGAACCATCTAAAGTCTAGCCAAACAGAAGTCCTATGACTAAAAATATAAAGAAAAGGCCACATCGAGATTGGTAGGAGGGGTGGAAACATGGAACGGGCCCCAAACCTCCCTGTGACGGTTGAGAATCAGGAGGGGTATCTCAGCCACGGAGGTTCCCTGGAGGAGCGAGGGACCCTGGCTCTCCACACCAGGCTCCCCAGCCTGGAGTATTTGTGCTGGGAAGAGGAGCCCCCAAAACATCTGGCTATGAAAATCAGTGGGGTTCTGACCATCTAGGGGGGGTGAAAGGCTGCAGGAAACCTATACGTCCTCTTAAACAGCCCGCACACAGACTCACTCACTCACAGGCACTCACCTTGAGCTCTGGCAGAGGGACAGTGACTTGGGAGGTGTTGGAGACATATGGGGCGGCAGACTGTGGTGTGTGGATTGTGAGGGAGAACTGGAGGACAGCCGGCATTTTCCCTGTATCAGGTCCTCTTCTCCTGCATCAGGCAGACGGTGCCATTTCCCTGTGTTGAGCCCACCCCCACCATGGCCCAATCTGAATCTGGTTGGCCTGGTGAGCTCTACTGCTCTGCCCTGCTGACTCACTGGGACTGCACCCCACCAAACTCCCCCAATGCTGGAGGCAATTTCTCCATGAGCAGCCAGCCCCACCAGCATTTCACTCTGTATTAAAAAAAGTCTATAGGAGTCTGGCAGGCCCCCAGTGGGCTGCAACTGGCCTCGGTGTCCTCTGAGACTTTTGCTGAGTAGCTGCATGCTTAGCACTGGCAATAAACCAGAATTTACATTAACCTGGTAACCATAACTCTTCCTACTCTAATGACTCCCTGAGACCCTGCCTCACCCAACTTTCACACTGCATGAGGCTCCATCAGCAGCTGAACCTAAAGGGAGCTGCCAGGTATCAGCTGGCCTTGGGGTGTCCTGGCTTTTTGTGGAGCTACCCCAGGCCTGATACTGGTGGCAGATATCCTCAGTATGTAGCGTGGCCTCTCCCACACTCCTTCAGGTTTAACACAGGCAGCAAACAACCGTGGATCACTTTGTATCTCCTATCAGGTAGTCCCTGAACAGTCGCAGGCAGAGGGTGACCTGGGCCTGCACCAGAGCCCCTTCCAAGAGGCCCTAGAACAAACATATTTAAAGGTTGGCTTCAGACCACAGCAGACCACTGCCCAATTAGCCCCAACAAGTGGCACATACAAAGGGTGGTCTCAACAGGCACCAGAGCCCACTGGGAAGAACCCCACTCAGTGGGGTAAGCCCCCTACATAGCAGCCCATAAACTGTGGATATGGCCAAACCCCACAACCAGACAGCCTAAGGGTCAATCCCACCCACTGATATTCCAATAGCAATCAAGGTTCAATTATAACAGGAGAGCACACAAGGGACACTCCTGGAACACCCAGAGCAGGTGACCAGAGAGAGTGTATCAATGGGTCCCACAGGACACCTACAATATAAGGCCACATGGCCAAGACTGTGAGACATAGCAGATCTACCTAATATATAGAAACAAACACAGAGAGAGAGCCAAAACGAGGAAACAAAGAAATGTGTCACAAATAAAAGAATAGGAGAAAAATCCAGAAAAATAACTAAACGAAATGAAGGTAAGTAACCTACCAGAGACAGAGTTCAAAACAATGGTTATAAAAATGCTCAAGAAACTTAGTGAGAACTTCAACAAAGACATAGCAAGCATAAAGAAAGGACATAGAGACCATAAAAATGAACCAGTCAGAAATGAAGAATACAGTAACTGAAATGAAGAATGCACTAGAAGGAATCACCAGCAGACTAGATGAAGCAGAGGATTGAATCAGTGATTTTGTAGACAAGGTAGAAAAAACACCCAATTGGAACAGCAAAAAGAAAAAAGAATCCAAAAAAATAAGGAGAGTTTAAGAGACCTTTGGGACAACATCAAGTGTAACAACATTCTCATGGAGTACCAGAAGGAGAAGAGAGAAATCACGAGTCTGAGAACCTGTCTGAAGAAATAAGGACTGAAAACTTTCCTAATCTGGTGAAGGAAATAGACATGCAAGTCCAAGAATCACAGAAGTCCCAAACATGATGAACCCAAACACTCCCACACCAAGACACATTATAATGAAAATGGTGAAGGTTAAAGACAAAGAGAATCCTAAAAACAGCAAGAGGAAGGCAACTAGTAACTTATAAGGGAGCCCCCATAATACTGTCAGCTGATTTCTCAACAGAAACTTTGTAGGTCAAAAGGCATTGCCACAAAATACTCAACGTGATGAAAAGCAAGGACCTACAATGAAGACTACTCTACCCCGCAAGGCTATCATTTAAAATCGAAGGACAAATAAAGAGCTTTCCAGACAAGAAAAAGCTAAAGGAGTTCATTACCACCAAAGCAGTATTACAAGGAATGTTAGAGGGACTTTTTTTAATTGGAAACAAAAATCAAAATTATGAATAATAAAATGGCAATAGCTACATATCTATCAACAATTACTTTCAATGTAAATTGATTAAATGCCCTGATCAAAAGACATAGGAAACCAAATGGATAAGAAAACAAAACTCTTATATATGCTGCCAAAAGAGACTCACTTCAGATTGAAAGACTCACACATACAGAAAGTAAAAGCATGGAAAAAGATAGTTCATGAAAATAGAAATGAAGTAAACCAAAAAAATCTAGCATAGCAATACTTATACCTGACAAAATAGACTTTAAAACAAAGGCTATAAGAAAACACAATAAAATACCCAATAATCCTGCTTTAGGCTATTTATCCGAAGAAACCAAAATGTTTCTTCAAGGGGACATGTGCATTCATATGTTCATTGCAGCATTGTTTACAATAGCCAGGATGTGGAGGCAGCCTGGATGTCCATCAATGGATGAATAGATAAAGAAGAGGTGGTACATATATATGAGGTGTTATCAAAAAATACAGTGAATGCCGCTGCTGAGTGCCATCCAGCAGAAAGGCAGGGATCTTCAATATGGGAGGCAGTGCAGCGAACTTTAGTAACAGTGTGTGACAAGTTTCAACTTGTTCAGTGCAGTCATTTAGGTGTGAGCTACATTTGAGAGAAAGTGTGTTTTAAAGTGTGTCATAAATCATGAATCACGAACAACACATTAACATTAAATGGGCAAACGGTTTCATCATCCATCATGACAATGCTCTGTGTTACACATCGCTTCTGGTATACGTCAATTTCTGTCACCATCTGGCACTGTGAGACTTCTGGCTCTTCCCCAAAGTCAAAATGACCATGAAGGTAAACACTTTGAATCAATTCAGGACATCAAGGCAGTCACAACAGCACAACGAAAGACACTCATGAAAGAGGACTTCCAGAATTGTTTCAGAAAGTGGCAAGAACAATGGGGTAAGTGTGTTCAAAGAGAGAGGGAGTATTTTGAGGTGGATTAATGGCAATGTGTCTTTTACTGTAATATTATTTTTAATTTAAACATTTACCATATTTGTTGATCACACCTTGTACAACGGAACAATGAAATATTACTCAGCCATGAAAGGGAATGGATTCTTGCCACCTGTGGCGGCATGGATGGACCGGGAAAGTGCTGTGCTGAGTGGAGTGTATCAGACAGAGGAAGACAGATGCAATGTGATTTTGCTATATGTGGAGTCTAAGAACAAAATTAGCAAATGAAATGGAAACAAACTCAGAGACACGGAGAACGTTTTGATGGTTGCCAGATGGAAGGCAGCTTGAGGGTATGGGTGAAATAAGAGGAAGGGATTAAGGAGTACAATTTGGTTATTACAAAGTAGTCATGGGGATGTAGGATATAGCTTAAGGAACATGGTCACTAATATTGTAATAACTATGTATGGTGTCAGATGGGTACTAGATTTGTCAGGATGATAGATGGGAGGGGGTTGGGGCAGGGTGAAAACATGAAGGGATTAAGAAGAGTACAAATTGGTAGTGACAAAACAGTAATGGGATGTAAAGTAAAGTATAGGGAATATAGTCAATGATATGGTAATAACTACATATGGTGCCAGGTGGGTACTAGACTAGTCAGGGAGATCACTTCTTAAATTATATAAATTTCTAACCACTATGCTGTACAGCTGAAGTTAATATAAAATAATAATGAATATCAACTGTAATTGAAAAATTTTTAAAAGGGAGAGAAAGGTGAAGGGGAATAAGAGGTTCAAATTTCCAAGTATAAAACAAATAAGTTGTGGGGATATAATGTACAGCATGAGGGAATATAGTCAATAATATTGCGATAGCGTGGTATGGTGTTAGATGGTTACTGGGCGTATGGTGATCACTTCTTTAGGTATATAAATGTCACATAACTATAGTGTACCCCTGAAACTAATATAATATTGTATGTTAGCTATATTTTTAATAAAAATCTTTTTTAAAAAGAGAAAAGACGTAGAAGGGAAAGAGGGATTTAATAGTCCCATAACTTAGTTTATGTTCCCTAGCAAAAGCATAACTGAGAGGAGAACTTATGTGCAAATAATTTGCTTAAGAGGTTGTTATGGGTTGAATGATGTTCCCCCAAAATCCACACGTTGAAGTCCTAACCACCAGTACCTCAGAATGTGACTCTATTTGGACATAGGGCGTTTAAAAGAGGTGATTAAGGTTATGTGAAGTCATTAGTGTGGACCCTAATCCAATATTTCTGGTCTTCTAATAAGAAAAGATTAGGACATGACAGAGAAAAGACCATGTAAAGACAGAGAGAGAAGATAGCTACCTACAAGCCAAAGAGAGAGGCCTCAGAAAAAATCAACCCTAACAACACCTTGATCTTGGACTTCTAGCCTCCATAACTGTGAGAAAATACAGCGTTGTTGTTTAAGCCACCCAGTTTGTGGTATTTCTTATGGCAGCCCTAGAAAAGTAACACCAAGGTATTCCTAGGGAGCAAGAGTGAAGTTCAAGAGAACATAAGGAAATGTGGGAAAAGCAGTGTATATTCCCCGTTCCAGCATCCATTCCTTGTATTACCTGGTTCAGATCTCCTTGTCATCATATAGTCACTCATTTAATAAACATTTATTGAAACATCAGTTAAGTACCAGGCACTGTACCTGGCCTTACGGACACAGCAGAATAAAAAACAAAAAGGCAACCCTTGTTCTCATGGTTGGAACTTAGCTACAAGGTCCAGCTTACGATTCTGGAGGCTCTGTCCTCAAGGCATGTCCAGGCAGCAGCATGGCTCTTCCATCAGACCACACAGGACTCACTGGCCCCAGAACTCTCACATCCCATCCACAGCCTAACTGTGGCCCTCCTTCCAGAATTCTCTGGCTTCCTGTGCATTTAGATTCCTTCTGCATTATTTTTCCAGGACCTTCATGAATATTTTTTTAAAAATCTAAATCATGTATTACCATAAGTAATACTGATGCTTCCCACACTGGTAAATTTTCACAGCATCGAGCAGCAGCAGGAAATATCTTCCATTTTAGTTTTTCAGTATTGTGTCTGTGTGTTAAGGATCTTTTAGGCCAGTCTCTAACCAGAACTAATTACTTCAAAGTGAGCAGGTGAGTGGGTAATATAACGTCAATCATTTCTGATATTGCTGATAGCAATTAAGAATGTTCTCTAACCCTCAGAAAAGGCATAGGCTTGTTAATGCCAGGAAGTAAAGATTCTATAAGCACTGGCTTAGCCCAACCCTATGTTTAACAGATGAAAAACTGGCAATGTGGCATGGTAGTAAAAGCCTGGATTTAAGGCCACAGAGATCTGGGTCCAAATACTTACTCAGCAACTAATTCCCCACGTGACCTTGACCAAGTCACTTCACCTCTCTGAGCCGAGGTGCTTCCTCTATAAAATAGAGCCAACACCTCCCTCATAAAGTTTCCATCACCTTTGTGAGGAGGTCTCTCCTATCTAGGCCATGTTACTAAAACCATAATCCCATCCTCCCAACACTCCCTATCTTTCTTCCCTGATTTTTCTCCTTAACACTTTACACTATCTGTAACTCCATATATATCTACTTCATTATTTCTCTTTTCACTTATGTGGCTACCACTAGACTATAAACTCCAAAAGAACAAAGATTCTTGACTTTTATTTATTGCTATATCCTTAACACTTAGTGAGAATTCAAAAAGTATTTGTTGAATGAATCAGTGAATGAATGGATGAATGAATGAATGAAATATTAAAAGGTACTATTAAATATTAGCTGAATGAAGCAAATGGCCACAGTCTAGCTCAAATAGCTGGCAGAATGATACCAGTACCAAACAGAGACACTACCAAGAAGCTGTGGCTTTTCCCTGTGAAGAAGACTAAGATTTGGCTGGGGCCTGACCGCAAAGTGCTTTTTTAACTAGATGAGTATTTTCCCCCTGGAATCCTAAATTTCTCCCAAGTACCCAGTTGGCTGGTAGGCAGCCCTACTTAATAACAACCCTTGACCCTTGAAGAATGGTTTACTTTGCTCAAAACACTTTCAGATACACATTCTATTAAGGCTCCGTATCTTTGCTGCAGAAGGTTCTTCTCACCACTGCTATCTTGTGTGTTAGTAAGGAGACAAAGCTTACAACAGAGAGCAATGTCTCAAAGAGAAATGAAGCCAGGAAATGAGAGAAAATGTGCAATAGTGGACTGGGAGTAAAGCCAAAAAAATATCAGTCTGTTACTGTTAATATGACCTCACTTTTAACCCTCAAACTGAAGTGGTGTGGATATAGCACAGGTTGCACAGAGATGGCACAGTGAGGGAAGAAGGGGACATTTTCTAGCCATATCCACCAGCTAACTGAAGACTGGCACTCACAGAAGTTCTGAGCAAATGGTCCTCACAACCCAACAGGAGTTGAACGAGTATTTCTCTAGCGAATAGCTGAATGGATAACTGAATGAAATATATGTTTGTTTTCATTCGTAAGTATGTATTAAGCACCTCCGTTGTGCCAGGTTCTGTGGTGGACACCAGAAGCACAAAGATGAATGAGAGAGACATCAGAGGGCTTGGGTTGCACCAGTGACTATCAAACATTTTTTAGATTTGGAATCTTCCTTCAAAAGAACAGAAGCCCAGTATGCAAAACCGTTCAAAGGTGAGATGCTCCAAATGGAAAAGGGGTTTTGTGTGGCGTGGGAGGGAAGGAGAGGGCAAAAGGGGTCTTTGTGCCTGTGGGGTTCCTGAGGAATCTCTGTGGCTTCCCAGAGCACGTTTGAAAACTTTGACCTGGATGAGCACTCAGGTGCCTCTCTGGCAGAGATGCTAGCATTCTGCAGGTTGTACATCAAGCCCATTATAAGACAGAAGGGCTCTGAGGGGTCAAGGACAAAGGGGGAAAAGTTCAGAACTGAGTGTCCTCCACAGAGGATGCTCCTATAGGGTTCCTTGGCAACCAGGAGTTTGTGAAAGCCAAGGTTTGGGGGCAGGAGATTGTCATGGACCATTAGTCATTTATGTTGGCTATTCAGCATGGATCTTTGCGAAGGATAAATATGCTTCTTTTTATAGAGGCAGGAATGCTAGATGCTTGCTTTCCTTTGCTCATTTTCATCTAAGGCACAGGTATGAACCAAGGTCTAGGGACATAAATAGGTGTATCTCCTTCTCTTCTCTTCTCTTCTCTTCTCTTCTCTTCTCTTCTCTTCTCTTCTCTTCTCTTCTCTTCTCCTGTCTTGTTTCTCTTCCCCTCTCCTCCCCTCCCCTCCCATCCCATCTCATCCCATTCCCTTCTCTCACCTCCTCTCCTTTTCTCTCTTTCCTTGCTTCTCCTTAATGGCACTTCAGTGTCTGGAATTGGAGGTCAGACCTCAACACAGTCAAGTGGTGTTGGGGCTTACATAGCACTTTCCTCATCAAATCAGTTCTACTGAAAGCCTCACCTCAAGCCTACTCTACAGCACTGAACACTTCAGTTGACACAGGCTACCAAATGGGAGTGAGGTCACATGGCAGACTGGGAGAGAGGCACACTTCTCCTTCAGAAGCTCACCTCCAGTGAAGCCAGAAACTGCCTAAAATGGGGCTGCATAAGGAAAAAGTCTGAAGAGTTTCCAATTATATCATCTTCAAAGAGTTCTGAATTCTCTCCCTTTTAAAACACAGCTTTAAAAAGTTAAAAAGCCTTCCTACCCTTGAGCCTATGTATTTACCTTTTGGTAAATGTCAGCCAAAGACAATGGTTTCTTTCCGCTTAGAACTTTGGGTGATCTAAGAGTCAGATGTTCTGAGAAGCCATTTTTCATTTAGGGAACTCTAAAGAGGAATCCAGGTGGCCTTCAGCCTGATAGCCAAGTTGTTGACAAAGCACCAGAGTTTCTGATATTTCCTGGAGACCAATCCATATTGTTTTAACAGGATTTCATTGCATTGAACTTGATATTCCCTCCAAAACCATTAATCCAGTCTCAGCTACTTCTGTTGGTCAGAAATGACTTGGCAGTTGTACTTAGAGAAATCCAGAGAGAGAGAAAAAAATTCTCTTGTGTTAATTAAACAAATGGTGACCAGGAAATACAGTCCTAGTTAGGGAATGAGGAGTTAGGAAACAGGGGGTTCTTATTCTGAACTTGCCAATTTTCAGTTTTGTGAACTTGGTGTCCTCTATCTATGAAACAGGGAAAGTGTACTTCATAAGACTTCTGTGGAGATTAAATAAGAATATACATATTATAAATATATTACTCAATGGAGTTTAGCTTCTATTGCTATTTCTTTGTTGTTGTTGTTGCTGCTGCTGCTGTTATAGAGTCAGAAGCCAGTGTGACCAGAAATGCTGGAGAAAGTATGCAGATGGGAAATAAAAGGAGCTGGGATGATGGGAAAGAAAGAGAACTTTGGAGTCAGATGGTTCTGCTTCCTACCAGCCATGTGATCACAGACAATCTATTTCAGCTTTCTAAAACTCCAATTTCTTATCTGTACTGTAGGGATAAAATTATGGGGTTAAATGATATGATGAATATAAAAGCCCTGAGTATGATGCCTAGTTCATAGAATGAACTCAATCGTGGTTAATTTCCTTGCATTTCCCCCTTTTCAATGAAAGGGGAAGCTTTTTCACTTACAGAGAAATAAACCAAGGGTCAATAAATACAGCCAGCAGACCAAATGAGTCTGCCACCTGTTTTTATAAATAAAGTTTTATTGGAATACAGCCATGCTCATTTGTTTACTATTATCTATGACTTTGTTAGCTGCTACAGAGACCATATGGCCCACAAAGCCTAAAATATTTACTATCTGACCCTTTACAGAAAATGTTTATTTACCCCTGATCTAAGCTAGATAAGTCCAAACTCCATATTTACAGCTTTGGGTCAGAGTTCTATTGTCACATATAATCTGATCATTGCCCATGCATGATCAGTCCTTCAGTCCCCCTTTTGATCATCCTTTCACCTGCAAGGGGTTGATCGATCCAAGAAGACCAGAGATACAGATCTTCTTGATGGAGGATTGCCCAGTTGTCTCCATAGCCAACTGTACCAAACAATGTTTTTGACCTTTTTATTGTTATATCATCACAGCGACCATTTGATGGGAGAGCTGCTGCACAGAAGCATTTACAACTCTATGTAGAATATAATGGACCTGTATTACAACTGTTATGACTAAAACAAGAACAATTAAAGGTCCCTTTAAGATGATTGGAATCAGGAATTCCAATTGCTTGTTTCTGGCAAAGAGAACAAATCCGATGGCCAGGAGGTTCAGCCTTAGAGGGTCAAGTCACTTTTTCTTTAAGGTGAAATATAATCTACTCTATCTTGCCTGTTTCATTGATCTAAGTAAGCAAGGACTATTAAAAATGATACAAACACCATCATGACTAGCCAACCAAAAATCTAGAGCAATGCAATTGTCCATCACTACTCATGCCAACAAGTTGAGACTGGTCTGTGATCTGTCTAGGGCAAAAGTGGTACCATTTCTTCTAGAATTAGCGATATGTTTCTTGAAGTCTTTTCTATTTGACTGGAAACATAGCTGGTATTGTTCACATAAATAATGAGTAAGTAATTCCCAAGGAAGATGTAGACCAAAGGTGGCAGGATTTAATGTAGAAAGATGCATATCTGCCAGGAATTGATAAAGTTGGCTATTTATATTTATAGTTAATTTACCTTGCATGTTCAAGACTAGGGCAGAATATTGAGCTCTTTTTCATTCCCTGAAGAACTGTCATTGATTTGAACTGAGAAATTTTCCTTGTTGTTTTTCTTTTCCAAGATGGGAAAACATTTTTTCCATTGTTCCTTTTGTTTACAAATTCTATAGGAATCCTTGTCAATAAGTCATCTGTTAGGCAGTGGCCCACCCAATTGTTTGATCTGCTGGGTCATATGTTTATTTGGAGTAAAGTCTCATTTTTGTGCTAGAGCCCTTTCAAAAAGTTGTACCAGTTCTTACAGTTCAGGTAAAAGAGATATTTCCCATTCTAATTTGTTTTCTTAGTAGGTCTCCAATGAAAGAGCCACTGTTACGTCTGCGTCTTCTTTAACTCACAAATGTTGCCACAAGTTATTTTCTGGTCTATCCCAAAATCTCCTATAGTTTCGTCTTTTCTGTTTGTATGATTAAATTATGATCCAATCAATTTTAGTGGAAATGTTTAAGGTACAATTTTTAGGAGACTTTTCAGGCCTTTCTTTGACCATCAGGTTTATTGTGGAAAGCGAGATTCTACAGGGCCTTTTCTGGGTCAGTCCAATTCCTTTTTCCATCCAGCACTTAGCATCTAAAGTTCCAACCAACATGTGTGAAAGTGATATAAGTCGGATAACCCTGGGCTGTATGCACTGAAAACAATTCTAAATTCTTCTGTGAATAGTTACTGGTCATTTCTGGGTTTAGGAAAATAATTATTGTTTTGAATTCTGGTTGGGTTTATGGTTTCAGTTCTACTATAGCCTGCATATTTGGCTCATGGGAAGGATGGATGTTTAGAGGTAATTAACATTTTGAGGTCCTCAAAAGAGTCTTTGGGAAAAGGTAAGGCATCTTGTCAAGGTGAAAAGGTGAGAAGAGTCAGCAGACATGCAAAAGTAGACAGATCTGGAGAACAGAGAAAAGCAAAGCTGGATAGAGGCGGGTAACTGGGAGATCAGGAAGGGGATGATTTGCTAGAGAAAAGGAGTATAGTGTGCTGTTGCTTAAGTTTGTCAAATTACTCTTTCGCTTTCCTCAAAACATCTTTTAATAAAGAAGTTTTTTTAATCAGTATTTTATTTGAAGGCCTCTGTATACCAATCAAACAAAATGCTACCCATTGGGCCTGAGAAATCTTAATTCCTTTTATTTTCCAAAGCATCTCTCAAATAAACAATTTTGTTCAACTTCAGACATTCCCTAGAGTGGCCACTAAAAGCCCAAATCATCCTTTGTGAAGTTATGCCATTGAAAGAGATAAGTGGGGAAAAAATAGGATTGTAACGAGAATACATCTAAGACAGGAGTTTTTTCCAAGACTTGGAAAATATGTACACTTAAACAACCCCATGAGACCTGGCAATAGTTGAAAGTAATGCTTGTTTCAAAACCCTAATCTGACAGTTTGCTGCCTCCAAGTACAGGCAGCACCACCACCACCACCCCCCTCCCAGAAGGCAGGAGAAAAAAAAATTCAGAGAAAACCTAAGCTCTTAGGACAAAACAAATCTACATGGAAGGAGAATTTTACCCAATTTTATTAGTAACTCACAGCAAACTTCATATGGATGTTATTCTGGTGAGAACCGCAAACTCACCAGTCTGTGAGGGTGGCTCATACAACATGCCTAGAGGGCTTCTGTAAAGACACCAAAGAGAATAAGCAAAAGGGATGGAAAGGAATGCACTGATTTCACCAAGGATGCCGAGTGAATGGGAACTAACAATAAAACCCGGTTACTAAACTGAGACTAGATCACCAAGAAACTCAACACAAGAGTGTGGAGTTCACACTCAATGCGCATTTCCCTTGCAGGCATTGACTCTGAGCTGAGAGCAGCAAAGCACAGGGGCCTTAGTGGGTACCACACCTGGTCCATGGCTGTAGGCAGTACAAACCATATCTCAGTGAAACCTCCAGAAAAACTGTGGGACTAGACAAGATCACCCAGGTGAGAAGAAGCAGAAGGTATTTATTCAGACCTTGCTATATAGCAAGGAGTGAGTCACGTCACTTACTGTTTGGTAGAGACTGACAGGCAGGGTGGTGGGAAATCTTTTTAATGGGGAAAAGAGAAGGCTTCAGACATGCTTTCATTGGAGGTTGTTGGAAGGGGGAAGCTAGAACCAGGGTAACTAGAAGAAAGGCATCTTACTTCTAGTGGGATCAGTTTGGGGAGCATATTTGGTTTTTCTCTGGCTGGTCCTGAGCTGGAAGTGGGAGCACAGAACAGGGAATTTGGCAGTTGTGGGCCAACTCCTGGCAAATTGCTACAGAGGTGTGTGTTGCCCTTTCAGTCTGTTTGCTGCAAAGGTTGTAGGTCAGAGTTCTACTGGTATATATGGTCTGGCCATTGTCTATGTATATACTCAGTCTCTTAGTCTTTTAAATATTCTAGTTCATTTTCCTCTAAATGTCCCTGCTTGTTTTATGCATAATTGCAAAATTTTGGCACAATCTAAATATCTAGCACTAGGGGATTATTGGTGGCTCTTTAACTTCTACCATCTGATCCCCTACTGTTGGCCATTTAGAATTCCTGGCACCTCTTCCAAGTGGAGAGGGGGATGAGAAAGCAGATTCTGTGGGCTCTGCAAAAGGCTGGCTCCAGATTAAGTAAATTCTAGCCCAAGACACACTGGGTCTTCAGCAACACAGGCCAGTAAAAAGGCAAGGAAGAGAGGAATCAGCTGTATGGGAGTAAAGAATAACAAATGGCAGCAGTAACTAGTGTTTTTAAGTCACTGAATCTTCACATCTTACGGGATGCAGCTCCATTTCCATTTTACAGATGAGGAAACTGGAACAGAGAGGTTAATTTACCCGACATACACAACTAGTAAGTGGCAAAGCAGGATTCAAGCCCAGGCTGTTTCTTAAGAACCACATTTTTAGCTAACTGAACGAGGGAAAACTATGCCTGAGGGCAGCCAGAGCTGGATCCTGGAATGGCTCAGACAACTGGATGTGGAGTCATCCAGACTGAGTTCAAATCCCAGCTCTAGCACATACTGGCAGTGTGACCTTTAACAAGTTCCTTAACCCATCTGAGCTCTGAGTTCCTCATCTGAAAAGTGGGGAGCAAATAGCCAGAGCCAGATGAAATCTATCAAGCCTTCCAAGCAGCTATAGCTGATGCATCAAAACATCATTGAAAATAAAGTGAAGTAGGAGCAAAAAAGTATTTTCAAGAATTTCTTGCACAAAGAGGAGAGTACATGACTAGAAGGAATATTGTAATCAATAGCTGTGGGGTTGGCGGGAGTAATAATTCAGTAACAATAAATGGTTGCTAAACCACCTTCTAAGGACAGGTGTGTCTGCTTAACAGGACTTTTGTTTGGCAGAGTACTTTATGAAATTATGGGCCAGAGCTCAACCACTTGTAAAACAGAAGAATGACCGGAATGGCCAACAGGAATCCCCTTTATCTACTTCCCACATGCTACCCTCAACCTCTCTATAAGTGCCAGAGATTTAAAGATGATCAATTTGAAAGGGCACAAATTATTCAGAGGCCATGATGTCTGCATGCCTTGTTCTGGTTCAGTGAAGGCTCAAAAGGAACACTATAAAGATTAAATGATATTAAGTGGAACCACTCAGTTGCCAATATTTAACTGCTTTGACCTACAAAAATGGTTATTTGGTGTGGTTTAACATCATATAAAGCATTGAGAATACTTTAACCCAGGACCTGGCCCGAGGTAATTCTTTGGTAAATGATATCTAGTCTTATTATCAATTGCCAAGAAGAGGTCAGCTAATTCAGACATGCTTCTGGCAGGAAGCATTTTGGGTCCAATCTAATGAGTGAGGGATTCTCAAATTCCGGTGAATACTAGCACCATGGTTTGGAATTTAAGTCCATTTGAAGAAGAATGTCTATCCATGTGGTTTCTGACAGGACACAGCTCCCAGAAAGGGGTCCTAGCAAGAGTGAGGCTAGACTGTTGGAGTTTGCCAACCAGCAGACTGGGGTTCAGGGCTGTGCCTGCATTTCATCAAGAAACAGGAATGTACACTGGGGCACTGAGACAGAAGTCCAGGCCATGGACAAGTCCAACTTGAAAGGAAAAGGGAGAAATGGAAAAGGAATGCTTTGATTTCCCCTTCTGTTCTCAATCCTAAAATATTTTCCACAGTAAAATAGCTCAGGTGTAAGTTTCAAGGAAAGGAGCTATGAAGTGAGAGAATCTCATCCCCACCTTGGAGATACACAATGCACTCTCATCCAGTAACCTTCATTTGACAAACACTTATTCAGGGCTAAGAGATGCACATTAAAAAGTCTTACAATAGACAGCATGTGTAATTGTATTGCATTTCTCAACCATTAGGTAACATAATTTTCTTTCTTCATAAAATGCTTAATTCTGTGGAATCCAACTTTTCAGAAGATACTTAGAAACTGCTTCCCTGGCTTGTCCATTTTTATATGGATATTCTGTGTACTTAGCTCAACTGTGTATCCTCTATACTTAGCACAATGACTGGCATAGAGTTGAATTTAATAAAGTTCTTTTGAACTGTATCTGCAAAATTAAGAGTATCAACTATATCATTTCTCACATTCCTTTCTGCTTTCCACATCTGTGGCTCTGCGAGGCATAAATGTGCCTAGAAGTATAGAAACGACCATCACCAGCATCAAGGAGACAATGGTTAATAAGGATACTCCAGTTTCTTTCATTCAATGAATTTTTTTACCTTTACCAAAGGAGTAAAAGGGAATTAAAATAAGGAAGGTCAAGGAGAGCTTTCTGGAGGAGGTGAGCTCTGAAGAAAAAGTAGTGTTGACAAAAAGGAAGGGCTAGATCCAAAAAAAAAGAAAAAAAGCAAAGGAAGACAGATGATTCAGATCATTATGTTTATTTGTGCTTTTAATGGTCTTAAATTGTTTGAGATTCTTCCTATCAAATGGTGGGGTTTGTGTCCCTTCGCCTTGATTGCTTCTACCGATAGAGTATGTCAGAACTGATACTATGTGATTTCAGAGTCGAGGCCATAAATAGTCATGCAGCTTTACCTGGTTGTCATTGAACACTTATTCTCCTGATGCTTCTCCTAGGGAAAGTTTCTCTTAAAACCCAGCCACCATGCTGTGAGAAGCCTCAGCTACAGGGAAAGGCCCAAATATTAGTCCCAACAATTGAGTCACCCCGGCTATTCAAGTCCTGTCCAGCTGAGGCTTCAGCCATTGTGGAGCAGACAGATACCATTCCCAGGGTGCCTCGCCTGAATTTCCGACCCATAGAACCCAGACACAATTCATAGTGGTTGTTTTATATCACTAAATTTGGAGGTAGTCTGCATGCAATAATAGATAACTGGAGCAATTACGATCACTACAAGTACAAAATTAATATAAGCAAAAAGGAGAATCTATTGGCTCATTAATCTGGAGAGAGCAGGACGTAATCGGGCCTCAAGGAAAACAGTCCAGGAACTGACATTGTTGTTAGAACTGTCTCTCCACTTGTTGCCTCTGCTTCTCTCCCCATATTAGCAGGAAAGGAAACTTGTCCATCTCATGGTCAGTATTCATTTAAAGTTCCAGAGAAAAACATTATCCCAGGAGATACTATGCAAACTCCTGGATTAAAAACTAGGGTTAAAAGACTGGGGAGCTATGAATGGCCTAAGCCAGGGGGCAATTTCTCTGACTTAGGGTAGAATATACTTAGGGCAGCCTCCATCAGAGCACATTGTTAGAGCAAGAGAAATTTACCTCCAAAAGAAGTGGCTGTTCTATAGAGTCAAAGCAATTTGTATCAACTACAGTGGTTTAAAATATTATTTCAGGGGTACTTCCTAAAGCAGAATAGCTCCACTTAGTCACAGATGTGGTAAAATGAGAGGATCTTCCTAATTAATGATGGGCAAAAAAATCTTAAGCCCTCAAAAGACTCGGAAGAGTGTGCTTTGCTAACAGCTGCCAGATATTTTTAAATGAACTTGTAGTATGTGCTTTCACACTGGCAATTTCACTGAACCCTCACAACCATCCTAGGAGACAGGTACTGTCAATTCCTTGTTAAAATAAAGAAAACAGAACTCAATTAAAAATTACTTGCCCAACCAAGGTCATATGCTTCTAGGGGTCAGAATTTACATACAGACTGGTCTTCAGACCCTATATCCAATTCACATTAAGAGCATTGAAACCCCTGAACAGAAGGTTATTCACCCAACTGAAGAATAAAAAACTTACATTTGTATACATAAACTCTAAACATAAGTATCCTGAAGTGCTAGTTGTTCGAACGTCAATAAGGCAATAGCGGGTTAGGTCTTGAGACAGGCAGAAACATTAACCACAACCTAAGGGGCTTGTTTTCTCCATTGTCTAAGTGCCCTTGGACCTCAGACAAACCTCATTATTTCTTGGAAACATGTATTCCTCTGAGAGCCAGGGAAGGCGTGTGGTCCAGTAAATGCAATTAGCAGTCTCACCGCGCGTTTCCTCATCTGTTTTCTCCCAGAGAACAGCCATCAGAAAGCTCACATTTTCAAAACACACTCTTCCAAATGACCAGAGTCGCCAGCAGATTTTAAGTGGGTCTGAGATGTCTATCTAGGGAGCCTTTGTGAAATACGAAAATATTTATTAAGCATTTCCTATGAACAAGACTCTAGGCACAGAGGCATCCATGAATAAGAGAGAGAGAGAAAGAGAGAGACAGAGAGAGAATATAAAATATAAGATCCAGCAAGTTACGTAACCTCATCTACAATGTAGTATTAATACTAATACTATTAATATTTAACACACAAATTTATATCTCCAGCCAGCCACTCTTGTAGCTCCTTTACATGCAAATGCTCTCAGGTGTTTGCCAGGTGCCCAAGAATCAACACGACCAAAACTGCACTTATGACTCTCTCCCCCATTTCTGCACCGTCTCTCGTACTCTAGCTTTGTAAAAAGTTCCCAGAAAGTCCATTCCGACATTCCCATCAAATTGAAGAGCCTAAACATTAATATTAAAAGCACATCAAACACACCACTTTCTCAGTTCTGTGAACTCCAAATCCAAAACAGCTTTATGCTGGCAGAGGGGTGGGGACAAGTCTGTATTTTTAGTGTTACTCGCGCTTGGCTGCCTGCCCTCCAGGGACACCTGGTCTCTGGGGATGGTGTCTGAGACCCTGCAGCACTTACTGCAGTGGTCAGACCGTACACAAGGAGCAGCCTGACTTTGAGTGGCAAGAATCCTCTGAGGACAACCGCAGCAGAGAACAGGACCATGCAGGCCACAGCTCGGGATTTCTTATGTTTTCTCTGCAGGGCCATGGTAATCAGAACTAAGCTCTGATGTTATTTCGAGTCCCTTGGAATCATTGACTCAAACACAGTAGTGATTCTGAGTTGAAAAGAAAGGCATCATTGTCCTAAATAGAATTGGAAATCAGAAATGTTTCATTTGTACCTCCAAAAGGTATGGAACTAATCATGTTTATCAGTAGGTAGTGCTCTTGGGTAGTTCTTTTACTATATGCTGAGATCCTGGCGGCCAGGAATAATGTCAAAGCCATATCTGTTGCCCTCACAGATCTTAACACTGTCAGCACTCAGAATGTGTGAGTTTCGTCACTTTAGACAGTAAGCTTCCTGCAGACAGCCATGGATTTTCTATTTCTATCACTTCCATTATAAAATCAAGAGATACTTATTGAATAAAAGGTTCTGGGTTTCAGTCCATGGTTTTCAGTAATTAGATTTCGTTTGTACCTTTTATTCAATAGCTCATTGGAGTTGGTTTGGGTGGATAGTTCAGGTTGTCATGAATGAGTATAGGGCTGGTTTGCTTTTTGGCAACTATTTTGTGACTGAGGAAATTTAAATCTTAAAAAGTAATATGGGATTGTGCCCCATCTGGGCTAAGAGAGTGCATTTATTGTTATTCTTTAGGTAGATATGCCAGCATTAGAGGAGAAAGGGGAGCTAAGCTGCATGGAAACCATTCATTTCCTGCTGGTGTTGCAATTCCATAATAAGTGTCATACATGTGGGAGGGTCAAAGCCACAGCAAGAGGTTTGCTGGAAGCAGAGACAACATTTTGGGTTAAATTGGGATAGAGGTTGTCTCTTGCATGGTACTGGAATCAATTTGGCCTTGCTCTCTCTTATTTCCAGGGCTTGGGCACCTGTTTTATATTTGACTTTTCATAGCTATCCCACAGGCTCGCATACCACACAGGAGAAGTACAGGCGTGGTAGGTCTGTGGGTTGACTTTTTGTTTTGTTTTTTAAGTAAGATCCAAATGAATGGGGAATAGATGTTGGAGGAAAGTCTTAAAAGGCATGACTGTCTAAGATTTTGACTCTCTCCACAGATAGAACAATTCCACTCCAGATAAGTTTCCAGGGGATGGAAAGTGTTATCATACAAAGGCAAACCCTGTTAACAGGGATCTTTCGTCTACATCTTCTGTCCAGACTACCAGGGCCTCTTTATCTGATGTCTGTCTCTACATTTGAGGTATCAGTTAAATGGATGATGGTGGTGGCTTCGTCCACTCACAACTTCTTCATCCCTTAACCACTTTCTATTTTCTTCAGCTCATAACTCACACTGTTCTGATCTAAAGTGTTCTGGTCAATGGCTTAACTTTTCATGTTTGCATCCGGTCTCCTCTCCCCGTTTCCACAGTCTAGCACCCAGGCTACTCGGACCACATATTGGCTAGCTTCTCCCCACTGGCTTCCTTCCTTCTGACTGCCCTGGGTAACAGATTCCCAGCCCTGGGCCTTTTTACCACCCAGTGGAAAAGACCCCTGTCAATCTCATCCTTTGGTAGAGGCAAGGCCTGGACACACCCTTGAACTGTTGATGCTGCATCTGATAATATCACACGAAAATGTTTGCGGGTAAGAAAAAATCCATGAAAAGTAAATTAAAATGAAAGGAAATAGCTAAAAAAAAAAGGTCATAAAAATTATTAAAAACATATCAAGAGTTAAAAATCCACCTAATGGTTTTCTAAAATTACCAGTACTTCCCAGAAAATAGACATGGCATATTCATGCCCACTACATTCACCAAATATTTACATGTGTGTTGACCAACTTGATAACTCGGAGCCTCTTACACCCTCCAGAAGACATAAAGCATTTCCTCCTCTGAACAAAAGGTAAAGTGATAGCCTGAGTGAACAATTATCTGTAGAAACTAAGTAAGTACAGCAATCCCCAGAAGTACTATAAATTTTTTTTTTGGCTTAATTAGAGTTGTATCTAGCCTGTTCTGCAAATCAATCAAGGAAGGTAATGAAAGACTGAATGGATGAGGAGAAAAAGGAGATGTTGGAGAAAAGTCTGTTGGGAACATCACCCACCTCTGGAATTACCACAGAGTCTCCTTCCAGAATAAGAAAACATATATACCTCACAAACAGTCACTGAGAACCTTCTTTATGTCAGATACTCCATTTCGGAAGAAGCCAAACACAGCCCCTGACTTCAATGAGATGACGGTTGATAGGGTAGAAACAGAGATAATAATTTTAATATAATGTGACAAGCTCCAGATGCTAGAGGACCACTGCATGGGCATCAAGCCCGACCTGAATACTCAGAGGTTTCCTGAGGGACACACCTGAACTGAGCCTTGAAGGCCGAGTAAGAATTATTGAGATAGGCCTGAAACTACACAAAAGATTTTCATTAGTCCCTCATTAACTTCATAATAAGCCAACCCAGGGCACACATTCTGGAGAATGGAGACTTGGACACTCCTGTGATGAGTTTACAATCTGGCCATAGAGAGAAGACTTCTACATACACACGGAACAGTTATAGGCACCTCTCCAAGATTGTAAATACAGGCTAGATACTGTGGTTCCGACGGTGTGAATTCTAGTTTAGGGTTGAGAAGGGAGAAGAAGCAAAAGCCAAAAAGTCAAAGAAAATTATCTTTATCATTTTCATCAAGAATATCTCTGAGCATCACAGGGTGAGAAGCAGACTCCAAGAAATTTAACAAATTTAATCCTCTTAGAGAAAACTGAAGCAGCAGAAGACAAAATTCCTTGTCCAAGTTCACAGGACTGGGAAGTGGTTAGAGCAAGACTGAGCGTTCCTTGAAACTACATTCAGGTGAGTATTTCTTGTGCTAAGAATATAGTTAGTGGTCAGTAAATATTTGTTGCATTTATTAATATTCTCTGTAAGGTCATTTAAAGGCAATCCTAAAGCACTGATTTCCAGAGAGGAAACTGAAGATGAAGACATCACAATAGCTCAATGAAATAAAATAGACTCTGTCCCTCGAATTAATCACATATGTGGTGAGATTTCAGAGGCCAAACAAAACAGTTCACATATCCAATGGCATAATGAGTTCAACAACTATATTCTTGGATACTGTGAACTTCATCTCAGCAAATCTTTTCAAATTCCTACTGTGTGCCAAGCATTTGATTCACCTCTGAGGCTCAAAGATTAATAAATCAAGCCCTGAACTCAAGACAATACTAGAAAAGGAGTCAGTACATCCACCCATGATGTTTCCCCTATTTCATGGAAGTAAACATGAAATGTTAAGAGACCAAATGAGCTGGGCACTGAGTCTAACTTTAGTGGATCTGTGAAGGCTTTGTGTAAGTGAGAACGTTTAATCTTGGCCTTGAATTATAACTAAGTGTTCTGCAGGAGTCAGGGAAAGCCTAGGCAAAGGGAACAAAATGAGAAATCAGACAGAAGCAAGACGATATTGTTCACATCTGGGAATTGATCAGAGGTCTCGTGCAGCAAACCCAAGAGGAGTGCCTCCTATAAAAAGAGGTAGCTCAGAGACTGGGCCGGACTGGGAGGGGTGTTTACCCAGACGTATAAAAAGCCTACTTAGTCAGAAGATGAAGCTAAATCTATTAGAGCTGAGGTCATGTAGCAGACACTGGTGGAGCCCCAGCTTTAGCCCTTCATCATGTACCATTTCTGTACAAACGGGCCCAACTTCCAACTGCCATTGCCTATGACTCTCTCGCTGCTATAGCCCACTATGCCAGCATGCTGGGCAAGCCAGAGCAGTAGCGAATGGATGCCTCCTCTCCTCCTTCCCCAGGAAATGATTCACAGCAGATAAAGACCCCTCTTCACTGACCTCAGGTAGGGAAACCCCAAGACATGTGCTATTCAACAGGACCAGGCTCCAGCTGCCCGCATTTTAAACTAGTTTGATATTGACTCTCTATCAGCTTCCTTCTCTACCCTGACTTACTCCTCCACTCACTTACTGGGGGCTTCTAGGATCACCCTCAAAATACACCATTTACACCTGACTTAGTCTCAGAGTCTGCTTCTGAGAGAAAGCCAAAGTAAGACATTTCCAAGAAATGATCATTAATGACACACTAAGTCCTTATCAGGAAAATAAAACCAATGGCCAACTTTGATGATCAGGATAATGTTATAAAGAAGAAACAGAGGAGATAAGACAACAAGCAGTAAAGTGAGAAAAGGTACAAGATGTGGGCCAGCGAGGCAGTAGGCAGGGGTGCTGTGGAGTGATGGTTCAGAATCGATGGAGATGAGAATTTCACGTGCCAGTTACTTGATTCAAGGGCAAGCCTAATAGCTTAATGCGTACTTAATCATTTTGAGGAGTAATCATTTTGGGACCTCTTTGAGAAACTGATGAAAGCTTTGGACTTTCTATTCAGAAAAAAAAAAAAAAAAAAGTATACACAAACAATTCTGCTTATAACTTCAAGGGATTCCCAAACCCCAGATTAAGAACCCTTGATTAAAGGCTGTATGTGAGAGTGGACCTAAGGGCCACGATTGCCTGCAGAGTGCTTCAGCGTTTATTCCATGGGCGATGGGGAGCCAGCAAAGGCTTTTACTGTCAGTTCCCAAGTGGTTATAGTTTTCCATTCTAAATAGAACCCAAGAAATCTGGATGTTTTTAACAGACTGAAAGAGAGATTGGGGGAAAGAAGTGCATAGATAATTGAGCTCCTTTTTGGCCAGAATTGTTTTCTATCAGATGCACTGTAGGGCTTCAAAGGCTGCTGACTGCACAATCCAGGTGCCCCTTATGGATGCCATGGGGAGTCCACAGCCAAATGTTTTGGCCTCAAGAATTTCTGCCGCAGGATTGATGCTGAAGGGAGCTGAAAACAAACTCAGGGAAAGCACAACTATCTGTGTGACCACACATAAGAAGTCTGGGGTGAAAAGGTCCCTGTTGTTGCAGAGTGGACAGAAGGAAGAGGGAAGAGGGAGAGAGAGAGAGAGAGAGAGAGAGAGAGAGAGAGAGAGAGAGAGAGAGAAGAGGGGGAGAGAGAGAGAGAGAGAGAGAGAATCGAGGCTGAGAACAAAATAATCCATTTGGGGGGATAAACAGAGCTGGGAGGGCAAAGCAGAGAAAATATGAAGAATGACTTATCAGAAATATAATTGTGGGAAATAGAGACTGATTTAGTACAAATGAGAAAGATAAAGCAATAGAAAAAATGGCAGTCACTGTACTTGAATGATCTGGAATACTAATAGGGAGAAAGAAAAGTTAAATGTTTTTGTTTCTCCTGTCTATAAATAAATTTAAGGGTTAGCTATCATTTTTTGAGTATCTACTATATGGGAAAGCTACCATCAACATCACTACATGCAATATTCCTACAAGTGAGGTGTTATCCCATGTCGCAGGTGAGTACACTGTGAAACATAGAAGAAACTTGCGCAAGGACACCACATGAGCAGTGGTAGAGCCAGGGTTTGAACCCAGGCCTGTCTGACTTAGAACTGCACATGCTAGCTCCCGTTGCCCTCATCCCAGAGCTCAGATTTGTAGACCAAACATAACTGAAGCAAAGACAAATTACATGACATAGGCACCAAATCAAATATGAAGAATTGTCCATGTTGGGACTTTTATGGACTAAGAGGATGGGGCGGGAGGAGGTTGCTGTGGCTGGTCACCATGGTTATCTACATGATGACTTCTGAAACTTCCGTCACAATCCAAGCCACCTAGACCAGTGCAGTGCCACTGCAGTCAGGATAGGACCTGTGGGAAAAGGGGAGCCATGGTATGCTAGAGGCAGAAGGACCTCAGCCTGGGTCATCCAGACAGATGCCTTCCAGTTTCTGGAGTGGCCCGTTGTGTGGCAGAAAGAGTGTGGATGCTGAGCCAGGTGATGAAGGTGGGAGTCCTGCTGAGCCACCCACTACCTCAACAACCCACTGCACCTCTCACAGCCTCGGTTTCTTCATTGGTAATAACCAAAGCCCCTGTTTTTTCAGGGTGATTGTGATGACTGTATAAAATAATGAATGCATTGTGATTGGCACAGTACCTAGCACAAGTTCTCAAAAACTTAACAATTTTGCATTCCACCATCCTTTCTTTACTCTACTTTTCTATTTGAATCTCTTCTTTTCTGTGTTCCCTACAACTAAGGTCTGTTAGCATCCCAGGTATAGCTCTTTCCCTCATTTCACCTCAATACACGTATACTTGGTATCCGGTATAATTGCAAAATAGTTTTACTTGGAATTGTGCAATCTGCAAAACTCTTCCTCTTCTGTCACAGCCTCTATTCTTACCAGGAGCCTAGGAAGTGAGCAAACAGGAGTCATTACCCCTTTATAACGTATGTTGGAAACAGGCTCAGAGAGTAGATGTGATGTGCCCTAATCACACAGCACAGAGCAAAACAGGTACGGGTCAGGCAGACTTGAAGCAACAGAGCCAAACAATATATATATATATATATGCTGAGTTAGTCTGCTCTGGCTACTGTAATAAAATACCATAGACGGGTGGCTTCAACAATAGAAATTCATTTTGCACAGTTCTGGAGGGTGGGAAGTCCAAGGTCACTGTGCTGGCTGATTTGGTTTCTGTTGAGGGCTCTCTTCTTGGCTTGGAGACAGTCACTGTGTCCTCAAATGGCAGAGAAGGTGGAGGATGGTTCTCTGATGTCTCTTCTCATAAGAACATTAACCCTAGTGGATCAAGACCCTAGTGGACGTAAGACCCCACCCTTACGTCCTCACTCTATTGCCAAATACAGTCCTCTTGGGAATTGGGGCTTCAACATCTAAATTTTAGGAAGACACAAACATTTAGTCTGTAATAGGTAACTCAGACAAGTTATTTGACTTCTTTGGGCCTCTTTTCTTTATATTAAAAAAAAATTAAAGCAGTATGTCCTTGGATGAAGCTACAGCCAAGACCCCTTCTTGCTCAGATAGCCAAGGATTCTGCTCTAACTCCAAGTAGGGATTATCTACCAGAATCTTCTACTGGTCTACACACAGGGTCTTCTCAAACTTTGATTTCAAGCTGCCTCACAGGCAAGAGGGGTTGTATTTCCACGTTTAGTGAGTTTCCCTAACACAACTTTTATTCATTCAATCGCCAAACATTTGATGCATGTCAAGTACAATACTAGATGCTGAGGATATAACTTCAAATAAGAAAAAAGTCCCTAGCTTCTAGGGCAGAGACAGAGAAGAAATAGACAGTTCGAAGGTGTCAGTTACAATGCTTTTAGCTGCAAATAATGGAAACACAAACCCCAATTCAAAACATGAATTTATATCTATGGAGGTTTTACTATCTCATACAACCAGAAATTCAAGTAGGTGCGATGGTCTGAATGTTTGTGTCCCCCCCAAATTCATATGTTGAAATCCTAACCCCCAAAGGTGACAGTAATTAGTAAATGGGGCTTTAGGAAGGTGCTTAAGTCATGAGGGTGGAGCCCATATGAACGGGATCAGTTCCTTTACAAAAGAGGCTCCAGAGAGACCCCAACTCCAACCATGTGAGGACACAGAGAGAAGGTGCCAGCTATGAACCAGGGAAGGGGCCCTTACCAAATGCAACCATGCTGGTGCCTTAATGTTGGACTCCCTGCCTCCAGAACTGTCAGCAATAAATTAAAGTTTACAAGCTACCCGGCAGTCTGTGGTATTTTATTATAGCAGTCCAAACAGGCTAAGACAGTAAAACTTCTTCAAGAATGGCTTACGCAATGACTCAATACTGTTACTAAAATTCAGCTTCTTTCCATTCCCAGCACGTTGGCAATGCCATATATTAGCTCTTTTCCTAGACACAACATGGCTGCCATGGTTCTAAGAACCCACATGCAGAGCAACATCACGCAGTAGGGGCATAGCTTCTTCTATGTCTCTTTGTCAGTGAAGAATCTTCTCCCAGAAGGCTTTAGGAGACTTCTTCTCTCAGCCGTTGTTCATTACTGTGTGATATGCCCATCCCTAAACCAACAACTGGAAGGAGGAATAGAACTGCCATGAATAGGCAATCAAGACTTGCTCCTAGAGTTGGGATGGGTTGCTTCTCCTGAGTCACACGGCAAAGAAGCAGGCTGCTGAACAAATCAATTCTTGCAACAAGGAGGAGGGGAATGGCTGTTGGATGGGCCAACAACAGCGCCTGCAGCATACAATTCACCACTTTAAAGATACAAGAGAAGTGAGCCTGAGACACTAAGGGAGCAGATAAGAAATCTCCTAAGGCAGCCTGGATGTGTGTGTGCATGTGCTGAAAATAGAAAGCCATAGGTTTAAAAGCTAGACTTTCAGATGGCGTTTGAGGCAGAAAGGCAACTGCTTTGGGGTGAAGCAGTGATATTTACAAACTCTCGTGTGCTTCTGGCATCAGCTGACTCCAGCAAGATATTGCTAGCCCCCTGCAGCAGTGTCTAAACCAGAGCTCAGGGCCATGGGAGACAAGCTACCCTAAGGGAGCTTAGGTCCCAAAAAGGACAAGCAAAGGTCAACTCTCTAATGATGAGACCAGAATGAGAATTTAACGTGCCATGCATGATTCCAGGGATGTAAACTTTGTAGTCAGAGAGCCTTAAATTAAACCCAAGCTCTGCTATTTAATAGGAAAATTATGTACACTCTTCAAATCTTGATTTCCTTACCTGTAAGATGGGAATACTTACTTGGTTGGTAAGGGTTAGAAATAATGTGTGTAAAGCATTGACACAGTGTCTAGCACGCAGTATTATCTTCACTAGAAGAAAATGCAAGTGGGAATGGATCAGAGGTGAACAGGATGAAAGGGATGAACAAACCCTGTGAAAGAGAAAGTCAGAGCTCAAAATTTAAAATTAAATACTATTTTCAAACTACAATTGGCAAAATCCCTTCCTCACTCGTTATCTCACTGGATCTTCACAATCAAGGTATTATTGGGGCTTGCCCATTTTACAGATCAAACACCTGAGATTTAGCGAGACCTTAGACTTTGACATAGTTTGTTCATCTCTGATACTATGACACATGAAAGTAGCTAAAAATTCATTTTCTCAAGGAACTCAGGCTTCATGAGAGACTTGTCTGCAGGTTACAAAGTCAGAAACAGTGAGTTCTAAGAGAACCCATTACTAACTCACTAGCTATATGTTTCCTTAACTGTCTCTTGTGGATAGCAGTGTTTCTTAAACTTTATCAGGCATCAGGATATCCTGGAGGGCTTGTTAAACCACAGAATGCTGGGCAGCACCCCCAGAGAATTCAATTTAGTCTGTCTGGAGTAGGGCCTGATAATTTGCATGTCTAATAAGTTTCCAGGGATGCTAATGCTAATGCATCTGGACCACACCTTGAGAATCAGTAGCCTAGAAAATGTACCCCAGTGTTTAGATCCAGGCTCTCACATTTAAGTGTCCAGAAGAATCAGATGGGTAGCCTGCTGGAAATGCAGTCCCAACCTTCTCCCAGGATGCAGGTTCAGATACATAGAGGTGACTGTGATGTAGGAGGTGCCCTCTGCCCTATTGGAGGCAAGCCGATTGGTCAATTCTCTCAAGCTCTTTTTGACATGCATCCCTAATTGTGTATATTTATTTACATATAAATTACCATGTTTCTCTGAAAACAAGACCTAGCCGGACAATCAGCTCTAATGTGCCTTTTGGAACAAAAATTAATATAAGACCCGGTCTTATTTTACTATAATATAACACCGGGTCTTATATAATATAATATAATATAATATAATATAATATAATATAATATAATATAATATAATATAATATAATACCAGGTCTTATATTAATTTTTGCTCCAAAAGACGCATTAGAGTTGATTGTCCAGCTAGGTCTTATTTTTGGGCAAACACGGTATTTACATATACTACTATCCTAATAATAACATTTTTGTCCTATTTACTATTTAAAAATCACAAAATATTTTTAATTTCATTAAAGTACACATAAATGTTCCATTTTCTTCCCACACCCCAGTGGATTGCCTTATACCCCACTTTAGGGACCCTCGATCTCACCAAATGCTATTCAGAGATTGTTCCACCAATTAACAACATCAGCATCATGGGATCTTGTTAGAGGTACAAGTTCATGGCCCTACCACAGACCTATTGAATCAGAATCTCTGGGGCTAGGGACTTGGTATTTTAACTAGCTCCCCATGTGATTCCATGGACAATAAACTTTGGAAACGACTGATTGCTAAATACACAGAGAGTGTAGAATAATTTTGGCTCTAAGATGGGGACTAATGGAACAGCAGCATACTCATAAAATACAGCTCAGTTGAGACAAGTTCGGGAACTCTGAGATACCAGATTCCCCAGTGGAATTTACTTTTTTTAATAAACAATTTTGAGCCAACAGTAATCATATTATTATTCAGAAATCTAGTGTTTTATGATGCTGTTTCTTTAACATGACATTTTCAAAGAAAATTGTTAATGTCTATGAAATTCAAGAATATCTGCCTAGTCAGGGAAACCAACCCTCTCAGTCTGCCCAGGCCAAAGGGTATTTCCAGGACTCAAGGCTTTCTGTACTTAAAACAGGAACATCTAGGGAAAAATCAAGACTAGTTGGTCAAACCTCTCTTGGACCCCATTATAACAGCGTTTGATATCTTCAACTAATCAATTTCTTTTCTCTACTCCTGCCAACTACACAACCTCTGCATAAGGTGGGTATGGACAGGGTAAAAGAGTCCTAGACTTGAAGACCTGGTCTTCATCTAACAGCAGTGTGACATGTGGCAAGTCAATCTGTGAACCTCTGTTCATCATCTGTAAAATGGAGACAAAAGCCCTGCCTCCCACACTGGACAGGACCATTGTCAAGATGAAGAGAGTTGGTGTTACAAAGGCACTTTATGCATTACACAGTAGGCTAAGAACATAAGGGATGCCCACTTGACAACGTGGAAAGAGTACAGGCTCTTGGACAAGCATATCCTAGTTTCAGCCCCCATCAGCACATATTTTATCTCTCTGAGACAATTCCCGTCTGTAAAATGGGGATTCAAATTACCTTTCTCATAGAATATTGAGATTAAAAGAGATGGTGGTCGCTAAGTGCCTGGCACATTTGGAACTCCAAAGTATTAGTTCCTTTCCCCATGATTATAAGACATTCAAAGACTTAATGATAGTTTTTTGCAGTTAATGCAATGAATAGCATCATTATGCTTGCTTCCTGAAGTGAAAAGCCACAATAACACTCCTCCCTGCTCCCAGGGCCCCTTTGATGTGGCTGGGGGTGGGAAAGGACGTTACTTCCACTTGGTATAACCAAGCCAGAAAAGGTGGTCCAGTTCCTATCCACAGAGGAATGGAGTGAGCTATTGCTTACAGAGGCCTGGGGCTGAAATTCACAGTGACCTTTTCATCTGGGAATGCCAAATCTATAACTTCTGCACCTATTGAGTCATTCCTTCAGTAAATTGTGCTTAATGTGATTAGGTGCTTTTTTTTTCAAATCACCTCAAAAATTGCAATATATATATATACATATATATAGAGAGAGAGAGAGAGAGAGACAAAGAGAGACAGAGAGAGAGACAGAGAGAGAGAGAGAGAGAGAGAGAGAGAGAGAGAGAGAGAGAGAGAGAGAGAGGAAACCAGCCTATCCTCTCAGGGGGGGAAAAGTGCCTTTAGTTGAATGACTCTTTTCATGCAGGAATTTTTTAACATTTCATTTCTAAAGGATTTCATCCATTCACTAAGCACTTACTGAGCCAGATATCCCATGTTTTGAGCATCTACTTTGTGCCAGACTTGGCACATAATTGATATGAATAGTTTCTGCTTGACAAGAAAGTCACAGATACCAATGAACACAGAATTACAATCCACGGTGAAAGAAAGTATTAATAGAGGTAAGTCCAAGGAATGGTGATGGCAAAAGAAAGTTTACAAACCCGACCTAAGGTGGTACTAGAAATGGCCATACTCTGTAAATTAAGCATGCACACAGGATTGATGGAAATTACCCCCTACTAGCCATTGTCATGGAATCTTCCAGTGACCCTGAGAGTAGACTGTGGACAGTGGTTTCTGAGCATAAGTGATGTGTGTATTGTCCAGGCTCTACCTTTAAAGGGAAAGGCATTTTCACCCTTCCCTTTTCCCCCTTCATTCTGAATGGAATCCAGGCATTGTGGTGAGCAATAGTGGACCATGGAGTTGAGAGCATCACCTAGGAATGTCAGAGCAACAAGAAAGAAGAGGCCTGGGTCCTTCCTTCACGAATTCATAAAGCAGAGCCACCCTAGCAGCAGGACATTTATATGGCACAGAACTGAAAGTCTACCTGTCAAATGCCTCTATTCTGTTGGGTCTCTGTACCTGTAGCCATAGCCATATCCTTTCACAACTGTCTGTAGTGCAAGCTATTTGTCTGGATGAATTCTGTATATTTCAATTGACAAATATTTCAACGAGAATAGGTCTACAAACACTAGCTATTACAGAATGATAAATTATAATCAGAAGCCCAGCTGAGCACTTCTGTGAGTCCTCCAGTAGCTTCACGTCACTCAGAGGCTGTAGCAGCCTGAAATCTGCAAAGTCTCACTCTAGGGAGGCCAGTGTTGGACTATTCCTGGATCCCTGCTTCTACTGTTCTTTTCTCCTCCAAGCAGAGCTGCTTGAGTCTCAAGTCCAAAACCCAGAGCTTTCTGAGGTAGGATAGTTGGAGTAGTCTCAGAGCCACCTCTTGAGTCTCGGCTTCAATTCTCTCTTGTCCATAGTTTAATTGGGGTGTTTTCTTCCAGATCTATGGCTTGTTTTCTGCCTCAGATAGAGTTCCTGAATTCCTGTTCAAGCCTAAACTCTAGATATAAACACCCAAGAGTAGGGACTCTGTTGATTCATATTTTCACCCCAGGGGAAGACAGGACCTAACATAGCACAAACACTTGTTGAATATTAAAAGGAATAAAGGTGAATGAATGATGTGACATATTCCACCATTGCCCTCTTAAGAGCCTTTCCTATTTTTCCAAGCTTCTACTCCAAAGACTAGAGGACAGTAAAGGAAACCTACTGATTGCCCTATAACCTGTATAACCTTCCCTGTAATACTGCAACTTAACTAGACTTCCAGGCTGGCACATCTAACTTCCACATGTTGGAATATCCCACTTTCTTGCATTGAGTTTCATTTGCAGTCTTCTTCACTTTTCCTTCCAGGCAAGAAGGTGCCTACTGATTTTCTCAGGCTGAGATTCAAAAGCCCAAGGCTGGGAAGGAGCCAAGTGGCCAAGTCTATGGAACACAGAAGAAAGGAGAAGCAGGATGTCTATCCTGAGCAAGGGTGGGCCTTGAATAAAATGTGGTCAAAGAGCAAGCTCAAGACAGAAACCAGAGATCAAATATGAGCTCTGAACCATAGAGTCTGCTCAAGAGAATAGGCAGGACAGAGTTAGAGGACCCTGAAGGCAGAGACTAGAAAGGTAAAGGTCAAGAAATCTTTTATCAGTTGTCTCTAGGAACCTTATAGCTGGGAAAAGAATTGTGAAGCACTCTGAGATGAATCAGACAGGCCTGGTTGCCTTCTCAGACCATGACTTGCAATCGCATTCTTTGGTGACCCTAACAGTCTGTCATGAAGAAACTTCCCTCACATTCACGTCCTCCAAAACGTAGATGTCAAGATGGAATTAGAGGTACAAGCAACTTATTAAAGACAGAATGCCTGTACAAGATAAAGAGAGAAAGAGAAGCAGTAGACAATGCAGCAATGCATATCTGATACCTACGAAAGAGAGGGGGAGACAGAGGACTGGGTAGAAAGAGCCTCAGACTGTGGTTCATCTCTGAGAAAGTCTCCACCAGGCCAATGGGAGATTCATGGCAAAGCTTGCTCATAAAGAAATCCTGGGACCAGCAGAAATGGCATCTAGCTTCATCCCTGACACACAGTAACTTTCTTTACGGTTCCAAAAGTGGCTCAGAGAAAATCTAGACTGGAAGTTGCCTTAGAGATCATTTGAACGATGTTCAAAAGAACATTCTGCAACGATCGAGATCTTCCACATCTGTCTTGTCCAATATGGTAGTTACTAACCACATGTAGCTATTGACCACTTGAAATGTGACTAGTGTGACTGAATTTTGTCATTTAATTATTTTAAATTTAAGTAATCATATGTGGCTACCATATTAGGCAGCACAAATCTATAGTCTAAGTTTTTTTTAAGTGAAGAAGCAGAGGCAAAATGGAACATGTCAAGACACATAAGAAGTTAAGGGCAAACCTAAGACTTGAACCAGTCTTTTTAAGTACAGCCTTTTAAAGCACAGCCTTCTCTAAATCAACAACTTCTGAGCCAGGATATAGAACATAGTACTTCTGTTTAGAAACTGGGGCCTTCATTTACTAGTTGTTTCACATATATAAGGGGTCACAGACTCTGATCTTCCCTCAAGTACTTAGCAGCTACTTTTACGCCCAAAGGCGTCTCTTTCTTTATGACCAACTCCTTGTCCTTCGTGCTTGCTCTTGTTTTATATTTGGAGATGGCTCCTCTGATATTTGCCGCTTAAGAATTTTCCTGCTCTCCTTCCCTTCCAAACTCAGGTGTTCCTCTATTATTGCTTAGACCCCCACCATCTTCCCCCAGCACTGTACCCAAGCATGCTGCCCCTGGGAGTTGAAAATTCCTCTGCGTGGCCATGACTGCTGCGTTGGTGTTAATCCAGCTAAAGCTCCTGCCGAGCCCAGAGTCTCAGATTCCCTCTTGGGCCTTTTCCTCCTCCCTGATCTAATCCCACTCCATCACCTGCAGCCCAGATGGGGAGACCACAAATCCCCAGGAATGCATTCCTAGCAGAGGACATGTGATTGCTCCAAGGCTTACCCTTCATTCCAAGACCTAGAGTCTGGCTGACACAGAAAGTACACACTTCCTTTGGGCCCAAGATGGGACAGCACTGTTCCTACATCATCTGAAACACACAGGCCCTCACTGTAGCCAGATATCTAAAAAAAAAAAAAAAAAAAAAAGGAAAAAAAGAAAGACTTTTAGAGCTCCCTCCAATCTTTCCCATTCTCCTTACCCTGAATTCCCCATCTTTTTGAATAAAATTATCATCACTTATAAAACCCCAACAAACATTCTTCTCATGTGCTCTCTTTCCTCCTTTCTCTTGGATCACTTCAGCTACAAACATTTATTAACACCCAGACCTCTCAGTTCTTTCTTTTCTGCAATAGTGTTTTCCATCATTTGAACACTTACTATTCTTTATCTAAAAACGAGTTACAGAATTGGTAAGTAAAGCCATCAGGCAACAGAAAAGATGAGCTGGTCAGAGAATTTTAGGACTTTGTTTCAAAATGGAAAGTTATGTACTGGGATTCCCTTTAACATACGGCTTGATGGACGCTATGCTGGGCTGACTCACTGTGGGTTTACAATCCACATTAATTCAGATAATGTAGCAAGTGACCAGATTTAATAATATGATAGCTTCCATTTATTTATGCTTGTGGTACACCAGAGACTGTGCTAGGAGCAGCTCTGTTTTCAAAATTCCATAATACATGAAAATTCATCAGAGGGAGCTTTTTATTTGGTTTGTTATTCTGTGTCTTTTGGACACTGGGCGTGACACTGCAGGACCACTTTCATAGGACATTATATACAGAGTGACAATATAAGATAGTCATTCAAACCAAGACCATTTTATAGATGAAATGGAACATTATTAATAATTATGCTGGGATAGGGAAGTAAACAAGGATCATTGCTGGCAAACCAATTTGTAGTCACCCTAATGTTCGCTAAAGCCCTTGTCCATCTTATCCTCTAGTGTCAGGGAGCTGCAGAGAGGTGGAGATATTAACAAAGCCAGTCACCACTAAGTGATGAGTGTGGCGTGCTGGCCATGGACAGTGCGTCCTGTGGAGCCACTGCTAAGGAAATGGGATGCAAGGAGATGAAAGAGGACATCAAGCCAAGGACCCTGAGAAAACCTAGGCTGTGAATGCTAAGTCGGAAAGGGCCACAGAACTGAGTAACATGAATTGGGGCCAGAGGAAATCATTTAGAAAAGTCTAGTCACACTGAAGAGCACACAAGTAGGCATCTAGATCACGGCTTCCGTTACCCACTGGCCAGTGAGGATAGTGTGGGCATAAGTTTGGGTGACTTAATGAGCCACCAGAAATCTCCTGACTGCCTAGATGCCACTTCTAATGATTCCAGAGGTGTTTAGTTCTAGAATAAGATATCCTGCGTTATAAATAAAACAGACATCTAGAAGTAAAGGCCCTTAACCTTTACCGAACCCAGAGAGTGCCAGAGGTTAGGTATCATTTATCCAGCAATAAAGAAGGCAAATAACCATAGCAAACATGAGATCGTTTTTAATTTTTCTAGTTCTACTGAATAAATCTCTTTAAATTCTGTTGGTATTAATACATATGGCCCTATTGTGAGGGCAGGTAACGGGGAGCATTCTAAATTATGTAAGTAAATATATAATGCCAATGTCTCTTCAACACACTGGATTTCTATCTCAGACTGCCTATACATATGTGGAAAATAAAATTCTTTTTTAAACATTTAAATATTGACTTCAAACAGTTACTCAAAAGAGAATAGAACATATGAGCCTCAGATGCCAGGCTCAATTCCCACGAGTGTTCTTTCTGTGGTCCAATGTGTTTCATTAGATATTGAAGAAGGAAGACTAAAGTAGAAAATAAGTCATATCCTTACATAACATTTAAGCTATAAAGAGTGAGGAAATTGAGGCCCAGAGACATAGCTAACACCACAGAGATATTATCAGAGTGGGAATTAAAGTTTAGTTCTACTGATTTACACATAGTGCAGTATAGATTTACTGGCAGCTTGGTATGTTATCATCAGGTATGAGGCTTTGTTGTCAGTTAGACCTTATCTTGGTTCCACGTTTTCTAACTCCAAGACCTCATCTAAGGCCCTCTATAATAAGTATCTTAATATCTATTTCATAATATGGTTATCAAGAAAAAATGAGATTATATTGATAAATTACCAAGTAACTTCCCTAGGATTCAGCAGGTTCCCAGTTTAGCTAGCTCCCTCCCCCATTGCTCTGGATGAGACATTTCCCACCCCATTGATTGTTAAGGTCAAGTCAAATAACGCAGATCTCCTTCATCAATGGTCTGTTCATAGGAGAATATACAATAGTATTCTCAGACTCTTTTGACATTAGAATTACCTGATCAAGAGAATGAGAAGACAAGTCACAAACTGGGAGGAAATATTTGCAAAAGACACATGTGACAAAGGACTGATACAAAATATATGAAGAAATTTTAAAACTCAGTATTAATAAAACAAACAACCCAATGTAAAAATGGAGGAAAAACCTTATCAGTCAGCTCAGCACAGAAGTTATACAGATGGCAAATAAGTATATGAAAAGAAGCTCCAGATCATATCATATGTCATCAACAAAATGCAAATTAAAGCAACACCCAGATATCACTACACACCTACTAGAATGGCTAAAATCTGAAACAATGACAACACCGAATGCGGACCAGGGTGTGGAGAAATAGTAGCTCTCATTCATTGCTGGTGGAAATGCAAAATGGCACAGCTACTTTGGAAGAGAGTTTGGCAGTTTCTGATTTCTAACTACATATATTCTTACCATACAATCCAGTAATCATGCCCATTAGTATTTATTCAAAGGAGTGGAAACTTATGTCTACGCAAAAACCTGCACATAAATGTTTATAGCAGTAATAAGTGCTAAAACCTGGATTTCTCGAGGTATCTTCAAAGGTGAATGAAGAAATAAACTGTGGTACATCCAGGCGATGGAATATTATTCAGTGTTAAAAAGAAATGCACTATCAAGATATGAAAAGACATAGAAGAACTTTAAGTGTATATTATTAAGTGAAAGAAGTCAATCTGAAAAGGCCACATATTGTATGATTTCAACTGTATGACATTCTGGAAGAACAAAAACTATGTACACAGTAAAAGATCATTGGTTGTGAGGGGTTGGGGGGATAAGGACGGATGAATAGGTAAAGAACAGAGGATTTTTAGAGCAGTGAAAGTACTCTGGATGATACCATAATGATGGATACATGTCATTACGCATTTGTCTAAATCCATAGAATGTACAACACCAAGAGCAAACCATGATATAAATGATGGACTTTGGGTGATTATGACGTGTTGATGTAGCTTCAACAATTATAACAGATACACCACCCTGGTGGGGGATGAGGCTAATGGGGGAGGCTATCCATATGTGGGGGTAGGAGATATACCTTCCTCTCTCAATTTTGCTATAAACCCAAAAGAGCTCTAAAAAAATTAAAAGTCTAGATTTAAAAAAAAGAAGAAAACAAACACTTGAAGCACTTGTTAGAAATGCAGATTCAGCAGAATTGGAGTAAAACCCAGGAATCTGTATTTTAATATGCATTCCTTCCTCACTTCCTTCCACTTTCACCCTCCCCACTCCAAGACTCGAATCTAACAAAGCTACGGACCATACCCAGAAAATCTCCAATAGAGGGAAATCATTTTGATGCACTATCCCAATGGTCCCTAAATTTTTCTGTGCTTCAAATTAAAATATGAAGAAAATGCAAATTACAAATTTAGGAGTCCTTCACCCCAAGAGACACTAATTCAGTGAAAGAGGCCTGACATCTGTATTTTAATAAGTTTACTGGTGATTCTAATGCTTAACCAGGTTGGGGCACCAATACTTTATCTATGCAGCAGGACTGTGATCCCACCCACTCTGATTTAAAGGGATAATTTGCATCAAATCTTTCAAAGCCATCCTTCACTGAACTTACATCCCTACAAGAGTGGAGGATTTTGCTATCATTCCAATCAGACTTGAATGCATAAATCATTGCTCACAGGTGTGCATAATGACTTTGATTTCCATAGCCAGTGGGATTTGAGGCAGGTCTTCATTTTGTTTGTTTGTTTATTTGTAAATAAACACAACGCATAGGTGATAGCAAAGTTCTTAAATGCAAATATGTTAATTTCATTATGGAGGAAAGGTGAAAAGAAAGAGGCACAATGGGACTCACAGATTACAACTTGGTTTTTAGAGATGGTGAGAAATAGTGCAATAGACAATCTGTAAATAAGCATAATGGTTGTGTCCATTTCATGCCTAGACCATCAAATGTAGTCCACCTCCCCAGACACTAAATTATAGTAGATCTACAAGGACAACAAAGACTCTAATGTCTACTCCACATGAATGTCTGTCAATTTACTAAACATTGACTCTGCCAGGCATTCTGAAAAGATGTTTTTTATCTGTGTCATCTCATTTAATCTCATAGGAACAGTTCAATTTTAATATCGTGATTCCAACCCGTCACATAGTCACAACCTGCTGGTCTTCATTGGTCTCTACAAGTCTCCCAATCTTGGCATCATATTCCAGCTTCCAAGTATACATAGATTTCTTTCTCTTATTACACCCAAATTCCTGCTCAAATTTAGTGTACATGTGATAAACTACCAAGATTTTCAGCTCTGAGTGAGAACCTTCTTCCTGCAGCACCATGCCTATCAACAAGGTCAAAACCAGTCTCTCAGGCTAAGAGAGGCATTTAAGACAATTTAATGGCATCCCAGTAAAATGCATAGACCTTGAGAGCTTCTGCCACACAGATAACCAGCAGTGTACTCAGGAAACACGCTGAAACTCATCATCACTGCACACATTCTGGATTAGTCCCATACATTCCCATTATTGAAAACAATCAAATGCATCTTTCTATATTTGGATATTAAATTGTTCAGAAACTTTCGTATTTGTATTGAACAAGAATCCCAAAATATTGACTGTAACTCTGCTTTTCAGGAATGCCTAGAGAAATGAGAGAGGAAATTAATTAGCTGAAGATCAACAAGCCTGTGAAATTTCTGTCTCTCTAACACTCTCTTGGTCAATCCGTTTGGCTCTACATTAAAGAAAGATAAGCATTTCCAAGGACAGCTTGATTTTATTTATACTATTGACCTTCACAGTATATGTTTCATAGTTTCCTAGGAATAGTCACTTCCCCTCAATGATCTCCGTCCACAAGAAGCTATATTGTCAAAGGATCCTATCACTGGCAAGTCAATTGCTTGACTTACACTTTTTTTATTAGATCATTTTTAGAAATTCCTAGAAAAAATAATTGTAATTGTTTATAAATGTTAGTTAGTTATTAAACATTTACTGTGTACCTAATATAATAGATACAATTTTCAACCAATGTAGTTCTCATTCCCTTATAAATCATTTTGCCCTGGAAATCACATTCTCTGATAGCCTTCTAAAATTAAGGCTAAGCAGAATAGATCAACTCAGGAAAGACTGAACAAACTACAAAAATCATAGATCTTTTGTCAACTCCAAGCAGATCCTCCTGAGATCTTAGCAAATCCATAGTTTTAAAAGCCATGGTTTGTGTGAAGAAAAATAAAACTGAATTATAATAGTGCCCTTTACACATAATAAAATCCAGGCTAACTTAGACCATAGAAAATACTATTTATTCATTTTTATGGTAATAATACCCCTTATTGATTGCTCTTTTTATGACAAGAAGTTTTGCAAGTATTCATTCGTTGAAGATAATCTTCATTTCATATGTTAACGAGTGTGCCCCAACACTCTAGAACATAGCCTGGTCACATAGCAGTCACTTAATAATTAAGTGAATGAACAACTTTATGACATATATACTATTGCCTACATTTTGCAGATAAGGAAACAAAGGTACAGGGCAGTTAAGTAACTTTTCCAAGATTTTATAGTCAGTAGTGAGAACCAGGCTTCAGGATAAGGAAATATTCCCATAAACATCAAGCAGGTTGCTCAAGGTTATTAGAGACAAAACCACTCTAGGAATCAGAAGACAGGAACAATTTATTAAGCATTGACTCGCCAGGCGTTCTGACAGATGTTTTATCTGCATCATCTCATTTAATCCCACAGTAACAGTTCAACTTTAATATCGTGATTCCAATTTTGCAGATTAGGGAACAGGTTCAGGGAGATTAAGTAACAAAACAAGGAAATTGTAGAATAAAGATCAAAACACAGATCTACCTATTTAAAAATCCCTTGCAAAATTTTCATTCTTGCCCCCACTCCTGCCCACCACCATATAAGGTGTATTTTACGAAAAAGAAATCAGCTTCTTCTTCTGTATCTTAGAAATTTTCTCCCTCTTTCTTCCCTACATACTCATTTCTTTTCTCTCAGGCATGGATACTTGAGAACAAAATTCATCAATTTCTCCTTTGCCTCTATTCAAGATTAAGAAAAGGGAGTCTGCTGCCTTCTCTACCAGCACTTAGCTATGGAAAAATAAAAACAGAAAAATGGAAAATCCACTCAGTATTACAAGATTATGGATGTACTCATCTCATGTGCATTCTTCAAAAATTTCAAGGAAGCTAAAATCTAATTTACCCTACTACATGATTGTACTAAATTACTTAACCACATCAAAGCCTCAATGGCCTCACACTCTGGGAAGGGACATTGTAAAATGGTTTTAAATATATAATGCCGCCCCTCTCAGGTGCTTGAGATAGGCATGCCCATCTCTGAATATAAAGCTTCCTTTACACTTCTGAGATCAAAACAACAGAGCCATTATTTGAGAGGCTGGATGAAATACCAGAGCCATTTCTTATTAGCTTCAGTCATTAAAGAGAATTTAGTAGTCTGGATATTTATGCATTTTTTTCCTTCCTTTAAAAAAAAAAAGGCAATCTTAATGGAATGAAAGGGAGAAAGATTTTAAAGATCAAGATTACGGGTAAATTTTCCACTAATTACATTGTTTTTTATTTTCAGAGAAGAAAACCCAAACCAGTTTTCCAATCTCTCTCCCTATCTCATGCTAAACATTTTTAGAACACAAAAAGAGATATTAAGCATGTTGGCCTCCCCTGAGAGTGAAGAAAATTACTACTACACCACCACTCTTACTAGAAGTACTAGTGAAAATTATCCTTGTATGATGTATCCTCTGAATGCATTTTCTCATAGCAACAATATTGTGAACAAATGTTGGATTCCCAGGAGTACCCTCAAAAGCAAAGTCAGGTCATGATGGCCATGTAGTACAGTGCGTTAGCACTAAGACAATATCCTAGGAATCCCAGAAGCATCAGAAACATCTCACCTCCCTCTCTCTCCTGGCAACAACTATTTTGAAAGCCACGTAGTAGTGGGAATTCAGCCTTTGTGTGAAGCAAAGAATATCTGAGAAGGAGGTATAGCTTAATATTTAGCATAAGCTCTAGGGCCAGATTACCGAGGTTTGACTCCTGTCTCCAAACACTACTGAGCTCTGAACATTAGACAAAGCACTTCCTGTATTCTGTGCCTCAGTTTCCACATCTACACAATGGGAATTTAAGTAGTATTCTTATTGTTGTGATTACTAAGTTATTACTTCAAAACACATAAAAAAGTTACAGATACATATTAAGTACTCAGAAAATGTCAACTATTATTGGTAATGTGCTACACATTTTGTATCATTTAATCCTTGATATGACCTCTCAAGATAAATATATTTATCTTCCATTTTGTAGATGAAGACACTGAAGCCTACAGAGGTTAGGCAATTTGCTCAGGGAAACACAATTATAAAAAATAATGTTTAAAAGATAGAGCCAGATTTCTAATCTGGTTCAGATTTCCAAAGTCCAGGCTGAGGAACATACGACCATGATGCATTGTCTGTAAAGATATAGGGTTCTCGAGAACACATCTCTTTCCTCAAATCCCAACCCCCTTCTCTAATTCCTCAGCCACTGCCTCCACACTAAGAAGACAACATAGACAACACTTGAAACTCTTCTTTTCTGCGACCTATAGAAGGGGAGCCTGCCCCAGCGCCCTGTCTGGCATGGCCCAAGGCTCCAAAACATGTTTTCCCTTTGTAAATAGGGTATTCAGAGGTCAATGAATGCCTGTGTTTTGAATTTCCATTGTAGCTTTCTGGCAATTCCACGAGTATGAACTCTTTGAGAATGCCACAGGCCTGTGGAGGTACTGATCTCGGCCTTGGAAATCCTCGCACATATAATTAGACACCGTGAGGATGACTGACCATTTATAGTTAGAATCATAACAAATTGAAGTATTGAAAAAAACTATGATGCCAAAACACAGGGAAGGCTGGGACCCACAAAGCAAGCTGCATGTAGAGCCATTTTCCAGAAAGCAATTGTAAAAGAACTAAGAATGTATGCTCCTCACAACCTTGACACTGGCTCGGCTCACTTTCCCTATTCATTCAGAATTGAATTCTAAAGACACTAGAGCAAAGACAGAGAGAGATGAAGAACAAAAATCCTTCAAGTCCTGGAAAACAGGTCTAGTGGCAGAGGGTTTCCTTGGGGAAAAGCTGGAAAAGGAGGGATTGCCTTCCCATTATCCTCATCTATATCAACCTCTCAAGGCACCCAAAAAAATCCTCAATTATCTTGAAAACATATTTAATTATTAGAAAGTGTCCTTTAAAAAAATTATAGAATCCCCAAACCCTTACCATGTGTCAGGCATTGTGTTGTCACCATAAATTTTCCCAGCAACCCTGTAATTATTGTTCTCACATTCCAGAAGAGACTCAGAGAGGGTAAAGTAAAACCCAGAGTCACAGAGCCAGGACAGAGCACACTGGCTCCCTAGCTTGCCCTGCGCCACCGGCAGAGCTCTTGTTCACTCACAGCTCACTGACTTCCTTTGAAGTTATTGCATCCAACCTTCATCACCCAGAGTTCCCTGGACAGCACCCCAAGTGAGTGGTTTTTCATTCTCCTTTTTGAATACCTGCTACAAAAGGAATCTCACTACTCTTTTTTATTATTATTATTGTGGTAAAATACACATAAAATAAAATTTACCATTTTAACCATTTAAAACATACAATTCCATGGCATTTAGTACAGTCACAGGGTTGTATAACCATTACCACAATCTAGTTGCAGAAAATTTTCATCCCCCCAAAGGAATCCCCATATCCGTTAAACAGTCACGCCCCACTCTCCCTTCCCCAGAACTGCAAATCATTTTTTTGTCTCTATGATCTGCCTATTCTGGAAACTCATATAAATGGAATCACACAATATGAGGCCTTGTATCTGGCTTCTTTCATTCAGTATAACGTTTTCAAAGTTCATCCATGTATTAGTACATATCAGTACTTCATTCCTTTTACGGCTGAATAATATTCCAATGTCTGGTTATACGACATCTCATTTATCCATTAGTCAGTTGATGGTCATTTGTGTTATTTCTGCTTTTTGGCTATTGTGATTAGTGCTCCTGTGAATATTCTCACACATATTTTTTGAACACCTGTTTCCAGTTATTTGGGGCATATATCTGGGGGCACTATTACTGGTTCACATGGTAATTCTGTTTAACTTATTGAGGAACCATCAAACTCTTTTCCATATTGACTGCACCATTTCACATTCCCACCAGCAATATATAAAGGTTCCAATTTCTTCACATCCTTGTCAACACTGGCTATTTTCTGTTGTTTTTAATTATAGCCATCCTAGCGGGTGTAAAGTGGTAGTTCATTACGCTTTTGGTGGGCATTTCCCTAATAACTAATGACATTGAGCATCTTTTCATGTACGTATTCACCATTTATATATCTTCTTGGATAAATGTCTATTCAAGTCTTTCACCTTCTTTTTTACTTGGCCATTTGTCTTTTTGTTGTTCAGTTGTAAGAATTCTTTATATATAATGGATACTAAACAATTATCAGGTATACGATTTGCAAACATTTTTTCTATTCTATCTTTTCACTCTTTTGAAAATGTCCTTTGATGCAATAAAGTGTTTAATTTGGATGGAGTTGAATTTATTTACTTTTTTCTTTCGTTGCTTGTGCTTTTGGAGTCATGTCTAAGAAACCACTGCCAATGACAAAGTCATGAAGATTACCCCTACGTTTTCTTCTAATAGTTTTATATTTTTAGCTTTTATATTTAGGTCTTTGATCCACTTTGAGTTAATTTTTAGATATGGTGTTAAGTAAGGGTATAACTTCATTCATTTGTATATGGATATTCAGTTTTGCACCATTTGTTGAATACTGTTCTTTCCCCATTAAATGGCATGGCATCCTTGTTAAAAATCACTGACCATATGTGTATAGGTCTATATCTGGACTCTCAATTCTACTCCATTGGTCTATATGTCTATCCCTGTGGATTACCACACTGTTTTTTTGTTTTTGTTTTTGGTTTTTTTTTGTAAAAATAATATATTAGCTAAATTGTGTCTATTAAATCACCTGTGCCACTGGCAGCTGGTTTTAGTGCTATACAATACATGACAAAATACACCTTTGTGAGAATTTTTCAATATTCTGTCTTGTGGTTATAGACTTCACAGTTTCTTCCTATCAGTTTTATGCTGCATTTCTTTTTTTTTCTTTTTTTCCACACTTTTTTATTAGTTTCAGGCACACAAAACAACGTAATAGTTAGACATTTATTATTTATATCCCTCACACTGTGTCAATCCCCCTTCCCCCATCCACTACCCCTGTGACATCGCACACAGCCATTACATTTCTACTGTCTCTATTTCTAATGCTGTACTCCGCTTCTTGTGACGATGTATACATGAAATTGTAGTTGACATTACCGCACTGTTTTGATTACTACAACGCACAACTTTTTAAAGCAGGCTATGCAGCCTTCAGAGACCACCATGCCCTCATTAGAAATTTCTTCCTTACCTTGTGTTGAAATATACCTCATGTCACTGGTACCTCTGATCCCAGTTCTGCCCTCTGGAATCTCATCATTATCAGCAGCAACATTATCATTAACTTTATTAAGCTCTCATATTTTCCAGGTATATTCTATGTGTTTTACACCTATTGTTTACCAACTTATGTCTTCAAATACTAGAGCTACAATTACTATTCCCAACTTACAGATGAGGAATCTGTGACATAGAGAGGTTAAGTGACTAATCTATTCACAGTTAACTAGCAAGTGGCAGATCCAGGATGCAAACCTAGACATTTCAACATTCCATCTCACACTATTAATCTACAGAGCAGTTGAGAAAAGATTCATTGAGTGCCTCTCAATTAAGCACTGCGGTAAAGGCTAGAAGTGCAAAAGTAAAAAGGCTGCTATCCCTGCCTTCATGGAGTTCACAGGTCAGTATAAAACTTATGGAGAGTGTTATAATGCAGGAACACCAAGGTCAGTTGTTGTCTACCCTTGGCAATGTAGAAGAAGACTTCATTCTACTAAGTTCACAAAAACCTAGGCTCTTGCTTCTCACCATTCTGCCCCGGCCCCACCCATCCCCATGCAGTCTAACTTATGTCCATGGTATTGCTTTTAATATAAATATTCCCATCCCTCAACACAGACTCAGACTCTCTGGACCACTCATGCCTTCCTGAGCTTCACATGACCCTACATTGACCTAGAACATTGAGATGGATCATTCTCTAATATAGAAGCTTGACCTCAGACAAAGGTACTCATGTTACTATTCCTAAAATGATTTCCCCACACTGCCTAAAGTCTCTTTCATTATGAATTCTTTCCATTGGTAAAAGTGTTTACTCTTCCAAAAATCAAATATCTATGCCTCTAAAGAAGTAAACAAGTAGAGAATTACATTTATTGAGGACCTAGCGTATGCTAGGCATTTTATATAGACTATCCCACTTTTCCCCAGAACAATACTATGGGGTAAGCATTGCTAGCCCCATTTTACATATGTGGAAACTGAGACTCAGAGTTTAGAGAACAAAGTGGCAGAATTAATATTTAAGCCCCATACTTCTTAATCTCTATGCAAGAATCCCATTGACAGTATCCCTGAAAAGGGAACATTTAGTTTATGTTTACCCACTTCCTTAGACTGAGAGAGTCATAAATCCGCATTTGACTCAACTCATCATGGAACTTCCATGATTGTTAGAAAGTGTTTGCTGCTAATAAAGGTGCTCCCTAAATGAAACGGGCTGTTGGGGTGGGGGAGTCGGGGTTGGGGGCAATGATCTCCTCATCTCAGGACTTTCTCAATTGCCAAAATGCCTTTGGTTTGTTTTGAATGGAGATTCTCAGTCTCTACTTAGCCAACTCATTTCCACATTCAACGTGCCAAAGATGGTGATCCACCACGAAAGCCAATCTGAATTCCTAAATCATTCCCTAAAAGCAGGAAGGACAAAACAAATTCTTAAAAAGCCATGTTTATTTGGGGCAATTTTTTAAAAGCCCACTTTTCCCAAAGGAGAAGGGCATTGCAGGCAATGGAGAATAAGGGGAAAATTAAACTATAAAGAAATATTTGACAGTGTTTCCTTAATCGTGGACTATATCTGCTGATCCAGACTAAAGCAAGGGGCAGAGGTGAACTTTGCTATGCCACAGTGAGTAATGCTATCATATTTTTGATTCCAAACTACATTTAACTGCCATATAAATCCTGCCGGCCTCCATACCACACCTCATTATCTCACAGGAAATGTACAACTTCTGGAAAGTCAAATGTAGTCAGACCTGTGTCTCTGAACTGGTATGGAGAAGCAAAGCTGAGTCAAATATTTGCTGCACCAGTTGTCCAGCATCCTGAGAGCACATAATGAGCCTTGTCCAGGTATCCTTGACACCACCTTGCTGTGGAACATTAAGAAAAACACTTCACTTTTCTGGGATTCAGTTTTTTATGTTTAAAATAGGACTGGGGTGTATCATTATTCCCATTTTGTAAATGAGGAAAATCAGGGACAGCGAAGTTAGAAAATTGCTCAAGGTCAATGTCAAATATCTAGTCAAAGGAAATCTGGATGTCAAACCCAAGTCTGTCTGTCTTGACTCACAAGCAGGCTCTTCCATAAATGAAAAATCTCCAACACTGTGACTCTGTGGTACTTCGCTAAAATTATTATATTTGGAAACACTTAACAGTAGCTTCCACTGTTTGGAGCATCTTATTGCCAATAGGCTAAATTACGCAAATTCCCAAAGGAGGAAAAATGTGTGATATAAGTACAATTATAAATGTTTAACCTTGATTTCAAGGAGTGTGGTGGGGTAGCAGAAATGATTGGTACAGAAAAGAGGACAGAGCACTTTTGCAACCTCGTTGGAAGGCAAGAAGAGGATGCCACTCTGCCAGACTTGGGAAGAGGAAAGGAGCACATTGGGTCATTTTTGCCCAGTTTCTAGCTACATGAATTGAAAAGCCAACATCAGGTTCAATGCATCATTCTTGAGGCAGTGAACAAAATCCCTCTTTGTTCCCCAGTGACACTTATCTTTGAGGAGCTGCACTACTTCCTGTGAGATACAGCCCTGCAGATGTACCACAGGAGACCCGCCCGGCTGGGCTGCCTTTGCTCAAAGTGCAAGAATGGACACTTTGTACTGCTGGGCTGAAAATGACACTCCCTCCTCTGATCCCCACTGGGGTTCCTAAGTGGGCAAAATTTCTGCTTAGGGAAGGGGCCAGGAGTGGTAGATGTGTGTGTGTGATATTGTTTTGTTCCTTTGTGAATTTGTTTAGCTATTCATAGAGCTAAAGGAGCAAGCAAAGGGGCAGAGGGCAGCACAGTATTTTTCAAACTGTGTACCATGGAACCATTCCAAGGGTTGGCAATCCCAACAGCTGGACGTAGAGGACAGGGTGGGTGGGAGCAGCAGGCACAGTTCCAGGCCCTTCTATCTGCCTCCTTCTCCCCCTGCCAACATCACCAACAACATCAGAGCAGTTCTACTTCTAACAATTTGATGTAGTGTGCCGGATACCATTTTATCTCAACAAAGACTTGTTTAGCAAAAAAATTGTTTGACAACCAGAGTTGCTGCAGAAAGGTCTCATAAGACAAGAATCCACCTTCAAGTCTGTTCTCAGTGCTGCTAAAATACAGCTCTATGGGGTCGGCCCGATGGCTCAGGCGGTTGGAGCTCCGTGCTCCTAACTCCGAAGGCTGCCGGTTCGATTCCCACATGGGCCAGTGGGCTCTCAATCACAAGGTTGCCAGTTCAATTCCTCGAGTCCCGCAAGGGATGGTGGGCTCTGCCCCCTGCAACTAAGATTGAACACAGCACCTTGAGCTGAGCTGTCTCCCGGATGGCTCAGTTGGTTGGAGCGTGGGCTCTCAACCACAACGTTGCCAATTCAATTCCTCGAGTCCCACAAGGGATGGTGGGCTCCGCCACCTGCAACTAAGATTGAACATGGCACCTTGAGCTGAACACGGCACCTTGAGCTGAGCTGCTGCTGAGCTCCCGGATGGCTCAGTTAGTTGGAGCGCGTCCTCTCAACCACAAGGTTGTTGGTTCGACTCCCACAAGGGATGGCGGGCTGCGCCCCCTGCAACTAGCAACTGCAACTGGACCTGGAGCTGAGCTGCGCCCTCCACAACTAAGACTGAAAGGACGACAACTTGAAGCTGAACAGTACCCTCCACAACTAAGATTGAAAGGACAACAACTTGACTTGGGGGGAAAAAAAAGGCCTAGAAGACACTGTTCCCCAATAAAGTCCTGTTCCCATTCCCCAATAAAAAAAAATCTGGAAAAAAAAAAAAAAAAAAAAAAAAGCCCATTGCATTCCTATTAAAAAAAAAAATCTTCCAAGTAATTAAATAATTATATATTTATATATATATAAAATATACAGTTCTATGATTTTGAGGAGTTCATTTCAACTCTGGTTTCCATATCTTCACCTATAGAATGAGGAAGTTCCCACAATGTGGAAATCCTGAGAGCAAGTACTCTGCCACGTTTTTGTGTTTAGCAGACTGACTCCACCTGAGTGTGTCCTTTATGTCTAGTCACATTGATAGTTATTTATTAACACATATTTAGGGTCAGACATTGTCTGAATCCTGGGAAGGCAGAAATGGAAAATAGAATCCCTGCCATAAAGGCATGCAAAGTCTGACCTATAGACAGCTGACCCTTGAACAACACAGGTTTGAACCCTACAGGGTCCACTTATATACAGATTTTTTTCAATAAATATATAGTCGGCCTGCCATATCCCGGGTTTCAAATCCACAGATTCAACCAACTGCAGTATTTTCAACATAAAAATCATATTTTCAGGTGGTTGGGAATCTGTGGATGTGGAGGGCCCACTTTCTGCACTATCCTATGCCATTTTACACAATGGCGTAAGACTTGAGCTTAAGACTTGAGCATCTTAAGATTTTGGTATTTGTAAGGGTCTTGGAACCAATCCCCTACAGATACCAAGGGACTATAGTTAGTGTTGAGGGAGTCAGAAGTTACATGCTAATTTTTGACAGTGCAGGGTCGATGACCCTAGTCCCAGCATTGTTCACAGGTCAACTGTGATTGAGTCATTACAATAAAAGATGACATATGCTATGTTCAAAAAAGTTGTAGTCATTTTAAACTGTGAATTCCAAAAAAGTTTTCTGTGGAAATTGCTGAACTGACTGGAATGAAATTTGCCTGAGAGTAGCCAAAAACAAACAATCTACTCTAATAGAGACACAAAAAGTTAAGAAGGAATACAGGACACCACCAAAAAGATTCAAAGCTCAGCTAGAACAGTAGGAACCATAGGTGACAATAATTTAGTGGCCAGGACACTATTCACATCAGCCATTATATGGTTAAGCCTTCAGAAGTTGCTAAGAGTATAAACACTTCCAACCTGTTCCACCTTACTCTTGCCTTCCCTAAGTTTATTTAGGGTTCATGGGCTGATCCTTTGCCCTGCACGAAACACAACACTTCCGTGTCAGGAGTTCAAATGATTGCCCAGAGGTTCAAATGAAATGATTTAGTTAAAAGACCTCTTGAAGCAGATATGTGGGCCTCAGCCCAGCCCTACCACCAACTGGCTATGGTTTGGGGAAATTTGTACAACTTTTGTGATCCTGTCTTTCCTCATTTGTAAAATGGAATGGGAAAAAAAAGGGAATAAAGTAGAATGATAATAGCTACTTCATGGGATTGTGTCACCCAGGTCAGCAGTTTTCTTGTCTATAAAATCCAAGGACTATCCTAGATGCTCTCTGAGACACGTTCAGGCTCTGTGAGTCTCTAAAGTTGGTCTTGGAGTTGGAGGAAGTTCTTCAGTGCAGACTGAACTTTCTCCTCCAGAAAGATGGTGAGGCCAGCATAAAATCCCCTGGGATACTTTAGGTCAAAGGAGGACTTGGTTACAACAAAATAGGCAAACGTTCTCCCAAAGAAAATCCAAAAAGAAGAAACCGCCCCATAAGATGATTTAATTTTCAAACATAGAGTAAAAAGCTCTGATATTTCTATTTGTGGACCCAGAATTAAATGGGTGCCAGCAGACTGTACATAGTACACAGAAAGCCACTGTTGGTGCTTTTAAAGTTGATGGGCCATTTAAACAGTGCTCTTATAAGAAATACTAATTTTTCTTCAGTGGGAACCATGACCTATACTAAATTGATGTGTAGATAATCAAAAAAGGGGGAAAGACTACGCAGTTGGAAAAAATGAAAGCATCAAAATTTTCTCATTGTATGGGCATGTAGTAACTATTGATGACAAAAGATAAGAATGAGTTTATGCTGGATTGTTCTATTGTCGAGTTAAACTGAGAACTTGGTTTCCCAGCGTTCCCTCCTGTATATGAATCTGAGTCGGTTGGCCGAGAGGGACTTGTGTGAGATTTGAGTAGCAGAAGTAGATCAGTGGCCATTACTCTCTGAAGGTCACTCGCTGTGGTCAGTGACAGACAGACACAGCGGTCCTCAGTGGTTTGCAGCTGGTCCTCACCTTTCTCTGTGTGTCTAGCTCTCCTTTCATACCACTGGCTCTGCTGAACAACAGCTGCCTCAGGCTCACCACCAGACACTGGATGGCAGACCCACACAGGCAATAGTTACACAGAGGCAACAACTTCCCAGTGACTTCATTCACCGAGCTGCTCTCTCAGGGTCCCCCTTTAGCAGCTGGACACGCTCGGCTTCTCAGGCACTCCTGCAAGCTCCAACTCATCCATCTGTACCAGTGCTTCCAACAGTTTGGTCAGTAACATAGTTCTCTACCACTTCAACCCTTCTTGTGGACCTTCACTTCATCAGCTCCTTCCGCACTTATGTCAGGTCTAATTCCTTTCATCAATCCCCTGTTCAAACACTCACAGGAGCTCCGCTTCCCTGACTGATTCCTGACAGATACACAAAACTCCACACAGATGTCAGAAACTGCCACAGCTTCAAACCTAAAATGTGTGGCATTGTCTTGGAGACTGTGCAGAGAGCAGAGGTGGGAAAGGCAATGAGGACCTTATTTGTAGAGGCTAAAAGAGTTGTGAGGAAATTGTTATTGGAAGCCACGGAGCGGGCAATCCATACTATGTAGCAGTGAAACAATTGGCAAAGCTGTCACTTGTGGTAATTTGAAAGATAGAAAATGCACCTAATAAACATATGATCTGCCTAACATTCCCAAGCAGAATAGTGAAAGTGTCAAGTGGCATCTTTTATCTGCATACCATGAGTTGCAGGAAGAAACATATTGGCTGAAAAGAAAAATCACCAATTTTCAAGCAGAATTATTTTTAATTACATATGTAAATAAGACTGCTATGAGCAAACACCTATGTGTGTTATACAGAGGCAACTTAGAATTTTCTAAGTTAGCAAATAAAGTTATTTCACATTCCCTAGGCTCTACAAATTAAGAATCAACCTCTTGGTGATGGAAGGAGAACTGACTCTGGGTGGTGAGCACACAATGGGATTTATAGATGATGTAATACAGAATTGTACACCGAAATCTATGTAATTTTACTAACAATTGTCACCCCAATAAATTTAAAAAATAAATTAAAAAAAAAAAAGAGTCAACCTCAAAGTAAAGATTAAACACGTGGTCATAAAAAGCTTTACTGAAACCTCAAGAAAATGTAAGTCAGTGACTAATCAATATTCTCAGTAAGCAAAACGGGGTTAAAAATCTTAAGAGTGTTGCCCATAACAGTCTGAATTACAGCATAAATAAAGAGAAATAGTTCTCAAAAAAAAACAGTTACTGATACAGCTTTTGGGCATGAAGTAACCCCCAGTAATTTACATAGAAACACACAAACAGAAAGTTGTACTAACAAAAGCACTGTGAAATTGGACTAAAAGGAATAGAAATTGTTCAAACTGAAAAGAGCCCACTGGGTGCCCAACTTTCTCTGGGCAGAAAGCGGGCTGATAATGCAAACACACTTCAGCTCTTACCAAAGAAAAGAAAGAGTTCGGAGAGCTCTATCAAAAACACAGAAAATCAAGAGCAAAGGAGAAGAGTGAGTGAGACAATCACGCCCAGAGAACAGAACTGAACCCTCATCAGTGAACATGCCCTACCACTGGGGTAGGGAGCTCTGATGACAGGAGCCTTGCTGGATTTCAGAATTTCGATGGATCAGCTACTACTAGTTACCTTCCAATCCTCCCCTTCCTGAACGTGTCTTTGCAGTTATCCATTCCCTGTCTCACCGTTCTCACCGCTGTATGTTGTGTAATAGACAGACCCCCAACAAGCTGCAGTAAAGGAACTTCATCTCCATCTAGACCTGATACAGAGAATGAGATAATGACTTTCAGCCTTTGTTATAATGGGGTGAGGCTTGAGGGGAAAAGTGGTTCATTCCATGATATATTTTGCATGTGGGAAGAATGTAAATAAGTGTGACCAGAGGATATACTGTGGGTGGGGTGGAGAGTATAAAAATGGCTACAGATTCTTTGAAGTTCCTACCATCAAGGCAGAGAGTCTATTTCTCCTTTTTCATCTGGAATGGCCATATGATTTATTTTGATAGTAGAAAGTAAGAGAACCGATGTTGTGTGACTTCTTAGTGATTCTACTCTCACCATTGTGCATGTAGCACTTCCATTCTTAATGTCTTAAAATATTGCCACTTTATGAACAAGCCCAGACCAGCTTCCTTGAGGCTGAAAAATGATATAGTGAGAGAAACCCTATGGAAATAGAGAAGATCAGTCACCCTAACTGCTGCAGCCGTTCCAGTTGAGTCCTAGTTGAGCTCCATATAAATGAAACCATCTAGACCAACCACTACCTAGAAAACCAACCAACTTTATATGCATGAGTGAGCCCAGCCATCATATGGATGAGCCCAGTCCAAATTGCAAGTCCACAGAATCATGAATAAATAAATGGCTAACGGTGTAGGTAGTTTGTTGTGCAGTGACAGAAAGCCAAGGTGATTTCAGGAGAACAAAACCTTAGAGATGGAAATGTAGAATTGATTCTTTGAAGTACAAGGACTAGAGTAAGACAAGCCAGGTATCTCGGATGCAGATGTTAAGAAGGCACTCACCCTCAAGGTTGTCCAAATACCTCCTTAAACTGTGTACCCCAATCATCTCTCTCCCCTAACCTTAGGTCATGGTTCTCCTATCTGACTAGATTAAAAGGTATTAATGACCCCATTTTGAGTGGCAAAAGGACACTGCTCGTCTACAGCATGAAGCGGAAAAATAATCACCTGAATTATCATCACTGTACCTGGAATCAAGGGCTATGGGAGAGAATTCCTTGAGTGACCTGCTAGTTGCTGCCATAGAACGTTTGGAACATAATAAAAATAGGGAGCTGGTAGGTTTGTTCCTAAAAGTGAAGGTGAACTAAGGGAGAAAACAATGAGATTAGGGCTTTAAATTCCCAGTTCACAGTTTGATTATAGAACCAGAAAGCTTGTATGACTGTACCAAAGAAAACTGTGATCTCTTACAGCCACAGGTAGAGATTTCAGAAAACCAAACCAAAAATCTAACCCTAAGGGTAGCGGAATTGCAACACAAAATGAATCATAAGCTCACAGGGTCTTATATTAAAGGTAAGGTATTAAATGGGAAGGGGTAAGACACTTGAAATAGGGATGGTGATGCATATGGGCAAATTCCATTGAAGCTGAGGACCCTGAACTCAAATTTTCCTGAGCATCTTTTGCCAGTAGAAGCAATACTTTCCCCCTAACATGCACCCTGGTGGAACAGAACCAATTTAATTTCATTTCCTGCTCCACCACCAAATATCTATATGATCTTGGACAAGTCAGGTATCTTTACTGGGCTTTTATTTCTTTGTAAAATGAGAAGGTTGGAGAAAAAGATCTCTTGGGTATATTATAGTTATAAAATTTCTATGAATCTACGATTATCTCAGAAATTCCAAGTTGTGTTACGGTTCATGGATTCCAAACATCACACACTCAGTATAACCTAAGACTCTGTTTCCCAGAAAGAAAGGGAGAAAAAAGGAGTGTATTGAAAAAATATGAAAAGAGACATAGAGTCTAAGAGAAACATTAGAAACAAAACTTGGGAAACATTAGAAACCACAACCTCTTTGGGAAACTACACAGTGGAGTGTTCTCTGCAGGCACTGCCTACACAGGGAATCAGCACCATTTCTCATCCCTCACTCAATATTCAAATTCCCAGGCATAAGATTGGGATTGGATTAAAGTGAGCTGCCTTCTCATCTACTGGCTGGTGATGACAGAGCACCTTGTTGACTTTCCCACCAGGAAAATACATCATGGGAGAAAAATAATGGTTCCCTAAAGGTAGAACGGGTAACAAGCAGGCAAAAATTACTGATTTCCATTATATAAGCCAAAGATAGCATCAGAAGCTGGGTGCGATTTCGCTTTGCTTATATTTCCGATATAGCTCTGTAGCTCTGTGTAAATTTCTTTTAAATCTTTCTTGGAATAATATGTGTTGTGCCTAAGTCACAGCCCCAAAATGGAGAGAGAGAGAGAGAGAGAGAGAGAGAGAGAGAGAGAGAGAGAGAGAGAGAGAGAGAGAGAGAGGAAGGAAGGAAGGGAAGGAACGATGGAAGGAGGGAGGGAGGGAGGGAGGGAGGGAGGGAGGGAGGGAGGGAAGGAAGGAAGGAAGGAAGGAAGGAAGGAAGGAAGGAAGGAAGGAAGGAAGGAAGGAAGAAAGAAAGAAAGAAAGAAAGAAAGAAAGAAAGAAAGAAAGAAAGAAAGAAAGAAAGAAAGAAAGAAAGAAAGAGAGAGAGAAAGAAAAAGAAAAAGACTTGACCTCCAAAATTCAAATGAATTGGTTAGGTCACCAAAAGAACTAGAAATTAGAAATGACAATTTTAAAATGAGATTCACTTCTCAGGAACATTGCAAAGCAAAGACCAATAACTTGGTTTTGTTTTCATTAGACTCTTATTTTTCAGCCATGGGCAAATGCTCATAAAATGAGATATTACTTGAATACATGAATGCAAATTCAAGAATTCCAGCAAAACAGGTAAATAATTTATAAATGTACAAAATGAACCAAGCCCTCCTTCAGCCACTATCAGTGTGTACAGATATTAAAAGCCACATAATTACACTGTAATTTTCCAATTGTTAACTTGAAGCTTCAATATCATCAGTACGGAAAATTATGTACCAGTTATACTCGGAACTGTTGTAAGGTTTTAGAGTGGAATGAAATTACCATGAATTAGCAGTTTGTTGGCATCCTTAGGAAAATTTAAATGTTTAGTGTTGAAATGGACATGCTATAAGGGTCTGCATACACATTAGCAATACTTATCATATGTGCATGTGCCTTATATTTATAGTTGTGTTTGCATGAACAGAGACTATAAACATTTACAAAGATTACATGTTATTTGTCTCAGATAAAAGTTTCATTTTTCTAAATGTGCTTAGCCTGCACAATTTAGCTGAAGTGTTTCCCTAATAAATTAAAATGAGTTTAAAATAAAGTAGGGTCAAAAACTTTGTAAGAAACTACTATTCTGTTACTCTTTAAACCCCAACTCTGAAAGTTATAGGTACTAACCCAGCAAACAGGCCCTCCGGAGAGACGTTTCACAGGGCCTGATGCAGGGCTTGGCACACAAGGTTCTCAACAAATGAGTTGTGAAGGGATGAATGAATGAATATCAAAATGGTTTACAAAATAGTTTGCATCCCAATAGCTTTTGGGATAGAGTTCAGATTCCTTTTCCAAGTAAGGAATCATCAAGAGATGTTTAGAAGATGGCAAAGGAGATCTAGGACCCCACTGGGAAGTGCTTTTTTTTTTTTTTTTTTTTTTTTTTTTTTTGGCTTAAGATATTTGTCATTATAATGAACATTACACCTGATGTTCTAACATCTAACATCTCACCATGGCATGGAAATGGAATGAGGATGGTAAAAGAGAAAACCCTACCAATATAAGATCCTTCTCTCATAGCCTGGGCCTTTAAAGATGCCACACACAGAAAGAAAAAAAATAGAGATGAATGAGTTTGAATTCCTTCATTTCTTCACTGCCTCCAAAGAGGAATCTGTTCACCTTTTCTAAAGAAAGCACAATCAGCAACAGCAAGTAGTTCCTAAAAACCTGCTGTGGGTAGACACCACTTGCGATGGGACGCAAAGATAGACACAGCATTGTTCCTGCTCTTACTGATGGTTATATGTGTTAAAATTAGAGGAAATTGCAAAAAACAAAGTCACTGAAAGCCAGGCTGATAAAGGGAGGCTCTGCATATGAAGTAAGTCATTAGCTGGATGATAAAGGTTGAGATAGCTTAGAAAAGAAGGCAGAACTGGTCATTGTCCAATCAATGCGAACCACAGACTTAAAGTTAGGAAAGGGTATGAACACCAGACACTAAACAGATCAGTGTGATTCTAGAAACAAGAACAGGGAAGTCATTGGAAATAAAATTCTATACGTTTCCTTTAAGCCAATTGTTCCCAATACTGGCTACTCATTAAAACATTCTAAGTAGCTTTAAATAAAACAGGCAATATATGGACTCCATCCCTGGAGATTCTGATTTAATTGGTCTGGGGTGAGGACCAGGCATGTTGCCTTTGTTTTATTCTTTTTTCTTTTCTAATCTCTCTAGGTGATTCTAATGCACAGCCAGGGTTAAAAAACACTGCTTACCTCATCAGGATGGACAAGTATCGTGCAACTGACATCACTTAAAGGAGGGGTTTCATACCCTTAAATGTTTGCAACCCAAGTCCCAAGACATTGGATATAATGCACGTCACATTTTGTAAACCTTATGTCAATGTCATTCAATTCCTCACGGTGCAGTCTTCTGCTGGAAACTGAACAATGAAGTTTGTTCCCACATGGAAGGAGAGAGAAGGATACCACCTCAAACAGTGGTTCTGTTTGAACAAATATGTGGTGCTCAGATCCCATGGCCCAGATATTCTGACTCAGTGGTCTGCAGTGAAGTTCAAGCATCTGCATTTTCTAAGTTCTCCTGGCCACTCCATTGTTCAGATCTACTTGCAAAACAAAGAGGACACTGAGTTTCTAACTCCCACCCCCACCCAGACCGATTAAGTCAGGATTCATGGGTTGACAAGGCCGAGTACTTTGTAAAGCTCCTCTGCTGACCTCAAAGTGCAGCCAGGGTTGTTTATCAGATAAAACAGGGATTCCAACATTTTTTAATTAAAGTTTATTGGAGTGACAATTGTTAGTAAAGTTACATAGATTTCACGTGCACAATTCTGCAATACATCATCTATACACCAAATTGTGTGTTCACCACCCAGAGTCAGTTCTCTTTCTATCACCATATATTTGATCCCCTCCAACACATAAAAATTAAGTATTTATAAGGCACACTGGAATAAATCGGAGGAGATTTAAGAGCTTGGTATGTAGAAATATGGGGCTTGGTTTTAAAAAACCACCTTTTCATTAATACATAATTATCATATAAAATTTGAAAATATAAATGATTATAAGTTTAGCATTTATAGGAAACTTTCTAAATTATTTTCACAAATTATAATGTGAGACTGGAGCTGTGTTTATTACTAAGTCTTTATTATCAAGATTTTTTTATGCTTGAAATAACTATATGCAGTAAGATTTTTAAACTAATAATCTCTTCAAATTCTTGTAATCACTATGAAGTAGAAATTTCTTTTATAAGTAGGTGTTAAAAAAATCTAAACTATTTTTAAAACTGCTAAAAAATGTGCAACAGTTAATATCAACATACAGAAATCAGTTATGTTTTTATATACTAACAAACAGTCTGAAAAGGAAATTAAGAAAGCAATCTCATTTGCAATAGCATCAATAAGAATAAAATACTTAGTAATAAACTCAACTTAGGAATAAAAACGAAGACATAAATAAATGAAAAGAGACCCCAAGTTCATGGATTGGGAATTAATATTGTTAAAATACCCTTATTACCCAAAGCAATCTGCATATTCACTGCAAGCCCTATCAAAATTCCAATGGCATTTTTATTTTTGCAAAAATAGAAAAAACAATCTTAAAATTCATATGGAACCACAAAAGACCCCAAATAGCCAAATAATCTTGAGAAATCATAACAAAGCTGGAGGCTTCACACTTTCTGATTTCAAAACATATTACTAAGCTACAATGATCAAAATGGTATGGTTCTGACATAAGCAGACACACACCCACCAATGGAACAGAACAGAGAGCCCAGAAATAAACTCATGCATATGTGGTCAAATGATCTTTGACAAAGGTGCCAAAATTACACAATGGGGAAACAATAACTTCTTCAACAAATGGTGCTGGGATAACTGGGTATCCATATGCAAAAGAATAAAATTGGACACTTACCTTACACTATATCCAAAAATCAACTTAAAATGGATTAAGGACCTAACATAAGACCTGAAACTATAAAACTCTTAAAAGAAAACATAGGGGATAAATCTTCATAACTTTGGTCTTAGTAATGATTTCCTAGATATGGCAACAAAATCACAGGTGACAAAAGTAAAAAGAGACCAGCGGGACTACATTAAAAGCTTCTTGCACAACAAAGGAAATAATCAACAGAGTGAAAAGGCAACCTACAGAATGGGAGAAAATATTTATAAACCATGTATCTTATAACAAGTTAATACCCAAACTCTATCCAAATGTACTGAACAACTCAATAACAAAAAAATGAGTAACACAATTAAAAATGGGCAAAGGACTTGAATAGACATACAATGGCCATCAGGTATATGAAAAGATACTCAACATCACTAATTATCAGGGAAATGCAAATGAGAATGAAAACAACAGTGAGATATCACTTTATACTTGTTAGGATGGCCATTATAAAACAAACAAACAAAAACAGAAAATAACAAGCGCTGAAAAGGATGCAGAGAAATTGGAACCCCATGCCCTTCTGGGAAGATGTAAAGTGATACAGCTGCTATAGAAAACAAAATGGAGTTTTCTCAAAAAAATTAAAAATAAGACTATCGTATGATTCAGCAACCTCTTCCGGGTATTTATCTAAAAGAATTTAAATCAGGATCTTGAAGAGATATTTGCATTCCCAAGTTATTGCAGCATTATTCATAATAGCCAAGAGGCAGAAACTTCTCAATGTCCGTTAACAGATAAATGGAACAGATGAATGGATGAACGGATAAAGAAAATATAATCTATACATACAATGAAATATTACTCAGCCTTAAAAATGAAGGAAATACTGTCATATGGTACAACATGAATGAAACTTGAGGACATTACACTAAGCGAAATAAGGCAGTCACAGAAGGATATACACTGCATAATTTCATTTCTGTGAGCTATCTAAAGTAGTCAAACTCTTAGAAGCAGAAAGTAGAATGGTGGTTGCCAGGGGCTAAGGGGCAGGGGGAAATAGGGAGCTTCCGTCATGCAAGATGGAAAAGTTCGTTCTAAAGACCTTCCGTGCAGCAATGTGTGTACAGTTAACAATACTGTACTCCACACTTAAAAGACTGTTAAGAATATAAGCTTCATGTTATGTTTTTACCACAATAAAAAAATTAAAATGAAAAAAGAGAGAGATGAGCAGCCGCTCCATTCCATAAGCAGTTAATGATGTAAACACAGGCAAACTAGATTGTGTCCAGTCCAGTGGTTTTGAAACTTTAACATTGGAATCATTCTTCACTTAAAATTTTCCAGTAAATTCAATAAGAAAACTATAACAGTAGAACTGTTTGTGTTGAATTGGATTGGAGGGGAGGGGTCCCAATTTCAGACAGCACACAGTCACTAAGACCTCTCTTTCAGCCCAATCCCAGGAACACCTGATTTGATCTAAGCTCTCCTCATTTATAGATAAAGAACCTGAGACCCTGGAAGGAAAAGGGATTCACCCAGAAGTATGCAGTGAGTTACTGGCATGGCCCTGGCTAGAATCCACATGTCCTCCTTTCCGGCTTGGTGTTCTCTGCATTATTGTTAAGCTTCTTGTGACTAACCTGGGAAATATCCAGTATCCATAAGAGGCAACAGAGATGAAAATTCAAGCAGTGTGGGCCATGGAGGCAGGGGAGATTTTTAAGGCTAATCACCAGTCAACACAGATTTCCAGTTCCAACAGTTTTTTAATGCCTAATTATTTCCATTATAGAAATAATATTCATTCATTAAAGGAACTTTTGAAATAGCCAAGAAGCAGAAAAAAGAAAAATTTATAATCCCACCAATTATATACACAACCATTAACACTTGAATGTCTTTGCTTTCTGTCTTTTAATGAATAGATTGTTGAGTTTTCACTGAACTGTGCTCATTCTGTATATTCAATTTTGTATATCGCTGTATTCACAATATTATAACATGAGCATTTTCCATTTGTAAGCATTTTCTTTCATGGCTTCATAATATGCTTTGAAGTAGTTGTGCCATGTAGAACATTTTTTTCTAATTCTTTCACTATTTCAAATAATGCTCAAATGAACACATATCTGTGTATATAACATTTGATCCATGTTTATGGTAGTGTACCAAAATGAAATTATATAACATTAAAGAATTTGAAGATTTTTAAGTTTTTGGCACAGTTTCATATCACTCATAACATGTAGTTTCTTGTTTATGCACAATTAAATAAACATTGTTTTAGAGTTCTGGAAATGGAAAGAAGTATAGATTAATAATAATAATAATAATAATCACCATTATTCCCTCAACCCAGAGGCAGACAATTACTAAGTATCCTAGTATATTTCTTCCCCATCTTTTTGAAAATATGTACATATATGCACATTATTACCAAACTGAGACTAATTTTTGTGGTTTGGTGTTCAGTAGAAGCGTTCATGAGCATACACCCATGTCAATAAATAATACTTTAAGACCAAAGAGATTATAGCTATTAATCACAATGTTTTATCCCAGTCACACAGCCAAACACACTACCATTTGTCTGTTGCCAGCACAGTCATACCCATATCCTCATACTCGAGTAACAGAGAGACGACCTGCAGGGCTACCCCGAGTACGACAACTCTCAAAGAGTAATCTTGGCTATAGTTCTCATGGGATGCCTCTGAGAAACTGACTCAAGAATGGATACAGGCAGTGACAAGTGCATTTTCCTAATGTTGCACTTCTGCCGAGCTCAACTCAGAGTGATGCTCCAACATGCCAGGCGCCAGGAATAGCTATGGGCCCTGAAACCTGGGGCCCTGGTTCTCATCAGAAAATGTTTCCAAAAGCACAGTGGTTAAGACAGAAACTGTGACATCAGACCATTCCAGGTTCAGTCATGGCTCTGCCTCTTACTTGTTGTGCGACTTGGATTAACTCAACTTCTCTAAGCCTCAGTCTTCTCATCAGCAAAACTGAGTGACAGTAATTGCCACCTCATAAGTCTAAAATGATGATCAGATGAGACGATGCGTGTAAAATACTTAGCAACATATCATAGCAGACAATCAATTTTAGCTATAATGATTGTATTATTTTGAAGAGTTCTGGCAACAGCTTGTCTCTGTTTCTTTGCAGCTTTCTATTCTCATTCACAAATACACCTTTCTCTTCCTCCATTAATCTATTACAGAAAATACTTTTTTAAGTGATCATTCCCACAGCGGTCACTCTGGCAATGACTATGGCAGTTCACAATGTTATCATATTTATTCTATCACAAATGTTATTTGTAGCTCAAATTGGTTGAAATTGTCATTAACGATCTTTAATAAATAAGTTTATTTCAGCGCTTACTATTAGTATTCCCGGGAGCTTTCTATGACAATATCTCCTTCAGTCTTCACAATCCTGTGAAGTACTGTTATTACCATTTTTCAGTTGAGCAAATTGACATATAGACAATTTAAGAAATTTGCTGAAGGTCACACTTCCATAAGTTGAAGAGTCAGAATTTGAATCCAAGCCTGTTGGACTCCAAGTCCTAAACTCCATCCACTAGACCAGGGATTACCAAACCTCTTTCTGTAAATGGCCAGATGCTAAATATTTTAGACTTTCCAGGCCATATGGTCTCCATCATAACTACTCTACTCTGCCATTGTAGTGTGAAAGCAGCCGTAAACAACTTATAAACAAATCAGTATGCCTATGTCCAATAACTTTATTACAGACACTGAAATTTGAATTCCATATCATTTTTATGTATCACAATATATTATTCTTTTTTTTTTCTTTTTTTTCCAAACATTTAACAGATAAAAATTATTCTTAGCTCATTAGCCATATAAACACAGATGATGGGGTATAGATCTATCTACGGAGAGAATGTGATGATGAGTTTAGCTAAGACTCTCCAGTCAAATGAAACTATTTTCAGGTTACCAGGCTCTCCCTCAAAGCCTGTTATGTTATTCTTTGGGACTACAAAATTCCTGCCACCACGACCCTTCTCAACATCTGCCTTTATCTGCCACACTCCTTGTCATCCTTCAAGCCAAATTTTGCTATTACTTCTTGCAGAAAATGCAACAAACCCAATTCTACCACCACCCCATACTAAATTCTGTGCCTTTTTTCTGTTCTCCCTTAGCACCATATATGTTCCCATCACAGTGTCTATCACACTGGATCGGAATGGCTTGCCTACCTCCTCTGAGGACATGAAATTAGCTTCCTCTCTTGATTATAATTGTACTGGCTTAGTAATTATCACAGTGTTTGGAATACAAGAGGAGCTCAATAAATGTTGGAAAGAAGGGCAAAAGGAAGGGAAGAAAGTAGGGAAAGGGGGAGATTCTAAGGTACTTCACTGTAAATACCAAATGGCATATGGAAAGGGAAAAAGAGTAGGAAAAGAACCCGCCCCAAACCATTACGAGAGAAGTAGAAGAAAAATTGGCAAAATTGGATGTGGAAATCCTATTTCTGCTTCTCATGAGGGGTAGTTCGTGACCTCCTGTAAATGTGGTTGCCCATTGTGTTGAGACAGTGAAGAACAGGCAAAAACAAGTCTCTTGAATTTGTCCCATCAAGGCCCAGAGAAATGGTACCAACTTGGAGAGTCTGGGTGTCCCAAGGATTCCCAAGTCATTACATCATGGTTTCTGCCAGTAGAATGTGAAATGGCAATGGTTCAAAAATCAAAATGGCTTCTTCTAAATATGTTATATTTTTATATTTTTAAAAAATATTATACCAAATAGAATCCAACCCAAGACAAAAAGGAAAAAGAAATGAAAGAGTAATGGGTGAGATGGGGAAGTGGGTATCTAAAAGCTTTCTTTTAGCTCCAAACAAATTTGCTCTATTTAAGAGATTGCGGGAGCTTGGATTTGTTTTCCAAAGCTCTCCTTTGAAGCAAAGGGTTTTATCATCCCGCACCATTAATGCTTCAGATTTGGGGGTTTATTTTTTTTTTTCTTTTCTTGACCAGGTGCTCTATGGGAGAACTTCTTTGAGATGAAAATATAGGTACTAAAAAAAACACCAATTTTTCACTGCACTGCTGACATTTGCTTCCCTCTGTGCTCCCCCAAATTCTCTTATCCATTGGTACAATGCTCCAGGAGATGCCACCACATTATTCTACCAAGAGATTCTTTGGGGTTTCAGAAAAATGACGACATAGGCTTAGAGTCACACTCCAAAGCTCTCATTCATTCCCTGAACTTTTGGATATGCCAGGAAAAATGCCTGTCACTGGAAAGGTGGGGGAAAAGCCAAAAAAATTCCCAACAGTGTTCTCATTACTTTGGCTTCCATTCCCTGCCTCCTGTTGTTTCTCAGTGAGAAGGGGTGCTCTTGTATGTACTGTGTAGATTCTGCTCAAAGGGGGCATGGGAACTTCTCCTGGCCATTTGGAAAATGAATAGAACTGTGGACTGGGACTCATGAATTCCAGGCCCAAGTCTGTCACTAACTTGTCAATTTCCTAAGCCATTTGACTTCTCTGAGTACAATGGATAGTGTGGCACAACATCCAGATGCCCTCCAGGTATCGAGAACATTGAAAGACATCTCTCAGCTGAAAACCCCTCTGGATTTTGTCTTTGGCTAAAAGACCCATCTAGCCCAAACTTTCTTCTATTCCCTGAGATGGGCTTCATTCAATGATTTGTTGGTCACTGTGAGAGGACAAAGCCCTGGTCTCCTAGACAAATTTGGAACAGCTCTGCAGGGCCATCTTAGCTTCTGAGATCCCTGTAGGATTAGCTTTGCCTTTGTTGAAAGTGCATGGAATTTTAACTTCCCCTCTACTCAAACTTCCCTTTTTACTTCCATGCAGGTGTTGATCCTGACAGTCGCCATGCCCCCCCAATAAAATTCTTACACACAAATCTCCGCAAATATCACCCAGGATTCAAAGTTTGCTTTAAGGGAACATACGTGGGACACTGGCCCTTAGCTTTCCCATCTGTCTAATAAGGAGGCTACCATAAATGCCTCCATTTCCGTCTGTAAACATAAGTAAAGCACAATGATTCTGCCAGGTATACAATACAATCAGCAAAGGCAGCAGTGGCAGGGTCTCCTGTGCATCTGAATCCAACTGAATTCCAGAATTCAGGACATAGCTTTCCAAACACTATGAAACAAGTAGCACAGTGGTAAACAGAGACACTGAATATTAGTGTCTCTGTGTTGGAGTCTTGTCTCTGCCACTAACTTGCTAGGAGACTCTGGCTTAGCTTCTCTGCTAAGCCTCATTCTCTTAATCTACAAAATAAAAAGCTTTGTCATGCTTTTTCCCCTCTCCTCATTTAAATGAATTGATATGGAATAGATATTTGTTGGATTTTCTAGGCAAGATGGTGAAATAGGTAAAAGCTGTGCTTGCCTCCTCTCATGACCACATCAAAATTACAACTAAGTTACAGAACAACAATCATTGAGAATCACATGAAGTCTAGCTGAACCAAAGCCTTACAATTACAGACATACAGAAGAGGTCACCTCAAGACTGGTAGGAGGGGCAGAGATGCGGAATGGGATGGTCCCACACTCACATGCAACCATTAAAAATCAGGGGGGATATCTTGGCTGTGGAGGTCCCCCTTGAAGGATCCAGGGTTCCCAGCCCCTCTGCAGCCCAGGATTCCAGTGCCAGTGAGAGAAGTCCCCATAACTTCTGGCTGTGAAAGCCAGCAGAGATTATGGCTGAGAGGGATGGAGGTGGCTGCACTCCCAGGATTTCCTCTTAGAGGGCCTGCGCACAGACTTACTCGCTGACAGACTCACTCACTCTGAGTTCCAGTGCTTGGGCAGCACCTCGAAAGGCACCAGGAACATACGGGGAGGAGCTGAGTTGTCTGGCTTCGGGGTGAAAGATGGAGGGGCAGCTTTCTTCTGGACACAGGAGCAGGCGGAAGCCATTGTTTCTTTGTTGAGCCTTCCCCCTTCCTGACGTGTAGACACAGGTGGCCACTATATCTGAGTCTCCATAAACCTGGCTAATTCTGTTCGTTAGCCCCACCCTGGTGGTTCTCTGAGACCCCACTCTACCCAATGTGCAGACTCAGCCAAGCCATTTGCAGTAGCTTTTCCATATAAATGACGTATCTTGGCTCTTGCTGGGAACTTTACTAAAATTTCTCAGAGGTTCACAAAACCCAAAGAAGCAGCATCTGACTTCAGCGTGTTCCCTACCTCTGGCTGAGCTGACCTAAGCCCGGCACTAGTGGCAGCCAGGCCTGGTTTCACAGCTTGGCCTCTCAAGGTACCTCCAAGCCCAGCGCAGGTGGCAGCCTTCTGGAGATTTCTTTGTGGCTAATACCAGGTGGTCCCAGGCAGGGTACAGGCTGCAGCTGAACTTGGCCTGTGGTGGGGGTCTCTGCCAGAAGGCTCTGGGGCTGGCATGCCTGGTGGCCAGCTTCAGACTGAGCCAGACTAACACCATAAAGCCAAAGCATACATTAGGTGCCTAATTATTTATAACTGTATAACCCTCTCTGCAGGCCTTGCCCTCAGAAACCTGTGGTCTGAGGCTGGCTAACACATACAGGGAGCCATAATCAAGGCAGCCTCCCTGGATTCAATATGCTACTCATCCACAAAGGAGAGATATGCTAGAAGGTCACTACAATTTATAAGGTTCTCAAGTACTCAGGGAACAATTAGAAGGGAATAGAAATGAGCATATACTGAGCACCTGCTAAGTTCATATCACTGACTTCTGTCGTTTTGCAAATGCTAGTTCATTTAATTCTGACAACATTCCCTATAAGTCATCCATTGCCACTCCCATTTTATAGATGAAGCCTGCAGAGGGCATGTGACAATCCAGAGTCATTCATCGAGAATGTGGAATAACCAAGGCTAGAATCCACTATGGTTCCATCATCGCAAAGTAATAGAAGTACCTGCTCTTTTGTCTGTCACCCCAACAAGAATTAGGGAGCTCCTTGAGGGTAGGTCCTATGTCTTATTTGTACCACTGAGCATCTAACACAGTGGCAAACACCTGACACTAAATGCATTTGTATAACAATAATTAATTAAGACTTCCTGACTTCTCCTCTTGCTATATCTATTACATTAGCATACAATCAGCCTTGCTACTTCACCTCCGAATTTTTCTAAAAATTATCAGTCTTGAAACAGACAGAAGATAACACCAAATAACAAAGACGAAGCTTATTACATTTTCCCAGCTTACATAGGCACAAGTCATTTGGCCCCTCAGGGATTTAATAGCTGGCTAACTAGCCTCAGCACTGTCCACTTGCATGAGATTGGCTCAAATGGACCAGGCCACGCAGAACTCCATTTTTATTTATTCCTGAGAAGTCATTATGCTTCTGAAAGCCATCACATTTTTAAATGGTTTAAATACATCCATCTCGTCATTTTTAACCATACCCACAAAAAGCATCCTAAAGATACCTGATTATTCAATTAGAGTAAATTAGGCCAATGTATATGCTGCTGCCTCAGAAGTTATCATGCTTAATAAAACATACTTTGTAAATCCCATGAAGTCTGTAATTAAATTTACAAGCAGCTTTCTGCAGAACTTGAAACAAAAAGATGTCTGAATGTTGTGTGTGTATGTGGATTTGTGTTTTGTGTGTGTGTGTGTGTGTGTGTGTGTGTGTGCGCGCGTGTGTGCTTTAAGGTCCTGTTCCATAAGGATTATAGCTCCCCTGCTGTTTGGAAAAGATAATTTCACTTGTAACACTAATAACTTGAGCAGGGGAGAAGCTGGCCTGGTGAATGGAGTGCACTTCACTGCACATTTTGGCTCAGCTAGAAATCGGAAACAGATGGTCCTTGCGGCTGGTTTCCCACTCGAGCCCGCTCACTGCCAGCCTGTGGTCTTCAGTGGGCCGCTGCTGGCAGTCTGTGACTTGAACGTAGTAGGACAGTGGCAAAAGAAATCAAATCTTTTCCAATGAGCAGCAAGTTATAATGAAATTTGACAGATCTGACATTCTATACCCAACATCTAGTTAGAATATATTAACCTTTTAGTTTTCTTAAGCGCCTTGCATAGAAGTTGTGAATATACTTATTAGAGGGTTGTGTTGTACGCAGTTTTTTTTCTTTTAACAGAGGGCAGAGGGTTTAGTCCAATCTTGGGTGGCAGCTGGTTAACAGAAAATGCAGAAAAAGTAAAAGTCAAAGAATTTCTAAATGGAAATGAGGCACAAGAACTGCCACTAAGAAGAAAACTAATTCTTTGCAGAGCATGGCTGGTGAATTTCTGCTGAAAAACTATCAATATTTTCTCAGGAAAACAAAATACATATATATATATATATATATATATATATATATATATATATATTCAAAAAAATGTATCAAGTGGACACTTTGGTCAATGTTGCTCAAGCAGTAGTTCACCATAATCAGAAGTGTCTGGACGCTGATGGTAACCACTTTGAGCACCTCTTATAATTGCAGAAGTCAAATGTGACTTGTATCACCTTTTGTTATCGGTATATATTATTACAATTTTAATAGTTTTTTCCTTTCTTAAAATGTGTATACACTTTTTGTCACCCTCTGTATATATAGTATATATATGTTGTGTGTGTGTGTGTGTATATATATATACACACACACACATATATATGTATATGTATACACACGCACATCAGAAAATTAAGTTCACGAACTTTCCACTGTGCACTAATATGGTAGAAAGTTTGTGAACTTAATTGTCTGTGATATATATATGTGTGTGTGCGTGTATGTATATATATGTATGATATACATATATATGATGTATGATATACATATATATATATGAACACACACACACATACACACACACACACATACATACACATCCTAGATCAAAATCTGGGCAATCTCCAGGCATATCATTAAAATGGATGGGGCTGTCTGGACCCCCTGGCATTTTCTTCAATTCTGCCCTTTTCAGTTTTGCAGCATTTGCTTCTGCCATACGGTGAGAAAACCATGCCAGGTGACTTGGGACACTGGATTTTTTAAGTCACCACACTCATGCCCAGTAATGATATGTACCTGTGCAGACAACTTTGCTACTTTCATGAAAAAGGGATGAGTCTCCCACCAAAGATTCAGCATTTTTCTGGGTTTCAGAAGAACTAGGCTGTCTATCTTTTTGTGTGTATCCTCCCTCTTATCCCAAAGCTGATATGTGAGCACACACTCATTTTCAGGGTTAGACAGTGACATCCTGAGCACCATTTTAGGATTTCCCACCTGAGTGAGGTTAGAGAAAAGACTCAGGTATTAACAGTAGATAATCCCTCTTCAATATGGGCTTCTTTTTTAAAAAAAAAAAGTCTTAGACACCCATTGCCCGAAACTGAACTTCAATAGTTTCAGCAATAGTGTTCATTTCTAATTTCATGATTTCCAAGAGCTGACTATTCAAGGTCATATATACTCATTAAGCCCAGCATCCACCTCTACAAAAAAAAATTGTTTTTAAATCTTCTGAGAGCTAGTTAACTGGAGTAGGAAAAGCATGGGGTCTTTTGTCAAATTGACATAGGGTTGAATTTTTGCTCTTCTTGCTTAGTGTAGGTCATTAGGCAAGACTCATACCTTTTTGACCCTGACCTGCAAATTAAATAATAATAACAACCTCCTCGAGTTGTTGTGAAGGTTAAATGACATATCATACCTGAAAGCGCCTTAAAAAGTGCCTGGCACATGGCAAGTGCTAAGTCCTATTATTTCCCTCCTTTCATGGTTTAGGAGGCAACAACAGAAGGGTGAACTTCTGAAGTCATAATTCCTAAGCTTGAATCCTTCTTCTATCTCTAACTCCAGACCCTAAACAAGTTTCTGTAACTCTTTAAGCCTGTTTTCTTGTTTATAAAATAGGGTTAATAATAGACCAAACCTCATAAGGACCTATCTGGGGGAAAAAAGGATCTTAGAACAATGACTGGTTAAGAGGAAGTACTCAATATATTGGCTGTTATGATATGCTGCGTTCAAAATCAAACTGCTCTTCTAGAGTTTCAGATTTCCAGTGGCCCGGGAAACAGAGCTTGAAAGGAAGGGGGAAAAAAATTAGATGCCTACATTGCAGATGTTGCTGTTAAATGGGTGAGTAAATGAATGAATGAATGATATGTTCATTTAAGATAAATAGTACTACGGTCAATCTATATGAAATAAAGATAAGGAAGGCAACAGGAATTCAAAGGCCCATAGGTCACTGTGCACTAAGGTCTTGACAAGGGAAGTTAACTTGGGGAGGCAGACAATGTACTGGGAAGGCAATCGTTTGAGTCAAGATAAATGAAAAGTTTGTATAAACATGAGAAGAATGCAGTCAAATTTCAAATCGACTAATGTTCTATGCCTTTTTTTACTATCTTTCTCTCATCATTTATGGAGCACCAAGTATTTGCCCAGCACGGAGCTTGACCTTGTAGCTACTGAGACAAATAAGATATGGCCCTTACCTTCAAGAATCTAAAGGTCTGGGGAGAAGCCTAACTGGGAGGCAGAAGATTCCAGGAGAGGGTGCTAAAAGCTGAAATGCAGCAAGGCACACATAGAAAAACAGAGTGGAGGGACCTAACCCAGCCTCACAGGACAGAACTAGAAAGGGGAAGAAAAAGGATTTCCCTCCACAAAACAATAACAAAACATCAAAAGCAAAACAATAACTTTGGTTGGGCATTTATTACATATATCAGGGAATATTGACTTCATGCATGTTTTGCTTCTAACTAACTATATGTAGTTAGTTATATGTACTTAATAACTATTTTGATCTTCATTTTTCTGATTAGGGCACAGAGAATCAGAGAGGTTATGTAACCTGGGAGTGGTCACACAGTAACCAACCAAGCCTAGATGTGGGCACTTGGACTTCAGACAGTGTTCTCAACCACTACTATCCAGGTTCTGATAATCATTAATATTTCATTTCATGTTGCCTTTTAGCAACAGATGACAAAAACCAAAAGCTCTCCTTCCTTGGTATGGTACACCTGTTGACAGCAGAATTTTCAAGGTCTTTATCCAAATGCACTGCCACAAGGACACAGACGGGAATCCCATTCAAAAAAAAGAGGTAGCTGATTTGGGAAGCATCAACAGCCCAAATGATGCTGGAAAGTCACTTGCTCTTTGCTGGAGGCCTCATGTTATGAGAAAACAATTCCTTTTCTAATGCTCCCGTAATCTCCCAGACCATATTACTCATACTGCGCCCTGCAGTTTAACCCATCACTGACTTCATAGCAAGGGGAATTCCCAGTTCTTATAAAAAATGTTCAAAGGAAGTAAGAAAGTCCAAGTCCTGATGGGCTTGTTTCTTGGTGAGAGTGCTGTTTTTGCTTCAGATTCATTCATGTGCAGTGGGAAGAAGTATTCAAATGACAAGAGTTAAATTCAAAACATGTAGCCGCTTTCTGTTATATTTTTTTTCTGACTGAAAGCAAACCATTTAGATGTTTGTTTCCAAAAAGGCATCTGTCAGCAATCAAAGAGGAAAAAATGCATAAAGCAAATGCAATTGTTTGGAGTAGCATTTCCTGGATCATGTTAAATGCTTGAATTGCTCCCCTTTATGCTCACCAAATAATTTTATTTTCCACAATAATTGCAATATTTAACATGTTTTATTTAATCTTGTTTTAAGGCTATTAACAACTGGCCATACTGTGAAAAGACTTGAGTGCTATATGAGAAAGAACAGTTTCCACCAGCCCTTTAGAGAACAATGATAAAGTTAAATGCACCTAATTGTTCTGGTTTTAAAACACTATTATCCAATAATATTCATCATTTCTTTATTTAAAACTACTGTGCCATCTCCTATAAAATCTTCCCAGGTATTCCGTCATTCACAAAGTGAAATCTGGACTCCAGTTTACCTTGTGCCCCATTCATTCATAAATAATGGGTGTGCGTGCATAGGGTTTTCCGAGTCTCAGAAATGCAGCGGCTCAGATAAGAGACACCTCCAACTTCAGAGGTTGCCGTGAGACAAACTTAGAAATTACAAGGCTGTGGGCCCACGAGTCCAAAATATCCATGTGCCTATATGACCTGGGAGAATGCTAAGGAGACTCTAAAGTAAGGAAACTGGTTTTATCTGCTTGTCAGAGGCAAGTAGGAAATGATAAAATGAAATAGATTGAGTCAAAGCCAGAATGCTGCTTCGCTTCTCCTCTTTTTCCTTCTTGGTTTGTGCTATTTTAAATTTTATATAGACTTCCAACTTTTTTCTCTTTCATTCTCTAAATGGTAAACTGAAGAAAGATCAGTTCATTTTAATGACGCTACAGTTACATAAGGCAACAAACGTTTTGACTGGCAAGCTCAGGGCAAGATACTGGCAGAAGGTCGATTTGCTTGTAGACACTGAAGGTAACTTAACATTTCCTGTACTACAGACTCTTTTTTCTGAAAAGAGAGGTGATGCCAGAGTAATAAAGAATACAAGGATCTTCTTAGAGTAATGGCAATATCCATATTTGATGATAATTCTCAATACCACCTCCAATCCCCATGTTATTAGAAGAAATCCCATTACAATGAGGGATGAGAAAGAAAAAAAATACTTTATTTATTGTCTTTGTGGTTCATTCTGTAGAAGCACTGTGTTCATCTTGCTTAAATTATAAAACATTTCAGGTGCAACTGGATAAAATTTGCTTTGCTGAAATTGTTTTTGTCAAAATAGGTATTTACCCGATGCTAAATGGTTAAAATCACACCTACTAACGAAGAGGTCAGAAATAGGAAAGCAAAAGCCACCAAATTTAACCTCTTTGGAAATTAAAATGTGTCCTGAATAAGTTTATCTAAATATTATTTAGTCAAAAATGTGACTAAAAAAAAAAAAAATCCACTGAAGACTTGGGCTGTAAATGCACAACTTTTTTAAAAAAAACTCAGTTCAATAGCCCTGCAAAAAGCTGTAGATAAACTCTCCCATGCTCCAGACTGCCTATATAAAAAACCTGCAGTGTAGAGAACTGTAATATCACTGCTAGGTTCTTGGAATCAAGGAATCACTTATATTCAGAAAAAAAAGAAAAAGAACGTTAGTTGGTACACTACTCTTATGAAGGTGTTTCTGCAGTTCCTACTTTCACACAGTTTGAATGAATAAATTATAATAAATACAAGACATTCTCTCTACTTTTTTCTCCCCTCTTAGTCCTGAAGTAGAATGACTTGAAATTCAGCAGCTACCTGGACTTCTTCTCAGTTAAAAAAAAAAAACAACATTATTTTCACAGCCATTCTTATTGGTAGATCCATGTTATGGGTTTTTTGTTGTTGTTGTTGTTGTTGTTTGTTTGTTTTTTTGCTAAGGAGAGGATGTGTGATTAAAACCCCTGTGGCAAAGATAGCTTGGTTACAGTAAGGAAATCAGATGTGATTTTCCCTGAATAAGGAAGTATTCATGTCAAGTTTAGACTGAATTGTGTTCAACTGAATTGATAATGACTGACCACTTGATTTACATAGAATGGAAAAGCCCAGAATTATTTTTTTTTTAAAGGGGAAACATCAAAAAATAGAGATGGTACCTAGCCTAGCCCAGGTTAGAACCTGTGAAATATCAGTAATGTATTTCCTCACGTAAAAAACATGCCTCTAAATACAATGCCAGCCAGAACCAAAAATCAAGGGACTTGAATGTTGTCTTCTGATGTTTATGTTCCTTCACAGCCAAATTAACTAATGAATTCAATTTTTAAAAATAAGGTAAGAAAGGAGAAATATTTTTCCTCAGATTTTTTCTTTTTCTTTTTTTTTTCTTTCTTTTTTTTTTTTTTTTTTTTCCACTTCTTGGAAAACCTGTTCAGCTGTCCCAGATTTAGTTTTACACTTTCCACTTTGCTTCCAACAAGATGTGTAAGACAGGAAAACTAAACTGAACATTTTTTAAATGCACAGCTCACGTTCTTGAGAAAAGTGACTGTGAAAAACAGATACCGAATCAGACTTAAAGTCGAAAGGGTTGGGGGTGGAGGGGTAGGGGAAAAAAAAGCCCAAAACATCGCATGATAGTCTCTAAGCAGTTCCATCTGTCAAGCAGAAATTTTAGGCTAATAGCCTGTGGCGATCTCCCTCCGCAGTCCACTACCTGCCTTTGTCCTATTAAATCTCTTTATTCTCCTTAAAAAAAAAAAAGAGGGGGGATTGGTTGTTGGAAGGAAAGGAAAAACCTTGCAGACCAAAATCATCTGAGTGATGAAGCCCTAATTTTAACCGCCTCTTTGATGTGTAGCAGTGGGTTTTTGTTTTTTAAAAAGGAGAGAGAAGACAGTGCTAGGAGCAGAAGACTTTTCATCTCCACTTCACCTTGCCACTGGGTCTGTGAGAGATTGGTTCATTGTCAAGGAGATTTTTTTTTTACCCATGATTCCATATGGTATGGACCGGACTACATGTTGCCCCACATGCCACTGCAAATGTTTTCTCAATTAGGTGTCTTATCTCCCGTGAGTTAGCATCAGATGAAGCTTGCTGACAGCGTAATGGCAGGGAAAGCTTCCGACGGCTCCATCAAATGGCAGCTCTGCTACGACATCTCGGCCAGAACTTGGTGGATGGTGAGTTGGCAGCCGGGCTGCTTTTTTTTTTTTTTTTTTTTTTTTTTTCCCTTTTCTACTTTCCCTCCCTCTTTGACAAAATGTCCCAGACCTCACATTCATCAAATTCACATTTGATTTTTTTCACACTCTTCAGTGAGGCAGCCTCACACTCCTTCCTCTTGCCATCCTCTCTCTCTCTCTTCTCTCTCTCTCTCTCTCTCTCTCTCTCTCTCTCTCTCTCTCTCTCTCTCTGCCACTGCAACTTGAGTTCCCAGGAATACTTGCCCTGGTTTTCCATGGGACAATGTTTGGGAGTTGTTGTTGTTGTTGTTGTTGTTTTTGTTGTTTTTGTTGTTGTTGCTTTTTAAAGAGTATCAGAAGTTTTAAGGTGGAGGTGGGTATTTTAGCCAAGCCGATCTTGGGGTAAAAAATGAAACATTTATCCTGGCCCTCAGCTTTTGCTCCCTCTCTGGCTTCACATCCCCTTTACTTTTGTTTTCAGGGACTATGCGGTACATGGTTTTTCCTTAAGCTGTGGTATTTTCTGAGGACATGTGTTGGGCACTGGGGAGAAGCAAGTCCTGGGTGAATTTTGGTCCTGACCCATTAATTAGATTGTCTGAAGTCACCTGTGAGAGAACTCTGGGTCCCTATTCCCCGTGTTCCATCTGAGGACCCACAGCTCTCATCTAACTTTTTCCCATTTGTTTATGTCAGAGCAGGTCGTAAGTCCTTTAGGAACTCTAGCTCTAAGTGGAAAAGACTCACACACCCTATCTTTTAGTTATCCTGGGTACAAATAAAGTTTTAATCAAGTTCTACCATGTGGCCGCAGAATGAGTTAACTCACATGTCATGGTCAACCAGGCCAGACAACCTTTGACATCTTGGATCTATAAGAGGTAGAGTGAGTTGGGAGGATGCACAATAGCTTATTGTCACAGGAGATGCAAGTCCTGTGAGGAAGGGAGTCCTCAAATCATTACCGCCCTCGTTAGGGTGGTGTCCGTTAAGGATTAATTCGTTAGCAGTGCATTTCTAGTTTTCCGTAATTATTATTCTTTCGGCAAGCGTGAATTCTTCCTGGGAGTGAAAAAAAGTTTGCTGCCAGGACAATGAATGTATTATCCGTTCCTAACTGGACCGTGAACTTCAGCTCATTTCACATAGATATCAGTTTAAGGGAAAAAAAAGAGAAAGAGAGAGAGCGAGAGAGAGAGTAGTGTTGAAGGGGGAGAGTGGCGAATGGAATTACAAGACTGGACTTGGTCAGTTTCATTGTATGATCTGCGGAAAGAGTTCTCCTTTCTCCATCCTGGACCAATGGTGGTATCATTTTGGAAAGTTTTAGGAACTCTGAGGACTGAAAGACTATTAAAAGTGAGCTACCACAGGATTCTATTCGACTGCTTCTTGGGGTACAGTGTGTCCATCCTAAGGACTCTTGAATTAAGGTGGTCGTGGGTATGTGTGTACATGTGTGTTTTAACTTTCAATTTCTTAAATATACATTAGAAACTTACTGGTGATTTCAGGACAATGTTACTTTCAGCTTTTGTTTAATTAGATTAGCAGTAAACTATCCGCTTAGATCCTGAACTTTTTTTATTCAGGGCACTTGTTTTCCCAATAGTTTCTGCCAACAAGAGCAAGCTTTACTTGTATGTTATAATGTTGCCTATCCTTTCGTCTTATGTAGCTTATTAAACATTAGAAATGAATATACTGATTGGTTTGGCTATTATTTTCTAAGCTAAGTTGTAACCTTAAAAAAAAAACTATGTGCTGATGTCATATTCTGGGCGGCATTCTACTTCCTTGTATTTCAAGAGCTCATAGATTTTATAGACTGTTACTTTTTATGGCAAATTTTGTCATCTCTCTTTTTGCAAAGATCACCAAATGCTCCTCTTTTATTTTTAACTTGGAAAACTGTCATTTCTTTTGGTAAAGTTTACTTGGAAGTTGCTTTTCATTTAAAATTATCTTACAGATGTTTTACCATGAGGAATATAAAATATAAAAGTGGTGGAAACATTTAGCAATGCAGTTGACTAAAAATAAACAATGCTATAAGTTCACATGCTGCTGTTTAGGCTGCATCCTACAGGAAGTTTCTCTCAATTTCAATGGTTCTACATCTTTGCTTTGAAAACGAGTGAGAAATCAGAGTGCTCTTTAAAGAAGTTGTAGAAGTTACCATAGAGAATAAATTGATTTTTTTATTTCCCTCCAAAGTGACCACAGCAGTTTAGATCTGCCAGTTGCACATAGTACTAATGTAAACTTCCCATTATTGGTGGGAAATTGAGGACTTTGATGAAGGGGGAGAGGATTAATTAAAATAAGACATATTTTGCATTTTCTCTTCGCTCTTCTCTGTCGTAGAATAGCATTCACTTCCCCTTCCTCCATACCCCCACCTTACTACCCCAAACAATTTTCTCCAACTGAAAAATATTTTAACTTGCCCCTGACTGATACGGTTCTTTAACCCAGGGATAGTACAAGTCCTAAGTTTCACACTAAAGGCAAATAAAGCTTTAAAATTACCTCATGCGTCATCTGGCTGCACAGACTCCGGGCTGCATAGTGGGAACCTCCGGCTTGGTCCTCCCAGCATACAAAGGCAACTCAGTGAATGCCCCCTCCGCCCGGGGAGGCTCAGCCTCAGCTGCCAGCGCGGGGATGTGCAATTTTGCTTTTTAATGAATCGTAAACAATTTGTATGGCAAATGAGTTTGTTTGTTTTAGTTTGGGGGCATATGTTGGACCAGGTTGTAGACAGCCATTACCTACTCCAAAATTTTAGGTGAGAATGGATAGAGCCCCAGATCATTTCTATTTTTCTAAATAATAAGATCCACTAGGATAAAAGAAACTGGTTAATAAAAGACTGAGAATAACAAACAACCTCTCTTCTCTTTCCCCACACTCCCCTTTTCCCCCCTGTCTCTCTCTCTACCCCCTCTCATAATGCACCAGGCTTATAGTAGGATTTTAACTGCACTTTTACTAACTAACTAGAGGTCAGTTGACTAAATTAATTGTTTGTGTATTTTTTAAGTATACATTTTAGTTTTGTCTTTAAAAATGCTACTTTTAAGAAACAATTGTTTTAAAATGTGAAATACCAAGAAGGGCCTTCTCTATCCTCTGTGGCTTTTGTTGTTGTTGTTGTTTGTTGTTGAAGCTAGTGTTGTTCTGAGGGACACAGAATATAAACTATGCTCAATACACTTTTGATATCAAAATGGAGCGAGAAAGGGGTCTTGATGTCCAAAAGTCAAATGAAAACTTTTATTCCAACCCATGGAGTTATAAACAACTTAGAAGTTAACAAGCGACCAGGGTTCGAGCATGTACATTTTAACAGTAATTACCTTTGGCGCTGCCACTTATGAGAAATCTTTTGATATCTGAGCCACTTCTCTAATGCTTTAATCATGCAAATCAAGAAATAGATATTACGTATCAACTTAATCTAGCTATGTTGTGACATCTCTATTTGAAACCTTCTGACATAAAACTAAAGAAAACCGTCCTGAAATTTTCCTCCACACTAAGTGAAGCACCCTGGGTGCATGTATCTGCTTCAAAACAATTCTGTTCAGTGGAATTGCCTCTGTTCTACCTACATGACATTAAAATGAAAGCAGAATAAACATTCTCTTCTTCCTAATGATTTACTGATAACGAGATATTACAGAACTATTTTTATGTGAATTACAAAATACACTTGTTTTGCGTCTGCGATCCAATTTTAGAACTAAAAGTGACTATGAAATGAAGACTATAAAATTATCCTGCCACCCCCACACCCATCCATATTAGGTTCCTAAGCACTTATTTTGGAAACATTCTCTTTAGAAATTGCCATAATATTTTTCAATCAATAATTATCTGTCACTTACTCCAAATTTTTACAACTGCAACTTCGTATACCAGGAAAATACTTGGGCAGGGAATGATATGCCTTGTAATGTAAATGCCTTTTTAAGAAACATACATATATATATATATATGTGTATATATATATATATATACACATAGATATATAAATTAGCAAGGTACTTCTGTGAAATACTGTCTTATTGTGTTCAAAAATTAAAAAATTAAAAAAATAGAAAAACACAACTCTCAACCCCAGCCTACTTTCCAAATGATTGGAAGCTCTACCTGCTGCAGATACAAAACTAAAGTCTCATATTTCATGCAAACCTTTTGTTGTTGTTATTTGCTTGAATTTATCTCTTAACCTGTATTTACCATTTCAATTTTTTAAATGTTAATTCTCAACTGAATAACTTTTGTTAGTGACTGTCTCCTATATTCCTTTGAGGACATTGCCTAATAAAGATTTTTCTATGCATTTGCACTGGCTTTTCCATGATGGTCATTAAAATTACTTAGAAATTGCTACAATAGCTATAAATGAAAAGAATCAAAATAAGAGGATTCAGTAAATAATAAATCATACCATATTTTCAATACCCAGTATACTATCAAAAGAACATGTCCATGATAAACACATTTATACACATTCTATTTCAGGCATTTGCACACTCTATCTGTGCTTATTTTTAAAAGTACAGTTGTCTTATTTTTATCTACCATTATAAATATGTGTGACTGACTATATGAATTTATAAGAGTATGCGTTAACTTCAAAGGTTCTGTACACTCCAAACATTATTTTCTCACAGTATTAGCAATGATCGGTTGCAAGCAAAATCTAAATGAGGTAGCTTTTTAATTTTCTCCCACCTATAATTTCCTTTAGGTTGGTCTTATAAACACACACACATACACACACACACACACACACACACACACACACACACACACACATCTTGTAAAATACCATTTACTATACTTAAGGAGAAGCAAGTACATTAAACTATGTTACTATTTTTTTCTTTAAATCAAATTATGATCCAAATATACTTCATTCAGAAATGTGATTGGTTACTTAAGCTAGCCTGTGTACTTCTACTATCTTTTTGAAAATCTTGATTTCCTGTTATTACACTCATATTTCTCCTGTGAACTTTAGACAGTAAAATAAATGCTTTGTCCTTACTTATTTTCTAGTAGATTTTCCTTCACCTGTCCTGAATATTGTCAGGAATGTTTCTAATTTAAAACCAAAAGAATCAGGGGCTGATTAGAAGACAGGAAATTGGAGGATTAAACTGTCTGGTTGAACTTCCTTTACTTATCAGCACTCAGTAACTTACACTGGATTACAAACTTAACAGAACAATTTTTACAATGCATTGTTCCTTCTGGATGTTTATGTATATACAGTGCATGTGAGAGAGAATGTGTGCGTGTGTGTGCACACAAGTGTGTCTATATGTGTCCATGTATGCATTCACGAATATGAAGAAAAAAGAACCAGCAGCTGGTAGTTATAAGTCAATGCTTTAAAGTGGGATAGTTTTAAACCAAAGGGGCTTGCACTATGGACATGAAAGTTCATTCAAAGACTATAATCCCAAGATAGTCTCAAAACTTTCTTATGAAAATAGTTCTGTGGAAACAGGCAAATAATGAAATACTATACTATAAGGAGAAAAAACAAGATGCACTATATTTGGAAATGCAAAATAGATGGCAGTAGCCGTGATACAGTCTATCTCCCCTCAGTTCTGCTCGGAATTCCAAACACCCATACTACTGAGTGATAGAAAAGGGTCCCAGGGGTGTTCCAAAGAGTCTTCCAAAGCCATTTTGAGGTCCCCTCGGCACCAGCTGAGAAAGGAATCTTTTTTTCTGTGACAGCAGCTCTCAACGGTCCAGGTGAGCACAAATTGTGAAAGGAGTGCTTGGCAGGGAATGAAAAAACAAATCTGAGGGTAAGGATTCATCTTATACCATTAGATCATTTAAAATTGCAAATAAATAATAAAAACAAACCACTGTCCTAGATTTGTACCATATCACATATATTTGCAGAGCTGTGTTCTAGAAACCATGCTGATAATTCTTTTACCTGACCTCACTCTGATCACCTGTCTCGCCCTCAATAAGTTTTGTTAATTTGGCTTAAGAGAGCTCTAGAATAATATGTAACAGTTTTTTCTGCTTCTTATTGAAATGGTGGGTTCCCCTGAGAAAAAGAGAAGATGACAAAAAGTGGAGTATATGACCTGGAGAAAAGAGTTGGTCGGTTAGACGAGTGTATCTGGGAATTAACATTTAGGAGCTCGTTCTGGCAGTCCTTCATTTATTCACCAAATATGTATTGAGCCCCTGCTAAGGGCGAGGGGGACAGAATGAGCTGCTGCTTCTGCCAGCTGCCGTCATTCAAGCTTTAAAAGCACGAGGGATCAACCTCTCTGTACCTAACTGAATATTTCATCCTAACAGCCAACACTGATTGAGCACAAACTGTCTGCTAGAATCTGTCCTAGGTGCTCTCTCTATATATTTTTTTTCACTTCATTGTCACCAGAAACCTATGAAGTAAATATTATTGCCCTACTTTATATACAAGGGAACCTAGACTTCGCGAGGAAAGGTTGCACACCACCCAAGGAAGTGCACATGCCTTGAATGAGGTTTTCAGACTGCAGTGTCCCCTGGCTTAATCTTGAACCAAACTCATCATAAACAAATTGATTCTTTTAGCACTAGGATGTAATGGTATTTAGAACTTTACAGGATTAGGGCTATTCCTTCATATAATGTCATTGGGGGAGGGGGCATCACAAGTCTGTTTGCTAAAAAAAAAAAAATACAGAGGCAGAAAAATGATAATGTGTCAAAAGCAAGATAGGATAGTGGTACTGTGATACCCAGCCCCTTTCCTGGAAGAACTGTGCATAAAACAGTCCCTGTTATGCAACAGAAACATTTAAGTCTCATCGCTGACTAAAGAAACTCCTCAGAGACTTGAGCAAGTCTGATGCAAAGAACGTACCTAGTCATATTAAAATACACCTTTTCATCAGAAGATGGATGGTTCTGGGAAACACGGTGTGTTTAAGTTCTTGCTGAATACTGGGGACGTGTTTTTCTCTAAGTAATATCATCTTTATTTAGAAAATACTTCACTTGTAGTTTTAAATGGAATATACCATTTTTAAAAATCATCCGTCCCAAAATAAGGCTCCTGCTGTTTGGCTTTCTCTCTCTTTCTCTTTCTCTCTCTCTCTCTCTCTCTCTCTCTCTCTCTCTCTCTCTCTCTCTCTCTCTCTCTCTCAGAAACACCAATATAGAACAATATCACTGTTTACTACTTTCTGTTGTCACAGGAAAGGCTAATTAAAGGTTTATTCCAACGTAGTTTTCTGTAAGACAAGACACGACACAGGATACATATTGCCTAATGGCAAAGATCTTAATACATTCACTACAAGTAAACATCTATTTTCCAGACAACTGCTGACTATAAACAATATGTCTCAGCCAGAATTCCTTAATGGTGCCACATGTTGGACAGATTTTGTGTTCCTCATAATCCAACTTCCTTTTGTGATCCTTGACGTGCACACGCCATTGCCCTGCTCACTGTTTGAAATGGATGATAATTGAGAATAATGACCAGGTCAGAGGTGGGGATGCATAATCCTGGGCAGAGCAGCCCTCCTCGAAGTTGCAGTGCATGGGGGGCTCACAGGGGAGAGCGGTGGTCATATGATGAACCAAACATTCACTAAATGCTGCTGACTCTTCCCACGTCAGTAGATACCACATTACATGCGTCATTTCCCCACATGAACGAGGGGTAAACAAAGTCGCTACCCATCGAGGGTATTGAGAACACTCTGTTCCCAGGATGGCCCCATCTGCCTGCCCCCAACCTCAAATGTTCCTGGGCCACGCTCTCCCTCACAGGTGTATGACTTTTAGTCCTGTCGATGAAATGCCTTAGTAGCTGGGTTTGATAAGCTTCCTTCAAATGTTGGAAAGGTAGATATTGTGGGCTAAATAATTGATTTCATTCATTCATTTAAGAATCAATTAAAATCATCATAAATTGCTTTTGTTGTATTTTATTAAGAAAAACAGCAACTTTAATTCTCATTTTTTTTGTTAAGCATGTGAGAAACAGCCTAGTAACAAGTGCTATGGTTTGGACTCTCAGTAAATAGGAGGCAATTCTTGAACACGTATACTAATATATTGCCCAACACTGGGGTCCAAATGTGTAGAGTATCGTTGGTAGAACCGCATAGAAAGGAACAAATGCAAAGATCTGAGGGGGAAAATTACGATAGGAGAGGCTGATCAAATGTCTCAACTGAAAAGTCAAGAGATAACAAAACTTAACACGGGGGGCCACAGTCACAGATATCTTTAGACCAGGTTGGTCAGCTATGTGTAAGATAATGCAGATATAATAAATCCAGTAGGGAATGGTGGGGTCTGTTGGAGAGTGTTACCAATTTACCACGAAACAAGAGTTAAAACAACACTGTACTGACCAAGCAAAAAATATCCACTCTCTGCCACCTAACAGTACTGAGCATACACCATGGGTCATAAGATAGAATGGAATTCCAGCATCACAGTGTTTCATTCCGCAAAAAGTAGGGAACTTAAAAGCAACTATCCCTGGGAAAGAGAGCACAGCCACATAAACCACATAAACTACACTGCAGGTTCATCCATTTGCATCCAATCCTTTTCTCCTGGCAGGATTTTGTGGGTGGGAAAAGGGAGGCAGAGGACCATGTAAGTATTGTGTCTAAAATAGGGGTCCTCAAGCAGAAAAGGCAGGTAGCAAAAAGGAGAGCCGGGAGATATTGGAGGATGCTGAGAGGATGCAGAGAAGGGAGCTTGATAATTGCAGAGACCTGCCTTGCTGAACCTCTCCTGCCCACCCTAATTTCCTCTACTCTAGCCCCAGATTCCTCAAAGTGTCCTTGGCATTCCAAGGGTCTCATGGGCTGTGAGTCCTGGAAAAGGATTCTTCACTAGCACACAGACTGGTGGTGCTCATGCCCACTTTCTCCCCCCAGCAAACTCTACTCTCCTACTGGGCCCAATACAAATTAAGTCTTCTTTATAAAGCCTTCCCAAGTTCCCGGAGGCAAAATGAGTCATTTCCCTGTACCACCCCGCATCCTGTGCCCCACAGCCCCTTGCTCATAGTATTACGACACTGATTAAATGATGCTGGAGTTTTTCAGTTTACTATCCATCTCCACTGTTATTTGTTCCTTAAGAATAAAGTCTAAGTGTTAACTTCTTTATATCTCCAGTGTCTAGCCTGTGATAAGTACCCCCAAAAAGTGGTTTTGTGCAGCTCAGCAGGAGGAGAAGTTGGATAAGTGAGAGTAATGATGGCTGGTGAGCCTTCCCTGATGCTTCCCCCCAGGGAATGTCCTTCCAGACTACAGCTCTATCCAGCAAACCGCTGCCCTGCCATGTATTTCTGGAGATTTTTGACTAGTGTGTGTTGACTGCATGCGAGGTCCACCAAACCCTCGGCACACACATGAGCTAATGCTCAAAACATCTCTGTGAGATCAATACCGTTATCTCCACTCCACCAACGAGGACCCCAGGCAGGGTGAACAGGCCAGTCAGTAGTGTGAGAAACTAACGCTGAGTGTTTCACTCCTATACTGTAATGACACCAGTGTGCCCACCACTGTCACACTCTGATTCAGGCTCAAAAAAGACTGTGACACTTAAATGGGGGCAAAGTTTCACTCCATTTCACAGAGTACAAGGCTGGAGCCCGAGAGGCTAAGTTTCCCCCAAGGTCAAAATCAACACAAAGTCTGGGTATAGATCTGGGATCCCTAGTGATCTGCCGACTAAATACCCACGGTGGTTAATCATAGTGTGTGGCAATGTTTAAATAAAAACAAGCAAGTATGTTTTTCTTTCCTCTGAGGATTACAGCAGATTATCATTGTTTTTCTTTCTGATTCTTGGGGTTTTTTGTTGTTGTTTTCATTTTTCTACAATGAACGTGTATTATTTATTTACAAAAATGATGTTTAACAAAAGCATCCTCACTGACGATATTAGTCTTGTTCTCATTGATCTCATAAAAATAGCAGTAGCACCAGCTACAAAGATGCTTGGATGTCAGAGGAGCTTGGGCTTTGAGGATGTGAATATTTTCAAAGTTGAGTGATGCCGACCTCCTTCGTTAAATTCCATACTTAACTGCTGTTTTAATACTCCTTCCTGCAGTGGGGCATGTAGTTTCTTCCCATCGCCCAGTATAGCACAACAGTCAAAAGCACAGATTTCAAATTCATGAGGACCTTAGTGAATGGTAGCTCTGCCATGGATAAGCTGTGTGACCGTGGACAGTGACTAGAAACATTCTGAATCAGTGTCCTGAAACTTGGATGTATAATCATTAGAGTGCTACTGTGAGGAGTAAATGAAACCATGCATATTGCACTAGCTAGATACCTGGGAGGCATTCTAATACCTTCCTCTTGCTTACTTCACACATCTGATCCAAAATAAATCCTGTTGAAAATCACCTCCTAAATAATTCCCAAATCCGTCCACTTTTCCCATCTCCACCACCCTCCACCAACCTAAGCTACCATCTTGTCCAGCCCATTACCACAGTAGCCCCCTAACTGCTCTCACTGTATCCCTCTTTGCACTCTGCAATGTATTCTTCACACTTAAGGTTAAAGGATCTCTTCAAACACAAGTAATCTTCCATTTCCATGGATTACCCTGTCTCTTAGATAAAAACACTATCCATAACAAGGCCTGCATGGTTTTGCCTCTCCACACTTGTCTGGGGCCATTCTTCTTTCCCTCGACATACGCCAGACAGTTAGTAACCTTCTTTAAGTACCTCAAAATCCCCAAAATTTTAGATCCTACACATGTTCTTCTCCTTTCTCCAAAACACATTTTCTTGTAGTTAACATTTCCATACCTGCTATTCTCAATACAAAGGTAGCTTTGTCAGAAAGCCTTCCCTGTCCCCAAACTGTGTCCCCGGATGGACTCTCAGAGGACTGTAGACTTTCCTGCAGTGCACTTAGCACTGTTTATAGTCATAAATGTGTGTGAATATTTGATTACTTTGTTTCTCCCAAAAGACCATAAGCTCCATCAAAGATAATGTCTTACTCATATGTGTTTTCTACAGTGCCCAGCACATAGTAGGTAGTAAGTTATTACTTCTTAATTCAAAGAGCAAATGGATGGTATAGTGTCTGCCCTAGCAACCACTGAGATAGTGTTTATTATTTTCATAATTAACGTTTTCCACATACAGAAAGGTGATTAAAACTAAATAAATTCTCCCTTTTATGTCCTTTAAAGAAAACTCATTTCTTCACAGTAAACAAATTAGAGAAGTAGAGACTTAATTAAGAGCTGAGAGCCCTAATCTGGGTTTAAGTTCTGGCTCTGCCATGTACTAGGAGTGTACCTTGGCTGTGCGATTACATGTCTTTGATTGTTGAGGGTTAAAAGAGTGAATGCTCTTGATATGATGAGTGTGGGGCTTGGCATATGGTAAATATTAGTAAATGGTTTATTATTACTATCCTTATTCTAGATGATACCAAATCTTCCTCAAATAATCTCTATGGCCTTTTAAAAGCCCCTTAACCTCTCTGATTGTCAGTTTCATCACCTTTAAAATATTGGTGTTGCCCTCCTATGGTTCACAGGGCTGTTTTGAGGATCAAATAAATGAGCAGGTGGAAAAGATTCTCTGAAAATTATGAAGTGTGATAGAAATGTAATGCCAACCCAAAGAAACACAAACTCCAAATAAGCACATTCAACCAAAATGCTTGTGGCCTTTGCTATATCTGCCCTTCATGACAGACCATATGAGTAGAAGGAGAGTATGGTTCAACACACCTAGTCAGCAATGACTTCAAGTGGTTCATAGTTGAAGGTATGTGCATGAGTGTGTGAATGGAGAGGGAGTGAGAAATTAATCAGTTGAAGAACATACATTCTGGAATGAGAATGCCTGTATCAAATCCCTCTCTGCAACTTCCCAGCTGTGCCACCTCAGGCAAATTGCTTAATCTGAACATACGTAGTGGGACAGATAAAAAGTCCTTCTTTCATGGATTGTTGTGAGGATTAAATTATGTAATCCGGATAAGTCATTGAGAATAATGCTTGACACATTATACACATAATAAAGGTCAGCTATAATTAAGAGTGTAATTGTTTTTGTTGTTTTTATCAGCAGCAGCAACAGCATCATTATGTTAGCTATTGCTTTTTAGATCAAAATTCGGGGGTCTAGGAAAATAGCAAGGAACTTAAAGATTATCTAACAGACTTATTCCTCCAAGATGGTATATTTGGATTTTGAAGCAAAGAAACTGCTCCCCTAATGTGTTAGATTAACCTACCCTATCAACTTCGTTTGGGCAACACAGGGGCCATGAGGCTAGGACATCTTCTCGGAAACAGAATTTATTAAAGAACATCCAACTGACAACAACCTAATCCCACGCTGTGGCAGTCACAAATTTGTGATAAAACTTCATCCAAGCAAATGTATTCCCTTCTCAAGATTCAAATTCCACAACCCAAGATGATTAGTGAGAGAGGCCTATAGATGAATTCCTGCGTCACTTAAATTCATGCTCAGTTACAAACATGCTCTCTACACTTGGAATTGTCACATGTTCAATTCAGCTTAACCACCTTTACTCAACTGTTTTCTTAGAATATCCATGACCTCTTATTACCATGACAAATAGAACCATGGCTCGTGTACTCATGAGTTTTATTTATTACTGCAGGCCACAGTAAAAAAAGAATAATAGTACCTCCTTATTCAATAAAACTATATTAGGAAACTATAAGAGTGGTTTCAGTAATAATATCAATAATAATAGATGTATTGAGCACATCCGTGGGCTAGGTTCTCTACTTTACTTGCCTTATATCACCTTGTTGCCTCAGAAGCCAAATAAAATATCCCCATTTTACAGATTAGAAGCTAAGATGTTAAGTGATTTACTTATGGTTGGTTCAAAATCCAGTCTATGACTAATCTGGAATTTAAACCTTGGTCCAAAATTCATGTTCTCAATCACTTGGCTATAAAGCATAATTTAATTTGTTCTTACATTAATATTTTTGTTTAAAATTTGCACTAGCTATTAATCATATTATTAATATTTTCCACATGGAAAATAATAACCACAAAGCTGTCATTGAGATCCAGGACTCGAGGTTGCAGCACTAACTATCTTTTGGAAAGTATAATAATGAAACTTCTTTAGGCACCTTCTCAGTGCTGAGTCAGTGGAAAGAATGGAAGACCTCTGCTTTAAAAAAAAGCCTTGTAACTAGGAGTCCCTAATGCAATCCTTTCCAATGTTCCAATACTTAAGATCTCAAAGAAGACAAGATTTCCGAAGAATACTGATAACTGGTGCTAGAAAATGACCCGCTGACAATTCTGGAAGAAAGTTCCACTAACTCCACATCTATGATATTGAATAGAAACATACAATTAGTAGCCCTGATTGCTATGCTCCAAAAATAAAATTAAATAAAAGGCCCACAAGCACATGGCATTAGGTAGGAAGATCTTTTGTCTCTTCCAATTGTCTTTCTACTAATTCAAAAACACAAACTCTAACACACGAAGATAGCCATTCCTCTTTTGACACTGATATTTCTAGACACATTTAGATAATGTAACTACTATAAAACAACTGAATAGTGGTGGCAAGGAAGTTGGTGATGATACAGTGTACCCCTGAAGTGTAGTCCTGTTAGTAAAATCCAAACGGCAAGGGAAGAAATGGAGAAAACTGCAGTGTCCCTGCATGCTGGGAATGTAGTTTTATGTATTTCATCTAGGAGTCAAGCATTGGGATTTAAAAAAAAAAAATTCTTGTCACAGACCAGCAAAATAGCTGAAAGATGCTAATATATTAGAAATCAGGCCAGAACATCAACCTAGTATACAATTATAGATCTGAGAAGAGGATTTCACCAGAACCCAATTAGAGAGCAAGTGGGGCCAGGAGCAATCCTTATGTATAAGGAAAAAACAGATCCAGATGAGTCTCTCCCCACTTGAAGATAGTTAAATAGATAAAAAGAACATACAAATATGTAAGTATTAAATGCTGCTAAACAACAGTAAAGGGAGACTCAGAGGAAGAAAACATCTGAAAATCACAAAGTACAGAAACAATAAAGAAAAAATAGAAAAAAAAATTATTCTTTAAAATAAGAGTACAAAGCCACTAGAAGGAAAATAAGTGATGAAATAAAAGCTGGAGGATAAAATTTAAATGAGATTGATAAGAGAAGGTAGTAATTCAAGAAAGTTGGCAGTACTAAGACTACTAGAGACCAGAATTAACACTGTCAAAATTGGTCCAGTAATTTTAAAGTCATGCTTTCAATAACTTTCCCAGACACAAATTATACTAAATATAAAACTCATATGACAGAGAATGCCACCTACCCCAGAAACTGAAGATCTAACTCAAAGATTCCAAAGGTGTTTTTAAAGAAACAGAACAATTGGACAAGAGGCAATAATCAAAGATATAACAGGAAAAAAACTTACTAAACTAGAGGGGGGGAGAAAAGGGAACACACGTAAAACATTTACAGAGTGAGCCAAGTTTACTCTATCCTAGGCAAAGATCAATGAGAGATCCATGCCTAGCTCTCCAAGAAGGGGGTGGGGGGGACATATTACCTGCAAAATTGGGTGAGAGAGAAGAAATTCTTGCATAAGAGATTCTAACATTCTATTTAATTGTTGACTCTAATAATTTGAAAAATATAAACCAAAGTCTGGCTTTGGAAATTTAAGGTTAAGTTGAAGAGAGTATGTACATTTTCCCAATTACTAAGGAAATGAAAAACAAAAAACATTTCATATATGCAAACCCCCAAAGCAAAAGAAATAGCAAAAATGTCAAAAAGAAAATAAAATGTGTAGAACAGAATGAAAGGTGTTAATAAAGCCCTCTATATGACAATAAACATAAGTGGTTAAATTCCACTATTAGGAAACAAAGATTCTCATACTGGAGTAAAAAATTAAATCGAAATATCTGTTGCCTCCAAGAGACATACCTAAAACAAAAGTGTTCACGTTAAAAATAAAAGGAAGGACAAGAAGTTAGCAAGTAAAATAAAATTAAAAATAGGAGAGACAATACTAATTTTTGGCAAAGTATACTTCAAGACGAAAGCAATCAAACAAGGGAAATAGAGTATTTATATTATTTATTTTATAAACTAGAGGATAGCGTAACAAAGTTATAGTAGTAACTAATCCCTTAATGTGTCAATTAATGTAATATCAAATGATATAAAGTAAAAATGGTTAGAAAAGCAAGGAGAAACTGAGAAGACCATGATTTGTATGTGTAATTTTTCACAGATTTATCCGAATTTTTTCTAGTTCAATTAGATAAGCCAGAAATAATGATACAAAGAACTTAAATAAATATAATTAATAATGTCAAGACTACTAGACAATATTGACCTCTAAAAACAAAGAATATGTCATTTTTAAAAGCATTCATAAAACCGCTACAAAAATTTATGTCAAGCAGGTACATACACACACACACACACACACATCAATAGATTCCAAAAGTGGAAATTTCTTGTCTAGCCACATGCAATAAAACTAGAAAACAATAACAACTAGTCAATATCACACTTCATGGCAAAACAAGAAGCATTCGCATTAAAATTAGTAACAATGTAAGGAAGCCCAAATTTACCATTATTATTTAACATTGTCCTGGATGTTTTAATTCAAAAGATAATGAAACGAATACAGATATAATTATTGAAATAATACCTACTATTTTCAGGTGACTTGGTTAAATACTGAGAAAATCCAAATGAAATTAGATTACCAATAAATTAGATTACTAAAGTTATGGCCACAAGCCAATTATATAAAACAATGGCAGATAAAAGACATGATGGGAAAATGACTCCATTCCCAATAGTAACAAAAACAAAATCATAAAACACCTAGAAGTAACCCCAATAAGTCGTATGCTCAACCTAAATGAATGAACTATAAATCATACTGGTAAGATTTTAATAACTATTTTCCCAGTGTGGGACTATAGCATGATATGTCCTAATCATTGCAAATGTAATATTTTTATTTTTTAATACAGAATTTTATTCATTTATTTGACATTCAATATTATTTTGTATTAGTTTCAGGTGTATAGAATAGTGGTTAGACATTTACATAATTTAAGAAGTGATCCCCCTGACTAGTCTAGAACCCACTTGGTACTATAAATAGTTATTACCATATTATTGACCATGTTCCTTATGCTTTACATCCCCATGACAATTTTGTAGCTATCAATTTGTATTTCTTAATCCCTTCACCTTTTTCACCCTGCCCCCCAAACCCCCACTCATTGATTACCCCAATACATCTAATACCAATCTGACACCATACATAGTTTTTTGTTTTGTTTTTTTAAGATTTTATTGGGGAAGGGGAATAGGAGTTTATTGGGGAACAGTGTGTACATCCAGGCCTTTTTTTCCAAGTCAAGTTGTTGTCCTTTCAGTCTTAGTTGTGGAGGGTGCAGCTCAGCTCCAGGTCCAGTTGCCATTGCCAGTTGCAGAGGGCACAGCCCACCATCCCTTGTGGGACTGGAGGAGTTGAACCGGCAACCTTCTGGTTGACAGCCCACTGGCCCATGTGGGAATCGAACCGGCAGCCTTCGGAGTTAGGCGCATGGAGCTCTAACCTCCTGAGCCACCGGGCCGGTCCACCATACATAGTTTTTACAATATTATTGACTATATCTCTTATGCTACACCCTACATCCCCATGACTACTGTGTAACAACCACTTTATACTTCTTAATCTCTTTCCCTTTTCACCCGATTCCAAACCCCCTCCCATCTGGCAGCCATCAAAATGTTCTCTGCATCTATTAGTTTATTTCTGTTTTGCTTGTTTGTTTGTTTTGTTCTTTAGGTTCCACTTATAAGTGAAATCATATGACATTTATCTTTCTCTGTCTCACTTACTGCACTCAGCACAATAGTCTCTAGTTTCATCCACTTTGTCGCAGATGGCAAGATTTCATTCCTTTTTATGGCTTAGTAATATTCCATTGTATATATGTACCACCTCTTTTTTATCCACTCATGCAATCATAGGCACCCAAGTTGCCTCCATATCTTGGCTATTGTAAATAATGCTGCAATAAACGTATGGATGCACATATCCCCTCAATGTGGTATTTTTGGGTTTCTTTGGATTCATACCCAGAAGTGGATTATTAAGTCCTTCTTTGTCTCTTGTTAAAAGCCTTTATTTTAAAGTCTATTTTGTCTGATATAAGTATTGCTACCACAGCTTTTGCTTTTTTCATCTCCATTTTCATGAAATATCTTTTTCCATCCCTTTATTTTCAGTCTTTGTGTATCTTTGGATCTGAAGCATCTTGTAGGCAGCATTTGCATGGGTCTTCTTTTCTTATCCATTCAGCCACCCTCTGTCTTTTGATTGGAACATTAACCCATTTACATTTAAAACAACTGTAGATAGATATTGCCATTTTATTATTTATGGGTTTTTGTTTTTTTTCATCTTAAAGAAGTCCCTCTAAGATTCCTTGTAATAGTGGTTTGGTGGTGAAGAACTCCTTTAGCTTTTTCTTTTCTGGGATGTTCTTTATCTGGTCTCCAATTCTAATTAATAGCTTTGCTAGGTGGAGTAATCTGGGTTGTAGGCCTTTGCTTTTCATCACTTTGAATATGCCGTGCCAATCCCTCTGGCCTGCAAAGTTTCTGTTAAGAAATCAGCTGACAGCCTTATGGAAGCTCCCTTGTAGGCAACTAACCTCTTTTTTCTTGCTGCTTTTAAGATTATCTCTTTGTCTTTAACTTTAGTCTTTTTAATTTTGATGTGTCTTGGTGTGGGCCTCTTTGGGTTAATCTTGCTTGGGACTCTCAATGCTTCCTGGGCTTGTATATCTATTTCCTCCAGCAGCTTAGGGAAGTTTTCTGTCATTATTTCTTCAAATAGGTTTTCAATTCCTTGCTCTCTCTCTTCTCCTTCTGGTACCCCTATGATGCTAATGTTGGTATGCTTGATGTTGTCCCAGAGGCCCCTTAAACTGTCCTCATTTTTTTTGGATTGTTTTCTTTTTGCTGTTCCAATTGGGTGTTTTCTGCTACCTTATCTTCTGAATCACTGGTTGGGTCCTCTGCTTCATCTAATCTACTGCTGATTCCTTCTAATGTATTCTCCATTTCAGTTATTATATTCTTTGTTTCTGACTGGTTCTTTTTTATGTTTTCTATCTCCATTTTTATGTTTCCTGTCTCTTTGTTGAAGTTCTCCCTGAGATCACTGAGCATCCTTATAACCAGTGTTTTGAACTCTGCATCTGGTAGATTGCTTATCTCCATTTTATTTAGTTCTTTTTCTGGAGCTTTATTCTGTTCTTTCATTTGGGACATATTTTCTCGTGTCCCCATTTTGGCTGTCTTCCTGTGTTTCTTTCTATGTAGGGCTGTTCTGCCTCCCGGTCTTAGTAGAGTGGATTTAAGTAGTAGGTGTCCTGTGGGGCCCAGTGGGTCAGTCTCCTTGGTCATCAGAGCCAGATGCTCCAGGTGTATCCCTTATATGGGTTGTGTGTGTTCTCCTGTTGTAGTTGAAACTTGATTGCTGTTTGCGCCTCAATGGGAGAAGTTGACCCTCGAGTTGATTGCTTATGAGGATTAGCTGTTACTATAGTGGAGGAGTTGTGATGTAGAGGCTGACCCTGCAGAGCAGTATTCACTTTAGCAGGGCTCTGGTGCTTGCCCAGTCTGCCCTTAGGGTGTGTTGGAGGCAGCTGGGTGGTGCTCTGGCTTAGTCTGAAGTCTCATCACTGGGCATGCCAGCCCCGAGGCCTCCTGGGAGGGGCCCTGCCACAGGCCAAGTTCAGCCACAGCCTGTGCCCTGCCCAGGGCTACCTGGAATGATCCACAAAGCAATCCACAGATGGCCACTGCCCATGCTGTTATTGAAGGTGTCTCAAGAAGCTAATCCGCAAACCAAGGCCGGATGTAGCTAGTACTGGGTTTAGGGCTGCTTAGCCAAAGGTAGGGGAAATGCCAAACACAGATGCCACTTGTTTGGGTTTTGTGAACCTTTGAGAGATTTTAGGAAATTCTGCAGCATGAGCCGAAGCAGGCCATTTGTATGGAACAGCCACAGGAAGCAGCTTGGATGGGCCCGGAAGCTGGGCGGGGCGAATGAACAGTGTTATCCAAGTTTATGGAGACTCATATGGTGGCTACCTGTGTCTGCATGCCAGAACTGTGGAGGGCTCAAAGAAGAAGCAATGGTTTCCACCAGCTCCTCCGTCTAGGAGAAAGTTGCCCCCCTAGCCCTTGCCCTGGAGTCAGACAACTCTGTTCCTCCCTGTATGTCCCTGGCACCCGTCAAGACACTGGAGCTCAGAACCAGCGCTGGAGCTCAGAACCAGGGAGTCCGACAGCAGGTAAGTCCATGTGCAGTCACTTTAAGAGAATTGCCTGGGACTGCAGCCGCCCTGAGGCTCACTCAGCCACAATATCCGCTGGTTTCTACAACTAGAAGTTAGGGGGACATCTCTCCCTGGCACGGGGAGCCTGACATGGGACTGGGACTCCTCGCTTTTCTGGGTGGGATCTCCGCAGCCAAGATATCCCTCCTGATTTTTAATGGTCACATCCAGGTGTGGGACCAGCCCATTCTGCATCTCTACCCCTCTTACCAGTCTTGAGGTGGCCTCTTCTATATGTCCTTAGTTGTAAGGCTTCGCCTCAGCTAGACTTCAGGAGATTCTCAATGATGGTTGTTCTGTAATTTAGTTGTAATTCTGATGTGGTTTTGAAAGAACGCAAGCACAGCATTTACCTACTGCGTCATCTTGACTGGATCCCAATGTAACATTTTTAATTTATAGGTTCAATGGTATTCATGTCAAAATCATAAGGTATTGCAATAGTTTGTTTGTTTGTTGTTTTGTTGGAGCTATTTGGAATTTAATAGAATTAAGTTACTTAACAGAATCAAATTACTACTTAACTTCAAAATTCTATATAAATGTGAGAGATGAAGAGCAGTATCCTCTTCATGAAAATGAAGTATTATTATACCAGGTTTCAAGGATAACATTATCACCAAATAAAATGTATTGAGTTTCTAAGGTAGGTGATATTTTGCTTCCTGTGGGTAGGGACGCCTACGGGGTATAAGAGAAGACCCAAGCTCTGAAGAGCCCAGAGCCATGGAGGAGGCTGACTCAGCTGACCTTCTGAGGGCCAACTGTGTTCTTCGATATTTCAGTTATGTCATAGTCATTGACAACCTGTGACATAAATTTAATTTTCTTCGTTTTATGCATGACCTTATTGAGACACCAAGTGATTTAGTAATTTACTGAATGAATGTAGATAACAAATAAGAAGCATAAATGGATTTCTCTCAAACTGGAGAAGCTGCAGACTCTGATGTCAACAAAAGATTTCTGACACCCATCTAATTCCAACAAAAGTCCCCAATCTGGAGTGTAGTCAAAGAAAAACTTTATCCAGGTAAATAGTTTGCAAACTACAGAGGCAGCCTCTGGAGGAAAAAGAAAGTGCTCTCTGCAAAGAGAGACAAAGGGAAGTCCCACTTTAGGGAAAGTGCCTGCCCAGGTCCGTGATTCGTCCATCTTTATGCAAATGAGGAATCCAAATCTCCACAGTATCCTTAGTCCAAATACCACTGTCCTGATTGGTCAGAATCACACATTCTGATCGGTCATCATGGAGCTGGTCAATAAAGAGTAAATGAGGCCGTAGCTGTGCTATTCCAATTGGATGGGGCAGGTCTCAGTCCAGTGGTTGAAAGACCATTCCAGGAACATCTTTATAAGGTTCTGCTCAGACAGCAGGAACACAGTGCAGGAGACTAGCATCTCATTCTGTGGCTTTTCCCTGAAAAGCAGTATGCGTGAGAGGTCTCTGTAAACAATGGCTGCTAGACTCTGGTTAGGAATTCGGGCCCAGTTAACCACGAGGAGTCCTTTTTGGCAGACATATTCCTTCTCGGGGTTCACCCTGATAACTCAACAGCAGTTGTCCACTTTGAGGAGCTAGTGCATCGCCTGTGCAGCAACCCTTCCTCACCCATGCGAGCTAAGCACTGGAATGTTGAGCTTCACACACTTCCTTCCTGACAGCCACATATATCGTAGTAAATGGATCCTTGGCTAACTAATGTGGAGTCAAAGTTGGGGTTAGGGATGAGGCTTGGACAGGAGTTAGAGCCGGTTTAGGATTAGGTTGAAGTGAGACTTACATTTAGCATTGCAGTTGGCGCTGGATTAGGTTAGGATTTGGAACAGGGCTGAAGTTTAGGTCCAACTAAATTTTAGACTTAAGTTTAGGAGTAAGTGTAAGGCTGGGGAGAGAGTTAAAAGAAAGGTCAGCATCCAGGAACACTTCAGAGAACAAGTGAAAATTATTGCTGACTTCTGAAGCTTGATCAAGTTATATGAAGATTTGCCTTAAGTGTAGAGGCCACTATTCAGAGGAAAAACAACATTCCAGATGAGGGAAATGAATTGGTGTGCTGGAAGAGCCATTCATCTTTCAGTGTGGTCAGCATGAGGCATGCAGGGAGTATGACAGGCCTGAGAGAAGTACCGTGGCAGGCGTGCGAAGGTCATTCTGTAAATGCTGAGGAATTGTTTTAAAATCTTAAACAGGGAAGGGACATGATGATATTAACATTTTAAACAATTGCTCTGGCCGCTGGATGGAAGATGGATGGGAAGGAAAGAAGACTATGAGCACAGAGGCCAGTTGGGATATCAAATATCCTTTCTGACCAACCTCATTCTGACTATATTTCTCATTCACTCCTCTACAGATCAGCCTCCTTGCTGTTCTGCCATCAAGACAAGTATACACTTTCCTCAGGGCCTTTGCACCTGCTTTTCCCTCTGCCTGTAATGTTTTTCCTCCCGCTATCCAGAGTGTGTTCTTTTCATTCTTTGAGATATCTGTTGAAATGCCATCTGATGTGTGTCTGCTCTGACCACCCTAGCTAGATTAGCTAACCACACATACACAAACATACTTCCTCTCCTCCGTACCAGTTTTATTTTTCACCATTTACTTAGTGTCTGTCTCTCCCTACTAAAATAGAAGCTTTAGAAAGTGAGGAACATGGTCTTCTTTACTGCTATAGCTCCTATATCTAGTAAAGTGCCTGGCACAAAATAGACACTGTAAGAATATTGTTAGAATAAGTGAATTTTGTAAATACTTATTAAATGAGTATGATATTCCAGGTACCTTATAGTAGGAGATATGAGAGTACAGCTAATTAGAGTTCAGTGCAATAAATGGTATGATAGACGTTTGCACAGGATGCTAAAAAACAAAGCAAAACAAAACAAACAAAAAACGCAGTCTGTGGACTATCAGAGAAAACTTTAAGAAGGATCTGAGCTGAGTCCTGAAGATGAATAGAAAAACACCAGGAAGAAGTGGGAACATCTCAGAGAAGTAAACAGAACCTGTAGCGACATCAAGATGAAACAGTAGTGGAAAGTGCCTCCAATGTGATGCACCCAATAAGCTTAGAGCAAGAGTTTAAGGACTTGTCAAGAGATGAGCTGTTGAGGTAGGCGGAGGATAGAGAATGTTACGGAAATACTCTTCATTTTCAATTGGTATTTAACTAGTAGTAGTTTCACTGTACGTTTCAATGCTCCATCCACTTGTACTACTCAAAGTCTTTAAACCAACCAGTCAGTTATAAGTTTCCTAAGGAGGTTGCGGTAAAATGAAACAAAGAGCTTGTGTGTGTGTGTGTGTGTGTGTGTGTGTGTGTGTGTGTGTGTGTGTGTGTGTGTGTGTTTTAAGCGAACCTCCTCCCTCGCCCACTCTTTCCATACAGAAATGTATTTGCTTTGAAAGTTCAATCCTTACAATATTGACTTTTCTAAAAATAAGGCCACAGTCCAAGTTGGAAAGAGTTAAATCTGGAGACCTTTAATATTATTTATAGACCTTTTGCCTTTCCCAAGACAAGTTGTTGCCTTTGATTGATGCTCTGGGCACTTGTCAATATCTCCGAAAATATCTCAGTCAGTCAGTATTTTTGAAGAAGAGTTGGTCTACTTGATTTTACTTTCTGGTTAGCTGAGTGTTAAGCCCAAGATCCTTTTGGTTTCCACTCTGGAGGCTAAGATTTCTTGTAAAATATAATGGCATATTTTTCTGCCTCACAGGGCATTGTGATGAATCTTTATTTAATGCATGAGGGTTTTCAGAGCTCATAGACATTGTTCTGAGTGTAAGTTTATGACTCGAAATTTAGAAACTGGAGGAATTTAGCATTTATGGAGCACTGTACTATGTGTCAGACACTGACCTGGCATTGTTAAACACATTGACCTATATTCTTTCAAATGTAGGTATTGTTAGCCCCAATTTCCAGATAAAAGAACTGAGGCTTCAAAGCATTAATAAACTGGCTCATGTTTGAAAACTCCCTCAAGGTGGTTCCAAATCCCCTGGTCTTTCCTTTGAACCTAAGCTTCAGACAAACTCCTTAAAAGTGGTTCTAACAGAGGGCATTAACAACACACCTGGGACTTGGGGATTTCCCTCAACACATGCCCCAAGGTGCCAGATCCAGATGGAGCGGGGAGCAAGCAGGTATGCTTTGAAATGTCTTCTCAATTAATTTTGATATACGAAGTAACATTTTGGAGGAAAACTCTGATTTCAATTTCTGTCCTTATGGTTGCCTATTATCCTATTATAATAATTAGAAAGCAAGAGAAAAATGCATATTTCCACTTGATTTAGGTTAGAATAATCAGGTGTTTTGTTTGTTTTGCTTTTGAATGAATTCTCTAGTTACAACAGGCTGTGTGGATTAAATGGAGTCTAACTAGAAATAAGATGCACAAGTATGAACTTAAGCTTACAACAATCTTTGTACAAACGTATTACACGATTGTAATCTCTCATCCAGTCAGACTGCTGATCCAACTCTTCTGTACCCCCACTATGCTGTGCTGCGTGTATGTGACACAGTGGTTGACCAAACGATCAGTCATTTATTCCTTCTTTCTTTCATTTGTGTATTGAGGGCCTGTGATGAGCTTTGGTATTAGAGAGGACTACAGATCTCTTTACCACCCCACAGTTCTCCTTTCTGAACACTTTCTGTCCCTTCCCTTTACCATTGTCTATGGGGACTTGAGAACTCTCAAATTGTGCCACATCTCTCCTATGGAGCAGAGTTCAGAAGACTTGAAGTTGCCCAAAACATCCCCTTCTGAATGAAAATGAAAGCAGTTACTCTATTTGACCTACTGGCCTGCGTAGATCTTTCCCTTTGAGTCCATAGAAGTGAAAACTAAATAATCCAACATTTAGCTGCTTCACATTATTTTCTAATCATGCATTGGTAGGGTAGGCAGTCACCTACACACTATAATCCAAGGTGCAGACTGTAAATACTTTCTGTAAGAAGCTATCACATGGCTGAAATGCCACCTGTGGGCATAGCATGTCCCTAGCCTTATCAGTGAGTTAGTTTATCAGATCATCAGCTTTCTTTCTTGGGTCCTAGTGGGATCACATTGTTTACTGAGCAAATGTGAGTTTGGGGGTTGGTTCACTCAACACCCTACCCACCAGGATAGGAGAGAGAAGACTAAAAGAAAGGGGGGGACGCAATTGGAAAACAGAGGCATAAGGTTCCAAAGACAAATATCACTCACTTCATTTTTCAAAGACCCACCCACCCATGATGCTATTATCTTATCTCTAAAGCCCTTTAAATATTACAGAATATTTGTCTAGTCTCCCAGTCCCTGATACCTGTTTATAGGTAGCCAGCCAGATCTTTCAAACGTGGTGCATGCCAATTCTAGTCATTTTTATTTCACCTAATCTTCACTTGAAATATTTTCTCTGGGGCTTTCACTCTAACTTTGGAAGGCAACATTCATTGGATGTCATTTGTCCTTTTGAACCCAACGTGAGCGTTTTATGTCTCCAGCAACCATATTCAAAGAACACAGGAAGATAGCACAGTCATGCTCCACAAGGAATAATTCCGGTTAGTTGACAAGCATCTTTGTTTGGGTGTAAATACACCATGTAAGACCTCTAAATGACAAGATATAGAGCTGGCCTTCACTATATTAAGCCAGATTCTGTAAAAGTATATTTTGCAGAACACTAATTCCTAATTACCTGGAGGGAAAAAAAAAAAAAGTCTGTGGTTCAATAGGTTAGGAGTATGCTTGACCAGCAGAGTTCAGCTTATTTATTGACTCCTGAATTTCACAGTGTCTGTACTGTGCCATTGTTCTTTGTAACTCTCCAAGAACCATTTTGTAATGAGCAACATTTCTCATTCTTGGTATGTGACCTTGGCAAGTTACTTTATTTTTGCTGAGCCTCCAAAATTAGATTAGACTAGATCACTTCAGGGGTACCTTCCCTCTTTCACCCCTTAGAGACTGTGGCACCATTTCATTGAAACAAAGGTTTCTCCTGGAAATATTACCTATCACGTTTCACCATTATCTAATAAAAGTCGCTTCCCAGCTCCCCGTGTCACTGTGGTGCATCAGGACACGATGGAGGCTGACTACTGGGCAAGTTTCAGAGAGAAACTTTATAATCACTTCCAACAGGGGGTGGGAGGAATAGAGAGAGAGACTGCTTGGGACTATTATTAATTGTAATAACAGTAACAACTGTATCTCTTTTTATTCCTTTCCACCCTTACCATTTTGGCATTGATCTTTACCTAAAATTACAAACATTTTCTATGACAATTTGATTTCACCCAGCACATCTGGTATCTGGCCAGAAACAGTGAATTGATGCTCCCCACTCTAGTGTCTGACTTGGGAAGAAAAGTGGGGGGGTGGGGGAGCAGAGGAACTGTGGCCGCAGAGACAGACGCTACTGAGACATTTAAAATGCACGCTCCTCTAATAGGAAACAGAGCAGACTGTGTTAGAGAGACGGGGAACGAGAGAAGCAGCTCTGTGGGGGGGGGGGGAGGATGGGGGGGCAGGGAGGGCAGCTACCAAAGACTCAGGACCCAGCAGGGAGGCCAGGAAGGATGGAACAGGAGTGGAGTTGCCTGATAAGATAGCGATAGAAAACCACACGATAAAGGAAGTCTGGCCCACAGCAGCTCGTCTAGGAGGCAGACAAAAAAATTACCTGACACGGACAGCAAAGGGTGACAGAAGCCAGGCAACCAGAGAGCTCAGGATGGGAGGAGGGGCTGTGAGGTGCAGGGTGGCATGGAAGGGTCGGATAGGAGCACCATTCCCTTGCCAGCTTCCAATCAAGATGTACATCTTTTACTTAAGGGGAAACCACTGAGGCATTCAGCCCACCAAGCTAGTGGCTGGTTGGCTAAGATGTATTTAACCTTACAGGTGCACAGATTCTGCAGAAGGAATTTGGCACAGAAAAAAATTACTGTTTATATCAAGGTGTTATTATAGAAAAAGAAATCAGAAGGCCATCCAGCCCCTGCTCTTGTTACTATAGAACCTTAAGCAATTAACTGACAGTTTTCCATGTATTCATGGAGTCATTGAACAAGAACTTATGGGAAACCTATTGTGTTCCAAGTTGAGATGGAAAAACTACATACTGTGAATACAATGAGAAACAAGTCAGAGGTCATGGTCTTAAGGAATTTTTAGCAATTTCCTCAGGTGTAGACCGGTACAAAATGTCCACCTTGCCTCGCAGGTTTAGCTTAAGGATCTTAGTGGCAATAGTGGATGTGGAATATTGAAAGTAATACAAATAAATAGGGAGAGATTACTATTATTATCCATGTAATTTTTTCATTTTTTATTGAAATATAATCGACATATAACGTGTTCATTTTAAGTATGCAACGATTTGATAGATGTATATGTCGCAAAATCATCATGACAGTTAGTTAAAATCCATCACCACACACAGTTACAAATTTTTTTTTAATCCTTGTACTTTATAGTTTTAGTACTTCAGGTCTGAGGTAGCCAAAATTCAGTTCTGCACCTTTGCTATAGAACTGAATCATATTGAATATCACTTAACCATGAAAGGAACTAGTCCACATCTTCAAAAAATCGTTAGGCATCTGATTCTGATGCCTTGTATTAATGCCCTCATGATAACTAGGGAGGTACCAGCCTAAGGGCTGGTCAACCTGGGACAAAAGATATTGCTCTGTCTGGCATGGAAATCCTATTAAAAGCCACAAGCAATGGTGAAAAGGAACCAGCGCTCTAAACCCAAAGATTTTATACTCGACATCCCAGACCCGCTCAAATTCAAAAGGTGTTCAAAGCAGAGATTGGGAACTCTCAGCCCAGTGTGCCAGATGGTGGGACCTACCAATGGGCTCAGGAAACACCACACCCTTGGGGCTGTGCACCTGCCATGCACTTCCCAGCCCTGGGAACTTGCCAAGGGGCCATCAGCACCATCACCAAGCACTCTTATACTACGATGTGGGTGCTGGGAAAGTGTTCAAGGAGCATGAAAAATGAAGCCTGTCCCAAGCTTCCAATCATTTACACACTCCAGCCCACTGCCCGCTGACCTTGATGATAGGATTTTTTAATTGTGGTAAAATATCCATAACATAAAATTTATCGTCTTAACCTTTTTTGAGTGAACAATTCAGTGGCATTAAGAATATTCACACGGTTGTGCAACCTTCACCACTATCCATCTCCAAAACCTTTTCATCTAAAACTCCATTCCCATTGAACTATAGATACCCATTCCTCCTTCCCCCCCACCCCCCAGCCCTTGGTAACCACCATTTCACTTTCTGTCTTTATGAATATGACTATTCTAGGTACCTACAGTGGAATCATACAATAGTTTTCCTCTTCTTGTTCGCTTACTTATAAGTTAGCATCATATTGTCAAGTTTCTTCCATGTTATAGCCTATGTCAGAATTTCCTTTCTTTTTGAGGTGAAATAATATTCCACTGTATGTATATACTACATCTGTTTATCCATTTACCTGTCACTGGACATTTTGATTTCACTTTTTGCCTACTGTGAATAATGCTGCTATGAACATGGGTATACCAATTTCTGTTCAACGTCCCTACTTTTTATTTTGATAAATGTGATTTTAGCCAGAGGACTGTTTTACCCTTAGATACATAGACCTAAAAAGCAAAATGATGTGTATAATTTCTAAAACCATCCCCCCCCCGCCAAGATTCCACTGTGTCAAATATAGAAAGGATGTCACTGACACAAGACCATTTGTATCATGGCCTACTTCAGAGGACATGAACCTGGCAGGAAGTTAATGCTTCTTAGAGAAACCTCCACACTGGGAAAAGCTTGCTTACTTTAGAGGTCTGTTTTTACTGAGCAGTCTGCTCTCTGGACCCCTCTGTGTGAGTGCCGACTTGGACTTAGGTTCCTAAGCAGTTATACTTGGGTTAAAATTTAGCAGCCGAGAACTTAAACAGAAACTTTTGTCCTGAGTGACTGCGAAACACTCTGGCTATCTGTGCTGGATTTTATGTTTGGGCTGCTTCGGAATGCTGTCCGACTCGACTTCTCCAACCATAGCCTGGAAGTTTGGATCATGAAGGGTACTACTTGTCAGTTCCTACTTTAAGCTCCCCAAATTTAACTCTTGGTATTAAAAATATCCAGTTCAGCAACTCATTTCCCTGGGTTGTGACTTTTACTTGTTAGTGTTCCAAACTCTATCCAAAAGAGATACATAGAAGAAAATTTGAGATCATTATTTTTAGCATCGACAGTTATATTTGGTAGTTTCAGGGATGAAGAAAAGTCAGTGAAAGGGAAGCAAATCCTTTTGCAATGTCATCATTGAATTTTTAGCACCTTTAAGTGCTACAATTCACTTGTATTGTCACTAAAATATTTTTTTAAACAGAGCACACACACACACACACACACACACACACACACACACACACACACCATAAAGAGTGCCAGCACCTTGAGTTCAATCAACTAGAAGTCGAGAAACTAAGTGTCTCCATTTGTAAAATGGTAATAATAATCCTCACCACCTGCTTCCCGGGGCTGGCGTGCGGGTTTGTGTTCGTTTCCGAGAGGGGCTTCAGATCCTTGAGTGAAAGGTGTGATGCACAGTATTATAATTCCCACCACAGGGTAACATATGGAGAGGGAAAGAAAGTGTATAGATACGTATGTTTCTGTTTAAACTCTGTGTGCAATTCTGACTTTTATCTTATTTTGCCTTTAAGCTAAACTGCATGGGTCACATTTAGAGCATATGTTGTTATCATTCGCCTTTTTTTGCTCAGGAAAATTGAGTGAATAACGGGTATTGTTTTCCTATTTGCCGAGGTTAGAGTGGTTGCGCGTTTAGAAATCTCTGACTGGACACACAAAACAGCAGATTTTCTTATTATTATGCTGAAGGTGAGGGGCTGCAGTTTGTATTTCCCCCTTTCTATTCTCCATGGATATTACAGATCCAGTTTTGAATATTTTGAAGTTGGCAAAGTATTACTCTGCAAGCAAAAAATTCTTTTCACTCTCCTTGATAAAAAGAGCGGACAATGAAACCATCACACTATGGGTTACCCATATGCCTCTCACTCACAGCCTCTTAATTGGTCTAATGTGCTTTTCACTTTTTGTTTTTTCCTATAATGAGCTTTCACATTTGTGATCTTATATTTTCAACTCTTGCTGAGGACCCATAAGCGGGCTTAGGAAAGAACCTATGCTTCTGCAGAAAGCCTCTCTTTCTTCCAGTTGATTTTAATTAGAAACCAGGTGGTACAAACCCAAAAGGTTGGTGGTGTTCCATGGATGTAAGATGTGAAATGGGTTTAAGTAACACTGTATTAGTCATGAGGCAGAAATGGAGTAATGTTGACATGACTTGAAAGTAGCATTGTTGAGTAAATGAATATGTGAGAAGCACTTGCTAAACTAAATGAGTTTTGCAGTTGTATGCACATTTGTGTAATCCTGTTTATTGATGCCTGAAACAATTTGCAAAATAGAAACAAATCCACGAAGAAGAAATATGTTTGGAATAATTTGTTTATATGACAATTGAAAAAAAACACAGGAATCCAACTGCCGCATTTCATGCAGTAAGTATACCATATGTAGAAGCTTCCCCTCAGAAAATTCAACAGCAACCTTTACCGTCTGATGCAGAACAATAATAACCCTATGTCTTTTACTTGGTCTCTCAACCATTTTTAACGTAAGAGTTATTTTTGTAAAAATTTGTTAGTTAAACAGAGTATCAGGATTCCGTACCTATATTATTGTCTTTAGAAGCTAATGAAGAAATACCTAATTTTTCTTAATGCAATATGACTAAGAGTAATGTCTATGATGGAAAAATATATGTTGGCACACTTTTCTTAAAAACAAAAATCTAGGTATCTTTAAGGAAATACATGTAAGTTTACAATGGGCCAGGCACTATTCTTAAGCACTTTGCAAATATTAATTCCTTTCATCTTCGTTGTAATTCCTTGATTACTATGATTATTCTCATCTGACAGATGAGATTGAAGCACAGAGAAGTTCAGAAACTTGTTCAGTCACACAGCCAGTACATAGGGAGCCAGGGTTCAAAGGTAGTCAGTCTAGCTCCAGTGTCCATGCTTTAATTTTCACACTGCTGCCTCTCCACAGAGTAAAGCCTCCATGTATTAGAATTTTTTTTTTTTTTTTTTTTTTTTTTAGAAGATTCAGGTTTCTAGTTGAATTTGTCATCTAGACACCAACACGTTGTTTTTGGAGCTCACATGCTAGATGCAGTCTGCCTCAGCCTGCTGGCTGTCCCTGGATCCAAAAGACTCTCCCTCTCGTGCCCATTTCTCTACTTTTGTGAGAGAACACTTGTTGCTGTCTGACTCACTTAAGAACTACAAGTAGCCTTAGCCCTGCCAGCTGCAATCCCAGACTGGATCACTTCTCCAGATTTGAGGTTAATCAACTGCAAATTCCATTAGCTTCATACAGAGTGAAAATAAAGAACAGACGGCTTCACATGGGAGCCTGAAGTCAGGTGCAGCTCCTCCAGGCTGGCCTGCAGGTAGGAGTTTTTTCCCTGCCTCAAAGGAACAGTGCCTTCAGTAGGGAGACAGATCAAAGAAGGGCTGTTCCAGAACGCTTCTGCCGCTGGAAAAGCTCTCAGAGTGTACCCCACAGACACCCACAGACGCCTTTATTTTCTAGAAAGATGGAGAATTTGAAACTCCGGTTAACTCTCTTCTGGCCTCTGTGAGAACGTTTCCTAGGTGCCCAGCAGCATGCTGCTGGGGTGGGTAGGCAGTGCTGACAACTGACCCTCTGCCTGCTAGACAAGACGGCCAAGACACAGGTTCAAAAGGGCTGCTCGGACTTTGAGGTGGTCCTTACTTGTGGCTTTAGGCTTCTTTTCATACGTCCTGATGTAGAATGGCTTTAAAACACAAAATAAAAGCCATTTTCCAAAGATCGCTAATGTTTTTCAAAGAAGAACAAAAGTGAACTTGCTAGGACATATTCAAATACAAGCTGTTAGTTTCTCATTAATCTAAGTTGACCAAACAAAAGCTTTGCTGGTGGGATGAAAGAAGTATTATATAGCAGTGTTGAGTAAGTTAGCAATTTCCTTAAAAATGCACAGTTCGGTTGAGCTCCTTGTGGGAAGCTTCCCAGTGATCAGGTGAGAGTTCAATTTCCGTTTGACTTTTTAAATGCCATATGGTCACTGTCTACACACTTTTCAGTTTCCCAGAATCCCTGCCCCACGCCATTGGCTGGGTGACTGTTTTGCTTTTATATTTTCCCTTGTTTACTTGCTTATTTCTTTCCACCCCCAGATTAAGGAAAATATTGTCACCATTAAAACAAGAAAAATGCAATAACCCCATTGCTGGGAACTTACAAGCTAACCAACTCCGATCACAAGTGGCCCCTTTCTAATCATAGTTTGTGGTGGAATGAAAGATGCAATTGTCTGGAAGGGATGAATATGGGATCCATGCTGGCTTGAGGGTCAAAGGTCATCACATGCAAAGGTCCCTTTCTCTCTGGCACAGCTCCCTTTGTATAGCATAGTTTGGCAGCTATCTTCTTGCACTTCGGCTACCTGCCAGTGCAGCTGGTACTGTGTCTGGTGCAGACAACAAAGCGTCACTCAGCAACCAGCAGCTCTGCATGGGGCCGCTTTTCTCAGATGACAAAGAAAGATGGGCTATACATTCTACCATCGCTGCCTATTAAAAGGACTCTTAAATTGCATTAGTACAAGTTATTGTTAATTATGTAGTAGTCACTGGAGCTGTAGGCGCTTTCCTGGGGAGGATGGTTCAGCTATATGCTGGGGGAAGAGGAAGCAGGGGAGGGGGTGATGGTTGGGAGAAGAGGTAGCACGGAACAAGGACAGGTGGTAGGGAAAAGCAACTCATCTGCCGCATAAAAACCAAAGCTGCATGAATAGGAGCAGTCCTTGGTTCTGACAAGCTGCTCTGGAGGTTAGTAATGTAGCTGATGAAGAAGGAATCAATCGCCGGAAAGAATCTCCGATACAGGCAGTTTGGAAATTGTCCTGCCCGCCCTCCATTCAAAAAGCTACATCGGGGGTTTCCAGCGTTTTCATTTAAGAATAATTTTAAGCAATTTATCACTTGGCTGTAATGCATTCGCTCTGGGCTGAAATCAATAAGTCCTGCAATGTGGAGATAAGGCCTATTTGAAGGTTGGGGAAAGAGGACCAGAGGTTGCCTATTGTCAAATAGCCAGAAAATTAAAATTAAAGTGATATGTTTACCCCATTTGGCCATCTGGGGTAGAAATGCGGCTCCATTGGTGTTACCCACGTTTCTCAAGGGTGGATTCTGTGAGATACATTTATAGCAAGGGTCCGGCTCCGTCGGCGGTTTTAGAAATCAAATGAATATAGCTGTGTGCCCTCAAACTAGGAAAACCTCTGTTTCTGTTGAATTCCTTTGTACTGTTTTGAGTCAGCATTTGTTTTCTCTTGCTGTCCTTCTCATGATTCCTAAGGCAGTGACTGGGGTTTCAAGATCTGGTCATTCTCTTACTTGTCCCTCCCCTAAGAATAAAAACAGTTTTCAAAGGGGTTGAGCATGGGGCTTTATGAGTCTTCTTGGGCTTAATTTTGAGGTTTGCGGCCATTGAAATTAGATGACGCTGCTCTCAAACGTCTGGCAAGTTTTTTGTGATGTGTACCAAACTTTAACAGGGAGAGGATCCCAATTTGATGTAATTTCATTGCAACAACACAGCGGCACGACTGTCGGCTCCTCCCCATCCCCCATGCTTTTCCACCCCCCTCCCCGCCCCTGTACCCCACCCCCCTCCTGCCAATCCACTTCAGATTAAAAGAAAATCCAAGGGAAACAGGACACAAAGGGGGCAGATGAAAGTCCACAGTCTTTAGTTTCTATCTTTCCTTCTTGTGTCTAATTTTCCGCTTCTTGGTTGTTCTGATCTCAGCTATTTGCAATAGTTATATATAATTTAACATTATACAAAAGTATTGTCATATCAAACATAGTGAAATGGATTCCAAAAACACCATCTGGTATTTGGGAATGCACTGTGAGTTGGGAACGTGAGAAGAGATATTCTTTGCCACTTTGCTTGGGACTCAGCCATTAGCAGTGTAATTGCCAAGAAAAGGTGACAGGCTCCAGGCTTAAAACAAGTGGGTTCCTCCCCCCCTCTCGCCTATTAACTCTTGTGAGTCCTAAACCATATTAAAAAGGACTCTGAGGACAGAGCAATTTAAAAAAAAAAAAGCAGAAGTACTGCAGAATCTGATTTTTTAAAAAATAGATAAAAATACCCACTGTGCTGTTGTTATTATCGTTTTATGAAGAAAGTAGCCTAAGAGGAAACAAAATGACTCAGAGACAGGAGGGTAGGGATTGGGGATCGAGTTAATTATGTTTTAAAGTTATGGGGTTTTTCAGTGGATTTGCATGATGAGAGTTTTAGTCCAAAGCTTGTTTCAAAAATCCTCATTAGTTTCCTCTAGTCCACCTTAAAATTATAAAGACCTAGATTGTGAGGGTCATCTGTGATGATTCAAACCTATTTAATAGCATGGAGGTTTGTACCCACTTCTCTATAGGAAAAATAATAACTTTGAATTGTCTTCTGTATCGACAGTTTCAGGGACTGCTGTGTGAGAGAAAAGAAGAAATGTAGACTGTACACTTCTATAGACCTTTACGTTGTTTAACCAGTTTGAGATAAGAACAGTTTAAAAATAAATACATCCTATGTAACAAGGAAAAGGAGTTATCCTACGGGATAGAAATTAGAGAGAGGACTTCTCAGCAGGAGATAAAAATAAGGGTAGAAGAGAAAAAAAAAAAAACACTTAAACCTCTCATAGCTATGTTCAATCTGGCATTCACAACCTGGGTCTGTATCTGTTTCCAACTACAAAAATAGTTTACAAGGGTCACAGTCATTTTTTTCCACACAGTGTGTCAGAAGCTGGGATGTACAACCCAGAACTGCCATTCCATTACACAGAATAAAATGATATCTGGTGGGTGGATCGAACGCTTGCCAAAGAAGACACAGTGAAAGCTAACCCTCTCAGTCTAGCTCCTGTTTTTAAATATTTATATCTCTGGCAGACTTTTTGGGGGTAGAGGAAACTGAAAGCTCTTTTGCTATCTGTCATTTCACCCAGGCAGAGGAGTGAGTCTCACGACTTGATTTTCCTCGAGTTTGGCACCCAGAACAGGCGATGGCATTTCTTCAGGGCAGTGAATTTCTCTTTGTGGAAAAACCGGCCAGGACCAAGGATTTTCACAAGAGCCAACAGCCGCTTTCCATACCCGCCTGGGGCAGGGCCAAGTTCCCATTAACACTGCTGTTACAGCTCGGGCCAGCCTTGCAATGGGCTGATACTGGCTTTGGTCAGGACCTATTAGGAAACCTATGAGCAAAGCCGGCATGGGCCTGGGGTGGTAGCAAGTGGACAGTGCTAGTAATGGGGCAATGTCACCCCCTAGCTGGCCTCTATCATTCATTCTCTGTGATCGTCAGTTTTCCCCTTCCCACCTCCACACCCTGATTTCCTTCTCCAAGGAATCAGTCCCCAAAGTGAATTGACTACTGCATCCTTCTCTGTCTTACCATCACCTCAGTCACCTCCTTAGTTCAGGACCTGTAATACTCCATGAATCTTCTACAGTCTGCGGCATGCATAGCAACAAATCAGAGAGTGATCTTTAGAATCAGAGGGACCTGCACTTTAATCATGGCTGTGCCATCTATTAGCTGTGTGACCGTGGGCAAGTTACGCCTCTACCACAAAACAGTACAGTAGCTCATTTCTAGCAGGAATGTTCTGTGGAGTAAAGGACCTAGTGACCTAGTGAACACCTAGTTTATATAGTCAACAAATGCACATGGTTCCTTCAGAACGCCTTTCATACATCCCTTTGTTGTACAAGTGTTATCTTTACTGCTCGGGCTGCAGAACCTACCCCAGGAAGTTTTCCATCAGAATAGACTGGTTCATCAACTACAAAATAGCTTTAACATCCTTCCTCTATTCATATACCTCTTAATTTCCAGTTTTTATATAACCACAGTTGTAATATAGTGACCATCTACTCAACCTTCGCAATGGGCCAGGCCCTCTAATGATGCCTTTACATATATTATCTCATTTCGTTCTTTGGATATATGCTATCAACCATGATTACAAAAGAAAAGCTGGGGAATTGGAAACACTAAGTAACCTGCTTGGGAATACGCAGCTGTTAGTATATAAGAATCTATGAAAAGCAGGAATTATTTTGTTTTCTTGGTGGGAGGGGTGAACTTGATTCAAGCTTCTAGGCTTCTATTCCAATTCTGACAGTAACTAGCTTATAAGTTGTTTTAGATAGAGACAGAATGAGCCATAGGGGCCAAACAAATTATTCATTCACTAAATATTTTTCAGCATCTACTACTTGTATATGCTTTGGGTGTTCTGAAAAACACATAAATGGTTCAACACAAATTCTTCCCTCAAAGGGAACAAAATCCAGAAGAGTGAAAAGGTCTATTTCTAAGTAACTGTGATATAGCAGCAGAGTGATATGTTTCACTAGACAGTTTCAGTAGATGGCATATCTGAACGGCATTACTTCCAGCTAGGACTAGACCAGAAGAGGATATCAGGAAGGATTTGAGCACAGGTGATAATGAACATGCAGAAATGATGAGGAAAGGTGTTCCAGGTGGAGAGAAACATATGAGCAGAAGCCCAGAGGTAGGAATGGGTCAGATGTGCACTGATACGTGTTGAAGGAAACAGACCCCGGGAAAGCTTTTGAGGATACGAGCTTGGATCATCAGGACTGAGAGGGGAGATGGATGTCAGAAAAAGTGGTGCCTTGCCAAATTTTATGCACAAATTTGTTGCTTAATAAATATTCCTGATGAGGAAAACACGGGCTGAGCTGATGAAAAATAAAATGATCACCCAGGGTTCAGTTTTCTATTGGTTCCCATGAAACCATTCATTCATTGAAGCATCCAAACATTTATTAAGCAGACCCTCTGCACCAGACTAGGCACTGAAAATACAAAGATGAGCAAGATATGGTCTGTTCTTTTGGGGCATTCACAATCCAGGGGCAGAGGCAAGCATATAAAGTAATAGTTCTAAATGGTGCCATGGGGCAATACAGTCATAGGAAGCAAGAGGCCTGGGGGCCTGGAGGGTGAAGTGTTTAATGTTGCCTGGAGCAGTGAGGGAAAGTTTCCCAGAAAAGGTAAGGTTAGGGTTCAGGGTTGAAATTCATACTTTTCCTTCAAGCGAAAGCACGTGAATCTGAAAAGCTGCGTGCAAATGTTACCTGTCATTTTCTTATTCTTTTTCACAACTATGAGTCAAAACTATGGGACACATGAATTTCATAACTAAACTGTGGTTAAGAATATCCCTCTTCTTAGGAAATACACACTACAGGGTGCAAAGGTGTAAAAAAAGACATGATGTTTGATTTCTACTCTCACCCAGTTCAGAAAAATAAGCTCACAGGCATGTGGATGTGTGTACAAAAAAAGAAAATCAATGTGGCAAAATATTAAAAATGGTGAATTTGGGTAAAGTAAAAAAAAAACAAAAAAAAAACTATGGGACACAACTATGAGTCACAACGCACAACTGTGAGTTAAGTCAGCCCAAGAGGAAACAAGGACTTTATTTTTTAGACTTGGAGGAGCATCTTAAAGGTCATATGGTCCACTGTCTCCCAGAATGAATCAGTGGATATATAATGTTATATGTGTGTACGTAAATTTGAATGTATGTATTGCTATTATATTGACAAAATGTTATTTTATAATGTCAAATTGATAACATTTACCTCTTCAAGTTCCACCTTAAAGAAGTAATGAGTTTATTCAGATTAACCCCAACATTTGATATTGGAGTGATAAATGATATTTGCAATAATGTCAGCCTCACTATTGTCTTTATTTCGATATTTTGTTTTGAAAACAGGGCCTCACAAAAATTCTGATTGTACTGATAAGTAGATGAAAGTGGTAACATCTGTGGCTTTTTGTTTGTTTGTTTGTTTGTTATTAATAGCTTGACTCAAAATCTCAAGATACTCTTCATTTAATCTAGTCCAGAAGCTTGAAGACAGGATAGCGAGACATTTTGGTCACAAATTTGAATCAGTAACACTTAACAATGGTTCTCTATATTGTTTGACATAAATATGAAAATCAGACATGAGGAGCCTAAAAACTTACACTAACACTAAAGTTGTCTATAATATGACTCATGGAGATCAGTATGTCTCAAGTTCACAAGTTGCAGAAATAGAATGTTACAGCTTGATAAAATGGATTGGCCAAAGCAACTGGTTGAATATTTACCTGGCATTTACTTGGGGTACCTGTGACTCACTCATACAATTTTAGGTTAAAAGTCTGAATTCCAGAAAAACCACTGCAGAGCTACAATCTTCCTAATCAAACACATATTTACAAAAAATTAGAATGTATGCACAGACATATTATTATTTTTTAACATCAAAGGGACTCTGTGGGCAGTAAGATTATTAGCCCTTTATGTTTTATTGGTCTTTGTCTGTATTAAAATTGTAATAAGAATTATTTTAAATATAATAAAACATTCACAGAGATTATTAAAGTTTTCTTCTGAGCTAATACAAAAATTAGTAATCTAGCAGGTCAATAATTATGTTGGTGGTCTCCAATAAGAATATTATATAAATATAGCATAAAACATATATAGATATGTATATATATATATACAGACTTAAGTACATTCATGGATTTTTATTTCAATTTTCAAAATAGTCAAAAATGACACTTTCATCTAAGACTGTCGTAACAAAACAATTTAGATCCATAAAAAAACAGTTTCAAAACCATTGATCAACTCCTAGAATTTCCCAATGGATCATATGCAAGGTAATTTTAGGTGGTACACAAACATTTTTATGTGAATAATGATGTATTTATTGAAATTGTTTGTTTGTTTTCATTTTCTATCATGGTATATTTTTAACTTTACTCCTAAATGATTATAAAATTAAGGAAAGTGGGTTAATTTAAAGAAAAATGTTAAGTAACTAATGGCACAGGTGAATATAGAAAAATTATAAAGGTAATAGAGAAATGAAGTTTGGCAAACTCTAATCTAATACAACGCACTTGTCAATCCAAGTGAAGGAATGAAGGACCAAAAAGGTATTTTTTGGTGGCAGATGAGGACTTGCCCCTATTTGTCCTCATTCCAATCCAGGAAGACAATCTTTTTTATGCTGTAAGAGCTCAGCATGCTCAGCCCCCAGCTCTAATGGTTTTGTCATGTAACATATGTGACAAACCAAAAAGACTCTAAGTCTTAATTGACAGTTTAAAAATAAACCAAGGCCAAATGTCTGTAAGTGCAAATTCTTAGGGCTTCCCTTAGCACATCTGGATATTTTCAGTTGCTAAATATGGAAAACATGACTCAAAAAGGTTTAAAATGTAATATAAATATTATGTATGTAATATATATAAATAAAATATAAACTGTGAAAGGTTCTTGTCATTGAAAAGTCCAAAGATAGTATTGTTTCTAGTCGTGCATGGTTTAATCCAGCAACTCAGTCACCCGGTTTCTCCATCCTGCCTTTCTTAGAATCCTCAGGCAAGTGTCTTTCCCAGTTACTCCCTCATTCAGATTTAATAAGAAAGAGTCAGTTTTGTGCCAGAATTCCTGAAGCAAAACTGTTGTCATTCTTTGGATCCATGTAAGTCCTGTGGCCCATCCTTAAACCTAAACCATGGTCAGAGGGTGGAAGACACTGCTTGAATTAACCCAGTCATGTGTTCCAGAGTGGAACGTGGAATCACTGGGACCTCTAATAGGCAATTAGAAGCTGTTGGGATTGGAAACAAATAAGAATAAAAGCTGGCAAGGCAGCCATGATTATTCCACTGTAGTGAAGAAAGAGAAATAACGTTACTGTAATGGAAAGTCTTTAGATTTGATCTGGGAAAGATTTCTGGATACTTCCAGAGGACGTGTCATATTTTTCAGAGGTATTTATGAAGTGTTCATATGCAAGGGGAAAAAAGTGGTGTGCCTCCAATCATCTCAGGCATGCATGCATGGCCCGTGTCCACAAGGATATCTGCGTGAATTTCTCCTCGTTTAATACCACTCTGGGAGTATATTTCCCCACTACATTCCAGGCGGGGCCATTGCCCTACTTAAGAATTGACTAACTAGTGGAGTTTTTTAATGAGAGGGTAGCGGTACAAGGAAAATGCAGTAGTGTTATCTAGAAGCCAAAAAGAAAAAACGGGGAGAAAAAAATAAAAAACCATAGTTTTGATATTTGAAGTTGAGGTTTGAAATAGAGGCAAAGAGCTGCTTTCCAACGAAGATGTTGACTCTCCCTTAGTTTTCCTGTTAGCTTAGGCTTCCACGAAGCACGCACTATAACTCCCTACTACCCCTTAAAAAGAAACCTCCTCCAGGAGTAAACCTTCCACGCTTCAAATATTTCCCCTTGGAAGTGAGGTCTCATTTTAGTAGTAGTCGAAAGGCTGTAGTTCCCATGTAGGTGGATTTCATTCAGCACTAGTCAGGTGGAGAAGGATTTGGGAAAGTGTTGGATCTTTTCCAAAGCCTTTTGGAAATGTAACATGTTTCAAGGCTGCTTTTGACCTTCACAATTGGAAGGTTGAGAATCATATTCAACTAAAATGCTTTGATCAGGGACCATTCACTTAACTTATTTCATCTAATTCCCATATCAAGACTGTAAGGCTTATGTTTACCCCATTTCACAGATAGATAAACAGAGCCTCAAAGCAACTAAATGAATTGCACCCCAGTATCGGTCTGACAGCAGGTTGTTGTGTGACCTTGAGCCAGTCCCTCTTTCTCAGAATTCCAGCTCCGCTGTGCAATGAGGCCCTTGGCCTCAGAAATGCCTACCCAGCTGCCACCAGCCTCTCAGGCCTCAGACTGTCTGTCTTGAGCCCTCCTCTTCCAGTCTGTGAGGTCCAAATCCTGGGCAGATGTCTCTCACCATATGCTGGGGGTGATTTAACAAGGCCAAATGGGCAGCCCCGTGGTTAGAGGCGCTCTCCATTACATGCACGCCGGTTGCTGCCGCCTGCCCGGCTGTCCCAGCCCTCGCCAGCTCCTTCTCTGAGGCAGCAGCCTGCAACTGCAGATGCCAAGCAGCGGAAGATATTTTTAAAGCTACAGCATCTGGCTCCTTGGCAGCCTCCACCCGCTGGTGGGCCGGGTGTTTTGGAGTTGCCTCTGGGCACTTCACGTGGTTTGGCATCTGATCCATTGTCTGGGCTGCCTTTTAGAGCAAAGCTTTTATTGTGCGGTGGGGGCACGAGTGGGGAGAGGCTGGGGTGGGAGGGGGGGTTCCCCTGAAACCAACTTTTGATTATAACCTAGGTCTCCCCTCTCAGTGACATCAGTATGTCTCTGGATCCTTTGTGGTGGTGTTTTCTTTCTCTTTCTCTCTTTCTTTTTCTTTCTTTCTTTCTTTCTGTAAAAAAAAAAAAGAAGTGATGAAAGAATGAAAGAAATAACATTTCTCCTCTGCCAGAGTGGGTTTGAATAGAAAGCTGCTCAGTAGCTATGCAGCTGCCCAAATCTTGCCCCCCGTGTCCACATTCTGACTAGTTCAGAACACGACTTTCTTGGCATTCAAAGTGCCCTCAGGCCTGACTATTCCTCAAATGTCTCCCCAGGGAGGTAGAGGATTTCTTTTTTCATTTTTTTTCCCTGTTTTTCAAAAAGGCTCAGAAGCTTCCTGTCTACATCCAAATAACCATTCAAAAAAAAAAAGACACTGACACTTAATTCTCCTTGGCAAGCTGTATTAAGTTTTTTCTTTTTCTTAGAAAGGTGCATTTTAGGGAACACCCGCTCCCCAGCCTGGAAACTCAGGCTTGGGGACTTGGCCCTGTTTCAGAACACCAGTTTGAAGATGACTTCGAGTGAAGATTTCAGGCCTGGTGACAAGAAAATTATCTCAGTTGGGGCAACAGGCTCCCGTGTCACAGGGCTGGGCAAGGCACCAACCTGCCTCTCACCCATGACTTGGCAACATTGCCGAGTGTGGTCTTTGCTCCAACCAGTAGGCACAGGGAGTCCACAGGCCGTGGCTACCAGTGGGCAGGGATGACCACTGAGGACCCAGCTGAGTTTGGCCAGAGGGCTATTTTTATGTAACTGACATTTACTGGGCATGGTTGTCACCTTGCCTCCTTCTGCTACAAGGCTCAGGAAATTATTACCCCCACCAGAGCAGGGGTCTGCAGCTGCCTTGGATAGCTGAGGGGAGAATGGGGGAGGAAGGCTGCATTTCTTCCACTTACGCTCAGTGGGAAAATGGCAGTATTCTCATCTGATGAGTAATAAGGAAATACTCTGTACAGTTCTAAGTACTTTACACCTATCAGCCTGGTTAATACTCACCATAACCCCATGAAATAGATATTACTGTCCTCTCTTTACTGATGAGAGAACTGGGCATTGAGACGGGAAGTAATTTATCCAAGATCACCCAGCTAATATGTAGTGGAACAAGGATTTAAACCCAAATGCTCTAGCTCCAGAACCCACATTCTTAACCATAAACAAAGATCAATAAAAATGAAGTTTAAGTTTTGACTCAACATTGGGGACCAAACTCAACTATGAGCTGTTGGTTCTTTTGGGTCAGCCGTATTTGAAATGAGAAGGAATTTATGAAGAGCATTTAAACAAGGAAATATTGATTCAAAATATACAGCCATTCCTAGCATTTTTACTGTGTTTGATGAAGCCTGTCTTCCTTCTTACCCATGTTAGCCAGAGTGTTTGACAAACTAGCCAGTGGGAAGAAGCTTCATAAAAATGGGAGGTTTTTTGTTGTTGCTGTTTTTTGTAAGATTTTTATTGGGGAAGGGGAACAGGACTTTTTTGGGGGAACAGTGTGTACTTCCAGGACTTTTTTCCAAGTCAAGTTGTTGTCCTTTCAATCTTAGTTGTGGAGGGCGCAGCTCAGCTCCAGGTCCAGTTGCCCGTTGCCTGTTGCAGGGGGCGGAGCCCACCATCCCTTGCGGGAGTCAAACCGGCAACCTTGTGGTTGAGAGCCCATTGGCCCATGTGGAAATCGAACCGGCAGCCTTCGGAGTTAGGAGCATGGAGCTCCAACAGCCTGAGCCACCGGGCTGGCCCAAAATGGGAGGTATTTGAGCAGGAAGAACAACCCCATGTAGGCACAGGCATTTCAGAATTTGGAGTAGCTGTAGAAAATCCAATTAAAGCAGAGGCTACTTGAATTCATTCATTCATTCAAAATATTTTTGAGTACCAGTTCTATGTCAGGCATTGTTCTGGGTGTCACGGGTACAGAAATAGAGGAGATAAGGCAGTACCAGGTGAGAGAGGTTTTTTATTTTAAATGGGTGGTCAGGAAATTTGAGTCTGAAACGTTGACCTTTGAGTAAGATGCTAAGGGAGGTGAGTGATAAACCATGTGGGTGTCTGGATGGAGAGAGGGAACAGCCAGTGCAAAGCCTAAGGTAAAGCATGCCTCATGTACTCCAGGAACATCAGGGAGGTCCGTGAGGCTAAAATAAAGTGAGTAGGGGGAGAAGAGCAAGAGATGAGGTCGGAATCGTAATGGACATGGGAGAGATTGTGAACATGACCTGTTTAAATGAGCTTTGTTTAAGGAGACATTCCTTCCCAGTGTACCCAGGTAAAGGAACAAGATATGACTGATGGCATTCTCTAAGAGTCAAGGAACTAACAGACTAAAGGTCACGGGAGAATGTAGTCAGCCCTACCTTGGCTTGGCTTGGCTTGCCTTATAATCCTTGGGATGTACTTTTGTAAAATAAGACTAGACCATAGGAATTGGAGCTTTTATTAGGTGGGAAGACGAATTTAGCAACCTCATAGGAATGCCAAAGGCTATGCTCATAAGAAGAAAATAAAATTGTTATGATTTAACGTCCAAAACAATGCCTCCATTGCCTACCGGAGTGCCTGGAATCCAATCATTATACGTCTAGCTCTCTGGATTTTGAAGGTAATAAATGGAGGTGAGAAGGCACCAAAGGCAAACCTTACCTATTTCAAAATGGTGTCCAATACTGGAATATAGATCATCCTCTCTTAATTTTGTTCTGTCAATTCTAAGTCTTCCTTTCCAGCATCTCAGAACCTCGCACTCTTGGAAATGCCTATCAAGTATTATTATACTTGATTTCCTAAAGTGGTCAGAGATACTGGGCCCACAATTCTCACATTCAAGGCTGTGTAGGAAGGTACAAAGTTGTGTGGTTATTGTCTTAGGCTAAATGTGCAACAGTGCAACCAACCCAAGAACACGTTATCAAGTTTTACATTGGGGTTGTAAGTTCTGCCCTGTCACTCACCAGCTGTGTGACCTCTCTGAGCCTCCGTCTCCTTATCCATAAAATCAGAACCATAACTCCTGCCTGTGGAGTTTGGACTTAAAGTCTATAAAGTAGCTGGCATAAAGCAAAGCAGAGAAAAAGGAAGGAAGTAATGCACTCATAGTTCTGTCCTCTGTAAAAGGAACGTGTTGGGTGAATCATTCATTTGGCAAATATTTTGTAAACACCTTCCTGTGATCATTGCTACACTAGTACCCACAGGCCTCAGTATTTGGTTCCTTGGGGAAAAAAAATGTAAAGGATGGAAGCCTGATAGACACCATGAAGGGTCTAAGAGACCCCACTTGAACAGTCCATCATCACTCAAAGGGGAATTGCAAATCCTCTCCAGGGCAAGTTTTTGCTGGTGTTTTTTTTCTTCCTAGTTTTCATGTATTGTTCTATTGCCATGATTCTATTAATAGCAAGTATTTTAAATCATTTATAAAATTATGGTATCACTTTATAAATGAAAAGTCCACAATATTTCATTTTGATGGGCACTTAATGATGACAAATACTCATTATTCTATTAACACTCTCTTTAAAGCTCAGTAAGCCCCTCCCAGGACTCTCCATAAGTTGTGTGGTCTCCGAGCTCATTAAAGAAAACAAAGTGTCCACGTTACTAGTGTGACCTACCAGTTATATAATATGCCAGGTATGCAAAGCGTTCTGTGATGGTTTTTTATAATTTCCTGGTCTGAGCATCAATTTTTTATTTACAACTATATTGTTAGGATAAAATTCTGCTTGTTAGGATAAAATTCTGCTTGGGGCTAGTCTGCTTCTTCATAGAAGTTGTAACTAGCCATTCTAATGTCCTCCCTAGGGAAGAAAAAATTAGTTTTTAATTTACTTACCTGTGTATTTGGTGTCAAAAGCACTTTTTCCAAAGTATATTGCAAGAAACATCAGTTACATTGGAGTTACTAAAAAAAAGGTTTTATGGTCAAACAAATTCAACAACGTGAAACAGGTTACTTGGAAGTTCACAATGGAGTTTTAGTTTGCAGCATTTCCTAAAATTATAAAACCAGTAAATCAAAGAAGCAGGACCTCACTGAGAGTAATCCTGAAAGCAATTGTGGGTGTTTTATTTCCAACAATCCCTATGAATTTGTTTGGTGGGGGTAATAGTCATTCCCCTACAGATGGGCGAAAACTCAGGCAATCCCATGGCTTTTCTGACAACTCTTAGGCAATGACTCAACTCAGAGATGAGAATCTATCAATCAATACTTCAATCTTGTGGGTCGGCTGGTTCCTGTGTGTGGGTGGCCTGCCTGCACACATTCGGTAGACCTGGTTTTGTCTCTCTCTCTATCTCCTCCCTAAGCTTGCTTATCCTGACTTCTGACCCTTTTGTGGTTGGAGCAAAGGTTGGGGGGTTGAGGAAGCAAGCTGGAAGGAGGGTGTAGGAAAGTTCCTCCTTGATAAGTACTTTCGTAAAATGGCTTTGCGATCTCTAGGCCTAGCATAGAGGCCTAGCATAGAGATGCTCTTTTTTGTCATGTGCACTTTTGTGGAGCCTCAGAGCGTCCCCTGCTAGGCCCCCAGCTGCCTCTCCCTTGATCGGACCCTCATCAGCTATGCCCATCACTGATGTCCTCACTGTGAGGGCCTTCTCCGTCACAGGCTACCCTTTGGAGCTGGAGCCTTTCGAAAAGACCCGGAAGGAAACAGATGGAAAACTCAAGTGGAGTAATTGAAGGGAGTTTAACAAAGGGACTGTTTACAATGGCACGAGCAGCATAGGGTAAGACCAACAAAGAGATGGGAAGTGTCCTAAAACTGGCAAGAGCAGAGAGCTGTTAGCACCCCTAAGTCTAAAGGGACGAGTGCAGGGAAACCTGCAGGACAGGACCACCTAACAAGGAACTGTGGCCTTCATGACACATTTTGCCAACCTGTCACCCAACAGGGAGGCAACCCAGGGAATGAATACCCTGACCTCTCTCCCCATATTCTTCAGTCTTCCCTGGTGCTTCCTGTTGGTCAAACCCAAGCAGAAGTCAGAGGGCAAGGGAGTCCTGTCAAGGTAGCTTATAGAGGTCAGCCTCCTAGGGCACAGAGCACAGTATAGAAGGATGGAAAGTAGATTTATAGGGACAAACAGAATATCCATTCATGACCTCAAGATGTTCTCAGCCTGGGTTCCACCATGGACGGGCCCCCCCACCGGATTCTAACTTCTTCTTTGACTGCATTCTCTCTTATTCTGCTCACTCCAGCTTATTCTGGGCATCTCCCCATTGCCCTAGGCTTATACCCTCTTCCTGGAATGCCCTGTCTCCACTCTTCACTTAGTGAAATTATTTCCATTCTTTATGAGTCATTTTAAGCATCACTGACTCAAGGGATCTTCCATTTAAAAACCTGTGCTTCTTTTACACATGGCTTTGCACATTTGGGATTCATTAATTATTTTCAATTACAGTCATTTCTGTCTTCTTTGGACACAAGCTTCTTGAGGGCAGGGGTTTGATCCAGGGAAAAGGGCTACTTTTTCTTGGAGCCTGACACACAGCAGGAACTCAGGAAGAGGGTGCTCCATGATTGGTTTCCCCTGTCTGAGCCTCAGTTTCCTCAGTTAGAAAACGAGAGACTTAATACAGATGATGTGAAAGGCCCCTTTGAGCTCTCAAATTCTCTGAAATGTAAATGCTATTCCCACAGGTGAGACCCTCTTGACTTCTCTGTCAAGAAACTTCTTCCACATTTATACATTAACCAGGGAATCCAGTAGGGGGAGAAGGTTAGGAAATCTCAGATTACTTACGAGAGGCAAAAAATAGCAATACAGTGGATGTATACAGTTTCGCAAGGAAATGAGCAATCTCTTCTTTGATGGAATATGTGAAAGCTAAACTGGAAGGAATAATTAGATTAAATGGTGATGTAAACTGGAAAGGAAGCATTACTTCCTGCGCTGCACCAAATGTCTTACAGGTGTCAGTAGGACCCACCAGCTCAGTAATTAGGGTATTTTAACTGTCTCCGCTTAACTATGTGCAAGTGATTGAAAACGGGAGTTTTACTGGGGCCCCTGGCACCAGGAGAACATTTTGGTGAAATGAGCTTTGTTCTCTGTTACTAGGGGTAAAATAGAAACCAGGATTCAATGTCAATGGGTGTTGTAATGGCTTCTTTTTGACCCCACATGGCCCAGGGCTCTGCTAGTATGTACCCCAGGAGGCTTATGACCCCAATGAGTGCATACCCAAGGGTGCCCCAAGTGTGGAGCTGAAATGCAAAGCTCTGATTTGAGAGTCAGCAAAGTTTTGTCAGGACCTGGCTCTTCCACTGAGAAGGTATAGCATCTTAGGAAACCCAAAACCTGAACTATCTGATGCACAAAGGGGACATCATGACATTCCTGATCTACAGAGAAGGTTTCTGATATACAGTGAACACATCATAAAATAATGAAAACCTTTCTGTTTTGGAGCCAGGCAAACTTGCATTCCAACCCAGGCTTGGCTGCTTGCAGTGTGGGTGACCTTAGGTGAGCTGCGTGTCCTCTCTGAGCCTCAGTTGCCTTGTATGAAAGCCTGAGTGTAATCACAGCCCTGCCTGAACAGTGACTTAGTGGGGTCTCTATAACGTAGTAGCAATAACAATTCTCTAATACATGAACAGTTTGGCTCTCCCATATCCCAAAAGCCAGTCTTTTACTTTATTCATTCATTCATTCATTTAACAAATATGTACTGAGTGCCTACTATGTGCCCGGCCCAGATTACACAGTAATTAGCAAAGCAGCCATGGTCCCTGCCCTTGTGAACTTTACAGTCTACATGAGGTAGGGGAGTACTAACTTCAAATAAATAGGCAAATCTATGAAAAAAAATGCATAGTCCTGTGAAAACAATTAATGGTGAGTGTTATTTAGATGACAGAGCTCAAAGAAGGCTGCTCTGAGGAAGGGACATGTAAGCTGAGACTTAAAGAATGAGTTGGCGTAATCTAGGTGAAGTGTGGGCCAAAGATTACTCCAGATTGAGGGAGGAGCACGTGGGAAGGGGCTTTGAAGTGAGAAAAGGCCAGGATGGCTAGAGTTTTGTTAACAAGAGGAAGAAAGATACACAATGAGGCTGGAGAGGTGAGCAGGTCAAGTGGATTTCATCTCACCTGCAGGGGAAATCCTCTCTCCAAACTCCTTTTATGGGGTCCAGCCCCTGCTTGGATCCCTGGTTGATGGTTATCAAGGCCACCTGGGAGAGCAAACAGTGCCTGGTCTACAAGGGATAAGAACAGTGTCCTAGTCTCAGATTTGTCACCGAATCCTCAGAAAGTATATCGTTAGCATGCAGCTTCATTTCTTGATGCCTCAGTTTCCCTCCACCCAAATAAGATGCATTTGGGCAAAAGAATCCACCCTACAATTCTCAGATTACCAATTTCAATGTCTTGCCAACTTCCTTGGGAGTCATGAACCTTGGGACAGTCACTTCCAGGAACAAAGAGAAGGGAACATCTGCTCTGTTCAATCCTGCTCTACCGCTGTCCCTGGAGTGTCGGGAAAAGTGCTCAGGAAGGAGGAGGTAACACCAGGGCCCCCCAGAGGACGTGCTATCAGCAAGGTAAACAGCTGGCAGGGGCAGAATAACAGTATTCGGAGCCCCTGTCAGCCCTTGGGGAGGAGAGAGAAGCATTCTGCTCCCCAGGAGCGGAGCCTGCAATGTGATCTCCCAGGGGTAGAGCCTCTCTGAGGACACCTGGGACCAACGAGCCAGTGGATTTTCCTCTTGGGCCTGTTCTGTTTTCTAATCAGTTTATCTTCCAGTCTACCAGTCCTTAGATTAGCCAAACCGCCAGTGATTTTGGCTGGCTGGTCCCAGGCTAAGTCAAGTGGAAAGTTAAGGCGATTGTCCAGATGAGTCAAATCTTGCAAAAGGATAAAGAGTACCGAATGCCAGGCCTGGCACAGCTTGACTTCCTGTACACATCAGCCTCACCAGATCACTGTTCAGCCCTCCATGCCACTAGACTGGGTGGTCATATCATTCCAAGGGACCCTCACGTACCGTGACTAGAATCTGAAACAAATGAGTATCATTCCCCCAGCAAGGCTTTGTGGAGAGTCACAATGTGCTAACCCTGTGTTACACTCCGCAGCAAGAGTCTCTATCTCTGAAAATCAAAATATTTTACTATAGATAAGCAAATAAAACCAAGTGGCAAGTAGGAATTGGTGAACTTAAGTCAACCCAAATATAGTACAACTCTAATTGTTATGGGGTTTAGAGAAAGAAGGAGCCAGTAGGTCTGGGGTTGAGGAGAATGATTTGTGTGAAGAAGAAGAAAGATTCCAACACAAAGGAAGGAAGAAGATAACCCTGATTGTCAATTAGGTAAACGACAGCAAGGAGGTCAGAAAGAACATAGAGAATTTGGGAAACAGCAAAGAACCACTACCAAGAAAGTCCTAGAAGTTTACAACTCAAAATCTAATCCAATTTGATGTCCCCGCCCGTAGTGGGACCTTGACTAAGATATTCTGTTATATTCCCCAAAAGGAACTATTGAATTGTGTCCCCCAAAAAGAACTGTAGAAGTCCTAACCCCCAAGCCTCTATCTCGGAAAATAAAAATCTTTTAATATAGGTATGTGAATATGACCTGTGAATGTGACCTTCCTTGGAAATAGAACCTTTGCAGATACAGTCAAGTTAGGATGAGGTCATTGGAGTGGACCCTCGTCCCATATGACTGGTGTCCTCATAAGAAGAGAAAGACAGAGACACACAGGCAGAACACCTTGTGAAGATAAAGGCAGAGATTGGAGTGGTGCAGATGTAAGCCAAGGAAAGCCAAGGATAGCACCAGAAGCTAGAAAGAGTCAAGGAAGGATTTCCCCCTGCAAGTTTCAGAGGAAACATGGCGCTGCCAACACCTTGATTTTGGACTTCTAGACTCCAGAACCATGAGACGATACAGATCTGCTGTTTTAAGCCACCCAGTTTGTGGTACTTGTTACAGCAGCCCTAAGACACTAATACATACTCACAGACATTCGTTTAGTTTTAGAGAAGGTATAACCATCCATCACAAGAATGATGTGAAGGGGTATGAAATGACCCCTAGAAAAGTGCTCTGCACTCCCCAAAAGGAATTACATTGCCAGATAAAGGGATTATATCCCCACACCCTGGGAGAACACTGGGTACACAGGAGGTAGTAACTGACCATGAGAAAGAATGGAGGGGAGAGTTTGGTTCACGAGTGAAGGTATAAACTTTAGAATCAAACAGGCCAAGACTGAGCCCCACTCTACCTCTTACAGCCTGTGAAACCTTAGTTGAGTTCCTTCCATCTCTGGGCCTCCATCTTCTCAGCTATAAAATGGAGATGATAATTGAACTTACCTCATAGAGGCAAGTGACTTTTAAAGAAATAGTGCACACAAAATCCTTAGCATAGAGCCTAACGCTGACCTCCCTGGTCCCAGGCTTTACCTTGGTGGCCTGCCAAACTCACACACTTCTTTTCACAGCTATGCCTTTTTCTCTATGAAATGCACAGGCTTCAGCCTCAACCAAATATCTCCCCTTTCCAGAATTCCTCTCAGACTCAGGGGCCGTTCCTGTCCCCTGGACCATTCCTCACAATGTCTCCCTCCTCTGAAATACATAATTGCCTTTGCCACCATGAGACACCAAAAATCAACTTGCCTTTTTTTTTTTTTTCTATATGCTCTGCCTTGCACCTCAGGTTATACCCATTGAAAGTCAAAGGGAACTTATATTGTCCAATGCTCACTTTATGCCAGACCTTGTACTGGGCACTTTACATTCCTTATCATTTAATTTAATTTCACTTAATTCCATCCTCGTGACATCTCTCTAACATGTCTCTAACCTCTTTGTCTCCTCCTGCTAGAAGAGTACCTGCCACATAGTAGGTGCTCAATAAAAGCTGTTCTACTATGCTAATACCTTCAGTTCTTTGCTTGGGCCAGTATGAGAAAAGCCACAAAGGAAGAAGACCTTTTGGGTCTCTGGGTAACTGCTTAATGCTGCAGCCAGCAAAAAGACAAGGTGGTTCTCTTTTTGAAATGGGTTTGGGAGCCCCTGCCTAGCACACCTTGACCCACTCAACTTCCAATACTAGCGACCCCTGTCAAGCTAACCATTAGGAGAAAAATCTTATTATTGGTACCGTCTTCCCAACACAGCCTCACCACAGGACAGCTTATTAGGCCGTCGGGCCTTATTAGTGCTCGTGGCAGCGCGGTTGAGTGTAACTGGATCTCGAGCCGTGTGCTAAATGCTCCATCTGGAGCGACTCTCTCTGAACACTGATGAGGGCTGCACTCTCCTCATCCTTAAAAGTCTTCTGAAGAAGGGCTCCGGTTTCCGAAACATGCTGGAAGAGAAGCGGGCACCCACAGTCCCTGGCTCCTCACCCCTACACAGAAGAACCAAGCAAATAATGGCAGAGACCTACTCTTCCCAGTGTCCTTCTTCATATGGACACTCAGAGCGTAAATGTATCAATGGTCTGTCTTATGACAGATTTACTCTACCAATAGTTCTTGAACGTGAGCTATTTGCCAGGCATTATCTGGTACTCGTGTTATAACAGTGAACGAAACAGAAATCTCTGGCTTATGGTGCTGTTGGTCTAGCAGAGGAGATAAAGAGTAAATTTAATTTTGGAAACGTAAATTATAGAGAATGCATATTGGTTTGCTAGGGCTACCGTAACAAAGTGCCACAAATTGGGTGGCTCAGACAACAGAAATGGATCGTCTCACCTGGAGGCTAGACGTCGGAGATCAAGGTGTCTACAGGGTTGGTTCTTTCTGGGGTCTGGGAGGAAAGAATCTGCTCCAGGCCACTCGCCTTGGCTTGTGGGTGGCTATCATCTCCCTGTATTGCTTCCCATTGTCTTCCGTCTATGTGTATCTCTATGTATATTTCTTAATGTTTTCTATTTTTATAAGGATGCCAGTCACGTTGGGTTAGGGCCTATTTTCATGACTTCATTTTAACTTGATTACCTATGTAAAGACCCTACACCAAATAAGGTCAAAGACTGGTATATGGCGGTGTGGGGGGAACAATTCAACCCATCACATTCTGACTTAGAATTATAACTATGTTATGTAACTAATATTAAGAAATAGTGATAATTGCTATGGAAAAAAATAAAGCAGGTAAGGCAGATAGAAGAGCCAGGGCATGAGGGAGCTTTATTAAACAGGGTGTTCAGGAAAGAACATTCTAGGCAGAAAGAAAAGCCAGAGCAAACACCCTAAAGGCAGGCGCAGGGCTGGAATATTCTAGAAAAGCAGAGAGACTCGTGGCTGGAGCAGAGCAAATGAAGGGGAGAGTCGTAGGAGAGTGTGGAGGGGACAAATCGTGTACTGAAGCCGTCGCAGGAACGAGAGCCATGGGAGGGTTTTGAGAGGCCCATGGTCTGATTTTTGTGGTACTATGAAAAATTGTTTTCCTGTGAGTTTTGGTGTTGGGGTAAAGAAGCTGATCTTCACGATAATATTTCCTTTCTGCTGCTTGCACAGTGCTTGCCTCACCTTCCCTGACACCCTCTACCCCATGACACAGGTGCAGGATTTCTGTGAGGCTGCATCTGCCTGCGTCCCACACACCCAGTTCCTCAGACTTCTTGCACTGGGAATATCCTGGGCCTCCTGCTTCAAATACCAAATTGGCCACAATAGACCAAAGCATTGTAGTGTTCCCCGGCACTGGGTTCTCCTTGCCTCTCCTTTCCACATCGTACGACAGATGCAGAGAGGAACGTGCCAACCTCGGAGGCGACACCAGAGATAATAAATGCTTCGAAAACTGCCTTCTTAGAAAACAGAAGCCTGTAAAAGCTGGTACTAACTGTGCAGTAAAAGGTGGAAATAGTTACCTTCCCAGACATGGCTCAGTGGTGTGTCATTAGAGGGAGCATTGTTCGCTTTTGAGAGCCATCCCCCACACCCAGGGTGGGCCCAGGATTTCCCTCACTTCTTTCTCTTGACTGACCTTGGTGACTGGGACCCCAACCCTTAACTGTTTATCTTAGGAATCGGTAACGTCCACTGAGGGCCTCCCCTGGGCCGTGTATGTTGTAAACACTTGCTCATCTAATCTTCACAGATATTAATGTAGCTATTACTAGTCCCATTTTACAGATGCAGAAACGTAGCCTCAGAGTGCTTATTTTTGCCAGAGATCATACAAGTAAGCTAATGAATGGTAGAGCTGGGGCTTGAACGTGGGTCTGCATCATTTCAAAGCTTGTTTTTCTCCCCCAGTACACCTTGCTGCAACCCAAAAACTCAATGTGCAGAGCTCAAATCTCCATTTGATACTCTGTCATTTAATATGCATGTGAAACTTTCCTTGTGTGTTTCCTGTCTCTGGTTAAAAAGCTTATCCCCCTATAAAGTCTGATTTTTTTAATATTAAAATAGTATCCTACTCTTCAATATCCATCTCCAGTGTTACTCCTCTATGAGCCTTTACTGATAGCCCCTTTTCCCCCAACAAAAGCTGAATGTATTCGCCCTGTACTTTGAAACAATTGTATTAGATTGGTGCAAAAGTAATTGCGGGTTTTTGCAATTTAACCTTTTAAACCGCAATTACTTTTGCACCAACCTAATAAAATAAACATGAGTTTTGGAATCAAATGGATCTGTGGTCATAGCCAATGTTTTGTGACACTGAACAGTTATTTACCTCCCCTGAATCTCATTTCCTCGTGAATTCAATAGGGATTAAAATTCCTACCTGATAAGCATTAAAAGAAATAATGTGTGTAAAATAGGCCAATAGTAGTTGCTCATTAAATGTAAGTGCCTTGTACTACTCTCTTATGACCCTCAGAACATTCTGCCTTATAGAATAACTGTTTTGTGGCTTGCTTTGAAGGTATGGCCTGTACATTACTCATTTTTGTAGCTCCCATTATAATAGTTCATAGTTGGCACTCCAGAAATGTTTATGGAATGAGTTTAAGTTGCAAGTTACTAACCTTTCCTGAATGAAGATTGAATAAACATAAAGAGGAGGACAAATGAAGAGGGAGGGAGGAAGGAAGAAGGAAGGAAGGAAGGAAGGAAGGAAGGAAGGAAGGAAGGAAGGAAGGAAGGAAATCCCGAAATGGCAATGCATGGCAGGAAGAGAAGCCCAGAGGTGGAGGCCCACACAACCAAGAAGACTGATCAATCACAAAGGCAAATTCATCTGTTTTCCAAAGTCATCAAGAACTGGCCCCATCAGGAGCTGCATCCCTTGTCATCCAGGTACATCAAGCACACAAACACATGCACTTTTTAATAGCTATTAAGTGGCGAAAGATGGGAAATTTAGGCAAAGCATTCCTTTATGTGTTAAAGCCAGGAACACAGGGAAGGGTAACTCTGTCTCTATCAAGAAATTCCCCTACCCCCACCTCACCGTGGAAGCCCCCACATAGGTAGGTAATGGCACAGGGACAGGTCAGGCTCAGGCCCCTCTCATTCTCCTCGGCAAAGGCAAGAGCTGCAGAGCTCTGCTTCTGCTCCATCTGCTGACAGTCAGTGAAGGAGAAGAAAGGGAGCCCTCTGCTCCCACTACTTCTAAGTCAATTAGGACATGCTGAGTCCCTAACAGGATTAGCTGGCCTTCCCCAGAGCCTTTTCCATTCATGAAGGAATCAATGATGTCTCCATAACACAGAAATCATTTACCAACCTAAACAACCAAATGCAGAGTTAATAATTCTTAGTTTTAAAGTCAACTTTATGGCCATTTTGCTCCCTCCAAAAAAAAAGAAAAAAAAGTGTTTTAACACTAATGGAGCTACCTCTTTTTCTGTGTGGGCATTATTCCAATAGTTTATTGCTAGTCTCAGGTGTGAGGCATTGTGGGTCATTTCTAGCAGCACTAGGCAGAGAGGGAACAGAGACAGATTTCACTCATAGGGTGACAGAAGTGTTCCCTAACTCACACCCCAAACCCAGCAGAAACTTGGAAATAATGGATGAGATAAACTAGAAAATCCATTAATTCATGGAGAAAATTAAATCATATGTAAGCAGAAATTGAGAAATATATCCATAAAAGTATTGGTAGAGGATACTGGAAATCCGCCAACGCCCTCACTGTAGTCAGCGAGATCTTCCTAAACCACAAATAAGATTACCTCATAACCTGCTTAAGATTTTTCAGTAGCTTCCCCTCATGGCTGTGAGGATGAAGTCCTACCTCCTTCACTAGGGCTGCCAGACCTTGCAGTGTCTCGTCACTGCCCACTTTCCCGGTCTCACCTCTGGTAATTCTCCTAATCCTATCTCCACTGTGCCACACACGCCTGTCCACATGTACCTAAACACATCCTGTCATGCAGGGCGGCCTGTGGGGTCTCTGGTCCTGCTCCCCGCATAAGAACGCAGGACATGGTAAGGCCGAAAAGGAACACCCACGGAGCCATAGATGGGGAAGTCACACCACTATATTCTCGCTGGCGGCTGGGTTGGAGACACAGGAAGCAGGAGCCACACTGTCTGCAACCCACCATCCTAACTGCAATCCGCACCTGCCAGCCACCATCTTCTTGCTAGCTCCCATTTTCTGCTAGCATAGCCACGGCAGTTATATTAGTGGCCAATGGCTCACTGGTTACAGTTGACGGCCAACTAGCCACAGCTGATGGCCATCCAATCCCAGTTGATGGCCATTTACTACCTGAGCCAGCACCTTTCCACGTGAGTCCGAGAGCCTGGAAACTGCACCCCTGGCTCTGTCCCCACACATCCCTACACATGCACACGCACACACAAACACATACACACCAATGTACATGTGCATACATACCCACACGCATGCACACAAACACATACACATGTGCATGCACATACATAAACACATGTGTACACTTTCCCCCTTACTCTTATTGATCTTTCAAGCCCCAGAGCAGATGTCACTTCTTCCAGGAAGCCCTCCCAAGAAAACCTTAACTGTAAATTAGATGCCATTACTACTCTGAATCCCATGGCACTTTGTACTTCCATATCTTAACTCTTCTCCAGGGTTTTGTAATTGCTCGCTTATCTGCCTAGTTCCCCTAACTACACTAATGGATAAGGACTGTGTGTGAACTGTCTGCCATTGTAGCCCCAGGGTCTAGGACAGGGACTGTAGTTCAATAAATACTGGTCAAATTAAATTTAATTGAAGAGACTAAGTTTAACATTACCTGGAAAATCTTAGGCAGGTCTAGCATGTCCTAGGTACATGCTAAATATTGGTCATATTGAACTGATTTAAATTGAATATGACTTAGATCATCTCAGGAAGGCAAAACTGAGATTAATGGTATTTCAGGAAGCTAATAACTGGTTAATAGTATGAAATAATATTGCTATAGTGATGGAAGATAGTGTTCACCAAAAGGGGTCGGAAGGTCATAGTGAATGAGAAAAAAAATTAAAAACCTAAAAGGAAAAACTGTTTTTACCCAGCTCTGCTCAATAGAAAGTCAGTGAATTCATCACTGACCCCAGCTGGCCACTGGAGAGGGGTGCCATGCTGTGGGCAGAAGACTCATCGAGCATCATCATCCTTCAAGATGCTCAGCCTCCTTTTCTCAGATTCACTCTTCACCAAATATCCCACAAATTTGCCCTGCAGATTTCCTAGAGGGAGATAATGTGCTAACCCAGCCATTCCTACCCCTTGGCAGCTCTGTTTCTCATTGAAAATGAATAAACTGGCCCTGTTCACGTGCCAGTCTCTTGGAAGCCAGGCTGGTAGGAATCTGTCCTGAAAACCCTGCTCTATTCTGAGTCTAAGAAAAAATATGTTTCTAAACTTACAGAGCCGCTCAGCCTGGGCAGTCACTGGTCCCCTCAGAAGACACTGCTGTTTCATTTCTTCTAGATACAACGGAAAACAAACCTAGAACCTGCATAACTCAGTGAACACAGGGCCTGAGGGAAGTGACCTGCCCCTGAAGCTGGCTATGCTGGGTTCGTCAGCACAGAGGGCACTGCCTGAACCCAGGCAATGACAGCCATTCAGGGGAGTCAGAGAGGGGCTGCAGATACAGTCTTTGGTGTTGGGAACCTGGCAGCTGGGCTGGGTAATCAAAAAGACTCAAGTTGTGGGGGATGGGACAAGTAGGCTTCCAGCAGGAGTTTGGGGCAAGACGCCATTTGGGGGCAGATAAGGTAAAGAGCCTGGGGCTGTGATAACCGTATCCTAATACTGGCTTCCCTTTATTGGATACTGACTATGTGCCAAGCAATATCCTCAGTGTCTTTATAAACATTAAATCTTCCAATGACCCTATGATCCAGGAACCAATAACACTCCAGGTACAATGAGAAACCACTCCGGTACAATACTAAGCTCAATATATTAGCGCGAGCCACATGGAACGGTCAATATTTGTTTGTTTTTTACCTACCGACACAATGGCCATTTCATGTGATTTGTCCAGATAGTTACTGTCTCCATAGGCGGGGCCCAGGAACCTAGACAGGATAGAACGTGTGGATGGAAGTGAACAGAGAAGACAGGAGTGAAACAGAGGAGAGGTCACCATGACCAGCTAGGACTACCCGGCTGCCGTGTAGACAAGTTCCGAGAGTGCTGTTGTCAAGGCCACAGCAAGTAATTGCTGGGTTTCTGGCTGAGGGGCTGGTCCCACAAACAAGCCAGCTGTTGTTTACCAGTAAAGTCACAAGAGAAGTCACAGACTGAGCTGTCCGCTTTCCCAACACGCAGCGGCCCAAGCAGCCGCTCGCGTCTCTGTCCGCCCTAGCCGAGCCTCTTTCTGTGAACAGAAATCAGATCACATGTTGCCTGAAGTCAGATATGTGACCAGCCTCAGTGCACTCTGCGAGATTTCACCAAAGATGAAAATAACTTTCTCCTGCTGCATTTAACATCTGGTGTCACAGATTTTTGCTGAGAGCCATAAAATCACCAACTTGCAGAGAAAACCTCATTGTTGAAAAATACATTTATGGAGGGGTAGGTGGCAGCCAGCGCCTGGCTGTGTTCTGGGGCTGCCTCCGTGTTAATGTCAGCCCTTTGTCTCCTTGATGGATGATGAATTTCACGAGGCCTCGGGAGAATCTAGGGCAGTAGGAAGATAGACCCAGGCTAGTGACTCTGTCACTGACTAGCTGAGGGTCCTTGGACTGGATCCTTAACCTTTCTGAACTTGCATTTCCTCATCTCCAAAAAAGAAAAAAGAAAAAAATGAGGATTGAAAATAGCCACCTGCCAGGGTTATTGGGTAGATCAGTGTAGATTCAATGAAATAACATATGTGACAGTGCCTGGCACAAGAGTAAATGCTAGCTTCTTTTTCCTTTCTTTTCCTTTTCTTTTTTTGCTCTATGACATTTCCTTTCAGTCCCCAGTCTGCCCGCCCGCCGTGGCATTTGTTGAAGACTGGTACAGGCGACACTCCTGCAAGCTCGGCCCAAGTTGCAAGTAACTGGGATCCCCGTGCTCTGCTTGGAGTGGAAACGCTGATGTTCTAATCCGTCTCCCCCAGTAAAACGGGAGTTCTTGAGGAAAGAGACTGTGCCTGCTCACCAGTGCCTGGCACCTAGTAGGTGCTCAGGAATTTGCTGAGGAGAGGAGTGAACTGTATGACACCAAGGAGGCAGCAGGAAGGGACGAGGTGGTGCCCCTGTGCTTACGTCAGTCAACCAGCACTTACGTAGCAAGCTCCTGCTGTGTCCAGGCCTTGTGTTAGGCCTGGGAAACAAAAGATAAATGATGATGTGGGAGCTGAGCCACCGGGGCCCCTCAGGCCCCCTGCTATGTGGGAGCTGGGGCAGGAGGGATCGCTCTTAGTGAGTTTAATCATAGACTAGGGACCTAGGGCCGCTGCCAGGTGGGTAGGGTAAGCCACATTTGAGACATCCTCTCTCCGGCTTGTCATTCTCATGGCTGCCTTCGAAACTCACATTAAGTCTGATTTCCCTTGTGTCTAAGTGCTGCTGTGGGTAGAGCACACGGAGGGACCAATATGATGTACTTGACCCTGCTCCTGCCTCACCCCACAACATGGCCTTGACCCTTGAACTCTCTCCAATTGCTGTATATATTTGCTCAGAGCACATTCAGTCTCCCATGTCTGTCTCTCCATCTCAGTGTATATATTTCTGTCTCTGAGTGTATACAGACTGTCTCCCATACACTCCTGTATTTCTGTCCTTCTCTGTTCCTCTGGTGCCCTGCCTCTGCCCCCCTGCCAATTTCTCTGCATGTATCTCTGTGTGTGGGTGTCTCTCTCTGCTTCTCATTCTGTCTCCGCCCTTTTCACCCCTCCTCCTGCCCCTCCTGCCTCCCTCCCAACCTCTCCCTACCTGAGCCCCTCCTCCAGCTGTCTGGGGTCCCACACAGCCCAGCTACTCTGCACATATTTTTAACTCTCTCTTATTATCTTTGCCATCTCCATTTTTGGCTGTAGGCCACAGCAAACAGAATGTGAGAAAGCAAGAACTAATGAGCTTCTTCAAGAGAGGGTAGGGAGCTTCTGTTATTTCATTTAGTCCTCAGAGTTTAACTTCTGGCACTTCCGTCACGTCCCCAAATGGTAAGCGAAGGTTGTTACTTTTCAATTTGGTTGGGCTGTGTAGCACATTTCGTCAATTAAAATGCACCCTCGGTGCAAAATCACAACAGGGCCGGCAGGAAGGGTGGTAGTGTGTGAGGTTGTTGTTGTTGTTTTTTTCAAAGTTACTTTTGTTCTGTGTAGTAGAGATCTGTTTAAGGCAGCCTTATGCTCCAAACAACACTACCGTTCATGGAAAGCAACATGTGTATAATCTGTGGCAATGCGACACACACGCTGGCTGACCGAAGACCCTACAAGACCTGGCCCCATCATTGGGCACAGGTCTCTAGCTTGTAGTTCTGGCTCTGCTAACTGGCCTGCCAACCTATGGAGTGACCTGGGCAGGTCACTCAACCTATCTGGACCCTGTTTCTGATGCACCCGTCTCTCACCTATAGGCCACAGGGGGAATTCTCTAACTGGAAACTTGTTTAGGAATAGAAACGAGGGAATGGAAAAGTAAGCTTCACCAGCTTCCCTGATATTCATTCACTCAACAGATACTTACAGAACATTTACTGTATGCTGGTACTCTGCTGGCCTCGATATGTGAAAAGCTTAGGTCCGAAGACTTCAACATTTCTCTCCATCCTTCCCTGCCAAATGGGGGACAATTCATATGAGTCACCATGAAAGCGTATCCCCTCCACCTTCTCTTCTTTCTACCTATAAACATTGCTTGAAGGGGGAACTAGGGATGAACCTTTCAAGAAATTATTATTGTTTTCTGATGATAAAAGTAATACATTTGTGATAACAAAATGTTTAATGCAGGTTAAAAGAAAGAATAAAATGTAAATCGGTCACAATCCTTCCTCCCAAAGATCACCATTATTTTCAAAGGAATGTTATTTTTAATGTCAGCAGAAACCAGCAGCCTATTCACAGAGGGCTGAGCCTCTGACAGCAAACCTAAATTTAACATAGTGATTGAGCACCTACCTTCCAGCAGGTGCCGTTACAGAGTTCCAAGCTTAGTAGGATAGAGTCTTGCCTTTCCAGGCTTGAGAAACACTGACTTGCCGGTCATTTTTACCCAAATGTTTTAAACCCAGGTCTAAGGTCTCTAAACCAAGAAGATAATTTGTGAATGGGCTCCATATCCAATTTTCAGTTGGAATGCTGTACCCATTCGAAAGTTTCTTCCCCATTTCACTCTTCCCACTATTAGTACTTCTCCTCTAGTATGGGTCACCCCTTTCCACTTTGACTCTTTTCCCAGCGTTTCTCTTTCAGAAATTGTGACCACTTGGCAGCCTTAGCTTTGTGCAATGTCCAAGAGATGAGCAGTAATGTCTCAGGCAGGCTATGAAGGAAGGAACAAATATGAGTGGGAGTCTTTCAAGAAAAAGAAACTATCCGTTTTCTTTTAATGGTTGAAGACAAAATCTCCCAAGTGTCTGTACCAATCAGAATAGTTAAGAGAAAAGTACAAGAGGTTCAGGTCAAGCTAAGAGGACTTGAAATGTAGTTTGCTCTTCAGTAGTTCTTCGTACATCGTGCTCCCTCTGCCTATCATTGTCTCCCTACTATAATGAAAGCTCCTTAAAGAACTTTGGTTTGTTATCACTGCTGTCACTTTAATACCTAAAGTAATGCCCAGCACACAGTAGGTCTTCATTTCACTTGAACTGCTCTCTCAGATTTCTCCTCCAGGCCCCATCTCACATGTCATTTCCTCCAACAAGTCTTCCTGACACCACAGTTAGGTTTTAATTCCCCTTCTCTGTTCCCTCAAATCACCTCATATTTACATCTATCATAGCATTGATCAGACTCTGTTGTGACTTTCTCTATGTTCACTGACTTGTGTACTGGAGAGTAACCTTGAGAGCATGACTTTATTGTATCACGGTGGTACCCACGGTGCCAAATAAAAACACACAGGGAAGAAGGCAGAGGCCGGAACATACGTCTCTGGAACCAGTATGTGGAACCACCAAAAGATGCTACTCTTGAAAATGCTAGAGCAACATGGGCCAAATGGGATACAAAAAGAGAGGGAATGAAAAGGCATTGAATATTTATTAAACTTCTATGACATGGCAAGAGCTTTTCATATGTTTTCTCATCCAATCCATATAACAACTCTGTGAGGTTATCATGAGGAAACTGAGGCCCAGAGAGCTAAGTGAGCTCGAGCTCATAAAGCAAGGAAGTAGTAGAGCCTGGATTTGAACCCAGGTCTTCCTGACTCTAGGACTGACTCTCCTTGTTTTTGTCCCAGGCTGCTTCTCATGAACAGGGCTTTCCATGGGGCCTTTAAGCACAAATAACATAAAAATGAGAAACAAATGGGGGCAGCTACAAAAGTGGATTGGAATTAAAGGAGGTGCCATGGAGGGATTTTGCTTATTTCCCAAGTAATCTGGGGCTCCTGCCCAATGCAGTATAAGCGCTTCAGAGTAGAAGCCTTGGTTTTCTTCTCTACCTGCCCATAGGTGAGTACTAGTGATCCAAGAAGTCACATAACCTCTGCTGGGTTCCGTTTCCTCTTCTGTAAAACTAGTCTGTTCAGTACGATTTAAGACCCATGCAGCCTTGAGGTCTTGAGGGCCTACAAAAGTAACTGTAAAATATAATAGTCTCTGTTTATCAGACCATTACTGTGTGAGGTGCTTCCTGGGGGTGTAAGTACGTCCAAACTGCACTGTTGGCCAATGAGTGTTCCTTGGGCTATGTTCTTTGCCTATACAGGCCTAAAGGAGGGGACAAATAGACCACAGCATTGGTATGTTGCTAAAGGAAGAATGTATGAGTACATTTGGATAATGCTGTATGGATGGGGGAGTCTGCCTAGGAGGCCATTCCGTCAACAAAAATTCATCAAGGCCCCTGTGCTGGACGCCATGGATCCAGCATTAACCGGGCAGGCAGAGAAGCATTAAACAAGTAATTATACCGATAAGTAAGTAACAACAGTTGGGGTCCATTCTGAGTCTCTTGGGGGAGCCATAGAAAGGTTTCGGGAGGCAAGTCCCATAGTCAGGTTTGTATTCCCCCCGCTACTACGTGAGTTAGCTGCAGCAAGATTGGAGGCAGAGAGGCCAATTAGAAAATCGATTGCAACAATCCAGGAGTGACTTGATGAGGCTCTGAATTAAATCAGAGCCCGTGGGGGTGTTGATAGACTGACATTCCTGGGAGGGAGAGAGCGAGCCAGGTCGAGATGCAATATGAAGGCACTGCTGTGGCTGGTGTCTAGGCAGGACGGTGGTTAATAGGAGTCACCAACCACAGGGCTCTCTTGGTTCACCCATCCAAGGAGGCAAGACACCAAGAGGCACGTCCCGTCAAAGGTGGCCTCAGCCTCTCCCGATTGCATAACCGGCCTCCTGCCTTTCTGCCTCCTCAACATCCAGCATCGCCCCGGGGAGTCATGGCCTCCTCCCCATTCATGGTGCTCTCGGCAGACAGGCAGAAGGGCTGCAGGCGACTGAGAGGGGGTGAGGGCTCCTTATGGGCATCGTTCTTCAGACCCACCGAGTCCCAGAAGGGCTGTGAGTCCATCCCATGGGCGCTGCATCGCGTGATCTCCACATGCTCTGCGCCTGCTCACTGCCATCTGTTTCCCATCCAGACCGAGCTTGAGCGTGTGGTCACAATCGCGCAGAAAAATCACTCTGCCAACGAATATGAAAATGTTCAATTTCATCCTCTCTCTCTCACTCACTCACTGGCTTACAAAATGGACATTGAAACTGCTGACCTTTTCTATCCTGCCTCAACCCCAAGGAAAATACAATGGCATCAAACCCCCCTTGATGCCCACACTTTATTTAAAGGAAGGGAGACCTCACTGCACATGTACAAGGGCCAAACCAAAATAGGAAATATGAGCAAAGTGGTTGCATCCTTTTGCAATCAACTATTATAAAAACTGGCCATCTCCCATTCAGCAAGAAAACATGGAGTTTCCAACAGGCCCAGTTTTATTTTACATAATTGTAACCATCTCAGCATGTCAATTAAGATAGAATGTTACCTTTGGGATGGGATCAATTAAGGCCCTGAAGATTGAATTTGGAATCATGATTAGCCTGTTTTACATTTTGCCTTCGTTTTCTAAGATATACAATTTTCTGATTCAGCCCTATTTTTAAAAACATATTGTAAACTTATTTATTTTTTAAGCCAAAACAGACGTGGGAGGCCTGCTAGTAACCGGAACCATAGCAAAATGGAGGATGGGGGTGGTGGGGTTGCTATTTGATTAGAGTCGATTCTTAAATTTCCACAGCAAGAAAATATTGAATGTGGTGTGATGGTTGCTGGATTTTCTTAAGAACTGAAATCATTACGCGCTGGCCACAATCCAAGTTCTTCCCTTTTTTAGGTTACAATTTGAAACGGTGCAGAACACGCTGTAGTGTTGTAGTCATTCATGTAATGTCATTGAATCGAGCTTCTGGAAATAGACAAAGGACTTTGTGTCCCGAAATGTTCTTTTGGCAGAAAATTGATAGCAGCATGAGATATGCTATTACTGGGTTTGGTTCTGCCTCCAAATTTGTGCTGACTAAAGTGATTTTATGGGAGAAGGCAGAGAGAGAGAGAGAGAGAGAGAGAGAGAGAGAGAGAGAGAGAGAGAGAGAGAGAGAAGAGAGAGGAGAAAAATGAATGGGTAGATTAATTTGCAACTGTGTAGAGAAGCTAAATGCTTAAAACAAATGCTGTATGGAGGGAAGGCACACATTTCTGACCAGAGATGTACAGGTTTTGTCAGAGGTCGCTAAAATAATGTGGACCTCTTTGTTTGCTTGGTTTTCTTAAGTTGTTTCCCAAAAGGAGATGAGGAACAGACAAACGCATGCCATGAAACCCCTGGGTAATTCTCCCAAGCCCTCCCCTCCCATCCCTGCCCTCTGCAGTGTTTTCCCATTCATTGTCACCCCTCATCTGGAGCTTTTGCCAGATTCGTCAGGACGACAAGCGAGTCCAGCTTCACCAACCAGAGATGCAGCCTGAATGCAAATCAAGCCCCAGCCTGGATGCTTGGCCAGGACACATGGTGTTGGGCACAAGCCCATGCCCAGCCCATTCTTTGCCCCCTAATGCCTTTCCAGGATTTTCCATCTTCATCACTTACAGTCCCCTTCAGAAGGAGAAGTTAGAACTGTTTGTACATGATGTGAAAGATATGTCAATAACCCCCCTTTCCACATAAATAGCACATCAAAATATTACCAAATAATGCTGTTGACTTTGCCAGCAGGCAGAGGACTCCATCTGGAGACAATATCTTCCAACTGACAGGCGTCCAAGGTGCCCTTTCCTAGGCAACGGGCAAGTTGACCACTCTGTGGCTAAACCCCATCCTCTCTGAACACACAGGCTCTCGGCAATCCGCCTCCCTTTCAGTTATGCCCAGACGCACTACGCCTGGATCTGGGAGCTGTCTGCTCCCCTTCAAAATGAACTCATTGATCCTCTTTCCTTTGTGACAGCAACAGCATGAGTCTCTTCTGACCACACTCTCATGATATCCAAGTATCCTCCAGAGGTGTCCCAAATAGCAAATACTAGATTCTGACAGGGCACAGAGCTGGCTGGCTGCACCAGTTGTCTCCATTCATGTGCTCCTATCAACCCAGTGACAACAGCAAAACTCACTCTTGGGTCAGCTCTCCAAGGCGTCAGAAGTGACACATTCTGAACAAAGCCTTCCTGCTTTCCTTTAGCTCCTGGGTCTCTCCCTTCTCTGAATTCCTATGTAATTAGAGTCTGAGCCACAAAGATATGCTTTTCATTGTTCTCCTCAGTTATTCAACAAATTTCTGCTGAGCATTTATCATGTGAAAGGACAATAAGGCAACAGAGGTAAACAAAATATCAATAAGGGGTTCCCAGGCTCCATATAACTGGTGTGAATTCCCGCTACGTTGTTGAAATCTGAAGATTCGTCAGGATTCCTGGAGCGGCTTCTTTTCTCTAGGTCTCCAGGCTCCTTTTCTAGGTGCCATCTCTGCCAAGGCCTGTACCCATCTGAGCACAAAAGAGGTCATTTATATTTATGTAAAACTTCATGTAAAGCGGTTGTGAGTTCAGTAGATTTTTGGAAGAAATCACTAGGGTGTCTGGAAGGAAGAAGGGGCAGTGATGTCGCAGCAACACAGCATCATGTTAAACATGAAACATAAGAGGCTGGGCCATCTTACCAGCGGGGGATTTCAATGGCACTTCCCTCAGCCTTTTCATAGTTTGCTCATTTCCTTCCCACCGGCTCAGCCTCACCCCTCATGATTCACTACCTCTTTGTACTGCTCCATTCTCTTCCCTCTCAGGAGGAAAAAATAATCTTATATCCTCAGATGCAACTACTTGAACCATTCCCTTTTGGGGGAGGGGGAGTTGCTGAAGATTGAACTTACAACACTCACACCCTCAGATCTCAAATACCCTTAGTAAATCATCAAGGTTATTGTCCCAAGCAAAGATGGCTTCCTCCTTCGGAACAATGTTAGTACCAATTGTTAAGATAAATACTTTGCCTTATTGTGCAAAGAGATGTGATACTATTCAATTCAGTATCACCTGCCATTTGCTGAACACATTCTATGTACTAGGCAACATGCTAAGCCCTCCAAGGGCAGAAATTTACTTAATCCTCGCCACAATTTACTATGGTGGAGAAACTGAAGCTGGCAGCAGTTACATTGTTCAGGGCCACCCAGATCTGTCTGATTATAAGTCCTATTCTTTTAATAAGTTCTTCTGTCTCCCTAATTCAGCAAGCATTAATTATTTGCAAGGTACTATGAGAGGTACAAAGATTAAAAGGCAGGATCCTAGCATCATGTGACTTACAGTGTAGTAAGCCATTAGAAACATAAAGAGTTGCAACTTTGGAGACAGACCTGGAATCCCAGCTATGTCATGAATTTGCTGGATGACACTGAGTAAGTTACTCAACTTCTCTGAGCCTTAAGTTCCTCAACAATAAAGTGCAAATGGTAATAGTACATATCTCATTAGGTTGTTTGGGGGACTCAAGGAGATAAGGCATTGAAAGCACTCAAAGTGGTACGTGGTACATAAAGAGTCCCAAATAAATGCTACCTTTCATTATTATATTGACATGTTTTATATTAATATCTTGCTTTGTGGATTTAGCATTTATAATGAGAATCTTCCTGCTGCTGGATACCTTTTCTAAACATAATTTAGATGGTTTCTTAATGTCTTATCATAATTTACCTCACTATTCCTTTGCTTCATTTATCAATTGGGCAATAATATAGCTTGTCTTATTGATATGTATGAAATCTTTATATATCAAGGCTATTAAGTCTTTCTTTAAATTTGCTGCAAGTGTTTTTCCAGAGGTTTGTTTGCCCTTTGATTTTGTTTAAAATGATTGTTGGCTTGCCGTTGTTGGTTAATTTTTATGTAGTCAAACCTATCTAAATTTTCCTTTGTGATTCTTCCCACTGATTTTAAGCTTTCAAAATCCTTCCTGTGCAGAGCTTGAGAGATCTATTTCCCACCATCTTTTTCTAGTGTGCAGTTATATTTTTCAATGTAAAATGATTCAAAAACTAAATAGATTCTGAAATTTAATGTTGGTGGTTTCCTCTATTCATGAGCAACCTCAATATTCCATGACTTGAAGTAACATGTAACAGGTTTAATAATGATTTTTTTTTTCATAATGCTGTCGGGGTGGGGGGAGAATTAAATGAGAATCAGATTTGAGTCGCTCGTTCTGGGAGTCCTTTCATGAGTTAATCCACCATCCTCTTCTGAAGTAGAGAGATTTATAGAATTTAAGAAGTCACAGAGATCCCAGGGCTGCCCTCATGAATGTCAAAAACCTACTTAGTGTGGCCTTGGCGCTCAAGGAGCTCTCTGTTTTCCCTGAAATTCCAAATGATTTGGAGAAAAGACTTCGGAGTGAGGTTTACCAAGTCCAGAGCTCAGCAGCCCTGCTCTCAACACTTTCATTGCCTTGTTAGCATGTTCTAAGTCAGTCCTCTGAGCCTCTGTTTCCTTGTGGAGAAAATGGAGAAAATAACAGAACCATCTTCAGAGATCTGCTATAAAGACTGAATAAGATACTGCATATATATCTCTTGGCATAATAAATGACCAACAAATGTTAGCTGTTTTTCAGTTTTCTCCACCCCAAAATGACCATGGTTGTTCTCAAGGTCAGGATGCCCGGCGTATTCTATGGAGTAAGACCCCTCAGAACACTTTAGCAAGAGGCTTCAAACTCAGGGTAAGTCTAGCCTAATAGCAGACTGGGGAGCAGTAGCTGAAGATATAGGGTCCAAAGAATAGTGTATTAGTTGCCTAGATACTATTTGGAGGCTCTGTGGGAGAAACAGCACCATGCTTCTCTCCTAGTTTCTGGTAGCTGCTGGCAATCCTTGGTGTTCCTTGGCTAGCAGACGCATCACTCCAATCTCTGCTTCCATCTTCACATCTCCTGCTCCTCTTGGTCTGTCTTCTCCTCTTCTTCTCAAGACGCTTGTCATTGGATTTAGGACCTACCCAAATAATCCAGGATTCTCTCACCTTGAGATCCTTAACTTACAACTGCAAAGACCCTTTTTCCAAATAAAATCACATATACAGACTCTAAGTAGATGTATATGTTGGGAGGGAGACCACCATTCAACCCACTATACGTAGTGTCCCCTCATTAAGAGAAAGAAAAGAGGTTTAGAGATGTAATATTCAACAAATCCTCAGGCTATATCCTTGAAGATCAAAGGATCATTAGCTGGGCGACAACATTTTAATCATCTTTAAACATCCAAGTCAATAGAAAATACAAATATTTAAATGGCATTACAACCAGAAGGGTTAAAATAATTACCTGCTCACTAGATCAAAAAGTACATCCTTGAAGGAATCCATGCTCACCTGCTAAAAATTCAAAAAATAAGAATCAGGAAGTCCTCTGGATTATTTTGAAAATGCATTCCTAGCCTGACAAGGATTTCTTTTTTTTTTTTTTTTTTAATTTATTGGGGTGACAATTGTTAGTAAAATTACATAGATTTCAGGTGTACAATTCTGTATTACATCATCTATAAATTCCATTGTGTGTTCACCACCCAGAGTCAGTTCTCCTTCCATCACCATATATTTGATCCCCCTTACCCTCATCTCCCACCCCCCACCCCCCTTACCCTCTGGTACCACTAAACTATTGTCTGATGACAAGGATTTCTTAATTTTTTTCTGCTGCTGGTATTTCTATTGATTGGAAAGGAAGATCCCAGGCAGGAAAGTGTCAAGGTGATCATAATAGTATCCTTGAAAATGCCAAATGCTACACATAAAATATGCCAAACAGAGAGAGGAATAAGCCCCTCCATTACCCTCCCTAAAGATATTCTCTGCCAAATGAAATAAATTGTTTATGTTGTATGTGCCATGTTTATATATCTTTACATCCTTCTTCCTGGTGAGTGTTTTGTAAATTGATTAAGGTCATTATAACTGTGGTTCCTCAATTTCAAGCCCCATTTTCCCTTTTCCAGGTCAACTTCAAGTGAACTTTAATGAATTCCTCTTTATTGGTATTTTGTAACACACTCAAAAAATGTAGCTTTTATAAAAATCTTAGAGGAGAAATTTAATGACTTCAGATCTGTGGTGTTATTTACAAATATAAAGGAAATTTCAAGTCAAAAACAAAAAAAATCCAGATCTGACTATTGTTTTGTATAAATCATTCACTCTGTCCCAAGTATATAGCTAAAGATAAAACACTTAACAGCACTTACATGTGTTTATCTAATTTTGTATGAACAAGTTTTTGACCCCATTATTCTTTTCAGTAAATTTTACTGAGTGCCTACACTGTGTTGTTCATCTATTGTTTCAGGGGTGCAGTGGGAGAGTCAGACACTCGCCTAGTGTCACCCAGCCGAGGTTGGCCAATCCCTTCTAGAGCTCCCATAGTGATGGAGTATTCGCTACCCTTCTAGAGTACAGCATGCCATTGCTGAATCCCCTAGCATCTACAGGCAACAAGTAGAAAGCCGGGGAAAATGCAGATTCCGGAAGCCACCCCAGGAATACTGATTAGCCAGTCTACTGAGGGACCCAGGGACACATAATATTAACATGTACGCTGTGTGACTCTGGTGCAGGTGTTTCCCAGGTGGCCCACACTGTATTTTGAGAACTACTTATCCCCCAGGAAGGGAAAGTCAATCGTGCTTCCAGTCCTGACTTCTCTTGGCTTAAAGCATGCGCAGGACTGAGCCTCCTGGTGGTAAGTCACAGGGCTAGACCGCTGTCCTCAGTCTGCCTGGAATTGCCACCCACCATCACAGTTCTACCCTTTGGAGCCACACAGAAGAAGTCAGTTTATTCACTTGTCAACTGTTTATTGAGTGCCAGTTATGTACCACACATGATTCTTGGTTCACAGGTTTCAGGAAAGACTGAAACAGTCAAAACCCCATGCTTCTTAGAGCTTACATTCAAGTGGGGGAATGAGCCTCAATTATTCTCCAATTTCATTCACTCATGCATGCATTCACTCATTTCACAAACACGGATTGGACCAGACATGGTGGGAGAGGGGTTGTTGCTATGGTTCATAAAATAAGAACAGTCCTACCTTCTAAGAAGCCTGCAGTCCAGAGAGGGAGACAGACAGGCAAAACCCTATAAGGCAGTTTATTGAGTGCAAAGATGGAAGAGTCTGCAAATGTTATGAGAGCTCAGAAAGAGGCAATCAAGGAAAGGTTCCCAGAAGAAGTGATGCTAGACCTAAACCTTGAAGGGCAAGCAGGAGTTCACAACGGGCACAGGCACAGCACATGAGAGGAGAAAACAAAAACGAACACAACACAACCGAAGCAACAACGGGAGGTAGAAAAGACGGAGGGACGAAGCACAGAGGGAGGCAGAGACCCTGACTCTGAAGATTGAATTTTATCCTGAGGGCCCTGGGAAGCCATTGAAAGGTGTTAAGAAAATGGGGTAACCTATTCTGATTTGTGTTTTAGAAAAGATTTCTCTGGGTTCAGTAAAAGGAATGGAGAGAGTAGAATCATGAAATAAGTTAGGAACTTACGACAATAGAACAGGCCTGAGTAATAAGGGCCTGAGTGTACCAAGGCACTGAGTGTACCAAGGCACTGTGTATTTGATGAAGAGGGAGGGACAGAGCTGAGAGATATTTAAGAAGTGAAATTGAGAACACTTGGTGACCCATGAGGTGTCAGGAGTATGAAGGACAATAAGAGCCCCTAAAATAGTTGGATGGATATTACGTTCCCAAAATTTCTTTTCATTAGCCTTCCCCCAGGATTAATAACACCGTTTGCAATTTTCATATCATCCGGGTTCCTCCCAATCTTATTGCTGCTATTCACCATAAGTGAGCTGAATTAATGGGGAGCTTGACCACGGTCTCTGTGGAACAACATACTCAAGTTGAAGCCGCCTACTTAAATACCCCAGTCAAGTTCAAATTATCTTCAGAGGGTCAGATAACTAATAAAAAAAAGGAACTTGGTGATAATCCAAGGCAGAAAATCTAGAAGAATTGGAAATTCTCCTTGCTGATTAATGAATCTAAAATTCATACAAACCAAATTACACCCTGTGGCCTTTAGAAATGATAAGAGGCTGAAGGTAATCACCACAAATCCGGAAGAGTGATTACCTAAAGGGGGAGGGTAGAGAGGGCGTGTGGTGTGGGAAGGAGGAATGAATTATAGAGAAAGGGGTAAACAGAAGCCTCCCATTATAGTTGTAGCATTCTATTCTTATGCTGATGGCAGGCACACACACGGGTGCTCACTTCACCATTTTATACACTATTTGATGGGCCTGACATATTTCAGACATACCTGGGGGCATATTAGGAATCTGCTCCTACCTTGGTGAGCTGCGCCAAAGGTTCCAGGAGCCCCTTTGAGTGACCCTGCTTGCAAGTTTAGAGACTTTAACAGGTGCCAACTCTCTCTTCACCTGGGTAGTAGTAGATTCTTCTGTATCTGAGGGAATCTTATACATAGAGAGTAGTGTGTACAGCTAGTATCTAGTAAATAAACCTTTGAAAATTGAAGGGAAGATGAAAGAGAGACAACAGAGATTAATGACTTAAGCCTGTGGGTTTTATATTAATGTAACTCAAAGCCCTAGGAAACTCTTTGGAAGGAGAAGGTTGAGCAACCCATGTCAGGCCTCCCCCCCCAACTACCCGTAAGTGTTTTCACCTGGCTGCATCCTGGCTTTCCACCCAGTAGATGATTTGAATGATGAGTGCTACAGTTTTTAAAAATTATTTAGTAAAGAATGGATTTTGAAAACTAGAAATGTTAATTTCCTCCATTTCTCTTTCACAACCAAAATTTAGCCATGGCTAGTTTGTTGTATACATACACACACATACATAAGGTATACCTACTTACATACACAGCTTACACACATACACACACACAGGCACATGGTGGGTCATGACCAAATGGACCCACCAACAAGAGCAATATAAAATTACTGAACGAAGATCCCATTTTCCCTTTATTTATCAAAAGGAAGAATTAGTGGATTTTTTCATATTGAGTTCTCCATGAAGCCTTTTGTGGTCATTTTAGGCGCACTGAGCTCTGACCGAGGGCTGTTCCTGGTACATGTTGTGTTTTTGTTTACAGTCATCACTCTACTTAGTCCATAATCACCACTCTGGTACTTGTCATGTCAGAAAACAAATGAGTGAATGAAAAATGAAAGAACAAAATAAACAAATAGATGAATGGTTGATCAATTAATTTACAAATAAATTGTGTTCTGCCACATTAAAGTCATGGGTCATCCACAAAATGAACACACACACAAATGTCTGCACATGTTAATGTCACAGCTATAGTCCATGTCTGAAAACATTTTCGTGTGTGAACACTTAGAATCAAGGCAAAAGGTCTTTCTTAAACAAACATGATTACTCTTGACAGTAGCAGTGTAAACAGACTCATGTCAGAAATTTGTTAATTATCTTTCTGCTGCTAACATCCACTTTGTTGATCTGCTTTATCATGAAAAGTCTTTTTTCTTGAAAACATGTCGGGGGACTCCCATGTGGACATCTGCTAGAATGCAAGCAAAGACTATCTAATTGCATACTTTTCCATCATTTTTTTTCTCATGGAAAAGTCCAAAGGCCAAAAAGTTAGCCACAATAGTTTCCTCACTCAGTAGAGAGAAATGATGACCTGAAATTAAAATTCAATTCAGTTATTGTTGGTTGTGCATCTAACAGCAGGTCTCTGATAGATAGAATGGTGAGATGCAAAGAGAGCCTCAAGAAGTTGACAGTCTAAGTAGGGTTGCAGACATTTCATTCACTGTTTATTTACTTAACTAGTATTTATTTAATGTATAGTATGAGCCAGACTCTTTTGATAAGCCCTGATGAACAAACTGGCATGGTCCACGCTCAAAGGGAGCTTGCAGTATAATAGATAAGGCAAATATTAAACAATAAGCATACATACAAATACAAAGCTATAAACGTTTTTAAGTGTTTTGTAGGAAAAGAATAAGATTCTATGAAAGAGAATAATAGGAGATAATACACTTGAAAGGAAGCGTTCAGAGGTGATCTGCCTGAGTAAGTGTCATTTGTGCTGCCCCCTACCGGTGACACTTATATTGCATGGTTCAGTGTACGTAATAAGGGCGAACACAAAATGCAGTAAGTTCTGTGTGCATATATGTATAAAAGACATTTACCCGCGACTAAGGGACTCCTCGTGGAAGAGACATCAGTTTTGGACCTCTGCGAGGATGGGCAAAGATTTGATATGTGGAGAAAATTGCATGACCAAAGGAAGTGGGGAAGGAAAGCAAAGTGTGTCTAAGAAACAACAAGTACCGGTAGTTGGATGTAGCTAAGGAACAAGGTACCGGGCTTGCTCAAAAAAAAAAAAAAAAAAAAACAGATTGTAGAAGACACAGAATGCCAGGCCAAGGAGTTTAAACCTTATTCTAGAGGCAGTAGGGTATCATGGGATGCTTCTGAGCAGGGCAGTGGGATATTCGAACCTGTGCCTTCTGAAAATCAGCATGGCTGATGAGTGGAGAGTGGATCGTACAGAAGGACACACTAAAGGCAGGCAGAACAACTAGATCCAGACTAGCTCACGCAAAGACAAGCAAAATTGCCATGGTCCACATGAAAATAATGAGACAGTAGGTGCAGTAACAGGAAAGGCGTGACAAATGGCAAACGTCGGCAAGGTGATTTCCCAGGCTGACCATAGTCCAGTCCTGATTGGCCTTGGGAAGTGAGAGGGTGGTATCAATTATAATGCTAAAATCTTGGGTCTCAGGGACTAGGGAGACGGTGACATCCCTAGCCAGACAGGGAATCGACGAGGTCTATGGAAGAGATGCTTTGTTTGGTTGAACACGTTGAGTTAAGGGACTTGTAGGGCCCTATGTCCAGCAGGCCACATAAGTTCAGGGTGTAGTGCCCAAGGCAGGATGACCAAGCCAGGGGCTCGTGGACTCACTCAGTGAGGTAGCCCCAGTCAGGGTTCAGAGCCCTGGGTCTCTGCATCTGCTCTGTTTAGCCGATGATATATCATGAAGTATTTACTGTACTCAAGTCTGGGCCTCCCTGAGAACAGGGATCACTGCACCTTACCTAATATTCGCTGGGATTATTACTGCTAATAACTCTTTATTGGGGAAATCAAATAGCTGTAACTTTTCACTGTTGTTGGAAAAGCTTGAGGGGTGAGTCATGTATTACCCACAGAAGAACTCTGTCCACACTAGCCACATAGTAAAATTAAGTTCAAATAAAATGTTTTGGAAGAGTGTTTCATTTCAGAAAGGCTTACATTCTTCCTCTTACTGGAAATGAGTCTTACAGGGCATTAAAAAGCTCTGTGTCCTATATGGTGTTTAATATAAAGTCTCCATTTTTTTTCTTTAATCTACATGAGATCAATAGTAAAATTCATAAGTAGTAAAAGCAGTTGCAGTAAACCTTTACATTTATAGCACTGTATAGTTTATGAAACACTTTTGCTAATGTTACTCTTCAGATCCCCAAAACGCCCTAGCAGAGTCAATATTGCTGCCCCTCCTTTCCTTTAGAGAAACTGAGGCTCAGAGAGATCACAGGAAGTGCCCAAGGTCACCTAAGTAAAAAGTGTCAGAGCCAAGGTTGAGTGCGAACTTTATCGTATTTGTATCATATTATATATTTGCGCACATTTTATAGTTTACACTTTCTTGCACTTTCGTAATAACCTATCAAATCTTCCCATGAGTCCTGTTGTTGGCCTTCGTTGACTTTCCTCTAAGTCAGAGGGACCTAAAAGACTGGACGACTTGGTGACGGTCACAAGGAGAGTGGCAGAGCCAAGACTCCAGTCCCGGCTCCCTGGATCCACTCCCCACACTATGCAGAACTCCTTCTAAAACACCCAGAGAGCAGGGTCCATTGATTATCATTCATGTCAGGCAATTAAGACTTTCATCCGTTGGCTACTACAGAACTAAAATAGCCCCCAGGAGTCCTTCCTCAGTTACACACCTTAACCCTGCATATACCACGGAGGAAGACACCTAACAAATGCTGCCTGTTCCTTGAAATGTTTCAAAGGTTCTAGATTTGAGAGCCCCAGATTGAATTTCATCGCCTTCTCTCCCACGCATACCACCAGGAATTTCATCCCATTCACGGAGGTTACTGAGAGGAAAAGCTCTTTGAACGCCAAGGCAAGTCAATCCGCCTGCCAGGGGATGACTGCTCAGTCCATCACACTGAGCAATTCCCAGAGAATACAGACTAAGCCTGCCCAACCCAGAGTCCTGGAAAGTAACTTGAATATAACTGAGCCACTTTGAGTCTGTTAGCAATGTATATAACAAACCATACTCCAAAAGCATTTAAGTGTAATATACTCATAGGTTTTTTTTGTATTTTTTTAAGTAATTGCAGTTTTTGCAATTGTTTTTAACCTTTTTTTTTTTTTTTAAGATTTTTTTTGGGGAAGGGGAACAGGACTTTCTTGGGGAACAGTATGTACTTCCAGGACTTCTTTCCAAGTCAAGTTGTTGTCCTTTCAATCTTAGTTGTGCAGGGTGCCGTTCAGCTTCAAGTTGTTGTCCTTTCAGTCTTAGTTGTGGAGGGCGCAGCTCAGCTCCAGGTCCAGTTGCCGTTGCTAGTTGCAGGGAGCCGCTGAGCTCCCGGATGATTCATAGGTTTTTACCAAAGCCTTCTTCATGGAAGAGAAGCAGGAGGTTTACATTTCATATCACAAGGCAAAATGTCCTCGAATGCATCCTTGGAAATCTCTGGTTCTTCCAAAGTTCCTTTCCCTATAGTTGTTTCTACCTCTCTCCGACTCTCTGCACCTTCTCTAGACTTGTCCTGTAGCCACTGCCACCGTGTCCTGTACCTCTTCTATTTATAGAGCAATTGGCATTCCCATTCCCTAACCCCACTCAGGAAACCTAAAAATATTCCTTGGGATCCACTCTCTTTAAAAATTCAGAAACTTGTAAGCAAGAAGAGGGAGAAATGGAGAAAAATTCTAAAAACTATTAATTTAATCATTGTTTCTAACCCAAAAGAATAGCATAATAGCCAACATTTTCTGTCTCAGCTTCTTTGCATACTTTTCCCCTAATTCTTAAAATAGCCCTATAAGGCAGATATGGATCCCCATTTTACAGATGAGTATACCGAGGTTTAGAGGAATTAAACTACTTAACAGCTACAGTTGGTACAGTGCAGACCCAAGTCTATCTGACTCCAAAATGCATGCATCCCCTGCCACTCTGCACAGAAATAGAAACAATGGGTCCTTTCCCTCTGACAGCGGCCCTCTCCACCCCAGCTACCCGCTGCAGCCCTCCCTCTCCTAGTCCCTATTTCCTCTGGCCAGAGGCGAAAGGAAGCTTGTTACGTTTTCAGCTGATAGAACCACATCCTGCGCCAGCCCTAGGTGCTAGTGCACACATGGCCCAGCTCCCTCATGCCCAGAGACCTGCTCACCAGCCTTTAGTCACATCTGGAACATATTTTAAGTTACCGCTAACCACAACTGCAAACTAAGTTTTTTAGAGTTCAAGATTGCAAGAGATTAAGCTACGGCTTAGGCTCACTGGCTAAAGTTCAGCACAGGAGATCTGTATCCCCACTTCCTCTGCCCTCACTGGCTCTGCTTGGGAGACTTCACAATGGAAATTTGATCCAATTGTTGCTGCTTGAGAGCACAGAACCCTCAGTTCTCTCTGGACCCAAGGTCTCTACTTGCAGGTAGGGAGCAGTGGGAAGCAGTCTAGGATGAGTAGTGTTGATGCATTCAGCTTTGGAACCAAAGCGACCCATGTGTGGGTCCTCTGTCTGTGTGACCTTGGGTCAGTCACCCAACTGTTCCAACCCTTGGTTTCCTCACCTGAATAAGAGAGGGCTGTGAAGGAGTACTGAGAAAAATGCATGCACCTAAAACAAAGTCCTCAGCAAATGTAATTTATCCTTATTATTAGTTTCAGCCTCAGCTCTCTCTCGATCTCCCTAACATTGGGGCCATCACTTTACCTCTGGGCTCTGAGTTTCTTCACCCTCATTGGCAGGTTGGGCTTAATTATCTCTCAGGTCCCTTCCTGCATTGATTTTCTATAAAGCCACCTCCATTTTGCATTTTTTTCCCTCCTCATTAGATGAAAATAAAATTACTCATTCCCAAAATGTCTTGGAAAAAGAGGGACTCCATTTGGCATGAGCTTTCATGGGAAACAGCTCTTCTAGAATTGGAATAAAAAGCATATGTTGTTTATTGTTTGCTCAGGTTCAGAGGGGATAAGAAATGGTAGAGTAGCTTCATGTGACAAAGAGATCCGGGGTGGGAGGAAAGGTATAGAGGTCTACCGTGTTTCCCTGAAAATAAGACCTAGCCAGACAATCAGATCTAATGCGTCTTTTGGAGCAAAAATTAATATAAGACCCATCTTATATTATATACAGTGGTACCTCGGTTTTCAAATGTAATCCACGAGTTCTGAAACATTCAAAAACAGCCGACAGCTGGGCCTCAGGATCTTGCGCTCAGCGGAAGCCGTGTGACATGTTCGACTTCTGAGTTGTGTTCAAACACCGAAGTGTTTACTTCCGGGTTTACAGCGTTCATAAACCAAAATGTTTGTCAATGGAGACGTTCGAAAACCGAGGTACCACTGTATTATATTATATTACATTACATTACATTACAATACATTATATTATAGACCCAGTCTTATAGTAAAATAAGACTATGTCTTATATTAATTTTTGCTCCAAATGACGCATTAGAGCTGACTGTCTGGCTAGGTCTTATTTTCGGGGAAACACGGTAGTTAATATGTCAAATCCACAGTCTGGGCCTCTGGGGGTTTGTCCTGTGGGTTTGCCCAGAGTGCACACCTGTTGTGTGATAAAAATAACCAAACGGTATTCCCAGAAATCTCCATCATGAAGTGGAACTCTTCAAATCAGAATGTGGGGAGCAATGGTCAATATTTAGGGGAACGAAGTAAGGGAAGTAGAGGGGTGATAAAATGACTGCTAGCCTGTGATGGGGAGGGAAAAAGCAAGAAAGAGAAATATGACAATCTGATCTCAAATCAGCCAGGCCCCTGCTGTTGGCCAAGGGAGTAGGCTTGGCCGACAGCTTCCTACAGGCATCAACCAACCCAATCCAAACTCCTGCCAGGAGGCATCATTATAGACAAATGTCAGCCTCAACTCTATGGAGAACACATGAAGGGAAAGGCTTCCTACCCCCTTTGCTGAAAGAGTTTTGCCATTCGGACAGATTTTTTCAGGGTCACTTTCCAACCTATCTCTAGAAGAATGACAACTCTCAGACCCCTGCTGACTCATTTGTTCATGGGAACAAAACCATACATCCTTATTCAAAATACAGATCGATGCCCAGTCCTAGCCCTCAGGCTTTCTGAGGCCCTCTGCCACCTTCTCCCTTGGTGTTCCCCCTACTCTGTGGCCACTCTTGGAAAGAAATATCTGTCCAGTTAAGCATGCCTTGACTGATTAATTTATTCCACCTGTTCTTCCTCCAGAACTTTGAGCGTGACACAAAAGGTTCCAAAACAAGTTTGGTTCTTCTATCGATAACCAGAGCATTGTAATCGATGGAGAGTAGAGTATGGAGAGCTGAAGGAAAGAAGCACATAAGATTTCTCCCCCTTCCATTTGCCTGGCTTTTATGCTGATTTATCCAGTACATTAAAAGCATGCAGACATGTGAAACTGCCTAAGAAAGAAGCTCATCTCTACTTTGCAAGGGAATTTTTAAACCTGACCCTGTTCAAGTCATGGGTAGTAGGAATGGGGAGAAAGAGAAGCAAACAAACTCATTGATCATTGTTGAATGAATGACTAAACAACACTAAGTGAGCAACTACTATGAGCCAGTTCCTTTACCAAGTGGCTTACCTGTTTTCAACCCTACAAATAAGCCTGTGAAAGGTAGACGAATGCCTGTGTCCCAGGTGAGGCAATGTCACTTCAGGGAAGGAATAACTTGCCTTGGGTTACTCGGGCCTTGATTCCACCTCAGATCCTCATCGCTCTAAAGTCTGTAACTCCTACCAAGCCGCACTAGAAAGTGTGCATTTCTTTGCTGTGTATTTTCCAAAATTCTGATGACTCAGAGTCTTTAGCAGGACCCCATCGTGTCTTCAGAAGTGGGGAAAATAAGTGAACATGACTATTTTGAGTGACGTCGCCCTGACAGCTTTGGAGAAGCAAATGCAGCCTTACAGGTACACGCTTCCTTCATTAAGTTAGTCGCCTTTATTCGAAGTCAAGTGCCCTTTATCAGAATTGACAGCAGGTTTCTGATCAAATATTACTGAGTCTGCCTCTAGGTACAAACCTGAGTGAGTTCCTCTGTGTCCCCTTGGTTAATGCCTTGTGACTCGGGGTGCCAGAACTAGCAGTTTGACTCCGTATAACGCAATGTGACAGCTAACACCCAAAGGAGAAAACAGCTCCTCTCCACTATCTCCCACTTTCTCCCTATTTACAACCCACATTTCCAAGCCAGTCTGCAAGGGGCTTTTTAACACACCAGGTGTGTGTCACTCCTTGGAAAGGTCACGTTTACATTTGCAATCTTTGCATCGTGTTTCTGCTATGGATGTGTGGAGCAGAGGGAGAAAGAGCCTAATGTCAGTGCCTATTTGGTTCCTCCAATGCCACGTGGCAAGGGGCTGACAGAAGAGAGACCCCAGGTCATGGGTGGGGTGAGGGTGCTGATGGCCAGGCTCCGTGCCGTAGGCTTTCATGCTGGCTCCCAGCTGATGTCCTGTCCAAGCCGCCTGATGGAGTCAGGACAGATTTTCTCCAGGGCCAGAGCAATGCCATTCCAGCCTGTAGTCGATGGCGATCACCTTGACAACACGAACAATGAGCAGCACATCATTTTTGGAGGATGTACCCGTACACGGCAAGATCTCTGCCAAATCTCATCCCCTTGCCAAGGCGTCCAGGTGTTTCTTTGTGTTCGCGCAGAGAACTAACATCATTTTTTCCTTCAGTTCGGAAGAGGTGGTCCAAAGTGTTTAAGAGACAGTAGTTGCAACATGTTGGAGCGAGAATTTATTATCTCAGCCCCAATAGGTCTTAATAAGCCTTACACAACTGTTTAGGCATTTATTCTATTAACGGCTGTTCATTCTGGTGGCTTCACCTGAATATTCATGATCTTCCTATCCCCAGAGCTTCAGCATAGCAGCTGTTTGAAACCCACAGCAAATGTTCAAGAGAGTTCCACAAATATAAACACCCTCACAGCTGAATGTTCCAGCGCTGGCCTCACAGAGGCTAGCCATGAAACATTTATATGAAGTGGTTTTTGTTGTTGTTGTTGTTTTTGAGGGCATTTACAAAACTTAAACAATCCACCCCCTTTGGGGAACTCTTCACTCTAATTGGGACATGACCATGCAGACAAAGGGTCCGGGAGAGCCCATATCACAAAGATAACCGCCTCCCTTCTTGCTCCCTCCTGTGATGGAGGTTCTGAATGAATTCCAGTTGAAAGAGAAGCTAGCGCAACCCAGGGGGAGGGGGTGGTGGCGTGCAGGTGGGACGTGCAGGGTACACTTCAGGGGATATTGCTGAGTTGGTTGTTTGTAAAAGAGTGAGGGGGTTCATACAGGGAATATTTTTAGCATAAAAGTATCAACGGAGAAAGGATTGGTGGTGCTTTTCCAAAGGGATATAACTACAAATGACAGGATTAAACTAGCAAGAGGGCGATCTGACATGAAATTTAGCGAGCTCTCCCCCGTGAGCATATGTTTTCTGCCTTTCAAGTCAGACATGCAAAGTAGAGAAAGTTCAGGCCCATCTTTATGACGGAACAAATCTCCCTCTTGGGTGAGTCACTTAACCACTTTGTGCCTCAACTTCTTGTTTATAAATTGGGGATGGTGGGGGGGGAACGTTGTGTCAAAGAAGATAGTTCTGTGACATCACTTTATAAACCAAGAAGATATTAATGTATTATAAATGCATTCCTATTGTCTTTAATTGACCCAAAGCATAAAGCTAAAGATGAGTAGATATACTTTTCTAGCCTTTTTGTGGGAAACCCAGGTCACGTCGACCAGCGGGAAGTGTACGGTGAGGAGGGTGTGGGGCTCATTCATGTGCTGTGTAATACAGTTTGCTGCAGTAAAAAGAACATGTGTTGTGCAATCATATTGATGTTGGTTTGAATCCCAGCACTACCAGTGAAATTGGAGCAAATCACTTAGCTTTCTGAGCCTCAGTTCACCAGTCGTGGGCCTTCTCCATCTTTTCCACAAGAGTACAGCTTGCTGGAACCCCCCAGCAGGTCCACCCCATGGCCCCTCTACCCTCAGCTGTGGGGATTTTAGAACCTGTGGCTGGGTGGATGGGTGGAATAGCCCCCCCACCAGCCAGTGACTTCTCTAGCCAGAATACCACCTCTCCAAGCCAGGAACCTGAAACTAAGAGCAGAGCAGGAGAAAAGACTCTATTCCCTCCTTGTTTTCACACTGTCCTGGTGGCTCATTCATTCTTCGGGAATTCTATGAAGTTGAAAGGGAAGGAGAGAGGTGAAGGCTTAACTGCAAGTTTATTTCAGAAGAAAATCAACTGAAACTTACCGCATGTATTGTTGTCCTTGATTTCTTTTTAAAATCCATTTCCCTCAGTAGACAGATGCTTTTCAACCTTTTGTAAATGCCATCTTTGGATTCACATGAAAATTTCCAGTCCTCCTTCAATGGCATCTGGAATTCAAAATATAAGAAATATCACGGTTAAAATCCAATCAGAACAATTAGAATATCAACATGGTGTTTCAAGTTGCGCAAACTTCCTCCCCAAAATACCATTCCCTAGCCCGTGCTTGAAAAAGGTCATAATATAATAAAGAACCAAACATGGAAAAAAACAAATTAACATAATGTATGTGACTGTCATACGAGAGGCACAGAGCAAGTCCTTGAGAGCACAGAGGAGAAGGGACTCTGTGACAGAACCAGGGAAAGCTGCAGAGACAAGCATGGCAATCTGACTAGACATTTTCTGGATGGAACAGATGAAACAGGCATTACAAGTACAAGCAACTATGTGGACAAAGGTCTAAAGGAAGGAAAGCGACGATGTGGCAAGGAAATGGCCAAAAGTTCTTTATGGCAGAAGTGAGTTTGGGGAGCAGGGGTGAAGTGGGTTAGGTCTCCTTTTGCCGTGCTGAGGAGCTGGACGAAATCCTATAGGCAAGCGTGGAATTGTATCATCAGGATTTTATTTTAGAAGAAAAATGCATGCATGTTTGTGATAAAAAGAAGTGAGATGGGGACACCAGAGATAGGAAGAGCCTATGTTACTTATTTCACCTTCCCAATAACCCCATGGAGTAGCTATTATTTCTCTATAACAAGAAGGAGCTAACAGTTTGCTCTTTGGCTGACAAATGACAAAGCTGGGACTCAAAACCAGACCTCATAATGTCAAGTCTAGGGCTCTTTTTCACTTTTCACCATAACCCATTCGCTACTATAAACAGGAAATACAGACACCAAGTTGTTGTCATGGCTTCTTAAACTTTTTTGTGCTGTAGACCCATTTAATAGTTTGGTAAAGCCTGTGAAGCTCATATCAGAATAATTTTTTTAATGCATTCAATAAAACGCATTGAGCTACCAAGACACCAATAATATTAAAATCTAGTTACTAAAATATTTAAAACACTGTGCTATGGTAATATAAGTGCTTCTTTAGTAATACATCAAAAAAGCAAGCTCTATTGGAGGGATTAATAGCTACCAGAATCTCAAAACAGTGGTAAATATAAATCATTTTTTAAAATATCTCCAACAACTGCAATGCAATATAAAAATATCTGTGATTCCTATGGTGATATAGTCATGGGTTTTGCTAATGTTACTGTGCTTGCCTCTAATCATAATTAATAATAATGACAAATTCCAGACTAGTGAGCGTAAAGGTATCATTTTTTTCTCACCCAAGTTCATAGATCCCTGAATAATATCCACTGACCCTGGTTAAGAACCTCAAGAAAACCCACAGTGAGATATCACCTCACTCCAGTTAGAATGGCTATCATCAACAAGACAAATAGCAACAAGTGTTGGAGAGGCTGTGGAGAAAAAGGAACCCTCATACACTGTTGGTAGGAATGCAGACTGGTGCAGCCTCTATGGAAGGCAGTGTAGAGGTTCCTCAAAAAATTACAAATAGAATCACCATATGACCCAGCAATCCCTCTTCTGGGTACCTACCCAAAAAATCTGAAAACATTTATCCATAAAGACACGTGTGCTCCAATGTTCATTGCAGCTTTATTTACGATGGCCAAGACATGGAAACAACCAAAATGTCCTTCGATAGATGAATGGATAAAGAAGTTGTGGTATATATACACAATGGAATACTATTCGGTGGTAAGAAAAGATGAAATAGGACCATTTGTGACAACATGGGTGGATCTTGAGATTATAATACTAAGCAAAATAAGTCAGACAGAAAAAGCAGAGAACCATGTGATTTCACTGATATGTGGTATATAAACCAAAAATAACAAAAGATCAAGACAAACAAATAAGAAACAAAAACTCATAGACACAGACAATAGTTGAGTGGTTACCAGAGGGTAAGGGGGGTGGGGGGTGGGAGATGAGGGTAAAGGGGATCAAATACATGGTGATGGAAGGAGAACTGACTCTGGGTGGTGACCACACAATGGGATTTATAGATGATGTATTACAGAATTGTACACCCGAAATCTATGTAAGTTTACTAACAATTGTCACCCCAATAAACTTTAATTAAAAAAAATAAAAACCTCATGAAATGTTTCAAATTTGAGATAATCTATGAAAGTGATTTTCAAAATATTTAGGAATGGGATCTTTTTTTTCAAGTGAACTAAGAAGCAGAATTTCAGTGATGAAACAATTCAAAGCAGAAGGAGTCCGATGGAAGCAGCATGGGAAGGACTTGGAGAACCATCCCCTGGGTCTCCTCTTCACATCTTTCAGGCCCAGGCACTCTTGATGGAGCAGGCGCATGAGGTATCTCCTCAGAGTCCCAGGGGTCCCCAAAAATACTTTGCTGTGGGTTCTCAATACGTGTCTGCAGGGCTTAGCTTTCTCAAGACAGAGGTCTGGAAAGTTTTCTGGCAATAATAGCCCTTTCCAGAAAACACACTGCCATCCCACCCTCAGGAAAGCTTGTTTGAAGGGAAAGTTTCTGAGCAACCATGAATCTTCAGCAATATCCCAGAGGTAGTAGCATTGTTCATACATAGGCTGATCCTAGTGAACAGTAACGGTTTCAAGCTAATAAGGAAATAATCCATTTTCAGCAGATGAAAGAAGGGGGATCAGAAAGGTAATTTGAGCTGAGGGGAATAACAGTGCCAAAAACTTATAATGGAAACTACCTAAAGAATCCAAGACCCTTTGTTAGATATGAATGATTTCTTTTTTCTGGTGAAAAGTGTATGAAGAACTTGAGAAGAAGGGCCTGAGTGGATTTATGAAACAACCTCTGTCTGGGGAAGAAGGGCTTGGGGTAAGGTTGCAGCCCACTGTATCCTTAGGTTACGTAACCGGGAGGGAGTTGAAAGATGTTCAAACCACCACAATATGATGTGCTGTGTCTTTGAACTCTTTCCTCCGGGTTTTAACTGTAAGTTCATACATGTGTCTTTGCAATACCTCTCTCACTGGCTGTGAATATAGAGCAGAAACAAAAACAAACTTAATTAAGAAAGAATTCTATAAGGAATGCCATACACAGCTGATGTTCCCCACTCTGAGCGCCAAAATCTTGTCTGTAATTCAGGAAGAATCCACCTATTGAAGATGCCTTAAAAACTTGAAGTGCTCGCAAGGTTTTAAAGGCAAAAATGTTTAATGACATTAACTGGACTTTATTGAAAATGTCTAACCCCATTCTGAATTAAGAACTAGAATCTGTTGGCTCTATTACCAAAATACAAAGAACTGAAAAAGATAGATAGTGGGCTGTGGTATCAGTTTATAATGCCTTTTATTCATTCATTCATTCATTCATTCATTCATTCGAAAACTATTTGTTGAGTGGATTTTGTGGTCGATGGACTGAACTAGATGCCAGAAATACATTGGGGAACAACACATGGTCCTTTGTCCTCCTGGGACCCACACTCTAGAGGAGAGACAGATAATCCATCAATACGTACTTGGTTCCCCTCAAAGAACTGATTCTCATTCTTCAGCATGACTAAGAATCACCCAGGAAGCTTGTTAAAAATACATATTCCTGATTCAGCAAACCTGAAATGGGGCTGAAGAATCAACGTTTTTAATGAGCCTGACAGTGAGTCTAATGCAGGTGGTTGGCAGAGGAGGCTCTAAAGAACAGGAAAAACTAATGAAACTGTAAAACCGTCTGTCTTCGTGGGGCTCCCACAGCGCTCATCCCACACTCTTCGCACAGGAATGCCCCTTTCTCACTTCAGACCCCTTGCTAAGCCCTAGTCTTTGACTGCACACGTCATTAGGCCTCTGCCTTTAATTACTATGTCCTAAGTATTAAATAATTTATTTCTAGGGAAAACTGATTCCTTTCAACACACTCTGAAAATGCCTTCAGGATTTTGCTACAGCTCCCTGTCTCTCTAACCTGAACCACCTGCCCCTCCATTTTTTAGGCAGCTGCATTATTTCGACATTCTGTGAGCTTCAGCAGCAGGAGGAGGGCTCCACACCCCTTTGGGCACTAAGAGTGGCATTCCGCTTGCAAGGTGCTTGAGTCCTTCCAACACTATAAAACAGCCCACCCCACCCAGTATTATCAAGGAGCATGATTGTTTGACTTCATATCGCGCGCGCGCACACACACACACACACACACACAAATCCATGTGAACATACATAGGTTTGTATATAAAATCTAAATAAAACCTGCCATTTCCTTACTCATCAAAAAATATTAAGTTTCAAACTCTCAGCTATAAAACATATACAGCTAGTAATCCATACAAGAATTTGGCTCCTATCAATTCTATTTTCATAAAGGCACCACCAAGTGAGGAACTCCAGTCTCCAAATGCAATGGCCCTTTCTCTTCCCACAAATGACAGTGTTAGGGTCATCCTTGGCGTGACACCATAACTGGACCTCACTGTGACTCAGCCTCTAGCTCCAACAAAGTGAAGCAAGACCAGCTTTTATCTTCCTCCAAAGTACAAATTGTTGCTGCGTAATAATCTCTGAACCCATTAACTATATCCCAGTGGATTCTACGCATAATACTTTTTAAAGTGAGTCCTTATATCTTTTTTGTTTCTTCTTAACATGGTAATACCTTACAAATAAAAAGTGAATTGCTTAGGGCTGAGCTGAATTAGTGAAAAGTGTGAATGACAACTTATGTCTTTTCAGAGCAGTTTTGTTACTATAAAATACAACAGGATTAAATAAGTGTTGCCAAGTAGAAGGCATGCTGCCTTGCCCTGCCCTGCTTTAATGAGTAGATAAGAATAATGTGTCATTAGCATACGACGGCTGCTAAATTGCTTTTTTAAATGTTCTTAGCGTCGGAAGCACATGCTTCCACAGCACACATCACTAAGAGAGTTATCCAGAGCTGGCTCTATGAATACTCAATAAGGGGGTTAAGGCAGATTTAAGCCCTGGATAATTTTTCAAGGTCCATGTCAGCTCCAAATGTCCACAATTCTGTGATTAACTGAATTAGTCATTAACTGAATTTGTTTAAATGGATAAAATTGTTTTATGAATTATCATGAATTCCCAATTAGTGAAACCCAAATTGATAGATTTTGCTGAATCCAATGACTCTACTCACTTCCTGATTTTCATAAGAAAGTAAATGTTTGGTGCCCTGTCCAGAGTGTCCTGTTCCATGATATATCACTGAAAAAAAGGAGAAAACCACTCCAGAGATGGACAGTGACACAGTAATAAAATTAGCAACTGTCATTTGTATCATAGTATATTGTTTACTTCCAAATGTGGTGTACCTTTTTGTATTCAGTTATTCTGTACAATAAGTAAGGATGGTTACTATTAATAACACTATGTTAAAGAAAGACATCCCAAGGGTCTGTGAGCTCTTTCAGGATTAGAATCTGGGTCTTCTGACTCCAGAGTCTACCTGGGAGATAATGGAAGTTGAATACGTACTGGTTTAATGGGTGAACAAATTGATCATCAATCAATAAATAATTAGGGATAATCTACCTAATTAAAAGAAAGCACTGGTAGGCAAAGCAAGACAACCATTTGAACGCTAAGCATCTTTCGGATACTGAGGAACACAGGACTCCTACCAGGATACATAAGGCAGGCTGGCTACATACTTTCAGGGAACATGCAGGGCCCCTTGTTCAAAAGTCATTAAGGATTTTAAGACAGCGACAACAGAGCATGAAGCCAAGCCCTGAGCCCTTCTGAGAGCCAGGGGTCCTGTGCAACTACACAAATCACACCCACTTGAAGCCAGCCTTGTAAAGGCCTTTAAAGCTTAGAGTTTGGGTCTTGGTAGGAATGGTGCCGTCTTGTAGACTGCACTTTTGGATCTTGGTGGCTGGGAAGTTCTTGGTTGACACAATGAGTGGAGACCCTGCTGGCATGTAGCAGGTGTGAGCCAACCATTCTAGAGACCCTCAATGTCACGGACAGTCCTGCACTGTAAAGAATCCTCCTGATTCCCAGAGAATTTTTGAATGTCCTGCAAGATAGTCACCTAGGTCCTAGGTGCAAAACCTGTGTATAATCATCTGAGCTTAAAATCTGCCTTTGTTTTACACATTCCAAATTTTCTGGGATGTGAGTACTCTGCCATTTCTAGAAGGCTGCATGCTGCTTGTTTAGAAGTTTATCATCAAAAACAGTTACAGTAATGACAGCAGCACATCATTGAAAGTGATTCTCGTGGAAGTACAAGCATCTGACTCTTTTGTTATGTCTTCTCGTAGGGTCCTAGCCATGCTTTTACATAAAGGAACACGTATTATTTTATCACAAGTTGTTTTCCTCTTATATTACAGTTAGAACATTATATTTTTTTCTAATTAGTTGAAGGTGGGTTACACTATCAGAGCATTTCATTTCATGCTGGCAAAAGGACATTTCAAAATATTTGTTACATAAAGTGGCTTTGGATATGAAAGAGTTGAGAACCACAGGCTTAGGGGCATAAGATTACAAAATGTTTCAGCTGGAAGGAATTTGGGGGATTATCTACTCCACTGACAGATAAGGAAATTGAGGCTGAAATAGATTGCATATCTTTCCTAAGGTCACCCAGCAATTACTGGCAATGCCAGGACTTGAACCTATGTTAATTTCCTGGACTATATAAAGTAATTATTTTATTTTATTTTCCTTCCTCTCTTAGTTCCTCCCTTCCTTCTTTCTTACCTTCCTTCCTTTCTTCCCTCCAACAGACACAACTGAGCTCTTACTTTGTGCCAGGAATTAGGGTGGGTCGTGATGATACTGAGATGACTAAGACAGGTTTTGCCCGTAAGGAGATCACAGACTGGCCAGAACACAGGGCCGAACTCAGAAAATGGCGCCCCATATCCCGGAGCAGACCTCCAGTCAAAACATTACAAGGAGCAAATGACTGAGTCTTTCTCAGGGAGTCGAATGCAAAGGTGGATTTGAATCTGGAGGTGAGAGGAAGGTTCTGCTCTTTAGGGACAAGGTAACTCTCATCCTGAGCAGTTGCACAGAATGGACAAAGATAATGGCCCAGGCGAGACCATCTATAATCAAGTGTTGGCTGCCCACAGCCGTCAATGTCAAGGACTCTTTCCAGAAGCACAAGGTCGGTCATTATCCTGCCAAACACAGCCATGCAGAGAGCAAGCAGAGAGAAGGGCTGGCTCAAAGGACTTGGGACGCCCCGAGGTCGTCGGGGAGAGGGGGATGAAGAGAGAATTCTCCACACTGTTCCATGGGTGACCACGGTTTGATAAGCCTTTGCAAAGGGTGCTGGCCAGACTGCAAACTAAGAAAATACCTTGTTGATTGCTGACGTGGTTAAGTGGATCACTTACTAATTCTCACCTAGCTCGGAATAGACCTCAATAACCAACACCAAGTGCTTTCATAAGAGCAAAAGAAAAATTTACTGGATGCAAGTGCTTTTCATTAGAGAGGACTGAAGGGAGGGGAAAGATGCTGACCCACCAGTGAGGGGCCAGCCCGCGGCTTCCAGCCTGGTGACTACCCACCAGACGGGAAAGTGAGTAAGAGGAAGTCAAACGAGAAACCCTAGGCTCGTGCTTGTCAGAAGTGTTAGAAAATAATTTCCACAGATTGCCAGATTGCCTGCTTCCCTTCTCCTCTCCGTCTCCACACTGCAAACCCCACACGCAGGAATCTAGGACATGGGCAGCATGGCTGCCATTTATTGAGTCCAAAACAAGGCACCGACTTGGCATTTTTAGGTATTATCTCTAATCCTCATCTCAACCCTAGAAGGGATGTATAATTTTTCCACATTACGAGGGAGAAAACTAAAACTAACAAAATGACTATTACGGGGTGGGGCCAGGATTAGAACCCAGGTGTCTCTGGCACCAAAGCCTGTACTTGAAATTTTTTTCTGTTGGGAATCATACTTAACAGGTACTATTTTTCCTTTCAAGGTTCTGAGTTAAATCCACTTTACCCTACAGAAACTGACCAAATTTTTATTTTTATTGAGCAGTTACTATAGGTCAGATACCAATAAAATATTATGCTATTTTGTCTTCACAACCAGTTAGAAGGTTGTCCTACTATTATTATCCTCATTATAAAGATGAGTTAACTGAGGCTTGGAAAGTTACTCAGTTAGCATGTGGCAAAGTAAGACCTCAAACTCAGCACTGCCAGAGTGCAGATCCCAAGCTCTAGTCAACTACATCCCAGAGGTTTCTTGAAAACCTTTCTTCATAAATGAAGGGCGTAGCTGGGCGATCTAAGTAGGACTCAGGGAATGATTCATTCACTCAAATATTCAACAAATATTTATTGAGCTCCTATTTCCTCTCACTAAGCCCGAGAGAAACAGTGATAATCACGGGAATAACATTTTTTGGGGGGCAGCTTTCTATACATGAGGAACAAGTAAGATAAACAAGAAAACTCCTGATAGGGAGGAGTAGAAAAAAGAAAAGAAAATAGGGCACGGTAGATGAGTCTACTTTATATTGCGTCGTCAGGTATGTGTCACCTGGGGAAGCTATTTGTAAGCTGAGGCTCCAATGAAATGAAGGTTCTTACCATGCAAAAGTCTAGTTGGAAAGCATTCTAGGCAGATGAGCTAGCAAGTGCAGAGACCGTACAGCAAAAAGAAACTTGGTGCATCCACAGAAGAGGAGAAGGCCACTGCCCTCAGAATATACTGAGCGACGGGGGGGAGACAAGACGAGGTCTGCAGGGAGGAGCAGCCAGTCTCCTGGGACCCGGGGGGCCATCCTAAGGAACTGGATTTTATTCTATGTGAGACAAGGAGACATGGAAGGGTTTTAAGCATTTTAAATGATTTGCATTGTAAAAAAATAATTTGGGCGGCTGTTTGGAAGGGACATGAGAAGATGCAGGCAGACCAGTGGGGAGGCCACTGCAGGAGTCCAGCTCCCATCGCGTTGGCTCGGATTCGGTGTAAGCGAGACATGTAGAGAAGTGGACACATCCTGAATACATTTTGAGGAAAGGGCCACCTTGCATTTTTGTAAACGGACATGAGTTGCTACATTTTTTGACACCCCGAATGATGGCCCCTGCCAGCCACTTATGTTTTGACGGGCTTCTGCCATGGTAGACTATGAAAACTCAACTGAAATAACAGAATATGATGCCGTCACCTTTTCTGTTCAACCTAAAAGAACAGAAGTTTCACAAAAAAAGCAATGCTTGCCAGGAAGCCAAACAGCTCCCCTGACCACTGCTCCCAGTCGCTCAGACAGAAGACAAAAACCAGTGGTAGAGAACTCCCTGCTTTTCTAAACCAGCCCCCATAATGGTTTGTCCTGTTTACTGTGGTTCCAGTGGCAGTTACTTCAGAAGAAATAGAAAAATGGGAATAACTGGAAAAAAACTGAGGTCACCATGAGGTACCCCCTCATGTATTTAAGAGCAACTTAGAAACGCTGGTTTATTGTCAGTGCAACTACGAGGAGGGTCTGCCTACCACCCACAAGTTTAAGTGCCCATTCTAGAAATCAGGGAAAATCCATCTGAAGGGAACGAAGAGTTTGACAGAGAAGCGTTCCTTTGTGTCATGTTCTCAGGAGGGAAGACAGCCGGTGGCATGCAGCTCTGACTGTGGGAAACAGAAGGTTGACACCAGGTGAACTGTCGGGAGAAAAAAAAATTTGAGGGAACCCTAGAGAAGATGGGCCTTGTACATAATTGATCTGACAGAGCACTGCCCCCTCCATCACTGCAGCTGAAATACGGCCACTCTCCCATGTGGGAATGCATTTGTGTTTCAGGGCACCAGACTCCATCTATTAAGGGAAGTGTTTAAGCAGGAAAGATAACATGTCTGTCAGTCTGAGCTAGTGATTCTGGAAACCCAAACACCATGTCAGAGCCTTAGGATTAAAAAATGTATAAATCTAACTCTAGCCTAAATCAAAAGGAATTTTGTCCATCGAACAAGGGAAGGGAGTAAGGGGCTTATGGCAACTGCCCCTCCTGACTTTTGGTTGGTTCATTATATTCAGGGGGGAAAAAATGCTATCTGTTTTGGGGACCTGCATAAAAAATGGACCTAGAATTACTCTCAGGTCCTTGGGTTTGCTTTCTTCCTAAAGGTAGGATCAAGGATGGTCATCATTTCATCAGCAAGTATTTATTTAGTGTCTATTATTCATCCATCATTCTGCTGGGAACAATATAAAAATAAGATAGGCGCATCATTCCTGACGTCAGGGACTTATAATCCAGTCCATTTTTAGACCTTTTTAGATATTTAGGCATTTCTGTGACAAAGGGTTAAATTCAGTTTTAATTCAACAAACTTCTGTTGAGTTCATCTTCTGAGCAAAGTAATATAAGGACAAGAATTATTCATTCAATAAATATTAATAAAAAAACGTGTGATGTTATATATATCATATATATGTTTTGGGAGACACATAGCTGAGATCTAGGAACTTGTAGTGTGGGTGGGATAATAAGACTTATGTATAGATTACCAGAACCAATGACAGAAAATGATAAATATCATTGAAAAAGAGAAGTTAGATAAAGAACTTTAGCAGGAAGGATGAGGGGATGACCAGCTCTGGGAAATGGGCAAAATCTATTCTCTGCCTCCATTTCCCAATTTAGTCATTAACTCAACAAATATACCATGAATTCTTGCCACCTTCCAGATTGTTAAGGTCTGGAATGAAAATCTGACTAGAAAGGAGAGAGCTGCCAATTCACAGGGATAAATACCTTAATCCAGATTGGTAGAAGACGCAGTGGGAAAACACAGGAGGGAACTTCCAAGTCGGCTCATGGTGAGAGACAGCAAAGGAAGGTTTTACCGACTAGATGAGTTTTCACTGGGTGTGAAAGAAAAGTGAGCATCTCAGAACAAAAGGAGGACAGGTGCTCTAGGCAGTAATTATAGAGACTCTCAAATGACGAGGAAGTTCAAGGTGCACGTGGGAAGAAGGGCAGGAGACTGGGGGAGAAAATCGTGGGAGCCTCTACCAGTTTTCCTGGTGAAATAGCAGGGGAGGTTAGCAGCTGAGGGGCGGAGGAAGCATTGCGTGAGGGGCACTGAAATGGTAAGTTATGCTCTGGAAGGCTGCTTTGAGAAGGTAAGAAGATACTCATAAAGAACAAGCAAAAGGCAGCTTTGAAGTAGAAACCACAAATGTGGTGTGGCATAAATTCCATACAGTCATGCCAAATACTCCAACAGCACTGAGTCCGGGCGTAAGAGTGGAGAGAACACGCCACTGGAGAGACAGATGTGTGTGTGCAAGGGAACTGGGGGTGCTAGGAGGAGTTCAGATGATGACCCACAGGGTCTAGTCTGACAGGTTGAAAGAAAATGAGTCAAGTCGTCGGAGTTGGAATGGTAAATAGTGTTCATCTCAGGTGTCAACTCTAATCGACAGAATCCTGTGCAGAGAAGGATTCCAAAGTTGCCTCTGTTGCTAAATAGGAAAGAATGCATGATGCATCAGGAATGTTCTCCTGGGGCATAAAAAGTGTGGCAATAGCCATGCCAGGTATGTACCATCACTGGACTAGAGACCAGATGAGGTTGTAAGAGTAACGGAGTGAGAGAGACAGATGGACAGGAGGTTGTGGTCAGAGAGATGTTGGAACTTGACATTTCCAAGGTCGACTTCACATTGGAGATGTCCAGGCCTAGGACATAGCCATGGGAAGGTTTGGCTGAATAGAGGACAAGGCCCAATCTAGTATTCAAATACCTGAGGGCTGCTGCTTTTGTCTCACTGAAGAAGAGACGTGTCTTCCAAAGAAAAGGACCCTTGTGACTTAGGAGAAGGGTGGATGATTGAAGACACTTGGCCATTATAATGTAAATGGGAGAAAGCGTGGGAAACTCATTCTTTCATTATCATCAGCGTCCAGTCTGAATAAGCCAAAGAATGGAATAGCATGCTGTCTATGTGGGTCTCCTCCAAACTCACGGATCCTAACTGACCCACCTGAACGCCCCTGGAGAATTCAGCCACAGAGCATTTCCTCCAGTGGAATGGGCAGGAAGTGAGCCAAGGACCTATCCTCCAATGACCTCATCCCATGACTATTTTTTTAATTGTGGTAAGAACACTGAACATGAGATCTACCCTCTTAAAAAAAAAAATGTTAAGTGTAAAATACAGTGTGATGACTATAGGTACAACGTTGGACAACAGATCTCTAGAACTTACTCATCTTGCTTAACTGAAACTTTATGCCCTCTGATGAGTAACTTTCTTTTGGCCCCCTCCCCCCAGCCCCTGGCAACCACCATACCACTCTTTGAGTCTGTGAATTTGACTATTTTAGATACTACCTCATATAAGTGGCATCAGGCATTTGTCTTTCTGGGACTGGCTTATTCACTTAGCATCATGTCCTCAAGATTCTTCCATGATGTTACATATTGCAGAATTTCCTTCTTTTGTAAGGCTGAATAATACTCTATCATATATGCCGCATTTTCTTTATCCATTCATCAGTCAATGAGCATTCAGGTTGTTTCCACGTCTTGGCTATTGTGAATAATGTGCAATGAGCAGGGGAGCTGATTTCCACTCTTCTGGATAAACACCCAGAAGTGAGATTACTGGATCATATGGTAGTTCTATTTTTAATTTTATGAGGAGCCTCTATACTATTTCCCATCGCAGTTGCACCATTTTGCATTCCCACCAGCAGTGCACAAGGGTTCCAACTTCTCCATATCCTCGCCTCAATCTCTTTCTGGGCTCTGGAGTGACAGTGTCTCGGGAGCTTCACAGGGACAGACCATCACTCAGTGGCACCGTGGAGGGCTGAGATCCCAGCTCGTGCCTCCCTGTTTGCCAGCTTGCCTCGTGGATAAAAGTAGAGAAGGAACTGGGATTAGCCAGAGGGGTGAATTCATGGGCCTATGGAGCATGTCTAAAAGTGTTTGTCAAAAAAAGAGTTAATGACTGCTTCTCTGCGGGAAGCCCTAAAGAAATGAGTGTTCGGAAGTGTAGAACATTCACTTTTACGGTAGGTGGTGTTATTGTTACATGTTCATACAGACAGTACTAATTAACAATCCTAAAGCCACATCCTTAAATTATTTCTCTGCTTAAAACCCGGCACTGTTTAACGCACCCCAGCAATTTTATATCTAAAACATCAGCCTGAAAGCCAGGCGCTATTCTGAGGCTGACAAAGTTCAAGTTGCCCTTAAAAGCAGGTGAGGCTTAAAAAGAAAAGAAAAACATCTGACAAGCTGCCTCCCTGTCCCTCTCCCTGACACTCACTCTAAATATAAAAACAACAATAATCTTCAAAGAAAATTTTAAGTGGACCTTATGGTTGCCAGACAGACAATGAAATGTAGACTCGACCAATTTTTCTGTATGCGCAGATATGAGGAATCTGATAAAATGTGCTTAAAGACCTCACCTGAAAACTCAAATCAGTACCCTGAAATCTACATAAGGTCCACTGGGTTTCACTGTTTTCCTTCTGGGTCTTCCCACCCCTCCTTTTTCATTTCTTGCCACTGAAGCAGATTGCACTTGGGGTTTGAACCTGGGGCACTGTGGTAGCTTTGGGCTGGGATTTTCCTGGATGTACAGTCAGCACGGAGCCCTGGGAAGAGCACACAAAGCCTCTTTGTCTCCCACCCAGTGAAATATCTCAAGTACCGAGCTCAGTGAGAAAGGGCTTCGATCCAGCTTAAACACACACACACACACACACACACACACACACACACACACACCAACACACCAACCTCTTCCCCTTCTCTGTGTCCCCCAGCCTGATCTTCTCTGTAGGGAGACGGTTCTCTGCACAGGCACACAGCCTGGTTCAGCTGGCCAAGTGGCCTCAGTCCTCTGGACAAGATTTGGCAGGAAAAACCATGACAGAACCTCCCGCTTGGAAAGTATTGGTGCCGAGACCGCATCTGGGAGCAGCACATATGTGATTCCACTGGTTTTCACACAAAGAGGAGGATTGTGCCAGTGGCCAGCTGGCCAGCTGGGCACTCATCTGCAGCCATAGGAATAGGGGTGGGGGAGCAACCTGCCTGCTTCTCTTTGCATGGTCTCCCCAAATGCCCAGTCTCTGCATAACCTACTTCCTCATTACTCTCATCCCTAACACTCTCCCAGCAATACCCTTCATGGAGGTCCCACTCAACCGCATGGAGCCAGGAGACTTAGTATCTACTTAGCTCCATACCACCAAGCACAGTGCCTCACACAGAGCACACTCTCAATAAAAGTTTGTTGAATGGAGGGATAGATGGACAGAGAGATAGATGGAGGGGTGACAGATGACTTATGGACTGATGGGTGGGTGGATGGATGGATGGATGGATGGATGGATGGAAGATAAAGCAAGCCGAGATGCTATTAGCCCTCTCTAAAAGAACTGAGTCCTTTCACTGACAGCGTCAATCTGAACTCTAGGTCTCTAGAGTGGTCGTACAGGCTGGTGTTAGCAGGGCCAGCAATGCACTTGTAGTGCTGCCAATCCCTGTTCTCCCACCATGACAGACTTTGCTAACAGGCCATGGTGTTCTTGCCAACAGATTCAACACCTTTCCTCTCAATTTCCTCGGTAGTGCTCCAGGCAAGCACTACTAATCATCAAACAGGAGGCAGCCAATTTTCAGGGTTAGAATATGGGTTCTGGGGTCTGACAGACCATTGTTTAGATCTTGATTCAATCATTTTCTTACTATAGAACCTGAAGAAAGCTACTGAAACTAAGAGACCACAGAATGAAACCTTTAGTTTTCTATCTGTATAAAGAAGACAAAGAACAAAAATTCATAGGGTTACTGTGGAAATGAATGAGAAAATTAAGGAAGCACCTGACATAGTAGGTGCTCAATAAATGTTAGATGTTTTTATCCCGAGACTGGTTATGGATGATCAAGTCTCTTGTTTCTATGAAAAGTCTTTTCCCATCATTGTCAAATTTATTGCTCAGTTGCCTCTCTCCCAAAGGGATGGCAGAGAGAAAGCAGTATATGAACTTGGACTGGACTGGGTGCCACAGGTGGCAGCACTAGTACAGACTGAGGAAGCATAGTTTCTACTTTAGCTAGCTGAAAATGATTCAGACAGGCATTGCTCGGACACAGCACAGTATAATAAACATATCTGCAAGTGACAAGACCTGGGTTCAAAACCTGCCCCCAACTGGCTGAATGAACATGGAGGTTTCATAAACATGAAAATAAATTCTCTTCCTTCTGAGAATTTATAACGGTTACCTGTGCTATGAGTCTGGAACATTTGTTCATGTGATTGCCCCATTGTAATGATGATAATAACATACACTCAAGTCGTATTAACTGCAGGTCCACGCTTCATGCTAAGTTACACACACACATACACCTATTTAATTCTCACAACTCTCTAACTATAAGGTAGCTAATATCAAAATCACGTTTTGTAGATAAAATACTGAAGCACACAAAAAATAAAGTAACTTTTCCAAGGTCAAATGGCTTTAAATGCTGGGCAAGTATTCGAACCCCCAAGTAATGACCTGCTGTCAGGTGGCAGTAATAGCTTTCCTCGTCATCTAGCATCTCCTTTCTCTCCCCAGGAGCCCCCGAGCACAGAGGCAGTGTGATGCAGTGACTAGGTAAAAAGTCTCTGACCTAGCCTGCTGAGTGCCTCCATTTCCCTATGCAGAAAATGAGGCTAAGAAGCATAGTCCCTCGTAGAATTGTTATGAGAATTCTATGGGTCCTCTACATAAAGCATTCAGAGCAGGACCTGGCACACGGTAAGTGCTGTACAGGCATGTGCTGTTACTGTTACAGAAACCCACTAAAGCACCTCCATATTCCATGTGTCTCACACATAGTAAGTGCTTTTTTGTGTTGACTCCATTAATTTAACTAACTAGCTCAAGAACAAGAGACGAGGCATCAAATAGACCAAGTCCAATGCCAGCTCAGCCACAAATTAACTCGAGCCTGTCAAGGAACTTCATCTGAGTCTCAGTTTTCCCAGTTGATGGAATGGGAATCACACATGCTGCCCTGTGAATCCCACAGAATTGTTGTGCTACTCAGTTCAACGAGAGGTATGTGTAGACAGTGTATAAAGTATTAGAAGAGATGTAATTAATTTAGCCTTAATGAAACCACCTCCTGAGGACCTCTGAACGCCTCTGCATGAGGTTCATTCTCACCTTACTGCAGACGCCGAAGAGGCAGTTACTTCCAAAGGAGCCCTGTTTGGAGAACTCTTGCTGCGCCAAATAATGTTGTCTCATAAAAGCACATGGCAGAGGGGCCCTTGATCCTAACCGAACTGAAGAAACCACTGCACTGTGTCCAATATGGGGCAAGTGGTAAGTTTTCCGATGTCTACAGCTGTGTCCCAAGGCATCCCAAGAGTTTTGCCAGCAGTGACATTCAGCTGCCCATTTAGTCTGTAGGAAGTTGGGTAGAACACAATGTTGCAGACCAGACAATATTATAAAGAAGACATTTGTCTTGGTTGTTACTTCCCTTTAGAGTTAGACACACCTACGTTTCAATGTCAGGTCCATCATTGATAAACTATGTGACCTGTTGAATCTCTCTCAACCTCATCTAGGACCGTTGCACAGATTAGAGAGACCTCGCACAGACTCTGGCACATCAGAGATGCTCTGTGAATTTAGTGGCCATTGCTCTTATCATTCCCCTCTTTAGAGACCCATGTTAGTTGTTTCAGCCTGAACGTTAGGGACCCAAGAGCCCTCCGTTCAGCCTTGCCTGTTCCTTTGACTCACGGCATGTTAACGCTCCATAGTCTGAATCTCCCCTGACTTCTGCCAACAAACACTCCTTTGTGCTGTTCCCATAGATAGGCCAGTCCTTGCTGAGATGTGCGCCTCCTAATGTGTTCCCCATCCAGGTAACATTTGCTAAAAGACACTAACTCATGGTAGATCCTAAAGACTCTAATTACAGTCACTCGTATCACTCACACTCCTCTTTGGGAGAAAGCATTCCCTGGTCATTACTAAAGTCCTAACAAGACTTCTCAAGAACACACAGAGCCAGTGAGAGCCACAGCCCAAGGTCAAACCCTCACCAGATTAGAGAAAGGAAACAGCAGAATGTAGTAGGAAAAAAGCACAGGTTTTTTAATCAGAGGGATCTCTGTGCCTTAGGCAGCGACGCGATCTGAATCCTTGCTTCCTATTCCATAAAGTAGGGATGAATGCACCTCCTGGGCTTATCGTCCTGATAACTAAAGGAGATTCCATATCAGTTAGCTTTTGCTGCCTAAAAAGTCACCCCAAAACTTAGTGACGTTTAAGAAGGAGCGCTTATTTAATTCACAAGCCTGAATTAAATTTGGTTTGCAATTTGGGCGAGTCTCAGGTAGGCAGCCCTGCTGGGTTCCACTGGAGGCCTAGGCTTAGAACCCACCTGCATCATCCTCACCACATTCAACCGGTCAAAACAAATCCCAAGGCCGGCCTGGATTCAAGGAGTGGGGAAACAGGCTGCTTCTTCATGAGAGTTGCTTCAAAGTTTTGTGGCAATTTTTGAATTCTACCGTAGGTAGTACATATAAAACACCTGGCCCACAAACTAAGTGAATAGATTTCTGTCATATTTTTAATGCAGAAATTCTGGCAGCAGCCTTTTATATGAAACTTAAAAAAAAAAAAAAAAAAAAAACTATCTGTTGAGCCTTTTCTATCCAGTACTGTGCTAGATATTGGAGAAGAAGGGAGGATTTAAAATACATTTATGAAAAAGTCTGCCCTCAAAGTGTTTATAATCGAATTGGGGGGAAACATACACACGCAAAGACGAATTACAAAGCCAGAGAGAAATCACAGTTTAAGGCAACAGTAGAAGAGCTGTCACAAGGCTAGACATGATTAGTTGCTAAATACATTATACAGTCAATAACTTCTGAGGCTAAAGAGAGAGGGCTGGAGTCATCAGGGAAGGCTTGTCAAAGGGGGGATGTAAGATGGATCTTGAAACATGGTTCAAGTTGACCAAAGCACCAAATTGAAATGATTCCCTGACATCTACTGTCTACCTAGTCTCCCTTTCTAGGAGCCCTTCTTTCGGAAAGGATTACCTCTATCCATAGTTTGCATGATTAAGCTCTGTCTCCAGTGCTGTAGGGAAAAGCAGGCAGACCCTAATCCTCAAAGCCACTAGTCAAAGGGAAGCTCTTCCTGGTGATAGACAGAATGTTGTAGTGGAAAGATTATGGATTTTTTTCGTTCCCTATGCTGGCGGTGTATATTTGCTTTTCTTCTCAAGAGCTCCACCTTTTTTTATCTTTTGTCTCTCTCTAATGGGGACTGTTCCTACAGCAATGCATGGAACATCACAGAGGATTTGACTGTAATGCTTCTGGCCTATATAGACAATAAATTTCCTTCCTCTCTCTCATGCTTCTCCATCATGCATGGCATCTACATCTAACTTATTTATCAAATGTTGCATTAAGTGTAATACTTAGTAAATATCGCTCGGCTCTCACTGTAGTAGTTGTGCAGCAGGATCATTCTAGAAGATCCCAGGACAACACCTGGCAAAAGAAAGATGCTCAAGAAAAAAAAAAAAAAAACTATCTGCTGAGCCTTTACTATCCAGTGCTGTGCTAGATATTGGAGAAGAAGGGAGGATTTAAAATCCATTGTTTACTTCATTTGAAACACTATGAAATTTTTCTTTTAAAAACCTTTGTCATGTTTATGACAAAGTGTCTGCCCTCAAGGTGTGTATAATCTAATTGGGGGGAAACACACACACACAAAGATGAATTCTTCTTTGCGTGTGTATGTTTCTTCCTCTTTGCAGTTCCTGAAACTCATCATACTCTCTCATATCTCTGTGCAACTTGCCCGTTTTGCTCCATCAACCTGGAATAACTATCCCCCAGCCTCCATCCAGTAAAACAACTAGCCAACTCCCATTCATCTTAGGCACCCACTCCTCCAGGAAGACTTTCCTGCCCCATCTCCCTGCCCACTCTGGTTTAGGTATGTCTTCTATTGCTTCGACAGAAGTACATGGAAAAGCACAGAATTTCAGAAAATGATTATTAAGGGAGGGAGGGAAGGAGGGAACGATGGTTCAGCGACGGTATCTCAATCAGAAATCAACCTGCCAAAAGCTCTTTTCACACTTTGGGGCCAGTATAAAGTGCTTCTTGTGAGGCATACATTTCTTACATCAGAAATGGAAGCTAAACTTTCTATGACTAGGTGGGAGTGAATGATTAAGACTCATTCTCATAGAATAATAGGACTGACATGGAAACTTTCTGCCCAGCACGTGCACACTTAATACTCACAGGAAACAGCATGTAAGCAACATAATTGGAAAAGGATGCATAAACCCAAGGAACAAACACCATTCCCCCTTGAAGTTTTCAGGGTTAAACTTAAGACAAGGCCCTTGGAGACAAGATTCTTTACCAACTGTCAGACTCAGTAAGCAAAAGATACCAAACTTGACATGTTTGGGAGGGAAATGTTTCTCTCCATGGAGACTGAAGTTAGTTGCTCTGGGATCGCTAACATAAATCATTTTTGTCCTACCAAAGCCTTCAGCTAGCAAAGGGACCAGGAGACCCCAGCTCTCAGTTTCCTAATCTCTACTTTCTCTCTCACCCTCCACAAAACCCTCCCCACGCCCTCCCCCACCTCATCATGCAATGTTTCCTAAGTGTTTTGAGATCACAGAAAAATAAACATTGTTTACTTCATTTGAAACACTATGAAATTTTTCTTTTAAAGATCTCGTACAACATCAACAAAACAAAGCAATTGATACCAATATGGAACCTATGAAGAACATACTATCTGAATTTAATCAAAGAAAATTGTGCACCATTCAGTGTATGATACATTAAAGTATCCAAAAAAGGAGAAATGACTGAGCTCTTCTTCCATATTTTCTGCCTCTGTTCTTTCATTTTTGACATCCACACAACAAACATTTACTGATTGTGATGTGCCAGCCCGTCTGCTAGGCCTCTTGATGTAAAATTGACTAGGGCACCATTGTTTCCCACAGCCTAGGGGAGACAGTGGCATGTAACACCCAGTCACTGTGCAGTGTAAGAGATGAGACGAGATATGTCTAGAGTGTAGGGAGCAGCACAGAGACGAAACATCCACATCGATCTGATGGATCACGAAAGGCTTCCCAGAGGAAACAACTTCTGGAACTTGAAGGTGACTTTAAGGATAGGCAGAGGTTTGCCAGACATAAAAAGATGTGGTTCCACACAGCAAGAATGGCGGGCACAACGGCGGAGAATGAATCAGCATTTGCAGAACCTCAGGTTGCTCCTCATGACTAGAGAAAAGGGGCAGAGGAAGCTAAAGAGACTCACAAGCGTCAGATCATAAAATATCTCCTGCACCAAGCTGAATCTGTACTTTATCTTTAATGCTATGGGAGCTACTGAAGGGTTGTAAGCAAGTGATGCTATAATCTGATTTGCATTTAGAAAAATGACTCCATCACAGGGTGGAGAAGAATGGTAGGGGAATGAAACTAGAGACAGAAAGGCCACCTTGAAAAGTAGTGGAGTAAACGTGGTGAGAAATGATGAAGGCCTTCTCGACCCACGCAATGGTCATAGGAAAGGTGGTTGGAGGTCTTTTAATTTGGAGTGGAACCACGTATTTTTGGATGAGCAAATAACATATTGTGGTCACCAGCATTACCTGTGGTTTCCTCGGCATTCCTTTCCTCTCTGTTTTTCATAAGTGTCTGGTTTGGGGAAACCATGTCTTAGCAACCACTGTGGTCAGAAGCCCTGGTCTTGGCCTATCTCAGTCACACTAGCTCGTTCCTTCAGGTGAGTCACTTGTTCCCTCTGAGGCTCAGTTTCCTTATTTATAAAACAGGATCATAAACCTTACCTCCTAACCTTGCATGATAATTGAATACAATAATATATTATATTATTGTTTAGCCCAATAAGTTGCTAAGATGCAGTAAATCATCACATACTATACCACATTAGGAATATTTTGGATGCAAATGACAGAAAACCCAATTTCAACTGGCTCAAGCTAGAAAAACAGATGTGCTGGAAAGTCTGTGAGCAGATTTGGCTTCAGACACAGTTTGAATCAGGCTCAGATGATGTCACCAGGATCCAAATGCTAGCTGTGCTCCTCCTGCGTTGGTTCCATGCTCAGGCTGTCATTGTAGTCCCCTTCTCTACCGCTAGTGGCTTCAGACACATGTCACACCACCCAACCCTGTCTCTTCTGGTGGGTTTTTCCATAAGCCTAGTACCCTCTCATTGCATTGAATTGGATCATGTGCCCATCCCTGTGACCAGCAGATGGAATCCATATGTTGAGTTATGCCTAGATTGAGTGGAGCATCTAAAAGTACAGGACTGAGAATGAGGGAGGGACAGTTCTCCCACAGCAGAAGTGGCGTGCTTTTACCAGAAGCAAAGGGAAGATACAGTGTGTGTGCAGGCTCCACGTGTCCCTCACACACACTGCACAGGCAGGCACCACTCCGTCTCTGGTTGCTAAGCAGCTGTATAGAGATTAACGACTCTGCAGTGGTTGCCACTGTTCTGAGATGGAGCACTAAAGATGTGGCCCTTCTTTCCACTTATGTCGTAACCGTAAAATGGTTATTTATGGTCACGCTTTGAAGTATTCTTCCGAATGCTCTCATAACACCTACGAGCTACTCAGGGATCACCAGGATTCCGCAAGACTCATTTAAGAGGCACTTCTAGAGGTGAGATGAAGCAGAGGCAATGAGAGCGCTTCCAGCAACAAGAGAGGGCCTAATGGGCAGGAATCAGATAAAAGAATCTGACAGCAATCAATAGTAACTGTATTTATAAGAGGCACCCTCTTCCTCATTAGAAAGTACCTTCTAGCCCCTGGGGACTGACCCATCTCTATAAGCTTTAAATCATTTCACCGATCTTTTGCCTCCAGCCAAAAGACTGAGCGGACAACAATGCATTGCCATTGGATACTCTATCAGAATAGTCCTAGGGCAGGGAGACACACAAAACCAAGAATTGCCTGGCTATCAAGAAAGATGACCATCAACAACTTAGAAGCTGAACTCCCATGATTTCTTTGACTGTAGGAGAGCAGAAGCTTTTCCTGCCTTCGAGGTGGCAACACTCATAAACAGGATGCCCCTTTGAAGGCTAAATTTCACAATCAGTTTCCTTTCACTTTATCTCTGGATATGTCTATCATTCTCTCCTCTATTAGAAAGCAAGCTCTGTGAGGGCAGAGACCATCTCTTTTTCATCTCTAACTCCAACACTTTACCACTAAGCCTGACCCATAGTAAGCATTTCATTAATGTGTGTTGAATCAATGAATTCACTTTGCTAGGCATTGCCAAATATAAAGATCTGAAAGACAGCTTTGTATTTAAAGGTCTCATAGCCTGGTAGGGTAGAAAATGAGAACATAATGGATTTGAAAATAAGGCAAGGTCTTCTAAGTGTACCCTACACACACATGGCCCTTTTTTTGTTACCAAAGCACTAAATCATATGCTTTTTCTTATCTGATTCTCAGGACACCCCCAATGATGCTGGCATAGCAGATTCATTAGCCTCATTTTACAGACATGAGATCAGTTACTTGGGATGCAAGAGGTAGAAATATTCAACCAAAGTCACATGACTTATTAGTGGCAGAGCCTGGACTGGCTCTGAATCCCAGGTCTGAGCTCGTCCCATGATGTCTTTGCAGAGTTCCAGATTGAATGCAGACATGTTCAACTCTGAGCACCAAAGACGGTGAAACAGACTATTATTAAATATCAACCTAATACTATTAAAAGTGCTCTCTTAGTCATTCTCTCTTCTAATTGCCATACAGAATTTGTATAGCAATTTTATAAAGAAAAGAACAGAGAGAGTACTTATCTTGAGTCTAGACTAAATTGTAAAGCTAGCCAACAACTAAGTTAAAACTAGAATCTAAGACACCTGAGTTACCACTCCCCCTTTTGCCTTCTCTCTGGCCTTGAAAAATCAGAGTCATAGAATCATTGGGTGGTCAGAATAGAAGAAACCATATGCAGTGTACCTTCTCACTCCATTCAAATATCCCCTTGTCCAGCTTCTCTTTACATACCTCCAATGAGAATACACTACTTACCATATTGGAATGCAGGCTGTCCAATGTTGGAAATCCCTATCGGCAGTGCTTTTGTCATTAACAAATAGAACGCTGACTCCCTGCCTTCTACACTCATTGGTTCTGTATTGGTTCAATTTTATTCAACTTGTGTTTATTGGGTAACTGCCATATGCCAAGCACCCCATAGATAAGTACTATTATTATACCCATTTTGCAAACGAGGAAACTGGACCTTCAAGTGGTTAGAAAACTTACCCAAGGTCACAGATGGGAAGAGGCAAGACCAGGTCTGTGGTTTTTAAATACAACACTGTCTGTGGCTTGCACTTAAGAGACACGCAAATGAAAATGCACACCTTCCTCCAGATAGAGCAGATTAAGACCTGTTTTGCAGACATGGCTCTGTCTATGCCACTCTTCTGTTTTACAAGTCAGTAAATGTTCAGGAGCTTCCAATCCAGTGTATGAGGTTAATTAATCATATGTAAAAGTTTATAGTTTATACAGTATAATCTCATAAACATTTATTAGTATGCTAATAGAGAGTAATGGCCATGTGAGCATAAAATGAGACAGGGGCTGAAGTGACAGAGCGAAAGAGCTGTCAGAAAATTCATGGTATCATATTTTACCAGCAAGAGAATTACAGGCATGATCTCCCTACAGATTCAGTTTCCAGGTTGCTCCTCTGGATGCCCATGACAGGGTTGAAAGGATAATGGAGATCTCGGTTCTAGTCCTGACGCTGCCCTTCAAGAAGCAAAAGGAACTGACCTTTATTGAAACCTGCTGTGTGTCAATGCTCTACTAGACACTTCCTCAGTGATTTCTCCATTTGCTCTACCTGGGTGAGCTTAAGCAATGGCTTGGCACATGACGAATATTCAGATGTATTTATTCAACTACGCGGAGTCTAAATGAAATCACTCTCCCTCTGTGGGCTGTTTTCTCCCTCCATCTCTAAGGTTCCTTGTATATTGCTCTCTTGATTCCAAGAAAGTCTTCTACCACCTCTCTCAAATACAATAGGCAAGTGACATAAAATTTAAATCATCCCACTTCCCGGAAGTCTAATGCAAGGCAGTTTAATGCAAGAGAGACGGCTCAAGAAACAGGTCTCCTAAAATCTCATCTATCTAACAGCAACTCACTTGTTATAATGGACTGCAGTCAGTTTCCTCATCAGAAACATAGAGATAATAAAGATCTCATGACATGAAAAAACTGTGAAATATGGGAAAGTATTTCCAAACAGATCTATGTGCATTTGTCTCTCTGTACAACTATTTACTGAGTACCAACTATATACAAGTTCTCAAGCTGGGACCTTGGGAATACGAGATGACTAAGACCTAATTTCTGCATTTAAGTAGTTCACAGTATACATGTGGTGGAGAGTGAAGGGTAAGAAGTCATCCTTAAACAAATAACGTTATAAATAAAGTTGTATGAGAAGAGAAAGGAGCATTAATTTCATTTGGATGGGATTTTTCAGAGAATGCTTCATTAAAGATGATTACATTTTCAACCTAGCCATGAAAAATGAGCAGACAGTTTTGCAACTTGCCTTTTTTAAAACCTAACATTGTGTTTATAATGCATGTGGATTTTATTTATTTTAACTACTATATAATATTTCATCTGCTCAAACCACAGCATATTTTTATTTGCCATGTAAGGGACAATTAAGCCTGTTACCACTTTTGCACTGTTGGATTGACTGTCCCTGTACAAGCTTTGGTCACATGTGAGATCGTTCCCTATCACGGACAATTACGAGTGGAACTGCTGGTACATGTTCCTTACCAGGTATTGCCAAATGGCTCCCTGAAGGACATGGGCAGGTTAATACAATTACATGAAATATAAAACCCCATAAACAATGTTACGTATTATTTGTGGGTACATTTAAATATAGGAAAAGTGAATTGGAAATGATTACATACCGACTTCACCATGGCACTTACTTCTGGGGAGGGGGAAAGGAAAAGAGCCTGAAGCAAATTATATCTCTTAAAGCTGGGTGATGGGCACATGAGTTTCTGGCAAACGATTTCTGTCCTTTTCTGGATGGAAATTTGAAATAGCTCATAATTAATCCTGTTAAACTGAGAAGACCTGTGTCAGGCTGAGAAATGGGGAGGAGTAGAACTTGCAGGCTGAGGGAAGACATCGGCAGGAGACTGAATCGTGAAAGGACAACCTGTCCTAGACATGGCCCATAGCCTTGCTTTCACTAGAGGGTATAATGCTCAGGTGGGAAAGAGAATGGGAAAAGGTACATGGGAACCAGCCATACCAAGGGATCTGGACTATATTCTGGAGCTTTCTGAGGCCTGTAGGCCTGCATGCTTCTTGCTGGCCTCTCACATTATATGGACACCACAAAGTACACCGACCACCCGCCCCCTGGGCCCCTCTCCCCCTCACACATATCCTGACCTTTAGCGACATGCTGCAGTTCTGAGCTAGAGAGCCAGGCAGTCAGGAGGCCAGGGCCGCCTTCCATGGCAGCCCTTTGAGATGAGTCAGCTCAGAGCTGCTAACGTGGAAAGTACGCATTGTCTCATGCACAGGTGTGAGAACTGAAGGGGCTCTAAGCCAGCGCTGCCCTAAGCTCAATGAGAGTTCAAACAATCCCCAGGGCCAGCGAGAAGAAAATTGTCTCATAAAACTTCCCATTGATTTCAGTTGGATCCTTATAAATTCCCATGGGGCCAGATTGCTTTTAGCATGATTAATAACCCTGCCTTCCCTGAGGCACATTCGTTTTTTCTTTCTCTCTCCCTCTGTTCCTCTCTCTGCCTCTCTTCCCCTCTCTAACACACGTGCACAGACACACCACACACTCGCACCCTCTCACGCATACGCTTTCTGTCACACACACTACGTCATTCTCCGGCAGGGACAAGAGGCAGAGATGTATTTCTGTGTGAGTGCTTCTCCCTCTCCTTAAACATAGGGTTAAATGTTTCCCTTGTCAGGAAACTTCGAGTCTGTTTCCTTTTGTAATGTGTTTTTCACACTTATCTCAAATCTGGCTAGGCTTTTCCTTATGACCAAAATTTTCCCTTGAAAACACCCCCGAGTTCACATAACCCAGAACAGGGGCCCTACATCAATCATGGAAGCCGATGACTGGTGGGTCGGCTTCATGAACCAAAACAAGCCACTTAGCAGCTTGTTCTCGGCACAGCCTGGGCTTCCCAGGGTTCACAAGGGGAGAAGATGTCTCTGTGAGCCTCCACCCAGCAGAGTGCAGATCTGGGGCCAGCGGCATGAGGGAGCTTCTCGAACTTAGAAAGGAGCAAACATAGCTCTCTCCTTTGTTCAAGGAAACACAAGAAATCAAGGTGAGGCAGGGTTACCTGGCCTTCTCTGTAGCACAGGGCAAACTCCAAATGAACTTATATGCAGAAAATGGCCCCAGAGAATAGAGTTTCCCAACAGACGTCAGCCTTCAGGACTTGTTATTTTGGTGGGGAAATTCATGTGTGTGTAATAAGAAGGGAAAACATCCATAATAGTTCTTTTTCTAAGGCACACAGCTTAGCAGAGACATTAGCTCACGTTTACTACCATTCAGGAAATCCACTTCTCAGTTAAGGAATATTCATTACCAGGTGCCACATGCTGCCCACTCCTTAAGCCTTCTCTTTCCCTTTAGTCTCCTCTTTCACTTTGCCAATTCTTAGTCTTACCCAAAACCCATGGGGGAAAAAAAAAGGCCGATTCCAACTGGTAAGAAAGAACTTTCGAGAAATCCAAGCTGTCCAGAAATGATATGGGACCCTTTGAGCAGTAAAGACCAAGGGCCAAGAAGAAGACGGGCAACTGTTTGATGGAGTCATGTCGAGGGAGAATTTCTACATTTTATGGCACTTTAGGAGATTTGGGATTCTGAGCTCCATCTCAGGCCTTCACCGGCCACCCACATGGCCATGGCTGCTCCACCTCAGCACTCCTACAGCTCATCCCAAATACTTGTGTCCTTAATGATCTTCCCTTGTGCAGAGATACTTCCTCCTCAGATGGAGTCTGGAATTTGAAGGCACAAACTTGATCTCATTCTTCCATCTTCCCCATAACTCCTAGCACATCATAAATGCCTAGTAAATTGTTTGACTGGTTGAGGTGCTTTGGAAAGGAGGTGTGTAGAAAAGGATAGCCCTGAGATGTTTACTCTGTCTGGAAGTTTCCTACAAGGCAGACGATCCAGAGTGGGATTGTGTCAGGATCCTCCCCCATCGCAGTAGCTCAGATTCAAACATGGTGACACACGGTGGACCTTCTCTGTGCATCGGTGGCGCCCCCTAGGGGATGCCATCGGAACATCCGCGGGTCTTTAATGCACTATCTCTTGCATAGCAAAGTGGTTAAGAGAAGGGAAAATGGGCATCATGAGGTTGCTTGTGGTTCAAATCCCAGCTTTACCTCTTATTAGCTGAGTGACTTTGGGGTTCACCTATCTCACTGCTAAAATGGAGATATGAAGAATTTGTACCTTGTAGAGTTATTGTGAATTTAGGTACTTTGTTACACATAAATCTATTTAAAATATTGGCTGGCATATTTATCTAACAATACTTATTAAGTATTGTTAGATAAGTAAGTATTGTTACATAAATATTCATTCACCATGTGCCAGAAATTGACAGAAATATAGCGGTCAATAAAATTAAGAGACAAAAAAATCTCATGTCCTCATGAAGTGAATAGTCTAATGGGAGCATCACCCTAAATCACTATCAGTGTTCCTCATAATCAGTTTATTATTTCTATAGCCTCACCCTTTGTTTCCCCTACTGGCCTGTATCTCCAGGCCTGGCAGACTTGCAGACATACACTGGGCATTCAGTAAACAGCTTTTGAATGGATAATGAATAAATGAATCCATAATTGTAACATTGCCATATTTATGTCAATCTCAAAATTATATTAGGCAACATGTATTGAAAGTCCTGGTCCAGGGACTTAAATTAACTGCTTGATGGAGTCACGTTAATGGAGTCAGTTAATCCTCATGACAAACCTACAGGGCCAGTCTATTATTATCCCCCCGATACAGATGAGGAAGCTGAAACAGACAGAAGTTAGAGACCTTGCTCAGAACCCCTGGCCAGAGTTCAAGCTCATACTGCCCATGGCATCCTGCCTCAGTAGAACAGAGTAGGTCAGATTTTTTAAATGTACAATGGACATTCCTTCCATGCCAGGTTGGAAATCAGCCAACACTTGGACAATTGCAACCACTTAACTCACCTGCCTGACCTTGGCCCCACTCCACACCACTCCCCAACCCACTTGCACAAAGCAGCCAGCCCTGATCACCCTAAGTGGGAGATCTGATCTGGTCACCTCACCTGCTCACTTCCCTATTTGAATATCCCCCAACCCCCACCCCTGAATCCCTGTTGCCTTTGAAATGCTCTTCAAACTTTTATTTTTACTGTCATTCACAGTAAGAAATACATTTTACATGGTAACACAATACATAGAAAAGTTTCCCTAAACAACACCTACCGGTTATCTTCCATTTTCCCTTCCAGATCCACTCTACCATCTCCATCCTGCCCTGTTCTGAGTTCAAAGTCCGTCTCAACTACTCAGTAGCTGTGTGACCTTGGGCAAGTTACTTAACTTCTCTAAGTTTTGATCTTCTTCCTTAGTAAATTGGTAGGATGATACTAAACTGCAGCTCACAGAGGATTGAATGAGGTGATACATATTAAATTCTTAGGGTATGCCTGGCTTATAGCAGGACTCCCAGAAATGTTAGCCAGCATTATGATTATCGTGAGGAGAAATAACAGTAAGTGTGCATTAATTTTTGTTAAAGTGCTTTAGTGCCTGGCTCTAATTGAGTGAAGGGACCTCAGGCATAGAAATGGTACCCACCGTCTTGTAGTCACGTGACCTTTCTTAGGAAAAAAGCCACCAACATGTTGTTTGAGGCAATTTTTTAAACAAGTTCAGATCGATGGGCCTACAGATCCCAGTTGTCACAAACTGTGTGTTAGAAGACAACTTTGCAACTGAAGAGCGGTTCCATCTCTGGCAGTGTGTTATTGTACCCAGAATCAGAAACTTTAGCCCGTGACATTCCTAACAGACTTACCTAAGGACATGTTTCAGGTTCCTGAGGAATGAGGCAGCCAGAGTCTCCTATGTGAGAATGTGCTTTTGCATCAGAAGCATAAGCAATGGCTTTTTATTCTCCACAACTCGGGATTATTCCCAAAAGGTGGACACCCCGGTTAACAGCCAAGTTCTGAAAGGTGCCAAGGCAGTCTACTAGGGGAAGAAAATCCATGGTTATAAGTCACTTGGAAGGCAGTTTAATTATAAAATGTGTGAAGCTGAGTTTTAAATGTAAAGGTTCATAGGGGCTGCTTCCTCGGACCCTTTGAAAAGTGTTAACTAGTTAACATTATAGGAAATTTATGAATGTACCAAGCCCAGGGCTATATATTATTTCCTAGGCTCCCCAACAATTCCCAGTTACAAGGAGCTGGTATTTGCTTTTTAGACATTCCAATGCAGGCACCAAATTCAAAGGCCTTGAATGCGAACGTTTGTATCTATAGTCTGATCACCAAACGCTCTTCTAAGTTTGAGACGTGTTTGTGTCCTTCAATAGTATTTAAACAGCCACCCTCTGACCACTCACCTTCTCCCTCCTACCGTCCAGCAATGTGAACCATCTTCCTACCTGCATAACTCACACACACACACACACACACACACAATTACATTTTGAAAAAAATAATTATTGCCAAAAGAAACTGCCTGGCACAAGATGTATTGGTGAAGAAAATTAGCCCCTCAGAACTCCACCCCAACCAGAAACCGACTCCTCCAGTTATAGTGGTGAGGACGGGATTACAGCCCTTCCTGCCACTCACCCTTTCTCTACCTGTCACCCTGTGAGATCAAGGGGAAGGGCCAGGAAAAGGTGGCAGATGTTACCAGAGGCCACCTTTTCATAAACCCACATTCAAGTTTTCAGTCTACAAATAGGCCGGACGCAGGGCAGCATGGGGCAAGGAAGGACATATACCAAAGATGAATGACCGTTGGTCCCCAGCCTCCACCTGATCACATAGAGTAAAGTACCCAGCTGATGTACCAGCAGTTACGGTGTGGTAACTCTTATGTCCATGGGTGGGCTGGATATAGCTGTGTGCTGGTCAATGTTTAACAACCAGTTCTTCAGGGAAAAAGAAGCCCTCATTTGAAGCTCTCGCTGATTTCAGTGGTGTAAGTATTGCCATTATGACCAATTTCAAGCTGCCAGCATGACATCACGGAACAGAGAATCGGGAAAAGACGCACAATAGCAACCATTACACAGTACTTCCACCATTCAGTTACCATACATGTATCACCTCAAGAGTATAGATATTAGGAAAATATCATAAAATAATTTGGAAACAATGAATTTTGAGTACTTATTAAATCTGCTCTAAATATCCTTTATTTGATTGCAAATGGATATCATTTAAGTTTTAGTGGTGGCTATGTTTACCAACCAGCTTGCCAAATTCCTGCAACTTTTAATAATTGGCTTTCATGAGCAGCTGTAACCCACTCCAGCACAGCCCTGGAGGGACCTCTCCTGGACAGCGGGTTGACCAGGGCACCAGAGCTACGGAGAGGATTCAAGAGGCCAGGTGTGAGCTGAGGGCGACCTGATGCTATCTGGGGCACAAGAGCTGGAGGGGAGGCCAAGCCGGTATTTTCAGGGAGCTGAAAGCCAGGTACACAGGAGACAAAGCACGAACGCCAGACCCCAGAGAAAGTGGAGGGAAGAGTTAATTTGGGAGTAAGTTTCGGTCAGAAAGAGAACAGGTCAGGAGCAACGGAAGAGGATGTTGGAATGTGCTTCAGGTGTCTGAGGGATTGCACTGCTCACATTTATTAATAAATAACCTTAATAGTCACTCATGAACACTTCATAATCATGATGGAGCACTGAACACAGACAAGGTAGTGTCTTAAGTGCTTTATATGCTTCCTTCCACTACCGATAGTCCCATTTTACAGATGGGACAGAAAGCCTACCTTCAGAGCCTGTGGTCATCCCTGATATGCAATACAGGTGCAGGTGTGTTGGAGCTGGTTTAAAACACTATACAGAAAACAAACAATACATGAAGCCACACTCAACGTGGAATAAATACATGTTTCCCAGACTGTTCAAATAATTGATCCAAAATAATATATCAGAGACATCACTACACATTGCCGATGGGGAGAGGGAGAGGATTGTTCAGTTGGGCAGTGGTTGAGCTTACATTTGGGTGAACCGCATGCACTAGGCGTACACTGGTGGAAAGCGCAGATCTGTACCAAAGGCGTCCCTGCCTTCACAAAGCTCCGGTTTTCACTCCTTCATTGCCACCCCCAACCCCTTGGATTTGACACTACAAGTACTCCCTGCATCCTGAATCTCCTTTCTCCAAGCACAGTGGTTTCGGTGCCTCCTGTTCCAAGGCCAGTAACGGTAAGTCAGTCCAACCTATGCCCACCCAGCCCTAGGCCCAGCCTACAACCCAGCCTGGGCAGAGCCCTGGGTCCACGCTTGTCCTAGCGTGGAGATGCTAGCCTGTGAACTCCTTATGGTTTTACAGAAAATTTTTCAGAGGACCTAGCACAGTGCCTGGCTCAATAAATATGTGTTGAGCTGAACATTGAGGCTGCCAGAGCCGAGGGAAGGCATTATCACAGTTTCATATTTATTAGGCCTTTTCATGTTATGATTCAGTGCATGGGACACAGGCCAGCGTCCCCTCTGCCCTTAGGAAGCGGCCTTCTAACTCAGAATGACACAATATTGCACATTCCCAACAGGGAACCCCAAATGCCTCACAAATGTTTCAGGCTGACTGGAAGCTTGATCCTGAGTCTCAAGTAGTGTTTTCTTTGCAGTTGTGTCTTTGAATAGCTAGGGCACGTGAGGAAGAGCTTTCAGGAATGGCCATTATTGCACACCCGGAGCTTCGGGGAAGTGAGTGATCAGGTCTCACCCACCGACCTGGGAAAGTTTCCATGAATTCATTTTCCTCTCACCCTCAGTGATGCTCCGTTTGCTAACTTAGACGAGGAGAGAGGTCTGTTTTCAATTAGGGCTTCTCAAAAGAAGTGTTTTTAAATAGCCTGTAAAAATAATCCAATAAAGGCCTCAGAGGTGTGAGCTGTTGTCATCATCCTGTTTGGAAAACGTCACTCAGAATGCACCCAAAAGGGAGAGAGGGAGGTTGAGACGCCTTCAAAAATTTAATTTGTGAAATGAACCTGCGGGATTGGTTGTCCCCCTTTTGTGCCAGCTTTAATGTGTCCTCAACCAGGGAAATCTGAGGCTTTGGCTTATTAGCCTGGTTAGGTCATGTTACACTGTTTGGCTCTGCAGAAATCACACTTTTCATTTTGCCTTTAATCCTAAAGGTCACCGGGAAGGTTAGCCCCAAACACAAATGATACTTTGTGGTCTTACTTTCAGACAATTATCAACTCATAAATCTTGGTTAGACTGTAATGAGAGTGCAAGAAATAATTGAATTCAGTCCAGACGAACAGTGTTGAAGGGAGGAGAGAACTGAGGGGTAGGTGAAAGACGAAGGGAGGGGGTTCGGGGCCAGGGAGCCAGAAAGTCTTTCTGGACTCCTGTTTCTCCTTATTGAATTGCTGCATTTAGAGGTTTGGATGGATATGAATGAGGCCATTAAAGGTGGTGACGGTCCAACGGGGCTTGGAAAATAGAGGGTAAGATCTGAATAGGCGCTTCGATCCAAAGGCAGACAGTAGAAAAAAGCGAGACTAGAAAAGGAACCAGGGACTGAGGGGCTGAGAGTTCCAGTTCAGCCAATTACCGCGCTGTGTGGCCCTGGGAGAACCACTTAACCTCTCAGTGTTGGGAGTGAGGCTGCCAGCCCCTCCTTCGTCACAAGATTGTCTTTCAGGATCACTTAAGATAATACATTGAAATGTGTTGTTGTTGTTGCCTTAAATCCGAAACAAAGACAGTATTCTTAAGCAGGTGAACATGTTAAGCATGTTATTTAATGGTGATAATTTGGAGAAAATCCTGTTGGCTCTACCTACCTGTCTGGAACTTGTCTACTTCCCAACTCCACTACTCCCATCTGGGTCTAATCCAACATCGTCTTCCACCTGGATTATTGGAACAGTCCCCAATCATCTTTCTTTCCATGAATGCCTCTTCTCCATAATCCATTCCCTATCCAGCATCTAGTCATGACCCTTTAAATATGCCATGTGACTCTTCTGAACAAAACTGTCCAATGGTTTCCTGCATCACATGAGTAGAAGCCAACGTCTCAGTATCCTCCACACGCCCCTGCACGACCCGCTGCCCACTTCCTCCCTGTCCTCATCTCCCACCACGCCTCTCCTTTTTCACGCTCCTGCAGGAACGTCAGTCTCCTGACCACTCCTCAAACCCACAGGGCACGCCCACACGCCAGTCTTGCTCGGGCCCTTCTGTTGGTCTAGAACGCCCTTCGCTCACATGTATGTATGGTTACCTGCCCATCATCATTGACTCTTTACTCGGGTTTCATGTTCCCTGACAGCTCTATTTAAAATTGCACCATGTCCACCTAACTTATTTATTATATTTGTTATGTGTCTTCCCCACTATGATGTACGCTGCATGAGGACAAGTAGTTTTGTGTCTGTTCGCTTTTTATTGTACCCTAGTTTCTGGAAGAGAACCTGCCATGGAGTAGGCACTCAATGCTTGCCTGACTGAAAGGAAAACTTGATTCCTATCTGACTAGAGCTCTCATTTATGAGACTCTGAGTTTATGAGTTTAGATACTGAATTGACGAGTAATAATGCTTCCTGAATTGGCAAACGACAGTTCCGGAACCTGTTGCATCAAGGTTGGATGAAGGGTCCCCAACCTTGTGAGTCTGTGTGCACTCCAGGGCAGCAAGCACCACCTTAGGTCTCAGTTTTGTTGTTCCATTGGCTCTTCCCACTGTGGTCAGATCTTAGAGCAGACCCTGCACATCTGGTTCTGACAAGGGACACATGTAGGCCAGCTGTCCCAGAAGTCAGGGCAAGCTACTGGGGAAAGGGCCAAGTTGTCTTGGAGAGGGAGAGGACCTGTGTACCCATAAGAATCTGTTGCAAATACCTACTAAGCTGGCAGCACCAATAACAAGAGGGAAGGAATCAAATGTGACTTGACATAACAAGCATTTTCGTTTTCAACACCAAGCATTGTAAATTAACATATATCTTACCTAGTCACAGCACTTTGTAGTGTTTTTCCATATACAGTTTCATGTCACCCTTCTCCCAATAGGGTAGGTGTTAGTGTTACCTTTACACTATAGACACGGGAGCACATGACACAGTGAGTCCTTGGCAGAGGCATGTCTTACGCTTTGTTTCAGTTGTAAGTGAATTTAGCTTACCTGGTATGAACAGTGACAACAAATGTTCCCTGCCTGGTGCTCTGCACTTTAGCATTCTGCTATGATAATGTGTGTGTGCCTTGCTTCCTCTGCCCCTCAGTTAGAGTGAAGGTTGTGTGAGTGCAATGACCATATCAGATTGCCAAGGGCCTGGCACAGTTCTTGGCACAAGGTAGTTTTGCAATAATAGGAGAGGCTATGGTATGAAGGAAATAAACAGATAACTGAGAAAATATAAGCCCTGTGAAGAAAAGAAACCCAAAAGCATGCTGAGAAAGAGAGTACCCGCCCTCCGTGAGGGTCATCTCCTCTGGATAGGGAAGACACCACTAAAGAGTTCACATTTAATCTGAGACCTAATAGATGCCTGCTTGTTCCCTGGCAAATGACCTTGGCAAGACAGAGATAACTAAAAGCCACCTGAAAGCTTACCATGTGTCGGAGCAAAGATTGTGTGCATCCTGAGAACAAGACTTCTGCAAAAGAAAATGGGCAGGGGGGTGGGAATGGAGCCACACTTGCTCAGTTTTTTCTTTCATTCAAGGAAAATTGATTGTGTACCTACTATGTGCTGGGCTGCTCTAGGCACAAGAGCTATGGAGAAACCTCATGGAGCATGTATTCTAGTGGAAGAGACAGACAGAGACACTTTTAAATGTAACATGTTTGATAGTGACAGGTATTCCAAGTGTAAACTAAATAGGATAAGAAAGGTATAGAGAATGATGGGAGTGGGGCTAGGAAGAAAGGATAACAATTAGGTCAGCAAAAGCCACAGTCAGGAAACGACATTCCTACAGAGGCCCAAATGAAGAGAGGGGATAAATGCCAAAACTGGGGCAAGGGGATGGCTCAAAAACATTTTCGCAGCAGCCATAGCAAATGCCAAGCCTTTGACCCAACACTGTCTTGTCATATTCAGGAGGAATTCAAGGACTAGTAAGCAGGCCAGTGAGGCTGGAGAGGGTGAGTAGGGGAAGACAGAGGGAAAACGGGGGTGGGGGAGCTGTTGTCAGGAACAAGATCATGAAGAGCCTTATCCCCCCTTCATGAGTTTGGGTTCTATTCCGTGCAGTGCAAAACCATCAACTGTTTTTGAGCAAGAGAATAACTGATGTATGATTTAAAATCATCCTGGCTGCTGTGTGGTGAATGGGTTGCAGGAGACAAGAGTAGAAGCCAGGAGAGACGAGACAACGTCAGTGGTCCGGGTGAGAGCTGATGGCATGAGCGACCACAGACTCAGGGAGAGTGGAGGTGCAGGGAGGTGGATAGATGACTTTAGTAGAAGGAGGTCACTAACTTGTGTGTGACTCAAAGTAGGTATTGAAGAAGAGAGAGGAATTCAGGACAGTTAGGTCTGGGGCCTGAACAACGGGTGGATGGCGGTGCTATTTCCTTAGCCAGGAAACTAGCGCAGGCTCAGGATTTGAAGGGCAACGTGCTAAGTGTGGTGGAGAGAAGAGCACTGAGTAGGACAGGCGTGCACCCTTCCCTCTCTTGATCTCTTCAATCAGGAAAGTCACTCTTTAGGAAGGAGGCCAAGAAAAGTGCATCCATACTTTCTCCCCTTAAAGAGATGAGGGAAAATTTTAGTAAACAAATCTAAGAAAGCGGTTACAAAGGCTCAACCTAAAATTCAGATTTTTCTCTTCTATTTAAGTCACCTGGGGAAAAGAGTAGAGAGAAGCGTTGGGGAAGAGACAAAGAAACATGTGAATAACGAATACAATCCAGACTATTTTAAGTACTAAAAGGAACCTTGTCTTATTTACCTCTGCATTCCTGTCACTGTGTCCGGCACAAAAATACTTGTGGAATTGAATTGTCATACAAAATATGAATGAGGAATAAGAGATAATTCTGAATGAGGGGATCAAGGAATTCTTGGAAAAGGATCTAAAATCTTACCTTAGAATTTTCTGTAAATTGGTTATTTTAGTTCATAGCATTACTCAAGCATACAGTAATATTATGGTCCTGGTGCTAGGGAGAACCTACTTTAACAAGTGTAGACTCTGCCCAAAGACCTTGGAATCTGAGCATGTATCAGCCCAGAATAAGGTGAGACCTCAAAGTTTTTAAAAATTAGTATCATGGTAGAAAGTGATTAAGTACTGTAGGTTTGGGTCTCTCCTCCACCACTTACTTGCTGTGTGTCCTTAGGCAAGTAAGTAACCTCTCTGTGCTTTCAATTTGTTCATCTGCATAATGGAGATTTTAATAGTAACTATCTTATAAACTTGGCATAAAGATCAAGTGTGTTAATATATGTATATATAAAGCACTTAGAATAATGGCAGGCACATAGTAGAAATATACTACTACTACTGGTCATGTAGTTTAATCTGTTCCAAGATGCATGTTCTTGAAAATTATTTCTTACAATGGGAGGATATAAAGGAGAAATGTTAAAAATAAATGATAAATAGAAATAGAAGCCAGTAATTAACTGTTCTTTTCCATTAAGGCTGTCTTAAAAATCCAAGGAGGCAAACATACTTTTAACCTGTTGTACCCATGAACTTTAAAGATTCCCCTTACCTATTTGAGCAGTGTGGTTTTTTTAATTGCATCCAACATGAGAAGTTTTTAGAATAAAAATATGACCTTATAAAATTAATACCTTATAGACAGTGAACAGTATTGGTGAAGATGTGGAGAAACTGGAGCCCTCACACATTGCTGATGAGAATTTAAAATGGTGTAGCTGCTTTGGAAAATAGGTTGTTCCTCAAAAAGTTAACATAGAGTTAGCATATGACCCAGCATTCTAAGTATAAATCCAAGAGAATTTAAAACACATGTTTATATATTTAAAAAAATGTGTGCATGGATACTCACTAAACTATTATTCATAATAGGCAAAAAGTAGAAACAATCCAAATATCCATCACTTGGTGAATGGATAAACAAAAGCTGGTCTATCCATACAATGGAATGTTATTCGTCATAAAACGAAATGAAGTACTGATACCTGCTACAACGTGGATGAACCTTGAAACGATTATGCTCAATGAAGGAAACTAGTCACACACAAAAAACCCATACCTTATATGATTGCATTTATATGAAAAGTCCGGGATAGATAAACCCACAGAGCCAGGAAGTAGAGTAGTGATTCCCAGGTGCCTGAGGAAGGAGAGGACTGGGGAGTGACTTCTAATGGTTACAGGGTTTCTTTTGGGGATGATGAGAATGTTCTAGAATTAGATGGTGGTGATAGTTGCACAACCTTGTAAACATACTAAAAGCCACTGAATTATACACTTTAAAGGGCTGAACTTTATGGTATGTGAATTATATCTCAAAAAAAAAAAAAAAAAGACTAGGTGAGAGTTGTTGATCATGCCCCTGTTTGCACAGTCTCCTTTATATCATCGTCAAGGATAGTTAGGCTGTGGGGCTGTTAACAAGATGATGTATGGAAAGCACCTGACACAAGGAAGATGCTCAATAAATGCGTATTGATTCTGCTATTCCAAATGACTATAAGGGAATAGATTCGAGAGTCACATGGGCCACCAGGCTCCACTCTGCTCCGTGGACTTGGTCCATATGGGCTACCCAGCTGACGGCAGCGGGTGTCATACAGTGGGAAGAACTGAGCATAGGGGTTGAGGACACAGGATATGACTTGGTCTTTGCCACTAACTTAGTCTGTGACCTTGGGGTAAGGTCTGTGACCTTACCTCATTGCTCTGTGTCTCAGCTTCCCATATATTAAATTAGAGTTTTAAACGGAAAAAGAAAGAAAAAAAGCTCTTCTCCTACCTCCCAGGATTTTGAGAATCAAATGAAATCAAGTATCTGAATTGACTCTGCAAAGGTGATGCAAAGGGCTTATTCACTACAAACTAAAGACCTCCTTGATGGAAAAGGGACCTAGACAACAACAGCTAACATTTTGTAGAGGGCTTATTCTGTGCCCAGCACTGGTCTGTTTCCCGCCCCCTTAATTAATTAACTCACCTAATCCTTGTTTGGAAGCCTGTGATGTTATGATCTCTGTTTTTCAAGTGAGGAACTGAGTACAATGAAATTAAGTAACTTCTCAAGGTCCCACAACTAGTGTGAGGCAGCGCTGGGACTCACACCTAAGTGCTCTCCCCGCAAAAGCTGACGCTCTTGACCTCTAGAGGTGTTCAGTGTATCCCCATTTTACAGATGAGGAAACCCGTGAGCCCACACACACAAGGCAGGGAAGGGACCTCACATGTATCAGGAGCCCACCACGTGCCCGGCCCTTCTGCATGTTTCCCATATGGGAATCCCGTGAGGCAGGTAGCATACCCATGTTACTCCTGGGAAAAGTCAAGCACTTAATTAACACAATTAACATACCTAAAGGCACCAGCTTAGCAAGTCATAAAGTGAGGACTTGAGTCCAGTTCTTTCTGATACCAAAGTCCATTCTCTTTCCCCATACCATGCCTGGGGAGAATCTACCCCAAGGCCGAGAGTAATTCCTGTACACAAGGTAATAACATGTGGTGCTTTTGCCAATGGGCTCAAAATCTATGAGATGAGGCAGCCCATTGTATACCTCTCGGGTCAGAGATGCTGATATACTGGCCACCAAGGAGAGCACAGGCCCAGGAGATGACGAGTTACACATCACAGAAAGACAAAACCGTTGATGACGATGCTGGCAGAATCGGCCCTGGTAGAACTAAGGAGCAGGTGGTTCTGAAATTAAAAAGTCACTAGAAAGCAGGAGGAAGTGTGGCATACTTCATTTGGACTGATAACACATTTTTGGTCCACTCCCATGGAACTCACTTGGGGATAAGCTGGCAGTTATTAAATGCACCGGGCTCGTAGAAAGACCTATTCATTACGGAGTCCCTGCACCAGCGTTCCCGCTTAGCAAACTGTCGGCATCACCAAGGCTGATTTCAGCCTGCCACAAGAGGCCACGGTAAATCTTGTCACTTAGCAAAAGTCAAGAGAGGACAGTACCCTCTGAGAGACACAATGGGGCTGTGGATGAAGCATGCAGGTGCCTGGAAATATCTAAATATGAAAAATAGACCATAGTGACTAAGCTACTTGTGTTTTCCAGAAATCAATGTTTCCTGCAATGCATTCCAAACCTTTGACCCTGTAGTGGGAGCCACTAGGCCACGATGCCACCCCCTAAACATTCCCTGTAATCTCCTGGGCCTTTCCTTTGGTCTCCTTGTCATACCACACTTATGAAAAATATGCTGGGGACACTGAAAGGCAGGTGTTTAACTCAGGTGTCCCCCCCACCTCAGTTCATGGCAACCCCATCATTCCACTGGCACAGGAGATAAACCGGGGGTCCTCCCTGGCTCCTCTCTTGTCTCACACTCCACATCCAATACAGCAGGAAATGCTGTCACCTCTTCCTCCTAAATATATGCTCAGAATCTAGCCATTTCCATTGCTTTCACCCTCATCCAAGCTGCCATCACCTCTCATGTGAATTAGGCTACAGCCTCCTGTCTCCCTGCTTTCATTCTGGCCATTCTATAGTTTTCTCTCAACACTGCAGCTGGCATGATCCTATTAAAATATTATTCAGATTGTGTCAGGTTTGTGCTTAGACCCCCGCCCCCGCACCCAATGGTGCTCCATCCCAATAAAAGCACAAAGTCAAGTTCTTACACTGGCCCACAAAGCCCTCGTGGTGTGCCTTTTGTTACCTTCCTCACCATGTATCTTAATTGCCCTCCCCCACTCTCCCTGGGTTCCTTGCTGTTCCTCAGATGGCCCAGAATTAGTGGCCCTCAGACGCAGAGCCTACCAGGGCTATGAATGGGCAGGGCATCCAATCCATCTTCAGGAAGACCAATCTAGTGGATGGGACACAGATTGTCTGGAATAGATGGAGGCAATAATATGGAGCATTTGCAGGGAGTGGGGGATGGAACACAACAAGTTCATGTCTCAGCAAGCCCTGGACACCCAAGAGGGAAATATCGAAAAGGGGCAACAAGCATGCCAATCTCTTATTGGCTCTCCATCTGACTTCAGATCCCTTAGCTTATCCTTGCACAAGGCCTACCTTCCAACTCTGGCCAGCATGCTCTCCTAGGTCCCCTCCTGTGTCCCCTGACTCCAGCCATACCAGGCTGCTAAGAGTTTCCCAAACTGGTCCTGCAGTTCCATACATGAGAACCTTCACGTTTGCTATTCCCTCTGTGCAAAACACTGATCCCTGTCCTTTACCCACTCCCTTAACTTTCAAAAAATCAGCTGGTATCAAGGCCAAGCCTGTTCCATTTTCTATGCCTCCCTCACCCCCAGTTCCACATGTGCACACACATATACACACACCTCATGTGATTTAAGACACTCCTCTTCTGTGTTCACAGCTATAACACCACTTCAGCCATTGCCCTGTAATGGCTGGTTTGTTTTATCCCCACCAGATTGTGAGTTCTCTGTTGGCTGGAACCAATTCTGTGCATTTCTGTGTCCCCAGCATCTAACACAGTGCCTGAGACTTGGTCGGTGCTCTCCCAGCTCCTACCACAGGCATGCACAGAATGAATGAAGGAATGAAAGCAGGTGTTCTATGAATGTGGGACAGGTTTGACAGCAGGTATAGAGCAAGCCACAGTCACAGGCCTGGAGGGCTGAGCCGGATATCTACGTTTGGGAGGCTGGGGAGAGCGAAGCAGAGGCTGGACTTACAGGAAGTGGGACATGGACAGGGTAGCAAAGATGCTTAACTACAGGTAAGCAGTCAGGGACTCAGGTACCAGAACTGAGCAGAAGAGGTGGGCTTGGTCTCCAGGGAAGGACGGAAGACCCAGAGATAGGGATGATTTCTGATAGCTGATGGAGCTGTTATACTAGAAGAAGGGGTGCAGAGTGGGAAGGAAGCCAAATCGCCCCTGTTGACAAAGGGGTGCAAGGAGCTTGGCTGCTCATTACATTGGGCAGTTTTCATCATGTCTTGGTCAGCCCTTGTCCACCAAATCCGGAATGGCCCTATTGGTGGCAGGACTGACGGAGCCATCTCTTGGCAGAAACTAAAACAGGTACAGTTTTATTCCCACATTTACCCTTAACAGGTGTCTCCCTCTTTTTCTCACTTTCTTGGCAAAAAGTAGAAGGAAATACACTCAATCACCACTTTCTCATCTAACAAACAAGCTTTTGACTCAGATTGCTTGAGTTTAAATCTTCACTGTGCCACCTGCTACCTAGGTGAGCTTCTGCAAGTTATGGGCTGGGCTTTCTCACCTATAAAATGGGGATGATGATAACAGTGTGTGCCTCACAGGATTATGTAAGGACGGGATGAGATGCATACAAAGCACGCTGCCCAATGCCTGCTGTGCAGTACGCAGTGGACGTTCATAGCTATTATTGTGGGGGTTGTGCTATTATTTATGGCATCGTGGTTGTACGCACAGACCACGGAGCCAGACCGTTAGGTTCAAATTCTGTCTCCACCTCTCACTCGCCCTGTAACCTTGGACAGCTTCCTCACTTTAGACACTTACTTCAATTTCCTCATCTGTACAATGGAGGTAATAACAGGCTTACCTCACAGGGTTGTTAAGAGAACTAAAGTGGTCAATAATTGTAAAGCATTTAGAACAGTGCCTGAGTTATGAGTGCTATCTAAATATGTGTGGAATAAGTGCATTATTATTATTATTATTATTATTAAAGAAGTAAGGGATTTACTGTGTTTCCTCACCCCCTTCCTGAAATACTTGCTTTTTTTTTTTTTTTCCAAAAAGCCCAAGGAGAAAAAAATCCTTATCCCAGAAGCCCATACCAATAGACATGGGCGAAGGTAATACTGGAACTTTCTGATGTCTCCCAAATAATGCTCCAGAAGTGCCAGCCCTTTCTCTCTGCTATACTTCTAGCTTCAAAAGACTCCAACGAGCCCCGCACCTGCTGGGAAGGTTCCCCAAGTCTTGACAACATATAACGATGGGGTGGGAGGGAGTGGAGCTCCCCGCTGAAAACAGCTGACCCAGTGGACTGGCTACTGTCACTGGATCTATTTCCCAGCGTCTTGGAAGTTGCTGACTTCAGCCTTTCCAGAGAAAAGCACCGTCCATGGTCAGAGACAGCACTGAGGCGAGCATGCAGCACAGCCATAAATCTGCGAGCCGTATTATTTAAGAGACCTGACTTTCTTGTGTTGCGATATTAAAGCAAATCTGCCTCCTGCTCATAAATCAGCAGGGCTATTTCCGTCCTCAGCCACTCTGCTCAGCCATCTCGAGATGCACACAGCATGCATTTCACTCACTGGGGAGGTGCAGGTTAAGAAAGTAAAGGAAGAAATGTACTTACCCCCCCTTCCCAAAACTCTGTTCTCATGGTCCTGCCTGCATGCTCCTTCCCCATCCTGTGATCTGACATTCCCAGCATCCTCTGGGGGCCACACAGGAAAACATATCAACCCTTGACATTGATACAGCACGTTACCCTTCACAGTACTCTGAGTAGATAGGGTGGGTGCTGTTAATCCCAGTTTAGAGATCATGAAACTGATTATCAAAGATATTAAGCGAATTTCCCAAGATCAGACGGATAATAAGTAGAGGGCTACCTCCTAACCCCTGGTCCAGCGCTCTTTTTACATTAAACCTCTCTTATTCTGATTTTTTTCATATGCATAAATCAATGAAGTGCAGGGACTGTCCTGGGGGAAAAAAATGATCTGAGCTCAAAATTGTTAAATGAGCACTGATTGAGAGTCTGCTACATGCCAGGTGCTTTCCACTGCATCAGCAAACTTCATCGCTTATACCAAACCTTCCCGTGGCTTCTCATCACCCAGAATGATACCCGGCTCCTTAGCATAATAAACAAGCATTCTCGTGATGCTGGCCCTGCCTAGCGCTTTGACTTCGTCTCCTCCCTACCCAGAGCAAAACCCTCACTTCATGTTTCTGTCCTCCAGGAAGTCAGCTCTGACCCACTCCCCTCCTCCTGGCTAGGGGAAGGCTCTTGCTCTGCAATCCTACGGCCCCTCGTACTTACGCTGACTGTGGCGCTCTCCACACTACATTGCTGGGGTCTGTTTACTTGTCTGTCTCCTCTTCAGACTGTGAACTCCTTAAAGGTGGGGGTATAGCATAGTTCCAGGCAAAACAGTAGGTGCTCCATACATATTCCTGGGCTGAATCCTCACTGCAATCCTATACAGTGAACACTGTCATTCTCATATTGCAGATGAGGAATGGAAGCTCAGACACATTGAATAACTGTTCACCATCAGCCCTTTAGGAGGATCCACAGCTAGGACTGGGACGTGGGCTCCCAGCTTCTGTGCACAGCCCGTCATTCCCTTCCCCTCCATGCCTTATTCAGTCGTGGATGCTTCCATTGACTTCTGCTCTTCCAACCTGAGCTAATACACTGAGTCAGCCCTGCCACTCAGTGCCATCCGAGGCAGAAGGGAGCATGGCCCTCTTCGGTCAGCATGCCTCAGCCATCTCTCTAGGAAGGACCCTTTTGGGTCACCCTTGAAGGAATGTTGTTCCATTGGATGACCAGAACCACGGGGTGAAAAACAGAGCGTAAAATATTTGCATTAATTTACAAACATGGAGTGCTTACTATGTGCCAGGCATTTCCCAATAACAAGATTTATCAAAAATGAGAATAGTCTATTGGCCATGCCTGGAGGGGCATCTGCTACAGGCAGGATGAGCACCTGGCAGGAATGTTACAAGCAGAGACAAAAGCATTTAAGGGGGATGGGCTTAGGTGACAGCTAAGGTTTCTGAATTTGGGGCCCTGGGCCCATAGCCTTGGGTCCCTCTTTCTCCCAGCCTTTCTGTCCCAGCCCCCCTCTGACAACTCTAGGCACTATAAAAAGCAAAGACTTTCGAAATGTAACTAAACTAATTTTGTGAAAGATTCTAAAATGTTCTTTAAGTATAGCTCTAAATGATTTTGTTTTCCAATACTCGCTGACAGAAAAATATTACCCCTGCATTTCAGTGCAGAGGAAATAAGCAGGCTGCATTTGGCCAAATTCATTTATTTAAGTTATTTCATAAAATGAGTATAATTTGGAAATCACTAGTATTATTTTTCTCCCAGTGCAGGTTAATGCCTTATACATGGCCTCTGGAAGGGACCCTTCTTGCAAAGAGAGTTATTAGTTTTTTATTTAGAATGTAATGCATCGGTGATTTGTGGGCGTAACAAAACTGAAATTTAAAGTAGTCTTTATTTGCTGAGAACTGCAGTTTAAAAAAAAAAAAGTAGATTTTAAATCTTTAAACTTTCAGAGATTAAGAGAGATTGGCCAGGGATTTATTTGTAGCAGGAATTTCTTTTTCTTACGCTTGCGTCTTTCCGGGCATCCATTCTTCTTTCATGCCTCCATCTAGAATCATGTAATGTCAGCGCTACAAGAGGCCATAGACAGCCATCCTTTACAGCAGTAGTTTTCAGACTTCTTTTATGGTCAAATCCTTTATGCAAAGAAAATCCTTCGCTACTAGCAATAAAACAGGAAAACCCAGAGCTGCTCTGGTTAGTGTTTCTTTCTCCCCTTACCTCTCCACCCTTATGCAAGCCGCACAGGACCCCTGAGGCACATGCTTTGAACACCAAGACCCCTCACTTTACAAAGTAAGAGAACTGAGGCCTGAGGGTGAGCAATGACTTATCCAAGGCAGCACAGGATTAGAAGAGTGTCTCCTGACCCTACCTGCACGTATCCATGAGCTCGGGCTGTTTCTTGCACTTGACTTTGCCATTTTCACATATACCTATAACCATCTTTCAAGTTCCCGCCTCTTGAGGGAGGGTGCTAAAAGGCAGCCCAGCACATGAACATAGCACAGAATCATATGCATTCATGTCAGTGACAATAGTCTCTGTTGACTCAGGACACAGGCTCTAAGCAGGGATAGCCTCAGGATATGTCTGCCTCTCAGCAGCCATCCTCCATCTCCAGGCAGGCTTGGGGAGCTTGTCATTTCTAAGCAAGGCACGTTTTTCTGCGGTCCCCTTTCCAAAGAGCAAATGGTGACGGCCGCCCAGAATGCAGAGTCAGCAAAAGGGAAGCCACCGGCCTGCAAAAGCCCTGCAGAGACCCCACCCTCTGGCCCCCCTTCATCATGTCTGGAAGCCCAGGCCTTTTCCCTGGGAACCAGGGTGCCCTGTTCCAGCCAATACCTACCAAAGGCCATACATATCATCCCCTACCTGACATTGACTCCATATGGAACCAAAGGCAATTTTTGTTTATGTCTGTGCTTTTATTTCTAAGGAGAGAAGCATCTTGTTCCATGAAAGGTCTTTTGTCCCGCTAAAGACCTTGATGCGTTTAGGTCTGAATTTTGGGATTCAAGTTTAAGGGAACTCAACCTCACTGCATGAGGAAATGGGACAAGTTTGTTCTGCGTTGTGTTATTTCATTCTGTTTTGTTTGCTAGAGGTAATGGAGTGAACAGGAAAAGGGACAGAAGAGAAATGGTGACATGGGGGGCTCTGCGACTTGGCAGAAGGCTGGCGCTCCATTTGTCAAAGTGACTACAGGGATTTTAAAAGCAAAAACCCCTAACATAAAAATTCAAGTTATCTGTGTTGCTGTAGTCAAAATTCCACCTATCCCTCCACTTTTTAGGAAAGCCTTTTCTACACCCAAGTGCCTTGTTGTGAGGTGGCTTTCCTGGCAGAGATCAGGAGAAAGAGCTGAGTTCATATCTTGGTTAGTGTGGTGGGAAGCCAGACACATGTGCAAGGCAGTCAGAATATCCATAAAGAGAGGTGGTTAATTTAAAACTAGACCACAAGGACTGAAGACCTTAGGCAAAGCTCCATCATCTCAGGGAGGCGTTAGTCATCGCACACTCCGTGAAATGCGCATTTCGGTCTGTCTTGTTTCCATTTTAATGCATGAGGAGACATCACCTGATGTCCAGTGTATATATATCCTTTAGCCAGAGCATCTAACACTATAGAAACACAGATTTTTATCAGCACTGTCATGGGACTTGGTGAGTTAAGATAAAGTAACACTCATTCCTTTAAGCTGGTAACATTTGCTGTCTCTGACTGAAATCTAGACACATTGAGAGTAACTTTCTTTGTGTTTAGTGTATTTGCGCTCGCCTGGTTTGCATACTACCAAAATCCTTTAGTCCCAACTCCACAAGCTCTCAGAAAGCCACCCATGTTTAGGGAAGTCATGAGGTCAAGGGGACATGACTGTCTCACTGCAAAGCAAAAAGCATAAAAGAGGTTCTCAGGATAGTCAGCATTTTTTCTACGATTAATGACCAAGAACAACAGCAATAACCAACGTCTTTCTTTGAAAAAGATCATCTGAGGTGTGGAAAGGTCCTAGAGACAGACACAAGTCACTACCAAGTGCAACGTCCAAATTAGGTCCTACCCAGAGCATAAGGGAGAATGTGAGTAATTAGCACACCCAGCAATTTTGGGGAACAGAGAAAGGACCTTGGTGTTCATCTCCAATGTTCTCAACGTACGAGAGAAAGTCTTCCCTGAGTAGAAGGCACCAAGGTAGAGGTGGGGAGACTCTTGCAGGAGGCTGGGATGAGGGGAGCGGAGGGAGGCGCATATTTGCAGGGCAGATCAAAGGAAGGAACACGGCAAGTAGGGCCCCAGAGTGTGACCAGTTTGGATCACCCCAACCTGTAGCCCTCTGTTTCACAAGGTTTCTTCCAATAGGCAACTGGCTTCACTTCCTACTACAGCCCCTAACTCGCTACATCTCTGGACAGGGAGCCCAAGGTAGAGGCCCGAGTGCTAGGTGTGGCTCTAGAGGCTTGGATTCAAGCCAAAACTCTGCCCTTTTCTGGTTGTATGACTACGAGCAGGTCATTTAGCTCCCCAGGCCTCAGCTGGTGCATTATTAAAGATTGAGGTTTCAAGCGCTTTCTCTTAAGGAACAGAACCTTTTCTTTAAGTGAAATCTTATCAGAAGCCCAGTATACAAAATAGATGCAAGCAGAATTGGTTAGAATAAAGCGAAGGTGACTATAACCATCCCTAAGTCACCCGCAGACACAGAGCTGCAGAGACCCCCTTCACAGAGAACGCCACGTGGGAGGTGCCCGCTGGAGTTGTGCAGTGGAGTCGTGCTCACTTTCAAGCGCCACAGAGCACAGTTCCAAAAAACTCACAGGACAACATAATCCCCTTCCAGCTCCAGCAGACTGGGCATATGCTTGCTCCAAAATAGACCTGTCACAGGGCTAACCTCTTGTACCCAGCTTGGCGTGGTTGCACCTGGGAGATTGGAGACTGAGGGACTTGCGAAGAAAGAAGAGAATAAAAAGGAGGAAAAGTGGAGAAAAAGAAAAAGAAAAAGAACAGTGTCCATGTAAGACACTTGATTGTCTATACCTTGATTTAAATGTAAAACACACTAACACAGAAGATTGCCAGTGTGGAGAGAATGAATCTTGAACCAGAGTCAGATCTGATTTTTCAGGCCAGTCCTGCCACTTACTAGCTCTGCAGCCTCTGAAAACTCACCTGTGAAATGGAAGAGAAATGAATGCCTACCATACGGGTCCGTTTTCAGAAACAGAAGATAAATATGTGTGAAAATACATGTAAACCATAGCATGTATATGATTTAAGATATTACTATTGTCTTATCATTTTCTAGTTTGATATCTTCCTAGAGGTTCTATGGATTTTAGTCCAATCTTTTATCCCACTGAATCTCAAGCTGTGCTTCATTGTTTCAGGAATTCTGCAAACAATGGAATCCCATTTCAATTTTTTTTTTAATAAACTCAAATATTTTGAAACTATTATTAAGTGCTATAAAACAAAACTACAAGATGCCCTGGGGACATTCCATGGTGCGCAGGGCTGCTCCGGATTGGTGGAGCGGGGGAAAAATTGCTTGAGGAAGTTATATTTAAGACCTAAAGGATGTGAAGTGGGGGAGGCCAAGGGAACAGCATGAGTGGAGACCCGATGATAGAAAAAAGCCGAGAGTCTTTAAAGAAGTGGAAGAAAGAAGGGCAAGGTGGCTGAAGGCAAAGAACAACAGTGAGAGTCAGGGGATGAGGTTAGTGAGGAGGTAGGCAGGAGACAGATACAGCTTTTATAACCAAACTAACCCTTATATAGGATTCAGGAAGTTTTGCTTCTTACTTTTATCTCATTAACTAATATATTTTCCTTCCTTTGGACAATAGTCAGAATGAGAAACAAAAATACCAAAATCTGGAGGCACACTGGCCAGCCTGACCAAGAACAGCCCCAGGGCAGGGATTCAATCTGAATAATTCCAGAGCAGCGGGACACATGGTGGAGGGGTGGGGGGAGGGGGCTGGCATTTTGGGATACTACAGAAGTGTTTGTTGCATGAATGAATGACTGGAGGAATAAATGAGTGACGATCTGTTTCACCATTCACTTATCAATGATTCTGCCCAAAAAACGGGGAACTAATGCAGAAGGCCCAGGGCACCGGGCTGGACCTGTACCCAAGGTGAAGTGAGAGCTCCCACCAGCCTCCAGAGCAGGGAACGGATTCCTGGACTGCAGCCTTCATATGTCATGCAATCAAACACCCATAAAAAATTTTCTAAATTAGTAGAGGCCTCTAAAAGCACCTAGTCTAAAGCCTTCTACTTCCCCTCCCAAATCCCACACCTCAATCCCTTTACCCTCCCTGCTTTCTGATTTCCCCTGTCTACTCACAGCTCCTGTGATGGGCATCGTTTTGCCTCTCAGACAACTGTAAATGATAAAATGATTCTTCCTTAAGCCAGGACCTACCCGTCTGAAGCATCCATTCGTGAATCTTAGTTCTCCTTTCTAGAGGATATATGGATTAAGTCTACTTCCTTTTTCTACTAAGAGCCTCTCAAAAATGTCTTCCTTCCATTTGCTCCACGGAAATCATGCTTCACTTTGAGATCAGAAAACTGGAGTCCTGTTCCTAAGTGAAGATGCTAACATGCCAGGTTCATGGGCACGAAGCACTGCACTTGCAGGTGGTGTCTGCATATCCTTGTTATGCGCTGTAGGTGTTCATAGAGGAAGTTCAGTAAAATACACATCAGGACACTCGCCAGTTAGGGCTCAGGCTTGAGTTCAATTTGAAGTCTCCTGTGAAATATGTTGGGTGGTTTGAACTCTGACACTTGTGAATATTAGCTCACACAGTAAAACTATCATGACTAATTCAACCCAACTGGAAGAAGTTATTGGTAGGGTGCAGGGTAGCAGGGGATACTTAAGGCTTTGCTGTTGGAGAAAGGAATCTTGCATGAAGATTGAATGATTTGTTAACCCCCAGAGAAGGTGTTACATATAGGTCAAACCTGAGTTCATTGGCAGGGCAGCCGTGGTGAAGGGCTCTGGCTATAAATTCACCTTATTTCAGCATTTATAACAATGGGGCTAAGAAGAACTTTGAAGAGTGTCCAAAATAATTTAATAAAGTTTATTTTTGTTATATGGGTCTGCCTGAAATAGAACCATGATCTTTATCTCTTTTTTTTTTTTTTTTATGACCAAGGACTAAGGAGAACAATTTCTTGCCCTTCTTGTCAAAAGTATGATACTTCTCTCTCTCAAGTGGACACATGTAGCAAGAGAATAAGCTTCCATGACCCCCTAAAGCATTTGGTCAACAATATAGCAACCAGGGCAGTCCTGTTGAGGCCACAATTTGGTTTAATCAATCCACTTGACTTTAATTCTAACCCAGATGTAATCTTTTATAGCTTAATGATTTGTTCTCTCAGGCACTCTGATTAAATATAAACAGTTCCCTAGAATCCAGTAAAATAGTTTTTATTCATCATTTCTGTTTCTAATTAATATTGAGCAATTAGATTGAACCTTGATCTGTGGCAGTCACTATAAAATTGGGCCATCGAAAAGATTCTTAACAACGATCTGCAGCATCCTAGAACTAGGATGCACTGGAAAAAGAGAGAAACATTTGGAGGAGGGCAATCATTCTCACTTCATTCAAGTAAAAATATAGTATTTTGCATTGAAACAATGCCTATTATCTGAATTAATTAGGCTTTTCAGCACCCCAGTGAATGAGACAGATACAGAAAGACAGATACAGAAAGATGCCAAGGTTAAGTGACTAACTGGAGGCTAAAATGATGGCAGGCCATGGCAGAGCTCAGCAGGGGACACCGCTTGCTAACTATCATAGCCCAGAGCCAACCGCCACATTCTAAATTAAACACCCCTAACCCAAGAGAGTAGTAGAGATGTCAAGATCATACCAGAAAAATTACAGCCAGGGCTTGCCTCAAAACTCTGAATGGGCATCAGAGGAAAAGGGAACACTGTTCCTACCCTCCATTTCCTCCCTTGGAAAAAACGACGGCAGTGCCATTTCTAACTCAGTGTTATGCTGGGAAGGTTGCAAATTAATTACAATTATGCCTTCTTCGTGCCAAGTGATAATTTACCGCAATTAATTATCAAAAGATCTACTGCTGTCAATTATGACACTAATTCTTGAGGGGGGAGGGGCTATTTGTGAGCATCTGAAATCTGTAACAAAGTTATGTTTTGCCCTTTTTCCCATTTCCAATTAAGCTATTATAATTTGTTTTCATTATGCCAAACACAATGGAAAAACTAACAATGTTACTCTAACCTTTTTCTTAATCTAAACATTATCCAGACTTTCACTGAGTCAACACGCTTATTGTTACACCTGCAAGTCGTGCATAGAGGGAGGCATACTTCAGAATTAATGAGCGCAGCTGTGGTCTCTCTTACATTCAGCCCTTGTAAAATAGACCTCTTTAAAGTGCCATTATCACAATATTGATAGAGTTATTTATAGCATTGCAAATGCTCCCAGTCATAACAGAGGACTTGTTATCCACGGCAAGTTCATGCTGCTGTCATCCTCTGGCCTCCATCCAGAGCCAGGGAGCAGGCACCAGGTGGACCATCTTTCAAAAATGAGCTCTGAGCGACATCTGAAAAACTTGTTCTCAAAGTGAATCTGATCCCCAAGGGTAGGTCAAGTGGCTGAGTGACTACCTGTAGGAAACAGAGCAAGTCACCTTGAGCCCAGGGATAGGACATGGCACTCATGACCTGACCCAACATTGTTCTGCTGGGAAATGGGAAACTCATGGTGCAAGGTTAGTGCCATTTTTTCCTAAGTCAAAGAGAAGTCCATGCAGAAGGTCAGCATCAGGAGGAATTGCCTGTCTCCGTACCATGGCTCATGCTCTTCTATTCCACAAAGGATGTCCTTCCTTTCTTCTTTCTGTGTGTGGAACTCCTTATGTGCATCTTTTCCCCACTGAATTTTAAGGTCTTTGTGGGTGAACTGTACACCTTATTTTTTTCTTATTAGCACAGTGTAACAATATTCCCCTCTGTAGTTAGTACTCTATAAATTTATTTAAGAATTCTTTGTCATGCACCAACCATATGTTAAGCACAGCTCTAGGTCCTATAAGACAAAAAAATGTGTACAAGGTATGATCAAAAAAACACGGTGAATGCTGCTGCCGAGTGCCATCCAACGGAAAGGCAGGGATCTTCAATCCGGGAAGCGGCACATTGAACCTTAGTAACAGTGTGTGACAAGATTCACCTTGTTCAGTGCAGTCAGTAGGATGTGAGCTACGGTTGAGAGAAGGTGTGTTTTAAAGTGTGTCGTAAATCATCCTCCATCATGACAACACTCCGTGTCACATATCACTACTAGTATATGGCAATTTCTGTCAAATAAAAACATTACGGTGTGTCCTCATCCACCTTACTCACTGGATCTGGCACCATGTGACTTCTGGCTCTTCCCCAAAGTCAAAATGATTCAGGACATCGAGGCAGCCATGACAGCACAACTGAAGACACTCATGAAAGAGGACTTCCAGAACTGCTTCAGAAAGTGGCAAGAACGATGGGATAAGTGTGTTCGAAGCAAGGGGGAGTATTCGGAGGGGGATTAACGGCAATGTGTCTTTTACTGTAACAATTTTTTTTTATTTAAACATTCACCATATTTTTTTAATCACACCTCATATCATTTGTGTGTGTGTGTGTATTAATATATATATGGTATATCAGTCATAATTTCCTAAGAATGTCACAGTCTAAGACAAGGTTTCTTTGCCTTTATTTTTCTTTCTTGGAGTTATACAGTCCTTTGTTAATCTGCTAAAGTAAACACTTTGAGACCTCTCTGTAGTGAAAGTGAGATGTCACTAGAATAGAATCTGGGTCCCCAGACTCCAGAGCCACAGCTCTTATGACAGAAGCTGCCTCGGAAACATCTGTCAACACAGGGGTGAGGATGCTGAACTCATATATCGACTGTTTTACAGGAGTAGGGGGATCCCTTCCAGCTGTGCTTCCTTGAGTGCAGGTAGTGGACTGAAGGAGAGAACCAGCAGTTTCTTACAAGGTCTCTGCAAAATAGGTTACAGTCTGCCTGGGACCCTCTGAGAAAATGGATAGCCTTCTTTGCAGCAGATGGGCTGATTCCCTGTCACCTTTCAGGGTGCCCACGTGGGTGAGAAGTCTCTAGATTTTGTGTCCAATCTTAGGGAGTCACAACCTTCAAAAGCCCATCCAGGCATACACACACACACCCGTCACAATGGCTAGTAGCAATGAATGGGCCAATTGAGGGAATTATGTGTTGGTTGAACTTAAAAGTCTCAAGGGTAAGGATGGAAGCATATTAGGGCCAGCCAGTTATTCTACATTTTTGTCATTTGTATTTAGATTTGTGGATTTTATTTCTTTCACCTCTCTGGATTCTGATCAAATTCACCCCACCTCCCCTACCTCACCACCATCCCCAGGCTCCTTGAGATGAGCACAATGCCGCTCAAACCTGCCAAGTGAACAGGTCAGAGCCTTTGCCAACCCCCAGCACAGGACTCAGGAATAACAGAAACCCAGCTGAGAGGGAGAGATAAGCCCTAATGCCTAATCTTCCCCACCCATCCACGTCTGAGTTTGCAAATAGGCATTCTAAAGTGTTCCTGGCTCAGAGGGTTTTCACCGTGATGTGTTCTCCCCAGGCAAACCCTGCCCTGAGTTCTGTTCCATGGACACCCAGCTATCCCTCATTTGCTGGGACACCCTAAAGGGAGACAGAGTATGCCCATTCCATGCGGAGTGGCCTGTCACTTATCTCAAGTGCAAGGCCAAAAGGATTGCAGAGACCTTGACATAAGTCTCCACACGTCTTCCCCCTGAACCCCACTGCCTGCATTTATTGGTACTACAGGAGATGTTTCCCTTGCAGAGGGCAGCTTGGAATGGCTGCTTCCTGCAACCTGGGCATACTATATTCACAATGTGCTTCTCTGAGAAGAACCTCTTGTCATAGGAAGAGCCCTGTAAGATAAGAGACCCCGAGATTCTAGTCCTCATCCTGCTGTGTTACAGTCACTTTTCCCTCTAAATCTTAGCTTCCTTGTCTGCAAATAGAAAGGGTCATCCTAGATGAGAGGTGGCAACCTCAACTGCCCTCTGGGATTATGGAGGTACCAGCTATGACAGTAGCAGCCAACAGGGAGTGCTCGGAGCTATGAACAGAGAAAGCCTGCCCCACCTATAAAGGCATTCTTATTCTAAAATTTTAAAATGTGCTTGTATCTGCAATCTAAATTCATCCTGTGACTGCTAGTTATGAACTCTGGCTATTGATTACAGCCCCAAAGCAAATGATACTGTTGGTACTGCAGTACCTATTTTATTTAGTGGCCCTTTATTTCAGAAGTATTTAGAATGTTTTAAATAAAATCAGTGAAATTAAATATATTTCAAATATGAAATTTTAGCTGAGCATCCCTTGGCCATTACTGGTTCTGTTGCTGCCTTTGACATCAGTCCCTTCTGCCTGGGGCACCTTGAGTCCCGTGTGATAGAACAAGTCCAGCTGGGTTCTGAACTCTCCTGTGGGGTTCAGACCCTGACGGCAGCTTCAGGACCACTGCCTCTGGGCAGCTCCTCTGCTCCACCCACGAGCTCCTAATTGCAGCAATTTTTGTTTCTGTCTCATCTTGCCCAGGAGGGATGGCCCTGCCTGCAGCCTCACCCTCCCTCTCCTAGTGTAGGACAGGAGTCAGGAAGAGGTGCCGAGTTCCCTCCAAAGCTGACTCTCCGTAGGAAAAATTGTTGGTGATGGTATTCAATTTCTACCAGTCCCATGCCCAGCCTTGGTGCCTGTGGGGAAGGTAAGAAGGAAGCTCCACTGTTCTGTGTTCCTCTGGCAGCAACCATGCTTGCCTCCATCACTGGACTTCTCATACTACATTGTTATTTTCATTCTTCACATGTCTGTTCCTCCCACGGAAGCTATAAGCTCCTTGAAGGTATTTTTGTGTCCCCAGGACCTAGCACAATATCTGACAGCAGACCCAACACATCTCTTATATTATTCCTTACCTCTTGTTTATTGCAAGGCTGTTGAATTTATATAAACAAAATAAAGAAGACAGCATTCTAGGCTTAGGGGGAGCACAAACATAATACACATAATTTATAATTATATATATTTATGTTCAACACCTGTCTTTTCCACTCCAGTGCCTTGCCAGCACCTAGCACAGTCCCTTACCTATAGTATGTGCGGAATAAATATTTTGTAAATGAGAAAAAACATTTTGCAGAGTTTCTATTTCTATCAGCCTACCTGGACAAATTGCTTTGGCTTCCCTTCTTTCTCAAACTCACCTATCACACTCTCCTCTCTTAACAAGGTGTTGATACTTCTCTGTAGCTTTGTGTTGGTTGAGGGTCTGGAAATCTTGAAAGAAAACCCTATGCAGAGCTCATGTGCATACATGATAAACCAGACTGACAGTTAAATCAGAAAGGCCTTTTTCATAATTTAATTAAACTCCCTTAAATGTAGACATTAGTCAAGGACAACTTTATTGATTGAGTCTAATTGCATATATTTTCTTACACTTTTACTGAAGCCCATTTTTCAAGTTACTTGAAAGACTGCTCCCATTTCTGAAAGGGGATATGCCAAAGCAAGGTTTTAATTCATTACCTTTTGGACATACTGTCATTCCCTGGCTAGCACCAATCCGTTACAGAATGTGATAGTGTAATTACTTATAGGACTCCCAATCCACCTTTTTACAAGAGTTAGCTACTAGAAAATTCTGAAGACCTGTCTGCCTTTCATTCGTTTAGTCAGTCAGTCATTCAACAAACATTGATTGAGCCCCTTTTATGTGGTAGAAATACAGAGATGAATAATACACAAAACCGATCTCCAGGAGCAGCCAGGCTGATGGGGGAGACAGATGAATAAATAGTTAATTTCGTACAATGTGTACAATAAACTAAGAGATGTGTGCAAGACACCATGGCAGCCCAGAGGGGATAGGGCTAAATCACTGCGGAGAAGTCAGGAGACTCGACAGAGTGGCGTGTGAGCTGTGTTGCAAAGGGGAGAGGAGTGTTCCAGACCAATACAGTGGGGTAAGGGCCTTCTAGGCAATGTCACCAGCAGAGCAGATATAACACAAGGGGAAGGAAGGAGTAGCTGAAAACACTGAGTGTCTGAGATGGAGGAGTAGTGGGTCACACTAGAGAGGGACCCAGGGACAAGGAAAAGAAAGGGCTTTCTAAGGATTTAGGCACGGTCAGCTTTACCCTTCAGAAAGATGACCCTAGCAGCTGTATGAAAAATGATTATAGGACAGTAGACTTCTTACTTCTACCTGGAGTCAAACCTCTCTAGCACCTCTTCCCCAGCCTGCTATGGACCAGCTGCAGTGAGAACCCCCTAGACTCAGATTAGAACTATCTGCAGACTGGAGGGAACTATGAGCAACACGAGAGAGTATCTGAGCCCTTTGCTTAAGGCTGATCGTAACAGCTGCTCTTTACATAACACTCTGTGGCAAGTGCTTTCACGTGCATTGCTTCTAGCCTTCACCTCAACCCTGCAAAGGAAGACTTTGTTTTCCCATTTCACATACAAGAAAACTAAGGCACAAAGAGACACTCTTAAAGTGAACACAGCTGGGCAGGAATAGAATCAAAATTCATTCCTCTGTCTAGTAGCTCCTTCCACTCGTCCATTCTACACACTGACCATCTGAGGCTGGGCCCTCATTCACAAATGAAACTAGACAATTCTGGAATTCAGTGAATTATCCAACAATTCTTGGAGCTGACTTTGGGACTCTGGTAGAGAATAGCAGACTTCTGTGGTCCATTATCTGAGTGGACCAGTCCAACCCTACTGTTCCTCCAGGTGGAAATGCTCTCTGCTTCTCTATAACTTAACTCCTACTCCTGCTTCAAAACCCGGCCAAGGCACTGCCTCCTCCAGAAGCCTCGGGTTTCACGGAACCCTTTGCTCTAGGTTGCCTAGCGACTCTGCTTCTTTACTTTATAACATCACTTATCACAAGGCATTGCAATTTCCATTTATTAGATCTAGTCTCCCCACCCCTGACCATTCCCTCAGTTCCACTAAACGCCAGGAGTGAGTTTCTGATTGGCATGAACTGTGGGTTTGTGTTTTTTTGTTGTTTTTTTGCTTGTTTGTTTGTTTGTGTTTACTCATTTATAATTCTCAGGACTTAGCACACTACCTGGCATATACTATTGCTTGAATGAATGAGTGAACAAGATGGTGGTGGATAGGTTAATTCCAATAGTCGCAGGTTTTTTCATAGACTTATTTAGTATGATTTCCCAGGATCCAATCTGTTTACTAGATCTAGAAATGCTTATGTGGGCCATTAAAAACTAAATCTCAAAGCACGGATCCCTGAAAAATGCTGATGCTTTTGAATGAATAAGTTTTCCTTGTAAGCTGTTAGAAGTAGAAGTTAGGAATTTGAGCTCTGTCCCTAACACTGCTACTTGTGTGACCTTGGACAAGTCATTCAGTAGCTTGGTTATGACAGTTTCTGTTAGCTGTGTCTAGGATAATGCAATGAATCAAAGTCAGCTTCGTGTTTTCCCCAAAAGCTGGCTTTGATACTAAGGGAGGTGTTGATGAAAATGGTTGGTTGGTTTCAGCCCTGGGCATGACATGCCAGCAGCTGAAAGTATGCAGAAAAGGAATACTACTTGGAGTGTATTAGTTTCCCATTGCTACGATAACAAATTATCAAAACTTTGGTGGGTTAAAATAACATAAATTTATTGTCTTACAGTTCTGTGGGTTAGAAATCCAGTGTGGGTCTCACTAGGCTAAAAAATCAAGGTATTTGTAAGGCTGTGTTCCTTTCTAGAGGTTCTAGAAGAGAATCCATTTTCTTGCCTTTTCTGGTGTCTAGAGACCACCTACAGCCCTGGTTTTTGGTCCCTTTTTAAATCTTCAAAGTCAGCAACACTGTTTATCTCTGACCATTCTTCCATCCTCACATCTCCTTCGAATCATCTCCCTATTTTCAAGTCAGCTATTAGCAACTTTAATTCTATCTGCAACTTTAATTCCCCTTTGCCATGTGAAGGTAACCTGTTCACATGTTCCAGGGATTGTGGCGTGGACATTTTTAGGGGCCCATCATTCTGCCACTATATGGAAGAAAGGTGCAGAATGAGATAATGTGGATGCATTTTTGAGGAGGAAAGCATTACTGTGTGATGCTTTCCACTGCGGCTTTGAAGTTAGAGACCTGGGTTCATATCATAACTCATCCATACACTCGCCCAGGAATTTGAACAAGACATTTGATGTCTCTGAACCTCAGTATCTTCCTCTATAAAGTGGAGATAACAATAACTACCTCCCAGAAAAACTGAGGGGGTGAAATATTCTTTAAACTTAATAAAGCTTGGCCAGGAATAGGTACTCAGTGAATGAGGACCAAGAGCCAAAAATTGGTTTCGGTGACGCATTGGGAGCTAGCAGAGGAGCAAAAGGAAATCGGGCTGGAAAAGCAAAGCAGAATCCACACCCTGAAAAGCCATGAATGCCGAGTTTCATTTTATAGACTGTGAAGTGTTATCGAAGGCCCTGATTGGAATAGTGACTATCTTCACCAAGCAGACAAGGCTGCCAGAGGAATTAGAATGAGCTGCTGTGGCCTGAAGATCCCTCAGGACAGGTGGGCAAGGCCTCCTCACATCTCGACTCCACGTTTTAAGCCACTAAGTAGAAAATAAATCCCCCAATTCTGCTGCTACCAGCAGTGAACAGCATTTGCCCTCTAAGCCCTCAGTTCATGTTCACACATAATTTTAATTCTCCTCTAACTTTGGGTTTATAGATTTCCAATTTATCCAACATCTGAAAAGCTCATTCTGGGAGCCTGTCATCTACCCAGTGGTGCCTCAACAAATATGTGTTCATCAAAAACCCCAAACATGGGGGAAAAGAAGATTTGGAAACTAAAACCGGGACTTTTGAAGTGAAACATAATTTGAAGAGTTTAACTGTGACATACGGAAAAGCGTATTTCCAAGTGAACAACTGGTGAAAATCATTAGCTATGGTTAGCAAAAACATCCAGGAGGGGGAAAAAAAGAAAATGTGTGCATGTGAAGGGGGCATGTTGGACTTATTTTTATTTTTGTCACACACACACACACACACACACACACACACACACACACACACAACTTGGGGCAATACCTAATTACAATCATCACACAGTAACTTTGAACATTCAGAACAATTCTCCTTAGTGCCTGTGACTATCATACCATCAAATATCCCTAACGAGTATTTGTTAGTCAACAATAGGAAGTTGTTTTTAAATTTTTTCTGCAATCCACAAAACATATTTGGTATGGTGATTCTAGTTAGTTAGTTGTTAATTAGTTAGCTAGTTAGTTAGCTAGTTAATGCTATATAAATTGATATGTTTCTGATATTAGAAAGAATGTTCTTTTAAATAACTGTTTTCTTCCTTATTCTAGGACAACAAATGTGCACAGTCTCTGCCAATAATATGAATCATTTCAGGGCATGTGTAGTGAGTTCCAAATGTGTTGACTTTGGCTTCCTGATTTAGAACACTTGTTCAAGCCTTTACAGACCGCAATGTCGTGTCTCCAGAAGGTTCCCGGGGAGGGGCATGAGGGAACGGGTGAAAGGATGAAGGGAAATAAGAGGTACAAACTTTCAGTTATAAAATAAATAAGCCATGGAGATGTAGTGTACACCACAGGGAATTTAGACAGTACCGTAGTAACTTGGCTCAGTGACAGATGGTTACCAGACTTAGTGTGGTGATCACATCGTAAGGTATATAAACATTGAATTACTACGTGGTACACCTGAAACTAATATACTCTTGCATGCCAAATATACTTTAACTAAAAAACATTTTAATAAAAAATAAAATAAAGTGTAGATTTGTTCCTCAACAAAGCTCAAGGAAGGCAGAACTCATATTTGTAAAACTTCTCTCTGATTGGCCCTTCATGAACATTATCTCATGCAGTCCTCACAGCAAGCCTGTGAGGGAACAATTACGAGTCCCATTTTATCGATGAGAGTGTGAACCTCAAAGAGTTTCATATCTTGCCAAAGGTCTTTCCCCCAGTAAGTGGCAGAACAAGCATTTGGATCCGGTTTTCTCAGGCATCAGCTCTAACTTAACTTCCAGCTGCCAAGACACTCGGGAAAGGACCACCAAGATAAAAGTCTAAGTGAACTAGAACAGATGCTGGAGTTGACAGGATGGGGCCTGAAAAGAGTCATTCTTACTCTTTGACTTACGTTGAAGAAAACATCACTGAACTAGGAATTACTAGTTCATTTGTCTCTAAGAAAAAAAACCAAGAAAGATTTCAGTCAATAACTATTAAATGTCTTGATAGGATGGCAGATGATACTACCCATAACCCTGATATGTGTACTGAGTACTTACGATAGGCCAGGCCTTCTACTAAGCACCTTAGAGATATTCAGTCCTTTAAGTTCTACAGCATCTCTGTGAGGTTGGTAACATTGTCATCCCATTTTATTGATGAGGGAGTAGAGGCACAACATAGTCACGTGGCAGAGGTAAGAATGAACCCAGGCAGTCTGGTTCTATCACCCATGCTCTTATCCACTAAACCACACTGTCTTCATAAGGGGGATTCTAGGTCATACAATCTCAATGAACACAGAACTATGCTGATACAAGAGGGTCTTTTATCCACAGAAATAGTAATACGTGCATGTTTATAGAACGTAACAATTTATAAAAAGAACTTCTCATTATCATTCATATCATTCAGTCATTATTTATTATCTCAATTGATTCCCTGAATGTAGCCTGAATGTACATTTTTATCCATACTGTACGGGTTCTTTCATTCATTCAACAACTATGTATTGAGCCCTTGTGTTGAGCTAGCTTTGGAGACAGAGAAGGAATAGAAAAGGATCTCATCCTTGCCTGCATGAAGCTGACAATATAGTGGACGTGACATTCTTTAACAAATAACCACATGAGTATTTCATTACATATGGTGCTAAGAGCTATGAATAAAAAGTGTTGGGGATTATAAGAGCATATAACAGAAGATGACCTAGTCAGACATTCAGACACTCACTGATAGATGTCGTCTGGCGGACATCCTTGAAGAAGTTAATCTGAGCTAAATTCAAAGGACAATTGATAATTAACTAAATTTCACTGTATCAGTAAGGACTTCTCTTCCACTCTATTTAAATTGCAAGCACTTCTCATATACCTTGCTCCTTTCGATTCTTCCATATCAATGATCATTTTCCAAAACATGATTTACTTATTTATTATGTTTATTTCTGGTCTGAGTACCCCTCCCAACTAGAATGTAAGTTCTAGAAGGGTTTTTTAATCAGTTTCATTCGCGAAAATGTTTCGCACATATAGACACTCAATAAATACACGTTGAATGAATGACTGAACAAAGGAACTGGTAGGAGGCAGGCGGAATTTCTCAGTAGAGAGACCCCTCTTTCAAAGGTCCTGGGGCAGGAGAGCATATTGAATTTTGAAGGAACTCAAGAAGGTCCTGGAGCAGAGAGACTAGAACAAGGGGGAGAGTGGCAGGAGATGAGGAAGAAAGGGAAGATTGGGCCTGTTTCTAGAAAATAGAAATTGTGAGTGTACGATCCCAAGAAAAGGAGCCACGTATGTATTTCAAGTTAGATCTAACCTATTTTGTCATCTCTTCCACTTCTCTAAGTGGAATAGAGCCCAACTTTCTCCTCGTGAAACTATGACCAGGCTTAAGCAGGGAGCAGCAGAATACTTTGATTGGGGGAATATTTAAATAATATTGGTAAAATATGGTCACTTCACATGTGTGAGGCAGAAAAGCTTGATGGATATGGATCTGGTTGATTTAGAGCAGCTGGATATTAATGCATGGAATGTCAAAGTGTAGGAATTTGGTAAAGTTTTCTAATTCTGGTTTGTTCAAACGTAATACTAAACAAGTGGTCTCTGAGATCATCACTGTCTCAGCTAGAGATGATTGGCATTGTGGCAGAGAGCCAGCATTGTTGAAGAAAAGAGAATGTTATGGGAGGCCAGCAACAGCAGACATTCTAGGGCCCGCGGATAGAGTCCTACCTGCCTGCTCCAAAGCATCTATGTCCTCTTACAGGAAAGAGCAAGGGGTTCCTTAGGACAGGACGGTGGATGATGAACTCCTTCATGTCCCTCCACCTGGCTCAGAAGACAGAGCTTTGTGTCTTTCAATTAAAACAGACCCTTGTCAAGCTGGTGTTTTGAGTCGAAGCTTATTTAATACAGACTTCCAGACGATGCCTAACATGTGGTAAGACTCAGGAAACCCTGTGGCACAGAATTACAGGAGGTGCTTTGGGCTTGCTTCTGTCAAACAAATTAAATGCCTGCACTTCATACACTTTACAAGGCCAAATTAAACACTCGTCAAAAGCGAGATGCCTTTTAATGTGCAGTGCCTGCAGCTTCCTTGACACTAACTAGCTTTCTCAACAAATCCCAGCCTGTCTTCACTGAATACAGGAGGATGGCATTTTATCTCCCAGGCGGTTGTTTCTAAGATTTAAGTCTTCTCTAAAAAGATGCTTCTTGTTCTAGCTACTCTGAAATTCTAGTTAGTACATGGAAAATCTTAGCCACCACAGATAGTTCATTGTTGCAAATAAATGTTGCCATAGGTGTCAGTGATCCATTTGGCCCAGAAGGTAATTTATAGAAAATGTAATGGGACCACCATTCCAGAAACCCTTCCCAGAATGCATGACTTTGGAGAATAGCTATTTGCAAATTGAGCAATGATAACTTACTGTGTGATTGCATTTTCTGATATGGTCACTGCTAATTCTTTGGTTGCTATAAACTAGAGATATCTAGCCCCCCATTTAGATGAAAATCTAGACAAAACCTAACATAAGCGTGCCTGGTTGTGGTTTTGCCCACCAGGTACCAACCTGCAAAATGCTTTAAGAAAGTAGAATCTTGCTCTAAATGTCCTTACCTTCCCCAGTCCTTATATTTATTCCGGAATCTCATATGCTGCAGGCTAAAAGAGATCTTGAGAGAACATCTGGCCGAGGAATTCTCAAATACAAGTGAGCTAAACAGCTGCATTAGAATTACCTAAGGTGCTTATTAAAAACATGATTTCCTAGACCCCACCGCAGACCTACTGAAACAAAAGCTCTGGATGGGGAATCTAGGGCTCCACACTAGTAAGAAGTTCCTCAAGGGATTTTGATCCTTACCCATCACATTTGGGAACCACTGAATTCTATTACTCCCCTCACCCCCCAATAAGAATGATATATATAAGCCCTCTTGGCAGATGACCCCTTATATATGTAGAGATATCATAGTCCCCTCCCCTTTTTTTACTATTATTTAGGAACAGAGAAAGGGCGGAGGTTATCAACATGAATGTTACATCTTCATCCTATTATGTGAGCTAGGTAGGACACTGCATTATAAGGAAGAGTACTACAACATTTGAGTCAGTACACAAAGTGTTCAAATCTAGTGCGTGGGTTATAGTGGCAGGAGATAGTCAAGCAAGGTGATGGTCAACGGCACGCACCTGATACTTAGAGTAGGGCTCCAGCAAGCAGCTGCTCGAACAGGAAACAAGTCCAAGACTATCAGGGAAGGGGGCCAACCAAAGTTGGTTGAGAGCCCCAGTCAAGTAATTATAATAACCTCTCGACTTCATAGGGTTTAATATATGCCAAGCACTTTCCATCTATTATAATCATTAAATTCTGATAGTGGCCCTTTTACATAGGCACTATTATTAACACCATTTTACAAAAGAGGAAACTAAAGCCCAGAGGGGTTAATAACTTACCCAATGTCACACAGCGAGTGGTTGAGCTAGGATTCAGAACCAGGCCGGGCAGTTCTAACATCCGCATCTTCGGTCATTAAACCACATGGCTTCCTCAGAAGGCTGATGATAACAAGAATGCTCTCGTCAACAGGCAAAGTGGAGCACTCAGTAGGAAAGACAGCCAGAAACCGTGATGTGCACAGGTCGCCCTACAAGTCATTAAAAAAAAAAATCATCTTGGGGAACACCGGGACACTTCAGGTACAATGAACCCCTGACCATAGAACAGCAAGACTAATTCAAAACTGACCTCACTCCCCAGGGAGCTAACAGCTATTCCTGTCACCCCTGACCTAGAAGGGACTGGCTCAGGAAAGAAGGGAGTTGGGCATTGTCTTAGCTCCTCTGGCTGCCGTAACAAAATGCCATTGATGAGGTGGCTTAAACAACAGCAATTTATTTTCTTACAGTTCTGGAGGCATGAAGTGTGAGATCTGGGTGCCAGCATGGCTGGCTTCTGGCCCGAACTCTCTTCCTGGCTTGCACATGGCTACTTTCTCTCCGCGGGCTCACATGGCCTTTCCTTAGCACCTGTGTATGAAGAGAGAGAGACAGCTCTCTCTTCCCCTTCTTATAAGGCCACCAGTCCTATCAGATCAGGACCCCACCTTGATGATCTCATTTAACCTTAATTAATTCGTAAAGGCCTTATCTCCACATACAGTCACAATGAGGGTAACAGGGGTTAGGACTTCAACATATGAATTTGGGGTGGGGGGCACAATTCAGTCCATAGCAGGCATTTAGATACAATGGAAGAAGACCAATCCAACATCAGCAGTGGCAATAGTAATCCCTGCTCCTTAGTAATTGTCCCCCATGTGCCAGGAACTGACCTAATCACTTCATGTATAGTACCTCATTTAATCAATGCTCCCCAAGCCCAGGATTCATAAATGCATTTTTTTAGATGAGGAAACCTAGAATCAGAGATTTGGGGAACTTTACACGTAATGCGGCAGAGCCAGGATCTGACTCTGCTCAGTCTTACTTTTAATCCCTATGCTAGAAATAACACTTTTTGGATCATGGATCCCTTTGAAAGTCTGAATAAAGTCATGAACCCTTCCCCTAGAAAAATACACACACACACACAACATTTGTCATACGATGTTAGGGGACTTCCAAGCAATCCAGAGTATAAAGTAATGTGGCAGCGTAGGGTAAACATGGATTTTTTTTTTCCTGATGGATCAGTATTTCAAGTAGCCATATTAGAGAGAGAAGGCAAATTTTGCATACATTTCTAAGCAAAGCACGCACGTCAAAGAAAGCTTTATGTTGCACAGGTGGCACTGGGCTATGCTCCCAGGGGAAGAAGCTCTAGTCCCCTGACTGGGGTAACCAGGCTACATCAGGATCTCTTTCTCTCTCAATGAGGGAAGAGGAAAGTGGCTCTTTAAGAGGTACCAACGGAGTGGGCTGAAAACTCCTGAGAGCAGCAGCCTGGAATTCAGATCCATCCAGGAGTAAGCAGACAACAAAAGGACTGAAGAAGATCCGGAGTAATGGCAGGGAGGGGACAGCTCTCCTCCTACGGGACACCCCTCAACAGCGCCAGCCCACGTCTCCATGAGGAATGTGGGTTTGGTTGGGACACACCGTCATTTTTTTAAGGCAAAATGTCCAGATTTTTATGTAAAATCTCCTCATTTTCAAATGTCTACCTAGAAGACACGTGGTCTAGGGAGAATCTCATTCTTTATGAGCCTCAGTTTCTCTATCAGTAACATGAGGATTATAACACGATGAGTCTCATGGGATTTTTAAAAGATCCAATCACATAAGGTATATAAAAATGCTTCGGAGACTATAAAGCACACCATAGGTGTTAACAGAGAAACCCATCAAAAGCAGGTTCTCTCCGAGGTAGTGATGGTATATTTAATAAATGGGCGTCACACACCTATGGAATCTGTGCAACAGCAAGAGGGACCTTTTATAAAATGCAAATCACGTTATCTCTTCCCTGGCTGGAACCCTCTAATGGATTCCTATCCCACTTCAAATAAAATCAAAGCTCTGCATGATCTGGGTACTGTCAGCCTGTCTAACCTGATCCCTGACTTTCCCCTCACGTTCAGCCACACTGAGCTTGTTTCTATTCTTCAAACACAGCAGCCATGTTCGTCTCATAGCTCCTTGGCTGGAATGCTCTGCCCCCGACTTTCTATGTGGTGGTCTCACCATTCAGCTCTCAGCTTAACATCACCCTTTGGAGAAAGACGCTCCAATCCAGAAGAGCCACCCAATCAAGCTCAGCAACAGCTCCCTATGTAATTCCTGCTACAGCCCTTCTCACTGTCTGATATGATTCTTTATTTTTATTGGCTTTCTTATGTAACCAATGTGTCCTCCCACTAGACACAAGCTCCAGTTAGAAAGGAACTATATGGTCATATGCACCACTGTATCCACCAGCCTCTGAAACAAGTCTGGACATTATAGGAATTATGAATATCTATTGAAACAACAGAGTCTTGAAATTGGTATTATACTAGAAAATTTAGTAGAAGAGCAGAGAGCACCTTGGACTGTGCCAACGCAGTTTCTTGGGCCCCACTCCAGGTTTCCTGAATCAGAATCTCTAAGAACGTGGCCCAGGTATCTGGATTTTTAATAAACACCTCAGGTGCATGATGCTGGTGCAGGTAACCTCAGAGCACACTTTTTAAGAACACTGGATTTAGAGGCCAAAGACCGAATTCCAGATCCTGTTTATTTCGAAAGGTTCTCATGGGGACTCAAAAGATATAACGGCTGGTAGAGTTCATTGCCCATGCCCATACTTACAGAAATACAGACCCAAAAAACTATTCCTCCCTGGCCTTCCTGTCAGGGGCCTGCAGTGTGTGCATTCAGGGATGGAAGCTCCCTGTGCCACACATTCAATCAGAGGCCTTCCTTTCATGGAGGTAACAAGTTCTGTGCCCTCTTCCACATGGCATGTCTCCAAGGCTTAAAGGCAGCTATACCAGTTCCCTTTAGCATTTTTGTCTTTTTAGTCATTCTTAGGCCATGACAACCTGAATATATTTCAGTTTTTCCATGCCATTTTTAAAGTATAGGTTTTTATAAATTAATGGAATATTCCACTATGTTCTGTTTAGCATAGTTACATGATATGAATTTTATTTTTTAAAAAAACACTATGACTGTAGTTCCAGGGTCAAACATTCAGGAATTTGATTTTTTGATTTTTTTTTTCCCCTCAGCCCACCAGAAATGAAGCAGACTTTCATGGAAAGCATCATCTTCAAAAAAAAAAAAAAAAATCATCTGCAGAATCTCACAAAAGACTGATGTAGAAACTAAACAAGCTAGTGTATCAATCTACAATAAAGAGACCAATCAATAGTAATAACTAGCATGTATTGAACCCTGACTAAGAGCCAAGCACCATCACACCCTATCTCATTTAATACATGCTACTCCTTAAGTAGGGATCATGATTCTCCCCATTTTATAGGCGAGAATTGCCAAAGCATTAGTAACTTGCCTAAAATGACATAATCAGTACTTTGCAAACTTGGTTTTGAAGCCTAGGCAGCTGGCTGACCCCGGGGCCACACACATATCTACTGACTACACCATAGTAAAAGGCTCTTAGCTTCTGATGCTATACCAGTTGGTCCACACTAGCTCTTCATTTCCTATGTTTCACGCCGACCAACCAGTCCCTCTTCTCACTAACATTTTCTCCTTTTAGATAAAATACCATCGGTTATGCCAGAAATTCTATTTGTTTTTCAAGTTTGCTTTTGCATATGTTTAATCCCATCTCTTAGGTGCTGATTTTGTCATTTAAGTTTTTGGATTTTGGTGGAGGGCGGGTTCCTTGCTAATGTCTGTAACTTACTTTGATGATCAACGAAAACTCCTAAATATTTTTCCAGTCTACTGATATAGGCTTGTATATTGTACCATTGATTTTTGTTTTTTAATCTAAAGACAGTACTTTGCATATGTCCCTGTGGATTTCATCTTGTGGTTTTGGACCAATGTTCCAGCTTGTCAGGATTATTTTAAGTCTTGATTCTATCATCTGCGGTATTAGCTATTCCTCCCAGCTATAGATATTATTAAATGAAACATCCATTCCTCATGCAAATAATTGATAGAAATGTTGAGCTGCACAAAGCCAAGTACAGACAATATGACAAGAGGGATTTAAAAAAAAAAAAAGAGTATAGTACTATGCTGAGCATGAGAATGAGAATTTAGTCACTAGAACTGACCTTGGATGCACTATTGAAAAGAGTGTTGTCCCATCCTGCTCCCAATGTTCTCCATGAGGCCAAATTCTGCCTGATGTACTTTTGTCATCACCACTTTTGATGTTCCTTTTCATATACTTCCTTACCCTCTACAATTCATTGCCTCAATAGTCAACAAACATTTATTGATTACTTATTAAGTAAAAATCACTATGCATATGTGCTGGGGTTATAGAACTAAGGAACATCAATAAACTGATCATTCTGGTACAATAAATGCTATTTAAGAAACAGTATGGGAGAGAAAGAAGGAGACACACAACTGCTGGATAAGAGTCAGGAAAGGCTTTCTGAAGGAGGTGGTGCCTAGATTAAATCTGAAGGTCAAGCCTGAATTGGCCAGACACGGAGTTAGCTGGCAGTGGAGAGGCTTAGATGACAAAGTCCCTAAGCTGCGTTCAAAGACTGGATTTTATATAACATTAAATGTTTTCATTAAGTCTTCACCATGTCCATGAACTCTTCACCATTCACTTCAATTTCACCAATCCCTCCTGCCTTGAAAATCCTATAACAGTTTTTCTCTATCCCAGGGGCAGGTTGTCCCTTAACCACATACTCTTTATTTCATTAATATGTACATGTTTCCTTCATCCTTCAACTCGCGGAAGGGCACTGAAGCCTAAAACTATGTCTCACGTTCCCAGTATGTCCTCTCATGCCACTGTGCACAGTTCTAAGCACCAAGATGGTAGTGAACACATTCTTGATGAATAGTGACAACAACAGTGCATGGCAAACAATAGGAGTGAAAGATCAGAGGGGAGGGAGATAAACAGGAAAAATGACACACATAGTGAAGGACCCTGAAAGATCTGGAGGGGCATCTCCATGAGGGCAAGGATCGTATTTGTGATGTTCCCTCTTAGTGCCAAGTGACTAGCAGAGGGCCTAGTTTTGTTTTTTGATAAAATAAACCAAAAAAAATGTACTCCACTCTTCTCAGAACTGTAAGTCATACTTACTATTCATATATGTGATCCTACTTTCTGGGGATAGAACATGCCGTCAGAGTCCTTTGTTAAGGTTCCTGAGTCTGTGAACTGAAATTAATTTTATGCACAATTTCTTTATACGTGTCAAGAATTAGTGAGCTTTGGAGGGTATGCCAAGCTGGGTTCATACACAAACGGTTGTGTGGTTTTTTTTTTTACTTTATCTAATATGTCAGAATACGTAGACAACAGATGGAAAATAGATTGGAACGTGTCTGAAATGTCAGTCAGGGCTCTGTGGGAAAATGAGGCACAATCTATTGGTGATTTGCATTGGTCACAAGTGAAGGATATGGTGATTAAAAAGCACGCGCGCCATACATATGCCATCTTGAACAGACACTGCCTTTAATGTGGGTTTCTTAAAGATTTTTAGCACAATCTAAATGCTCAACGTCATCCTTCACCTTATAAACTGTGTGCATGTGATTTCATCCTTTTCTTTCATCTTCCTATTATGAAATAAAACATATATCTGAAACACATTGCTAAACAAAAAATATGTATATGTACACACACACACAGACACACACAGTTCGATGACTTGTGTGAAGTGAACATGTGTCATACCAGCATTCAGGTCAAGAAATAGAACTCAGTCAGTCTCCCACAAACTCCTCTCTTTCGCCCCCGCCCAAACACTACCTACCATTTTTAAGGGTATCACTTGATTTTTAAGGGTATCACTTCCTTGCTCTCCTTTATAGTTTTATCACCTAAGTTTGTTTCTCTAAGTACCGTGGTTTGGTTTTGCTCTGTTTCTTTTTCTTTTTATAAACTGAATCATATCCTATACATACTTTCTATAAACTGAATCATATTTACTTTCTATAAACTGAATCATATCCTATACATACATTCTTTTCTATTTAGTTTCTTTTGCTCAGTATTATGCTTGTGAGCTTGATCGATTTTGCTACAGGTACCTGTAACTCATTCATTTTTCACTGTTGTGTAGTAACAAAAAGTGTAAATATATGACAATTTTATTTATCCAATCCAGGGTGATGGATTGTTACCAATTTTTAAGTAGTTTGAATAATGTTGCTATGAACTTTCTTATACGTTCTTCACAGAGCACACATTTCTGTTGAATCTCTGCCTAGAGAGCAATTGTTGGATTATAAGGTATTCTTGTGTTCTACGTGAGTAGATAATGCCAAACTGTTTTCCATAGTAGTTGTATCAATTCCAATTCCACCAGCAATGTATGAGAATGTCAGTTGCTCCACATTCTCACCAACAGTTGGTTTTGTAGTCTATTTTTTTAATTATTTTTTTTTCAATTACAGTTGGCGTTCAATATTATATTAGTTTCAGGTGTACAGTATAGTGGTTAGACATTTATATAATTTACGAAGTTATCCCCCCAATAAATCTAGTACCACCTGGCACCATACATAATTATTACAATATTATTGACTATATTCCCTATGCTGTACTTTACATCCCTGTGACTATTTTGAAACTACCAATTTGTACTTTTTCTTTTTTTATTTATTTATTTTTTTTGCTCCGAAAAGCTTTATTGTTTCAATTTGGTCCATGGCATGGGAGAGGCCTCCAGGGTGATTAGAAGGCTGCCTACCGGTTGCAGGAGAGGCTCAGGCAAAAGCCCAACACCAAGGGGTTGCACAGGGGTCCCTCAAAGGCCTCTGGGCTCCAAAGGCTCCTAGTCATGCTTGAGGGTGAGCCTTTTAAAGAGATACTCATGGGGCAGCCGATTATCTCAGTTGGTTAGAACGTGATACCGGTAACAGCAAGGCTGCCAAGGATTGGTTTGATCCCTGCATGGGCCACTGTGGGCAGCGCCCTCATTTTTGAAAAAAGAGAGAGAGGGAGAGAGAAAAAGATACTCACCCAGCCCAGCAGGGTAGCGGCTGGCCACCCTGCAAAGGTTAAGCAGGCTCAGGTGGTTACCGTTTTCTTGAGGAGTTTGACCTCCTCATCCAGGAAGTGGCTCTCCCAGAAGTCACAGAGATCGGCGTCTGGGCAGGCAGAACCCAGGGTATGCAGACCCAAAAAGGCCCGGTTCAGGTGCTTCTCCATGGCCATGGAGGCTTCCACGGCTTGCTGACTGTTACCCCACTCATCTTGGGAAGGCTTCTGCAGGTCCTGGAAGAAGGTGTGGCTGCTACGCTGGTTTTGCATCTTCAAGGGAGGCTCGGCGCCCTCACGCTTTTCTTCGACCAACTTACTTAGGGAAGAAGTGGCTCAGAGCCACATCTTCGTGGTCGAAACAGAAGCCCAGAGAGAGGTAGGTGAAGGAGGCCCGCAGATGGTTGACAGTGGCCTCCACCTCGGTGGAATAATTCTGACGAACTTGGGCTCTCATGGTTGTTTGGCAATAAGGAGTTAAGCTCAAAAAATGGTGTTGGCTGGTTTCAGAGGCCGATGATGGCTAAGTTGGTCCCAAAGGTTGAGACTGGAAAAGAGGTTGGAGGGTGCTGGGAGGCTGGAAGAAAGGGCGTCCATGGGTCTGTTCCATCCAAACATTGTTGAAGCAAGAGACAGATCCAAGGGACGGCCGAGGGCACTCCAATTTGTACTCATTAATCCCTTCACTTGTTTCACCCTACCCCCCTACCCCCTCAACCACCTCCTATCTGGCAACCATCAGTTTGTTCTTTTTAAAAAAAAAAAAAAAAGATTTAATTGGGGAAGGGGAACAGGACTTTATTGGGGAACAGTGTGTATTTCCAGGCCTTTTTTTTCCAAGTCAAGTTGTTGTCCTTTCAATCTTAGTTGTGGAGGGCGCAGCTCAGCTCCAGGTCCAGTTGCCGTTGCTAGTTGCAGGGGGCACAGCCCACCATCCCTTGCGGGAGTCAAACCGGCAGCCTTGTAGTTGAGAGGACGCGCTCCAACCAACTGAGCCATTCGGGAGGCAGCTCAGCTCAAGGTGCCGTGTGTTCAATTTTAGTTGCAGGGGGCGCTGCCCACCATCCCTTGCGGGACTCGAGGAATTGAACTGGCAACCTTGTGGTTGAGGGCCCACTGGCCCATGTGGGAATCGAACCAGCAGCCTTCAGAGTTAGGAGCATGGAGCTCTAACCGCCTGAGCCACCGGACCGGCACCATCAGTTTGTTCTTTGTATCTATGAGTCTGTATGGGTTTTGTTTGTTCGTTTATTTTGTTCTTTAGATTCCACATATAAGTGAAATCATATGGTAGTTGTCTTCCTCTGTCTGACTTACTTCATTTAGCATGACACCTCCTAGGTCCATCCATATTATCACAAATGTTAAAATTTCATTCTTTTTTGTGGTTGAGTAATATTCCATTGTATAGTAATGTTTCACTTCATCATATTAGGTTGGTGCAAAAGTAATTGCGGTTTAAAAGGTTAAAAATAATTGCAAAAACCACAATTACTTTTGCACCAACCTAATATATTGATGGGCACTTAGGTGGCTTCCATATTCTGGCAATTGTAAATAACACTGCAATGAACATAGTGTGCATATATCTTCTCGAATTAGTGTTTTGGATTTTTTCGAATAAACCCAGAAGTATGATTGCTGGGTCATAAGGTAGTTCTATTTTTAATTTTTTGAGGAACTACATACTGTTTTCCATAGTGGCTGCGCCAATTTGCAATCCCATAAACCATACATGAAGGTTCCTTTTTCCACATCCTCCCCAACACCTGTTGTTTGTTGATTTATTGATTATAGCAATTCTGACAGGTGTGAGGTGATATCTCATTGTGGTTTTAATTTGCGTTTCTCTGGTGATTAGTGATGTTGAGCATATTTTCCTATGTCTATTGGCTATCTGTATGTCCTCTTTGGAGAAATGTATATTCGGGTCCTCTGCCCATTTTTCAGTTGTATTGTTTGTTTCTTTAATGTTAAGTTGTATGAGTTCTTTATACATTTTGGATATTAACCCCTTACCAGATACCATTGGCAAATATGTTCTCCCAATCTGTACGTCGTCTTTTAGCTTTGTTAATGGTTTCCTTTGCTGTGTAAAAAATTTTAGTTTGATGTGGTCCCATTTGTTGAAGATATATCAAAAATATATATATATATTACTAAGAGCATTGTCAGAGACTATCCTACTTATGTTTTCTTCTAGGAGTTTTATAGTTTTGGGCCTTACATTTAAGTCTTTAATCCATTTTGAGTTTGTTCTTGTATATGGTGTAAGAGATCTAGTTTCATTTCTTTGCATGTATCTGTCCAGTTTTCCCAACAACATTTACTAAAAGACTGTCTTTACCTCTTTGTATATTCTTGCCTCCTTTGTCATACGTTAATTGACCACAGAGGCATGGGTATATTTCTGGGGTCTCTATTCTGTTCCATTGATCTATGTCTATTTTTATGCCAGCACCATGCCATTTTAATTACTATAGCCTTATAGTATAACTTGATAGCAGGTAGCATGATACCTCCAACGTTGCTCTTTCAAGATTGCTGTGGCTATTTGGGGTCTTTTGTGGTTCCATATAAATTTTAGGATTATTTGTTCCAGTTCTAAGAAGAATGCCATTGGTATTTTCATAGGGATTGCATTGAATCTATAGATTGCTTTGAGTTGTATGGACATTTTAACAATGTTAATTATTCCTATCCATGCTTCCATTTATTTGTATCTTCTTCATATTCTTTCTTCAATGTCTTCCACTTTTCTGAGTACAGGTCTTTTATCTCCTTGGTTAAATTTATTCCTGGGTTGTTTTTTTCTTTTGTTTTGTTTTGATGCAATGGTAAATGGGATTGTTTCCTTAATTTCTCTTTCTGATAGTTTGTAACTGGTGTATAAAAAAGCAACTGATTTCTGAATATTAATTTTGTATCATGCTACTTTACTCAATTCATTTATCAGTTCTAATAGTTTTTTGGTGGAATCTTTAGGGTTCTCTATATATAGAATCATGTCGTCTGCAAATAATAAAAGGTTTACTTTTCCTTTCCAATTTGGATACGTTTTATTTCTTTTTCTTGTCTGATTGCTGTGACTAGGACTTCCAATACTATGTTGAACAAAAGTGATGAATGTGGACATCCGTGTCTTTTTTCTGATCTTTAGGAAAACACTTTTAGCTTTGCCCCATTGACTATGATGTTAGCCATGGATTTTTCCTATATGGCCTTTATTATGTTTAGCTTATGTTTCCTGTATTCCCACTTTGCTGAGAGTTTTTATCATAAATGGAAGCTGGATATTTTCAAATGCTTTTCCTGCATCTATTGATATGATCATATGATTTTTATCCTTCATTTTGTTTATTTGTGTATCATGTTAATTGATTTGCAGATATTGAACCAACCTTGCAAGCCAGGAATAAATCCCACTTGATAGTGGTGTATGATCTTTTTAATGTATGGCTGAATTCAGTTTGCTAATGTTTTGTTGAGGGTTTTGCATCTTTGTCCATCAGGGATATTAGCCTATAGTTTTATTTTTTTGTAATGTCTTTGTCTGGTTTTGGAATCAGAGTAATGCTGGACTCTTAAAATGAGCTTGAGAGCCTTCCCTCTTCTTCAATTTTTTTGGAATAGTTTGAGAAGGATAGGTGTTAATTCTTCTTTGAATGTTTGGTAAAATTCACCAGTGAAGCCATTGGTCCAGGACTGTTATTTGTTGGGAGGTTTTTGATTAGTGGTTCAATTTTAGTAGTTATAGCTCTGTTTGTTCTTGATGTGGTATGACAAATAGATTTTCTGTTTCTTCTTGACTAAATCTTGGAAAATTGTATGTTTCTAGAATTTATCCATTTGTTCCAGATTGTCCAATTTGACAGCATATAATTGTTTATAGTATTTTCTTAAAATCCTTTGTATTTCTGTGGTGTCAATTGTCATTTCTCCTCTTTCATTTCTGATTTTATTTATCTGGGTTTTCTTTTTTTCTTGGTGAGTGTGGTTAAAAGTTTATCAATTTTGTTTATCTTTTCAAAGAACCAGATTTTGGTTTCATTGATCTTTTGTATTTTTTTTTTTTTAGACTCTAATTTGTTCATTTCCTCTTTAATCTTTATTGTTTCTTTCCTTCTACTTACTTTGGGCTTTGTTTGTTTTTCTTTTTCTAGTTTCTTTAGGTGTAGGGTTAAATTGCTGTATTGCTGTAAATTTCCCTCTTAGGATTGTTTTCACTTTGTCCCATAGATTTTGCATCATTGTGTTTTCATTTTCATTTGTCTCAAGTTATTTTTTGATTTCTTCTTTGATCTAATTGTTAACCCATTCATTGTTTGGTAGCATGTTATTTAGCCTCCATGTGTTTGTGTATTTTTCAGTTTTATTCTTATAGTTGTTTCTAGTGTCATATCATTTTGGTCAGAGAAGATGCTTGATATGATTTCAGTCTACTTAAATTTATTGAGACTTGGTTTGTGGCCTAACATGTGGTCTATCCTGAAAATGTTCCATGTGCACTTAAAAAGAATGTATATCCTGCTGCTTTGAGGAGAAATGCTCTAAAAATATCAACTAAATCTATCTGGTCTAATGTGTCATTTAAAGCCACCAATTCCTTGCTGATTTTCTGTCTAGCTGATCTGTCCATTGGTGTCAATGGGGTGTAAAAGTCCCATATAATTACTGTATTACTGTCTATTTCTCCCTTAATGTCTGTCAATATTTGCTTTATATATTTAGGTGCTCCTACATTGGGTGCATAAATGTTTACAAGGGTTATATCCTCTTGTTGGATTGATTCCTTTATCGTTGTGAAATGTCCTTTTTGTCTCTGGTTATAGCCTTTGTTTTAAAGTATATTATGTCTGATATAAGTATTGCTACCCCAGATTTTTCTTTTGTGTTTCCATTTGCATGAAATATCTTTTTCCATCTCTTTACTTTCAGTCTATTTGTGTCTTGAGATCTGAAGTAGGTCTCTTGTAGACAGCATATATATGGGTCTTGTTTTCTTATCCATCTAGCCACCCTACCTTTTTTTGATTGGAGGATTTAATCCACTTACATTTAAAATGATTATTAATAGGTATGTAGTTATTGCCAATTTATTATTCATACTTGTGTTCTTTTGGGGTTTTTTCCTTCTTATAGAAGTCCCTTTAACATTTCTTATAATACTGATTTGTTGGTGATGAACTCCTTTAGCCTTTTCTTGTTTGGGGAGCTCTTTCTCTCTCCTGTGATTCTAATGATAGTCTTGCTTGGTAGAATAATGTTGATTGTAGGTCCTTGCTTTTCATCACTTTGAATAGGGTGTTTGTGAGCAAGTGAGTCTGTGCACAGGCCCTTTAAGAGGACACCTGGGTTTCCAGTATCACTTCATCTCACCCAGACAGAACCCCCACCGATTTTCACAGCCAGGTATTGTGGGTACTCCTCTTCTCATGGAGTACTCCAGTACTCCATGCTGGGGAGCCTAGTGTGGGGCTGGGACTCCACACTCCTCAGGGGGGACCTCTGCACCTGAGATATCCCTCCCAATTCTCAACTGCCACGTGTGGGTATGGGACGAGTATCTCCACCCCTGCTACCTGTCTCAACATGGCTTCTCCTATATATCCTTGGTTATAGGAGTTCTATTCAGCTAATCTTCAGATGGTTCTCCAGGCTGATTGTTCTATAATTTAGTTATGATTTTGATGTTGTCATGGGAGGAGGCAAACAAAGTTTACTTACTTCACCATCTTGATCAGAGGCTCTGGTTTTGTAGTCTATCGATTGTAGCCATTCTGATATGCGTGTTGATTATATTGGGGTTTTGATTTTTATTCCCTGATGACTAATGGGCATCTTTTATATATGCTTTTTAACAATTTGAATATCCTCTTTTGTGAAGTGACTGTTCAGGCCCATGTGCCAGATTTGTTTTCTTTTTTAAATTACAGGAATTATTTTTAACTAGTCTGGACTCAAATCTTTTTCAGTTATATCTGTTACAAATGTCTTCTCCTATTTGGTGGCTTTCTTTACACTCTCCTGATGGTGTTTTTGGAGGAAAAAAAGTTCTTAATTTTATGTAATTTATTATATCAATATTTCTCTTTAAAGTTTGTGCTTTATTTTGTCTACTTTAAGAAAATTTTCCCTATCCCCAGGTTGTAAAGATATGCTATCTTACCTTCTAGAGGTTTCATTGTTTTATCTTTTACTTTTAGAACTACAGCCACCTGGCACTTATTCATTTGCTGGGTTTTGGTCTGGTGTAAAGCAGTAAGTCATTTCATTTTGTCTGTAAGGACAGTCCACTGACCCAGTTTTGGAAATTATTGATAATTATTAGACAATCATCAGTTTTGGACTGCTCTGAAGCAATATCTTTGAATCAACTGTCCGTATATACACGGGTCTCTTTCTGGGATCCTATTTTATGTTTTTGTTTAGGTGGCAATACTATACTGATATCTGCAGTTTTCATATCCAGTGGAGCAAATCCTCCCACTATTCTTCTTCATCAAGTGTCATGGTTAGTCTCGGCCATTTGCACTAACATATGCATTTAGAATAACCTTTTCAAGTTCTATTTTTAAAATCGTTTTGGGACTTAATTGGGAACACATTGACTTTATAGATCATGTTAGAGAAAAATAAGATATTTATAACACTGTATTGTCCAATTGTGAACATGGTATATAGCTCTGCTTTTACCTAGGCATTTTATACACAATATTATTGTCTTCTTGAAGTTGAAGTTCATTCCTGAGCATTTAAGAGTTTTGACATTATCATATATATAAATTTTCATTTTATAATTGTTTGAGGCTTATACATAGAAATGCAATGTTTTTTGTTGATCTTGTATCTAGTGGTCTGCTAAGCTCACATTAATTTCAATAATTCTTAAATATTTTGGATTTTCTACATATGCAATCATATCATATGCAAGTAATAAGAGTTAATGTCTTCCTTTCCAATCCTTATACATTTTATTTCTTTCTTTGCCTTACAATACAAGCTAGAATCAGTACAACATTGAATAGAAGCACTGATAGTAATCATCCTTATGCTGTTCCCAATCTCAAAGCTTTTAACATTTTACCATTAAGCATGGTGTTTGCTGTTGGCTTTTGGTTTTTGAAATAGGTAATTAGATCACTGATTTCCAGCCTTTTTTTTTCTAATATATGCATTTGAAGCTACAGATTTCCCTCTAAGGTTTATCTGTATCCCACAAGTTTTGATACATTTTTTTCATTATTTTTCAGTTTAAAATATTTTCTAATTTCCATTGTCATTTCTTCTTTGAACTGTGGGACTATAAAACTGTATTTAGTAATTTCCAGATATTTGGGGATTTTCCCAGTTATCTTCTTGTTATTGATTTCTGACTTAAATGCATGGAAGAAAATTTTTGAAAAGTTTTTGATACTTTTTTTATGGTCTAGAAGTTTTGTATGTGCTTGGGGGAAAAAAATATGTATTTTACCATTATTGGTTGTTTTATTCTACATATGTTCATTAAATCAAATGTTGCTCAAATCCTATATGTCCTAACTGATTTTTGTTCTTAGGGTTCCATTAGATATTGAAAGTGATTATTAAAATTTCCCATTATGATTATGAGTTAGTCTATTTCACCTTTTAGTTTTGTCAAATCTTGCTGTATTTTCATTCCTGTTATTTGGAACATACAAAATTTCTGTGAATTAACTCTTTTATCAGTGCAGTATCTCTCTTCATCTCTAGTAATGCTATATAAGTATTATAAAATATGTAGCGGTGTTTGGCTGGTACTTGTGTATATATTTCCTCTGCTTTCCTTCAACTTTTCTGTATTTCTATGCTTCAGTATGTGTCTTATAAATATGTTAAGTATAGTAATTTTAAAGTTTGTGTCTCATAACTCCTATATCTAGGATCCCTATATGTCTGTTTCTGTTGCCTATTGGCTTCGTTAGTTTTCATTCATTTCACTCCTAGTTTTCTTATTACACGATAGTCATTGTATATGAGAATCTGTGTATAGAATTAAATTTGAGGCCTAAGATGACTATCTTCCCCAGAGAATATTTACATCTCTCTCTGTCCTCAAGCCATAATTACTTCAATACAATTTAAAAATGATTCAAAATTGGTGTTAGTCCCTGCTGGGCCTCTCTAGTTCTGGTTCACCCATTTTCCCGGGTTCAGACCTTCCCAGGGTCGTAACCCAGAACTCCCAACCTGGGTAGGTCCTGATCTACAATCTCTCCCTTCTTCATCCCACCCGTTAGCTACTGTCTCTAGAGTTGGCAAAGATCCATCCTGGCAAAGGAGGCCCAAATGCTGAGTTTGTCACTTGGGCCTCACTCTCCTCTATATCGTAACCAGGTTATTCTTCACTATCTTGTTAGTTTTTCAATGCCTTAGAGCAGGTATTTTTATATTTTCATCAGCGTCTCTTATTGTCCTCAAAATGATGATTAGTCCAAATGACCTTGTCCACCATTACTAGAGAGATGTACCAGTCTGCTCCATTTGTTTTGTCTTTTAATATAAATAATAATTTATATTATTTTCTTATTATGCAGTCTTATTACTATAGCTTTCTTATTATAAAAGTTATACATTCATTCCCACTATCAAAAATTTAGAAAAGATAAACATAAAAAGGAAGAAAATAAAAATCACTTATAATTTCACCATTCTGAAATGCATTTCCTACTTGTCTTTTTTCATTGCATATATACAAATATTTTTAACAGAAATGAGATCATCCTATACTTATTTTGTAATAGAATTGATTCATTTAATATATCACAACACCCTGATAGCTTTATGGCATTCTCATGTGTGTATATACCATAATTCATTTAAACAATTCTCTAGAATTGGATATCAAAATTTTTCCAATTACTCATCATTATAAAACCACTGTCACAAACATTATTTTGTCAAATATTTGAACAGTTTGTGATTATTTCCTTAGGATAAATTCCCAAAAGTAGAGTTACTCATCAAAAGATATATAAGGCACTATATATAAATTGCCAAGTCGTCCATCAGTAGAGCATTATCAATATGTACTTCTACCAACAGTGTCTGAGAGTAATGTTCAACTCCTAATATCAGATTAGAACTTCTGAGCAATTATTTCCTTACCAATATCGGTGAGATTTACCATTTTAAAGCATTCTAAATGTTCTCGGCCCTGCCTTTTGTCATCATTGTGACGTTGATTTCTTCCTTGGTATGTAAAATAAGCTACCAACTCAACGATTGGAGGGATTTAAGAACTTAGTAATGGAGACCAACCATTTCTTATGCTGGGGTGGGGGGTGCTGTATAAAAGCTGGTTTACTGGGGATCACTAGGGATGATGATGACTTCCAGCCCTCCAGTGGCCAAAGTAGGGCGCCTCCTTCTGGTTGGTATAGACATCCCCTCTATTAAAAAGCAGACAAAGTAAATGAGTAGAAAAGTTCTTTATGGTAACTCAGAAATTAGTATCAACTTAAGCAACACGCTAAAATACACAAACTTTGGTTCGAATTCCCCTGTACTAACAGACTAAAGTCCCAACTCCTTAATGAGGCCTTTCAAAATCTGATCTGTGCCTACCTCTCCTGCCTAGACTTACTCCTCCTGGGCCTTACACCTTAACAACTATCAATACTGGCCTCCAGAGTTCAGAGAGAGCTATGCCTTCTCTCTTCTTCTCCCCTATACCACGGATAGAGTGTCCTTTGCATGGAATGCGTTTCTTCTACTATTCACTATCAACTCTGATTTAGCCTTCAAAATTCATCTCAAATGTCACCTCCACAAGGAAATCTCCCATTACTCCCACAGCCTCTCACAGGAGTAACTCCTGTCTTCTAGCACTGCATGTTAATTTCTATCACAGCATCTATCACTGTACACTGTACTCCTCTACTTACTTGTCAGTGTCATCCACTGCTCATGAGATCAGGAACTATATCTTATATCTCTTTAAACCCTGAGCAGTGCACCTGGAAAAATGTTCCTTAAATTAAGCCTCTTCTTACCCTGTAGACATTCTTACACTCATTTCCGCCAAGTTCAGGACTTTGTTTTGGTTAAAGAAATTATAACCTAAAAATCTCATTCCCACTAAGGTAATGGTGGGATGTAGTTGCATAACATTCTAGAATGATAAAACCGGGAAGGATGTAAGTAATCATAAGCCGAGTTCTTTATTTTTATGGCAAAGGAATTAAATTTCAGGGAGATGGAGTAATTTGTTCAAGGACATAGTGCAAGTTCATGGCCAAACTAAAATGAGAATGCCATTCTTCCGATTTCTAGACCAACATGCTTCCCACTAAATTAAGGCTCTTAGGAGCAGCAGCCCAGAGGAAATAGTGCTTAACTCACAGAAAGGAATCTTTACCAACAGGATTTCAGATGCTATGGCCCCCAGACTAGGAACTAGCTGGCGTCTCCTATCTTAGTCCACATATGTCTACCCAAACTGAGGAGAGGAAAAACTCTACAATATTAACACAGAGAAAAAAGATTATGATTCGCTGTATATTTTATAAACAGGATTTTGTTCTGTGTTCATTATTGTATATCCTCTTTAAGGTGTTGAAAGCTAATATTTTTGAAGATGGACAAATAGAAACACAAAGCCACACATGCTTTTCAAACCAGGTATTTGATGTAATCGAAACTGAGTTTGAAAGGTTTACTTTTCTTGGCTTACTTACTGTTATAGAACTGCAGTATAGAAAATAGCAGGCATCTATTTCTGAAGTATATTAGGACTTGAGCTGTAAGTTAAAATCAACAAAGATATCTACCTGCCAACTACCTTTTCTAACTCCAATTACGTTATTTTACTTTTCTTTCTAAATATTATTAGAAAATGAAATCGTAAGAAATATTGTATTACTAAGGCCCTGGCTTAGCCCACGGGGCAATACACTGTTTGGGTCAGCAACTTCTAGTAGCTAACTTTCAGCAAATTGCTTAGCATTTCTGTGCTTGGTTTGGCTTTTTCATCTGGAGAATGAGGATGTTAATTGTGCATGTTTCAGATAGCTGTTCTGAGGATTAAATGAGATAATACCTGTAAAGTGCTTAGAACAATGCCAGGTACTCCGTAAGGCTTAGGCTTCGTTATTATAGTAGGGGCCCTATAAATACTTATATGGTGAAAATAATCCACAGATCCATCTGGGAGTGGAGGTTAACTACTCTTGCCCCAAAATACAAAGCTCTTGCTATTGAAATAATTTTGGAGAATGGAACAAATCCCTATTGGCTCCCTAGAATATTATGCCGCATGGGGCCATGAAAGAAAATTTGATGAAATACAAGCATTAAATGTTATCACATAGCTATCCATAAATTCTGGATTTCCACAAAGCAGTTCTTCTGAATCATAATTAAGGGTTTGAAAGTCAAATGATTTAAGTGCTAGTTTTAATTACCGCTTGGTGAACTTTAGTGTGTTAGAATTGTCACAACTTTCCTTAAGGATTACTCTGAAGCCAGGCAATACAGTGGGAAATTATTAACTCCTACTTTGATACAGCAATTATCTGCATTAAAAGGTTTATGCAATTAGCTGTTTAAGATGTCATTATATTTTGCCATCTGGTACACAGGAGTTTATGCATATGAACAGGCACGTGTTGAAGTGATTTTCACTATATGACTTGTTCTCAGCCCAAGTCATCTCTCTAATGAGGGGAAGTTACCGTGCACCGTACATTAGAGGCAGGTGCACACTATCAAGCTTCATTTTCATCGAAGACCTTCATTTTTCCATTTTAAAGTATTCTGCACAAGTGTTGGAAAATTAATTAGTCGTTTGCAATTGAACGCCTGCAGGCACGTTCCTTAGCAGTTAGAGGGGGTCATGGCTTCAGTTAGGGGCCGCTCCTCCTCTTCACCCAGACGGTAGCAAGGAACCCTCATTCCATGAAAAAAGCCAGGTGTGACCACTACAAGTAGACAACCTTTCGCGATGAGGGAAAGGGGGGGCCTGGCTGCAGGGTGTTCTGAGCCACACAGGGTCAGCAGCCCCCCTACCCTCATTCCACTAAAGTGTAAGCGAGACCGGGAAAGGGTGCCGCGGCGATTCCCCAAGATTGCAGCTTCCCCGCTCCCTGCCCCTCCCCAGGGAAACCGCAGAGTGGCCCGGGCCACAGCTCTCCCAGAGCGTGAGTCCCCAACTGAAGCGCATTAAAACGGCGCCCTCTGCTGTCGGCTCCCAGCCTCCGGGTAGAGAAAAGGAGGTTAGGGGTCGGGACAAACTTTTCACCAGGCTCACCCCTGAAAGCCAAACTCTAAAAACTGCCTTGCATCCCGATGCACTTTCTGTGCGGAAGCCAAACTCGGCGAGGCTGGACTAGGGATAAGGAATCGCCTGGCACCAGGCAGTGTCTTCCGCGCGCACTGAGAACCCCGGGTGGACCGTCCGGGCGAGCACGCTGCCCAGGCTGGGATGCGAGGGGGGGGGTGTGGCGGCCAGGTGCTGGGAGGGGGGGGGAGGCCGGGGGGGGGGGGGGTCCGGCTGCAGCGAAGGTCCCTAGAGTGAAGGGCCGGCGTGGGGTTGTGGTGGGAGTAGCACGAAAGTTTTTCTCGGCCTCCCACTGCCCCGTTCTCTTGCTGGGTCTTTGTTGGTTGGTTCTGTCTGAATCGCCAAAGGGCATAGCAGTCCCAGAAAGGCACCAGCGGGCACCTAACCGAGGCTGGCTCTGCGCTGCCATTGAAATTTGACACTGACGAACGAGCTAGGCCTGCTGCTTTCTTTGGGAGAGCCTGGGAGTCACCAGTCTCAAGAAACGCAGCTTTGCGTTCCCAGGGAAATGTTTTCTCCCCACGTCACCCTTTCCCCACCATTGCTGCCATCTCCTCCCCATCCAACACACACCCACAACACGCATGTGTTTCCTCTTTCCCATTCCGTGTGCGACTTGGAGAACCGAAGTTCAGCTCCAAAAATTGTGGAAAGAACCTTCTGAGCACGGGGAAAGTATGGCTTTGTTGGGACTGAGGCAAGAATGTAGCCCCTGAGCCTTTTGTTTTGGGGCTTTGACAGTAGAGGCGCCTTTCACCTTTTATATTTGTGGCCTGGGGGTGACAGTGAGATCAAGGGAAGAGAACCTGGCTGAACCTGGCCCCTTTTGTCGTGTTTCTGCACCTGTCCCCTGCCCCCTAACCCCAAGAAACTGAGGGCAGGTTGGATGCCTTACAAGCAAGAAGCAAAAACATGTCCAAATAGACAACAATATGTGAAGCACTGAACCAGGAACCTACAGTTATTGACACTGAAAATAGGAATTTGAAAGCTGATTAGAGAGAGTAAAATTTAAAAAGGGGATAAGTTGGTTTGATTAAATATTCAAATGGATGCAGCCAGGCTTGGTGTACAAATGAAAAGTGGGTAAAATTGGAACTGTTTATTGGAGTTTCAGAACCTCTGTATGTGGGCAGCCATGTCTGAAAGTGAATTGCAGGTCAGAGGTTCTCTGTAGGCTTCTCACAGGAAACAGATAGTAAAGCTTGAGATAATGGTGCCAAGAAAAAGAGCCAACCATTCACGTTGGAAGAGAAAGTTGGATGAGTAAATCAAGGCCAGATTGAAAAGGCCTGGAATCAAGGGGATGAAGTAGGGAAACGTGGTTTGGAGCCAGACTGGACTAGGTCTAAATCTCATCTCATTTATCTTACAAACTGAGTCTCTGTTCCCCTCTGTGAAATGGGATAATTATGCCTCAATATTGTGGGGATTACACAGGGTTAAATGAGACAATGTCCTTAGCCCTAGTTAAATTCATCATTAATATAACCCCTTCTTCCCTTTCAACTTGTCATGCAGGGTGTCAGGCGGGGTCTCTGGTCCTGCTCCACACATAAGAACGCAAGACATGGTGAGGCCAAAAAGGAATACCCACAGAGTCATAGATAGCAGAGTCATACCACTGTAGTCTCGCTGGCGGCTGGGTTGGAGACACAGGAAGCAGGAGCCACACTATCCGCAACCTGCCGTCCACTTTTCTCTGCCAACCAACCTCACTTGCTAGCTGTAATCTGCCATGCTAACTGCAATCCACTCTTGCTAGCTCAGTCACCATCTACTTGCTAGCCCCCATTTTCTGCTAGCGTAGCCACGGCAGCTATATTAGTGGCCAATGGCTCACTGGTTACAGCTGACGGCGAACTAGCCACAGCTGATGGCCATCCAATCACAGTTGATGGCCATTTACTACCCGAGTGAGCACCTTTCCACGTGAGGCCGAGAGCCTGGAAACTGTTCTCTGGGACTCTGTCCCCACACTCCACCCCTACAGGGTCTTGCCTCACAACTTACGCGACAAGCGTCTTCCGCGAGGGGCCCTGTGCGAGGAGCCTGGAGGTGAATGCAATATCCTGGACACAGCCAGGCTCTCTGAGCACAGCCAGGGTTTCTCAGGGCACCACCAGTACTACTGGGCACAGCCAGACTTCCTGGGCTTCTTAGGGTACCGCCAGTCTCCCTGGGCACAGCCAGGGCCTCTCAGGGCACTGCCACTCTCTCTGGGCACAGCCAGAATTCCTGGACTCAGCCAGGCCTCTCAGGGCACTGCCACTCTCTCTGAACACAGCCAGACTTCCTGGACTCAGCCAGGCCTCTCAGGGCACTGCCACTCTCTCTGGGCACAGCCAGACTTCCTGGACTCAGCCAGGCCTCTCAGGGCACTGCCACTCTCTCTGGGCACAGCCAGACTTCCTGGACTCAGCCAGGCCTCTCAGGGCACTGCCACTCTCTGGGCACAGCCAGACTTCTTGGCCTCAGCCAGGCCTCTCAGGGCACTGCCACTCTCTCTGGGCACAGCCAGACTTCCTGGACTCAGCCAGGCCTCTCAGGGCACTGCCACTCTCTCTAGGCACAGCCAGACTTCCTGGACTCAGCCAGGGCTCTCAGGTTATCATGCTGGAATAACAGCGGCTCACAGTCAAGGTGCTTACATATTCTCAATGGCGGCCGGTCAAGACACAAAAGCAAACATCCGCCAGTTCCACTACATGGTGGTATGCTCCCAAGCAAACAGTCAAGCGGTCCATTAAATTAGGGATAGAAGGCAATTCCCCATAGTCCGTAGTCATTCGCCAGGGCTATCCTGGGGTTGAGGGACGACCTTGACCTCACCCTCAGCTCCCACCGAGGACTCAGCAAGCGTTTCCTCCTGGGACTACCAGTCCTGCATCCAGGCTGCCTCAGCAAGCACTTCCCAGCCCACAGGGCCGCAACGACCTTCGCTTTCTCCAGCCTATGCTGGTTGAGGAACCATCCACGTTTTCCCACCCCTCCATGGGGGTCCAGCTCTCCAGCAGCTGCTCCTCCTGGTCTTCCTGAGACTGAGTGTTCATACGCACAAACTGCTCCACTGCCTTCGGAGAGCGTTGGCTGGCACCATACCCTGCTCGCTGCACCATGTGTCACACGGGGCGTCCTACGGGGTCCCTGATCCCACTCCCCACATAAGAACGCAGGACATGGTGAGGCCAAAAAGGAACACCCACAGAGTCATAGATAGCGGAGTCATACCACTGTAGTCTCGCTGGCGGCTGGGTTGGAGACACAGGAAGCAGGAGCCACACTATCCGCAACCTGCCGTCCACTTTTCTCTGCTAACCGACCCCACTTGCCAGCTGTAATCTGCCATGCTACCTGCAATCCGCTCTTGCTAGCTCAGCCACCATTTTCTTGCTAGCCCCCATTTTCTGCTAGCATAGCCACAGCAGTTATATTAGTGGCCAATGGCTCACTGGTTACAGCTGACGGCCAACTAGCCACAGCTGATGGCCATCCAATCACAGTTGATGGCCACTTACTACCCGAGTGAGCACCTTTCCACATGAGGCTGGGAGCCTGGAAACTGTTCTCTGGGACTCTGTCCCCACACAACTATTTCAAAATTGTTCCCATGATCTCTTGGCTTCTTCAGGGCATGTTTAAAGGTTCTTCAAATAAACATGTGGCTATGCCCCTCTTGTTTAAATTCAGTCAGCTCTGTTGCCGCCAGACACTCTGGAGTCCATGCTTGTGGAGACAGAGTCCCAAAGAGCAGTTTCCAGGCTCTTGGCCTCACATGGAAAGGTGCTGGCTCAGTTATTAGATGGCCATCAGTTGTAATCAGATGGCTATCTGCTGTGGCTCGATGGCCATCAGCTGTTCCCAGTTAGCCATTAGCCTCTAATATAACTGCTGTGGCTACGCTTAGGGGGTTGGTTGGTTGGCAGAGAAGTGGACGGTGGATTGTGGCTAGCAAGTGCGGTTAGCAAGCGGATTGTGGATTGCAGATCATGTTGATCCTACTTCCTGTGTCTTGCCCGGCTGCCAGCGAGACTGGGGTGCAAGAAAACCTATCATTGGGATACGGGCGGATGTTTGCTTTTGTGTCACGACCAGCCACCATTGAGAATATAGTGGTATGACTCCCCTATCTATGGCTCCATTGGTGTTCCTTTTTGGCCTCACCATATCCTGTGTTCTTGTGTGGGGAGCGGGACCAGAGACCCTGCATTACAATGCTATACTGCTATCTTTTGTAGCATCTAAATTTTTTGAAAATACAGAGTTTATACTAAAAGCTTCTAGTAATTGACATTCTGAGCAATGAGTCCATCAGATTGGTCTATCTAATGTCAATAATATGTAATATCGGTTTACTAGGCTCTCAAAGTCTTTGGTTGAAAATTCAGGTCACCATGATCAGAAACAGCAGTTAGGTTATCAAACAATCTCCATACATCTCTGTTGTAAGAAGCCATTTCATTAAGTGTCTGCTTTCCCAGAGCTGAGCCTACACAGAACAACCTCTGACATGCAGTTGACTTGGGGACATACCCATGTGGGGACAGAGCCCCAGAGAGCAGTTTCCAGGTTCTCGGCCTCACGTGGAAAGGTGCTGGCTCGGGTAGTAGATGGCCGTCGGCTGTGGCTAGTTGACCGTCAGCTGTAGCCGGTTAGCCAATTGGCCACTGATATAACTGTCATGGCTGCATTGGAGAGTGGAGTCTGTCAGTTGGCAGAAAAGCGGACAGCAGGTCACACGTCGTGTGAATCCAGCCTCCAGTGAGACTACAGTGGTATGACTCCCCTACCTATGGCTCCGTGGGTGTTCCTTTTTGGCCTCACCATATCCTGCGTTCTTATGTGGGGAGCGGGAGCTGAGACCCCGCAGGCTGCCCTGCATGACACATGGCGCAGCGAGCAGGGTGTGGTGTCGACCGAAACTCTCCGGAAGGTAATGAAGCAGTGTCGTGTGGGAGACCCTGCTTGCTGCGCCATTTGTCGTGCCAGGCGACCTGCGGGGTCTCTGGTCCCGCTCCCCACATAACGCAGGATATGGTGAGGCCAAAAAGGAACACCCACAGAGCCATAGGTAGGGGAGTCATACCACTATATTCTCTCTGGCGGCATCCGCCTCTCTGCAATCTGCTCTTGCTAGCCCAGCCACCACCTTCTTGCTAGCCCCCATTCTTCTCTCTCCTCTGCTAGCGTAGCCACAGCAGTTATATTAGTGGCCAATGGCTCACTGGTTACAGCTGACGGCCAACTAGCCACAGCTGATGGCCATCCAATCACAGTTGATGGCCATTTACTACCTGAGCCAGCACCTGTCTATGTGAGGCCGAGAGCCTGGAAACTGCTTTTTGGGGTTCTGTCCCCACAAGCAGTTTATACATATAAAAGCTCAGTTTCGTAAGCAGGGTATGGTGCCGGCCAAAACCTACCGAAGCATGGTGGAACAGTTTGTGCGTGTGAGAGCCCAGCTTCGGGAGGCCCATGAGGAGCGACCCCAGGAACGGGAGGCGCGGTCTGCCTGGAAGACTCCAGCCTCCAGATGGCACATCACCCTCTTGGCCATGGACGGCGTTGCCTTCATTTTGGTAATCTGCTGCGGCCTTAGGCTCCGAGGGTTGTGGACATCTTACACAGAGGCCTCCACCCACTCAGACACCTGGCATGGCAAGCAGGATTCCAACCAGGTAGGAATGGCGTCTGACTCTGGGCAGGACGACGGGTGGCCCCCACACAGTGTGTGGTGCCCGGTGGCCACTGTTCTCAGGAGTTGGACCCCCAAGGAGGGGTGGGAGGACATGGACGGCTCTCCGGCCAGTGTGGAGAGGGCCCTGCAGGCTCTGGCTGAGCGGTTGCCGGAGGAGGAGAAGGCTACAGCCGGCCGCGTGGGCTGGATGTTCCTCACGGCCTTGAGTCTCAACACAGAAAATGCGCTTAATGAAATGGCCCAGGTGCCAGACCAGGTGTCCCGGTTGGAAGTGCTGGAAGCTCGGGTCCGCCTGTTAGAAGAGGGGCCCCATAGTGGAGACTCTGAGGCAGAGGCGGAGGAAGAGAGTGGAGACAATGTAGCTCCCAACCCCCAAGACCGGCCAATCTTGAAGCAAAGTGTAAAACATGAGCAACCTTTGGGCCCTGGGGGCGTTGCTGCCGGCAACCCAGCTGTGACTAAGTTCACAATCTACACCCCTTACATTCCCACTGAGTTGCAGGAGCTGGGGAGGCGGTACAGACAGAGACCTGAAGAGCCCCTCTCGGCTTGGCTATTACGTTTATGGGATGAGGGAGCAGACAGCATTCTCTGCTCCCCAGGTGACATGGAAAAGCTTGCCTTCATGACAGTACATCCATCCCTGTGACAAAGGTTACAGAACGCCATAGGTTGGCCCACGACCGGGCAACCATTCTCTAATGAAGTGGCTCACTGCTGCAGTACGCACAGTATGGGGACAGGCTGGCGAGCTGCCAGACACTGTGAGTCAATGGCAGTCATACACGGAACTTACTCAAATCATCCGTGAAATGGGTATGAGACATGCTATTTTCAACCCTAATATGCAGGGGCCGGATGACGAGCTTTTTACAGCCAGCATGAGAGATCTGGTTTTGGATACTGCACCTACAAGTGCTTTTGGATCCTTGGTCACCATTCTTATACCCTATGTGGGGCGATGGACCCATGAAGTTACAACTGCCATGGCCACCCTAGGGGATGTTGAAAGCCGGAAAAAAAGGAAGTTAAGACAGGAGGTCCACGCAGTTGAGACCTGGAAGCCCAAACCAAAGGTAAAGGGGCGAGGTCGTGGGCCTCAGAGAGTAACACGTGCACAGATGTGGCGTGATCTTGTGGCAGCAGGGGTTGATCAGGAGAAAAATGGACCAACAACCCAATGCACTCTTGGAACTTTGGAAACAGATGTGTCCAGAACAGCAATTCCGGAGAAGCCTAAAGGAGAAGTCTGGGAAAGCGTTACCCGTGTCCCTCCAGGACTTCATGCAGCCACTTGAGGCCGACACCTTCCAGCTTGATTGGGAGGGGGGCCAAGGTACCCGGTCAGAGGGGATGAGAAGGGACCAGAGGCCCCACGTGGAACTGTCCATACATTGGTCCCCTTCTAATGTGCAAAGGGTTTTGGCCCTAGTTGACACTGGCGCCAACTGCAGTCTCATTTATGGGAACCCAGAACTGTTCCCTGGACCAGCAGTCTGCATTGATGGCTACGGGGGAAAAACTGTGACTGTGAAAGCCGTTTCCTTACCACTGGGTATAGGAAGGCTTCCCCTTCGTACCTACAAGGTTTATGTCTCTCCCGTTCCGGAGTATATTCTAGGGGTGGACGTGCTACATGGCATCAGCTTACAGACGTCAGTAGCAGAGTTCTGTCTCCAAATCCGGGTGGTAAAAGCGGTGACATGTGGGCATGCTCACCACCGTCCTCAAGTGTTGCCACAGCCCTGGCGCATGGTTACAGAGCGACAGTACCGCCTGCCAGGAGGGCAGGAGGAGATTGGTCATACAATACTGGAATTGGAAAAGGCATATATAGTGAGGCCAACGCACAGTCCCTTTAACTCCCCAGTATGGCCTGTCAAGAAGCCAGATGGGACCTGGCGAATGACTGTGGACTATAGGGAGTTAAATAAGGTGACGCCACCTTTGCACGCTGCAGTGCCTTCAATTCACGATTTGATGGATCGTCTGACTGTCTACCTGGGAACGTATCATTATGTAGTGGACTTGGCCAACGCTTTTTTCTCCATTGACATTGCACCCGAATGTCAAGAGCAGTTTGCTTTTACTTGGGATGGGCGGCAGTGGACTTTTCAAGTCCTTCCGCAAGGATACTTGCACAGCCCCACTATCTGCCACGGGCTCGTGGCTCAGGATTTGGCACAGTAGGATCGCCCGTCCTCTGTGGCCTTGTTTCATTATGTTGATGATATTTTATTAACATCTGATTCTCTTTCAGATTTAGAGCAAGCAGCTCCCTCTCTTCTCCGCCACCTGAAGTCACGTGGCTGGGTGGTGAATGAGGAAAAGGTCCAAGGCCCTGGCTTATCCGTCAAGTTTTTGGGTGTTTTGTGGTCGGGTAGCCTGTAGGCTAATATGGCACAGGGACCCTCATGGAAGATGCTTGTCACGTAGATTGTGAGACGAGACCCTGTAGCGGTGGAGTGTGGGGACAGAGCCCCAGAGAGCAGTTTCCAGGCTCTTGTCCTCATATGGAAAGGTGCTGGCTTGGGTAGTAGATGGCCATCGGCTGTGGCTAGTTGACTATCAGCTGTAGCCGGTTAGCCAATTGGCCACTTATATAACTGCTGCGGTTGCGCTGGAGAGTGGAGTCGGTTGGTTGGTGGCAGAAAAGCAGACAGCAGGTCGCACGTCGTGTGAAACAGCCTCCAGTGATACTATAGTGGTATCACTCCCCTGCCTGTGGCTCCGTGGGTGTTCCTTTTGGCCTAGCCACATCCTGTGTTCTTATGTGGGGAGCGGGAGCTGAGACCCCACAGGCCGCCCCGCACGACAACCCACATTCAGAAGTTCTGTGACTAGGACTTGGAAAGGTCAATGCACTGACTCATCCAGGTGATAAGAATGGAAGTGAGTTTGGAAGTGGCCTATAGATTGGATCCCAGCTCTGCCCTTTCATTACTAAAAAAGAGCCCTAAATTGCGTACTGTTGGGGAATGGTACCAAAAAGAGGTAGCTAAGCTCTCCAGATATACACCCATACACTCACACTGACTGATACCGTTATGTGTTTCCATGACACAGAAGCACAATTAATATGTCAGAGAATAAAATAGGTCTCTCCAAAGTACAATGCTGTCTCATAGATGTATATACGAGGTCTGACAATTAAGTTCACGAACTTGTTGCAACAAAGTTGCTAACCTTTTTTGATATCAGAGGGATTATTCATTATGAATTTGTACCAACTGGACAAACAGGTAACCAAGTTTACTATTTGGAAGTGCTGAAAGGGTGCGTGAAAAAGTTAGATGACCTGAACTTTTCATCAACAATTCCTGGCTCTTGCATCACGACAATGCACAAGCTCACACAGCACTGACTGTGAGGGAGTTTTCAGCCACTAAACAAATAACTGTATTGGAACACCCTCCCTACTCACCTGATCTGGCCCCCAATGCCTCTTTATTTAACTGAAGATAAAGGAAATATTGAAAGGAGGACATTTTGATGACATTCAGGACATCAAGGGTAATACGACAACAGTTCTGATGGCCATTCCAGAAAAAGAGTTCCAAAATTGCTTTGAAGGGTGCACTAGGCGCTGGCATCAGTACATAGCTTCCCAAGGGTAGTACTTTGAAAGTGATTATAGTGATATTCAGCAATGAGGTATGGAGCACTTTTTCTCGGATGAGTTTGCAAACTTAATTGTACGACCTCGTATGTGTGACTATGTCAAATGAGGTCATAAACTATAGTTACCACCTTTCCTAAAGTGTTTTCTCAATGTATTTTTATAAATATACACAAAGATGATGAAATGAGTAACAGAGTTCTAGGATGAAGATAATAATTTCAGAAGGGAAATATGTCAGCTCAACATTTGAGGTAGGGTATATGTTCTTTGAACATTAATCCCATCACTTTATTATGACAGAACTAAGGCATGGACCTGAGGATTGGTGAGGGGGAGAAGTTTCCGCCTTAAAGCTTAGAATGTAAACTCCTGTATTTCCCTATATCTCCACTAGCACCTAGAACAGTGTGGAACACATAAAATGTATTCCACAAATATGTGTTGGTTTCAACCGGTTTTCCCTCACAAAGCCCTCTTATTAACCAACTGGTCCCCCAAAGCTGACAATCCAAAGTCATCTGACCAACCTTAAATTTGATAACTTTATGGTGTTAGTTACATGATGGGATTTTCTGGCTAATGAATCTCCTGTGCATCTGTTTCAAAATGAAAATCTATTATATTATTAGAAATACTCTCAGTGTGTAGAAGATGGAGGTAAAATGCAGTTAAAGTCTGAGCTCTTGATAATGCACTGGCAAGCAGACACATCATGGCTGGACCCAGTAGGAGAAAGAAGAAACTGGGAAGCACACATCTACATCCAATGCTCCAAACCAAAGGCTTCTAGTGTTTAACTCTCAGACCTTTTGATACGTTTGGTTATTCTCAGGTGTGAATGGGAGATTTTCTGGGTAGGAATAGTGGTTTGATTTGGTGCTTAAGTAGGTAAAAAGAGGAGAAACCAATGAGCAATTGTACAATAGAAAACTCCCTGAGTAATGCAGTCCATGATAAAATGTTGCTATTACATGATACAGACTAGTAAAAATATTTAATGTATAAAAATACTTATTGTAAATAATGTTTATAACCAAATCAACAAAGCACTATCACTAAGTCAGATGCCAGGATTTGGCAATAGCTCCTTATAGCAAATTAGTCAGTGTAATCGTATCTGTTATGAGGAGATTTGGTTAGTTCAGTCATTAAATAAACATGTCATTCATATTTATAAAAGTATAAATCAATTCATCCTTTGGCTTACCCCATTGCACCCTTACCCCTTTCTTCTACCAACAATATTTCCTTCGGAAACATTATAATACTCTATTATTACTTAAGACTATAAACACCATCCTTTACCACACCTTCAACATTGCAAAACCACCAAGGTGTTCAAAATTAATATAAGACCCGGTATCATATTATACCCAGTCTTATAGCAAAATAAGACTGGGTCTTATAGCAAAATAAGACTGGGTCTTATATTAATGTTTGCTCCAAAAGACGCGTTAGAGCTGATGGTCTGGCTAGGTCTTATTTTCGGGGAAACATGATAGTAAGTGGTCCATAAATATAATCTTATTATTTGTCTGTGAGAAGGGGATTAGCTAGAGAGAGTAGTTATCAAAACTTCCACTAACCCATCCTTCTATCCTAATCAGACACTTTGGCTTTCTTTACCCTCTTCTAAGACCCTAATCATCAAGAAACAGAAAGCCGCTAGATGAAGTCTTGTAAGTTAGATTTCTTAGTATATAAGAGTTTTTCTTATTAGAAATAGATGAAAGCTCCTTGAAGACACCTATAGCTTCTCACCTACACTATCTCATTTAATTCTCACAGGGACCCTGTCAGACAGGTACCACTATTCCCCTTCTAAAGGATGAAGAAACCGAAACTCAGAAAGGTTAAGAAACTTGTCCAAGGCCACACCGCTACTCTTAAAGAAACATGCCGCAATCCGTGAGACTAGCCTGAGGAGACCCTCCTTTGGTACTGGAATCCCCCCAACTCCGCACTCCCCACAAGCTCATTCTCAGTACCCTCAGGACTCTTGCTGCTGCCAACAGACCCGTAACTCTGGGGTTCATACCTCACACTCAGGAGCTGAGTGAAAGATGGCTCTGGACAAAACCACAGGGCCCAGCTTCCACGGGGCCACACTGCAGGCATGTCTCCCTTTCTCCCTCCTGCTATCTGGAACTCGCCTGTAGGTGGCGCTCTGATTCGCTCAGGGGAACTTAAAGGGCGAGGACACGGGTCACCACCTACCTCCCCTAAACGCCGGTAGTCTCTTGGCCCAGCACTAGAGCCTTGGTAATGTAGACGTGACCCCCCCCCCCTCCACCCGGATCTCTCTTCCTCTCCTCACCCCTCCTCCCCTCCCACCTCGGGGCTGGCGCGTAGCCGCAGCAGTGAGCCTGCGCTTCCCCCCGAGGTCGGGCTCAGGCGCCGGATCTCCAAGCGCTCTGGGCTGAGCCTGGCGCTCCTGGGCGGCGCTTCGATCCCGGAGCCTTAGGCCTGCCCCCCCCCCCCCCCCCGCCACTTCACCAACCCCCCTCCACCACCACCACCACCTTTTGCCCGCAGCTGTAGCAGGGGTGGAAGAATGTGGGAGATTGTGACCCTGTAAGAGCTGGGCTGGGCGGAGCAGCTTTAAAAACTTCTGAAAGGCCTCGTTCAAAGCCTCAAAGGACAGAACTTGGGCCGGAAGGCGGTTTCCACGAAGGGGCCTAAAGGGGGCGGGGGTGCACCTGCAGGGCCAAGAGCGCGCTGCCCGGGATGGGGGGTTGGTTACCCGCTAGCCCTGAAGCCCCCGCCCCGCAATCGCTGCCCGGCCTTGGCCTCCTCGGCCCAAATCCTTCACCGCCTCAGGCGGAGCCTGACGGCCCCTGTGGGGACCCTTGGCTTTCATCCTCCCCGCAGGTCGGCAGCGGGCTGGGGTGGGAGCTTCGGTGGCCCGCAGTCCCTGCAGGGCCTTTCTTCCCTTCGGTCCTTCCGTCAGAACCCGAGATTTTGCAGCAAAATTAAATTCCCGGATTTTAATTCCAATCCACCCGGGTGGGAGCAGGCTGAGGATGTAGGCTTCGTGGTGGAGGAAAGATTCCCATTTCATATCCTACACCCCTAAAAATCACTGGGAAGGGTGAGAAAGAAAGATGGGAAAGCAGGAGGAGAGGCCCGCGCTAGGGGAGGCGTGAGGGTGGCAAGAGTCGAGGAGTGGCGGCAGATAGTGACCCCAGCGGTGTCGGGAGTCGCCGCTGTCGCTGAAGAGCCCAGGTTGTGCCTTCTGGGGGCAGATGGGAAGGGACCCCCACCCCCACCCCGGCTTCCTCTGGCTAGGGCAGCTCTTTCATGGACGGAGAGCAGACACGGACCTCGCGGGGCCCAGAGAAACGGACTAAAGGGATTTTCATTAGTACCTCATTAGGAGAATCTTCATCCTCCAAAGTCCTTCCCATAGAGATTCTTGAATGAATTAGGTAAATGATTTGCTCCATTTGTCATTTCTGAAGACAATTTCTCGGATCTTCTGAAATTGAGCGCTCTAACCGGGAAGCAAACATGTGGAGGCTCCTCTAGGTGGGTTGCCACTACCTGCGGTCTCATTCTTTGGGGATGGCTGAGTGGGTTCGTGAGAACCCGTAGGGAACCGTATTAGTGGAATTAAATGAAACTGCGTAATTTAGTTAAGGAAGAAAAATAGCCACTGAAAACAGAGTAGTTAAAAAACAAACTACATGAAGTTTATTATTTTGCTTGGAGTCCTTTTCCTTGGTATGAGAAAGTAAAATACATAAGAGTTGAGGGTTTTTCCAATTAGCATTTATTATACTTTCTCAAGGAGGTGAAAGAATTATTTTGGTGAATTTTAAGAACAAAAGTTGCTGACGTTACGTAGGCAGCAACGGTGTGACGGACAGACAGATCGGTAGACTCCGGAAGAGTTTAGTTGCAACATTAACTCTCAAATTCAGTGTCAACTTTATTTAAAAAAAAAAAAATAGGGTGGTGTTTTTATTAACTCATACTTCAGGAGGTAGGGAACACGACCAAAGGAAAAACAGAGCAATGGAAACAAAAAGAGAGGTGAGATTAACTGTAACAATCTGGTGTTCAACGAGTCCCAAGTCGGGGTCCTAATGCAGTGCACATTTCTGGTAGCGTTAACTTTATCCGGAATATTGGTGGGCCTGGTCTCTAAGGACTGCCTAAGAAAGGACAGACAAGAAAAATGCTGTAGCTCTAATGGAAAAGGGGGCCTAAGCAGACGTCGCTGCTGCTGCAGCTTTAAAAAAAAAAAAAAAAAACCGGCAGGTGTGCGCAGCAGCCCCAACGCCCAGTATCCCTAGCAATAGAGCTGGGCCGTGGTGGGCTAGAGAAGCAGATGACCCGTTCACGTTGTGACCTGAGTACCTTGCCCTGGCATTTTAGCAGACAAGGACTGGCATGTGGAAACAATCCTCTTTATTTTAGCAAAGCTAAGCGATCGTGTCTTACAAACTTGCCCACTTTGCACTCTCCATATAAAACATCAAAACATTTTATCCCTTAAGACTAAAATGTAGCCTTTAAAACACTCCCAGCAGGGGTTGAAAGCATGTCAAGGGCGCCAAGGCAAGCTTGTGTTGCACACAGGGCAAGTGCAACTTATCAGAGTAAAGAGCAAGAAACTTTGTAAAAGTTAGAATCACCATTCAAAGAGATAGTTTGAGAAGGTGTTACACAATAGCCTGGTAACCACAAGAGGAGCAGAAATACTTGGGGGTGCTTTGGGTTTCCGAAGGGGGGTAATTGAGACTTGGTGCACTATAGTTTGAATGTTTTAAGGTTTACTGTAAGCCGTCCTTATCTTCATGAAGCTAGAAGGCTATACTTTCTGGGCAAAGTATTCTTAGTGATTTTCCCCCAGAGTTATGAGGTCTAAGACCTTTAAAGTTCTCTTGACCTGAAAAAAATCACAGAACTGGCAAACTCTGCAACTTTTCTGTTGAGTTCATTATACAAAATACAAAAACCTTGAGTGCAAAATAATGAAGGTGGTGGTTTCTCCCAGAAAGAAACTCCACGGAGAGTTACTGGAGATGAGGGCTGTGTTAGAGTCCATTTCTTAGTGGTTAGATGGGGTGGAGGGTCTGATAACAAACCTGGCACAAATACACACCTTCATCTATCCGTACTGGCACCCACATTCCCACCCTGGGTCCATACACTGCCTGCTAAATAACAAGAGCTTATCCACTTCAGGTATGTGAGGAGTAAGGCTGATACGGTGTCCAAACCCATGCCCACAAAATACAAAGGGGTCGGGGGTGGCATTTAACTCTCTGGTCATAGGGGGAAGGTGCTATCCCCCAAAAATCTGGTACTTCCAACAAGCAGTGAAAAAACAGCTTTGGAGATCTGTAACCTGTCAGCTCGTGGGGTAGCCACTATATCCCACCAGCCCCACAACCCCACAATATTAGTGCTGTGGTTCAAAAGTTGGAAACTGCGGTTTTTAATTGGGGCTGGGTCCTGCCTTCCCCCTTTCCTCTTCAGTGGCCTCTCTCTCTCTCTTTCTTTAAGCGGATTTGCTTTTCCATGCATCGCTAGCAAGTCACTTTTAGGAAATCTTGCCTCTGCAAAATGTTTTAAACGTGGTGATATATTGCAGTCTTATTAAGTCCCCCTCCAGAAGGGCGTGAAAGGAGCTCTGTGTTCCTGAAAGATTCAGGAACTCAATGAGCTGCGCAAAGGACTGGCCCAAGGAAGGCTTGGAATGAGTCCACTATCCACTCACCTGAAAGCAGGATGTTTTGGTTTTGGTTTTGTTGTTTCGCTTGGTTTTTAGTGCCTAGGAGATTTAAATTCACACAATACTCTCTCCAAAAGTAAACAAGCATTGAACTTGTTTCCTTCATTACAAGACATCCTAGAAGTCCTTCTGAGAGAAGAGACTGCAGAGTTGGTGGAACCACGAATTAATATGGAGAACTAGGCCATCTGGGCCAAGTTCCCCGAGCAAGAAGAAGCGGTGGGGAGGGGACAAAAATTCTCACAGCCACCACTAGGAAGGGGGGTGGTAGTGCAGAGAGCCCCTCCTAAAGTTCACTTATGCGGGGCATCTGATCTTCCTTCCAGGACATCTTGCCCCTGAGCCCGGGTTTCAGCTTCCACCATAAGAGTAAGGGTCGGATTGGCCACGCGTCCCCTCCTTCCCCTAGGGATGTGCCAGGCGGGCAGCCCAGAGCAGAACCCATGCAGGGTTAGCACTGGGGCCAGAGGGCGGCGTCCGGCGCTGTGTATCGCAGCCTCCTCTAGCTGCCTTGCGGTCATGACCTTGCCAGCAGCTCCCGTGCCTCCTGCTCCGTCCCTCCTTCCTCCCCTGAACCCCACCCCTCTGGGGGCCTGGAGTGGGTGATCCATGTCGTCAGAGTTGGAAATCCCCCCAGTACCTCTTAAGCTGGGGGAGTCCCTGAGCCACTAGGAACCGTAATCAGTGAAGTCCTCACCGGGACTCGGAGTTTACAGAACGCTCTGGGATCCCAGGCGCCTGCGGCTTCTGGGTGCCAAGTTGCTGCGGGCGGGAGGAATGAAACTTGCCAGGTTTCCCACCTTTGGCTCCAGAAATTTTTTAAAGTATAGGTGCTTTGGGTTTTCTTTTGGGCACCTCAGCATCTCTTTAGAAGAAGGGGTATGTGCATGTGATAATGATGAAGGGGGAAGAGGAAGGCAAGCAGGAAGGCAGTGCACCCTCTTCTATTGATTTATTTATTTAGGATATTGTGTTAATCAGATTGACAAAGTAAGGTTCAGAGCTCACGCTGGCGCTTGGAAGGACTGAGTTTTCCTCCCCGCGCTCTCAGCAAGACGCTTTTCTGGCTAACAGAGAACTTAACACCTGCCTGCTGCCCCCCTACACTTGGTGTCAGAAGGCACCCCAAGGGGTTTTTGGCCTGCCAGCCCTGGGGCGGTCTCTGGTAGAACAGTTAGTGCCCCTGGGGCTTCAGGTACCACAGGAGGAAAGATGTGGGACATTACTTTCCAACAACCAGTGACCTACGCCTGCCAGCACCTACCTTGTTCTGGAAACACCTAATCTCCTCTTCCTCTATAAAGCTTAACGGTAACTCACCTCCAATCCCAATTGCAAACACTAGAAGAATTACTCCCTTAAGCATTCCATGCCTGTGACCCTTCCGAGAAAGCCTCGTTCACGTCTGCACTCTGGGGGGTCTTTTAAGAGAGGAGAGAAATCCAGGATGTCGCTTTCCCCTTTAAATTAATAATAACACAAAGGGAGCATGCCCGAGATTTGGGATTGTTTTGACTTCATAATTAAATGACAGAGACTAGGCCTGAGGTAACAAGTTGTGTAGGAAAGAACGTATCATAAGAAAAACAGGCAGGCACAGATGCCTTGGAAACTTCTCTCCAAAGAAAACCTTGGCTTCCTCCCACCTGGATAGTCAAGACACACATTAATAAGTAAGCACTCAAAATATAGAGCCAGTCTTACATATCTGCATTGATCTGGTCAAGTGGAGAATTCTCCAGCTTCATAACTGTTGTATGTGTGGAAATGGAGTTTTGGTAGGGAATGTTCTGGCCTTTTCTTAACAATAATAAAGACTGTTGAGCTCCTTACTTTAAGCTGACATCATAAAAGCCAGATAAAATAAAGTGCTTAGAGGTCTTAGTTGAAACCCAGGGGCAGTTCAGAGATCCCTCTATTATATCTGACCCCGCTTTCCCTATGTTTACATTGGAGTAATAATAACCTCTAACATTTATTGAGCTGTTTGTTACATGTGCCATGGTCCATTCCAAGTACTTTAATATGATAACTCATTTAATCCTGAAAACAGCCCTGTGAATGAGTTGCTATTACAATCCCCATTTTATAAGTGTGGGGAACTGAGGCACAACTGAACTAAGTAATTTGTCTATGATTACTCAGCGAATGCATGTCAAAACTAGCTAGTGGTTTCGCTGTAGCACCCACATTCTTGACCACTCACTACACAGATAAGAGGGGTGTGGAATAGTGGTCCCTCCCTGAGACCCTGCTTGGAGTTATTTTCTGAAAAAGTGGAGAGGGCGTCATTAAGCCCATTAATTTGGTCAATTTGGTCTAGATGGCTAATGTGGCACATTATCCACTAAAGTGGACACTTATCCATTAAAAAGTTATTTTCTCTGAATTATCCAAGTGCTTGAATGCATTTCACATACAGATTATAAACAAGAATATTGAAAATTATTCCAACCCCAAAATCCTTTTGGTTGATTTTTAAAAAATACTCTTTTGCTCTTTTGTTCCTACCCCCAAAAATATAAGTACAAGATTACATTGTCATTCTCAAAGAGCATTCATTATAGACTACATATACTTCAGAGCTGGGACAATAGCAGCTCTTAATATAGACACAATTTTTATCGTTAAGGACTCAGTCATACTGGACTCATCATTTTCATCACCATCAGTTTAAACAGATGCCACCTGAAGAATGTGACCTCTTTTTCTCTCTACATTAACAGCGCTCCCCACCCCATCATCATTCCCTCCTAGATAGAACCATGGAGTGTCACTGCAAAAAAAAAAAAAAAAAAATCTTAGAAAGCATATCATTTACTCTCTGCAATTTTACAGATGAGAAAAGAGGGCCGTAGAAAAAGAGACTTGCCCAAGCTAACAGACCATGCCCTGGCTGGAACATAGGACTCCTCACTCCCACTTCAGTCCTCTTCTCCCAAACTAAATGCACCCTTAGAGTTCATAAAGGTACATAAAGATATTTAAACTAAGAGCACACTTTCTAAAAAGTTTTAACAACCCTTGTTTTGACCCAAGATATATAAAAAAAGGGGGCTGTCTTACGCCTTTCTTCCTTTCAGATGTGTTCGTGGAATGTCTTCACCAGATGTTTACCCAAGAAATTACAGTCGCAGAGTCTTCGACATGTGCCGTGCATTTTAAAAGCATTTTAGATCTGAACTCAATTAATGATTTTCTTTTTTTATTAAAAAAAAAGGGGGGGGGGGATTTTAGTTTGCCTGCAAGTGATCCGAGTCTTTACAGAGTCTGCGTTAACGTCACTCACTTTCACTCTGGGACGTGCTAGTCTCACAGTCTAGTTTTGTTCAGACTTTATTTTGCTCCAAGCTGCATTACAAGCCAGTTGTCCATGCTGCAAAAGGTGGGGGTAGGGGGTTGGGGTGACGGGCTCTTTTGCTCTTCCCCCCCCCACCCCCTCATATACGTGAAGCAATCTGGAATCATTCCACTTGGATCTGCGCGCGCGCACACACGTGTACCATGCATGTGTGGGCGCCTATGGATCTGTGTATACGCGTTTGTGATTTAAAGTGACAGGACCAAGAGCTGGACTGAAGCAGTGAATTATTTTGCGTGATAAATCAACTTGATTGTCTCCACCCTGTACTTCCATTATTCACCCGAGTGCTCGGTGGTTACGGCGGACGTGCACTGCGGCAAAAATGTCCTCGGAGCCGCTAATTTTGTGGCCACTGCGGCAGCTGCGGCGGCGGCGGCGTGGGGGGCGCGAGCACGGATTGATTTTTCAAGATCGGGTCTCCTTCAGTGCAACTCGCCAAATCAGAATCCAGTTAACTGCAGAAGCCTCAATGGATGCATGTGGATTGGGTTTTGTACCTGAGATTTTTTTACATATTTTTTTTCCTTGGAGGGAGGGGCCGAGCTGGTGGTACAGGAAGGGAGTTATACCTTTTCTGTTTTATTTTCCTTTTACGTTCTTTAAAAAAAGAAAGAGAGAAAGAAAGAAAGAAAATGAAAATGGCTACCACCGCTTCCTGAGCACTGGGGAGGCCAGACCTTTGCAGATAGGGAGATGATGCTTTAAATCCTCTTTCTTCCCGCCATCCCTCCCTCCCTCACCCCCATCCTCCTCCTGTCAGCTCTGCGACAGTCAAGGGAGAAAAATGGGCAGAGGCAGTTGTGCGGGTCATTTGTCCTCTCGCTTTTTTTCTTCGGACAAGTAGTCACCAATTTTTTTCTTTTTGCAAACCGGTTATTTTTATTTGGTTTCACATTTTTAATAATACTGTGTCCGAAACATTTTTGGCTTGTCTGCTGCTTAAACACCTAGCGATGCAGCGGTAGAACACGGCAGCTGGGGGTGGGGGTGGGGTAATCTCGTTACCAGATCCATAGAGATCACCTGGGGCAGACACAGCCCAGTGGTTACAGACACCTTTTTTTTTTTTTTAAGGGAGACGGCTAATTAACAAATTAATTGCCAGATGTGTACTGATGTTTGCGAGTTTTAAAAAAGCACATCCAGAATTTCACTTTCACGTATTTATTGTTGTATTGCTGTTCTCTGTAGTTGAGCATATGGATCATACCAGACTGATGATTTACATTTAAAATGTGGGATTTCAAAGACTTGGGAGAAAGCTTTAGCGTCCCACTTTGTTAGTGGGATAAAACCTGAAAGTGTTTCCAGGGGTGGGAAACATTTTCCACTCAGAAAGGTGCCATTGACATATTTATCCTAGATTTTTCCTTCTCCAGAAGCAGCCTACGAAGCTATAGCCAAATTGGGGGAGATAATTGCAGCATGATGTGTGAGTAATGACACAGTGTTGCATAATAATAATTTAAGCAACTGTGTCTTTGTTTACGGTGATGTAACTTTCCCCAAGTTTGTTTGGGAAACAGCTTAAACTGTTTAAACAGCTTTAAACTGTTTAAGAGCAGAGCTGATTGCAAATGAGTAGCTTGCCCTGAAGAAAGAGAGCAGGATTCAGCCCTCCCTGTTGGGTTCGGCAGTCCCTATCTTTATCTGCAATCCCAACCTGCAGATACCAGGGGCGGGGTGGAAAACGACCCCATTTTCCTTGGAGATTGGGAAGGAAGAGGCCAAGCTGATAACTTGACTACCTGATAAAGTCTGCCTGAATTGCCTATGATATGAAAGAATACTCCTGTTCAAGGCAAATTAAAAAGCCAGATGCAGCAGTGCAGTGAAAATCCAGCTCAGTTAAATGTGAACATATAACATAGTTGAAAAACATCTTTTTAATGAGTGTGTCTCAAGTAGTAAAAATGAGTGCAAATGAATTCAAAACCAACCATCCCATTTGCTCCAACATTTAAAACATATTAAGTTGGGCATGTGTTTGGGCTGCTGTTTCACACAGCCCATGATATATAGACAGCGTACAATTTCCACCTTATAATATCTTGGAGATAGATGGCTATTTTATTTTTTTATGTCTTTTTCACATTTTATAATTAAGTTTTTTTTCTTTTACTGTTGAGTTTTGAGAGCTTTTTAAATATATTTTTTAAATTCTTATTTTTATTTTTTCAGTTACAGTTGACATTTAATATTACATTAGTGGCAGGTATACATGGGTATTTTAATTTAGTCATTAGAATAGAGACAAATGAAAGTAGGTTAACATCTAGGTCCACAGAAAAGCGGCCTACCAACCCGAGGAAACCCATACTATCCCAGACAGCAACACCCCCACTGTCCTTTTTTCTTAAAGACCCAGATTCCAGGGCTTCAGAGTTGGGCATGAATTGGATTTATAACTATAAACGTGATATACCAAAATGTATTAATTTACCTATGAATGTATACAAACTAACAAATAAAGAAGTCTTTGTTGGCCATTAGACAGGGCTCTAAACTTGGGGAATGCTCTCTTAAAGTTTATCTGAATTAATACTTTTTGTGATCGCTTCTGTATTAACTACGATTTGCCATTTATAGAGACCCTCTTCCGGCAGGATAGTTGGCATTTTATCACTGCTATTTTTGGGGATATCAAAGTTTTTTTGAGGGGAAAAATCACAAATCTTTCTTATAGGAAAAGTTTAGTAAAATTCTTCATGGGTTGCTGCTTTACAACTAAAGTGAACTAAAGTATCTAAATTCTATAAACATCAATTAAGGTGTTTTCTGAGTGAATTAATAATTTTTTTAAGTACCATAAAATAAGGTAGTAAAAAACTTCAGATTTCCTCATATTGGAATTGTTCTATCAGTAAAGTGCTTTTTCATTTTCAATTTAGAATTGTGTTACATTTTTGTATCACAAACTGTGAAAATGGAGGGTTTTTTCCATTTCAAAGTTAATTCAATTACTTTATCTATACTCCATGGAAGTCTACTATTTTATCTATCATATTTATTAAGATAAATAGTAAGTTATGCAATAAATTTTTAAAAAATTAAAGCAAAGAACTTAGCAAATTGAAACAACTGGAGTGATAAAGTAACAATGTCAAAACAATACAGACACTTGTAGCACTGTGGGTTTGAGTCATTATTAACATTCAAATTTACAGAAAAAGAAGAAAAGCAAGGATGAGTTTTATAAGCTCTTCAATGCCTTTCCTATTAAGAACGTTTAGTTTGGGAAATAACAGGTGTCTGTATCACTGTTATTATCTACTGAGAAAAACTCTTTCCTGGTGAGACTACCAAAAAAAAAAAAAAAAAAAGATTCAAGTAGTATTTTAAATAGTGCCTATATTGATATTGTAATGAGTCTTTTTAAACATTATCTGTAACATAAAATTCAATTGTCTTCTCAAATTTTGACTTTGAGAAACTGAATTGAACACAAATGGCTATATTTTCACACACACTTTGAAGCAAGTATCATACATATAATTTCAGAATTTACTCAAATATTATACTGCCACATAGGATGTTGGATTTGCTGCAATCTGATGTTCAAATAGAAACTTTTACAAGATGGTCCTAATATATGACATTGGATTTGGAGGGAGAGCAGTGAGGTAAGATGGGCCTTGTTCTTTGGTACAATGTCATGTGTCATATGTTTTTACTGACTTGCAGAAAGTTACTCTGCTCTCGCCTTCTGGCAAATAAGGTAATCCAGCCTTGTCTAGAGTCACTTGTCTCTTTTGACGACCAGATCACCACTTATTTGTCCTGCGTCCCCAGACCTCATGTGGTGCTTGGCTACAGTGGCATTCAGTAACTATTTTCCAGACCTTAATTTACTTGATAGTTCCATTTTTTCTTAATTTTTGATAGTGAATATAAATTTTGGAAGTGGGTAGGACTAGTAGAAATACTTTGGCAGAAAACCAGTTGGGAAATTTTTGTTTCTATATGTTATCTCACGACAAATTAAAATATGTTTGATTTATTGTTATAGTTTATAGCTCTTGGGACGACTAGCAAACTAACAGGAATAATGTTAAAACCAGAAGCACCATTCTTTGGGCTCTTTCTTGAAAAAGTGCTTCTTTTTTTCAGTTTACCAAAAACATACCAAGCACCTTACAAACTTTAAATTTTCAGCTCTCGGCCTGGCACTATTTGCACAAACGGGCTATTTCAAGGCATCTTTGCCAAACTGAAGCACTCTTTATAATTAGTTCCCCTTGCTCTCATTTTGGTTTTCCTTCCTTGGTGAACACAAAGTAAAAACTATGCCAAACTGCCAAACTTTATTGAAGTAAGTGCCATTCTTTTCAGCATTATTTTCCTGAACATGGCGTTAGTAATTGAATGACCCTCAATATCTGCAATAAACCAAGGCATTATTCTTGCATATTAAACCTCAGAATATTTCCACACAATTTGTTTCTGCATTCATGTGATATAAGATAGAAACCAACTTTTTTTCTTCACCCTTGAAAAACAATGGCCATCAGAGATCATTTGTTGTTTTCATGAGTACACAATCTGTTGATGTAGCACAACTCATAACTTCCATAGTAAAGAAAATGAAGTATATAAAAATGGAAAACAGCATCACTGCATAATTCTCTGATTTTATAATATTACATTATTTATATGAAGAATATTATATATAGCCAAAACTAGACTGTTTGCCTCCCAATTAAGGAAAAATTCCACTTAAATATTAACTTTCCTAAGTTTTCTGCTACAATATAAGGCATTATATTAATGTATGAGTGATTTTTCTAAACAAAAACTGATCTTGTTACTACTTTCGTTAAGCCCTCCGATGGCTCCTCATTAATGTTAGGATAAAGTTCAAAATCTTCAAAGTTGGTCCTTAGGCCCACAGTGTTCTGACCTATTCTTTCGACTTTAGCCTCATCTTGGCACCTGCTCTCCCATTAGGTTGCAGTTCATTTTATGTCTCCTTTCAACTACCACCTTAGCCTTCTACCTCCCCATCCCATCCCCACTAGATAACTCTTATTTATCTTTGAGAAAAACATGATCTGGCATTCAAAAAACGTTTCCAAAATGCATGGATGAACCCATACACCAAAGGAAATATGCAGAATTATAGAACTTTAGAATTTTAAAGGAACTTGCATGTCAGCTAGTTCAAAGATACAATTTTTCAGATAAAGGAAACTGACAGTGGTTCTGATAAGCAATGACTTCAAAGATCACACAATTAACAGGACTGGGACTAGAATCCAAGATCCCTGAGACTCATGAAACCAACTCTATAAGAAAAACAAGTCATTAAATAATTTGTTCATCTTTTTTTCTCCAAAGATAAACTAAGATTGCTCCTCAAAAAATTAAGTATAGAATTATCATATGATTCAACAATTTCCATTTCTGAATTTATACCTGAAAGCATTGAAAACAGGGTCTCAAACAGATATTTATACATCATGTCAATAGCAGCATTTCATTATTCACAATGGCCGAAAGGTGGAAGCAACCCAAGTTTTCATCAGTGGATGAATAGATAAACAAAATGTGGTATATACATACAATGGAATATTATTCAGCCTGAAATAGGATAGAAATTCTGACACAGGATAGAAATTCTGTTACAACATGCATGAACCTTGAAGACATTATGCTAAGTGAAATAAGCCACTCACAAAAGGACAAACACTGAATGATTCCACTTTTATAAGGTACCTAGAGTAGTCAAATTATGGAGACAGAAAGTAAAATGGTAGTTTCTAGGGCCTGGGAATAGATAGGAATGGGAGGTTATTATTTAATGGATAGAAAGTTTCAGTTTGGGGTGATAAAAAGTTCTGGAGGTAGATTGTGATTATGGTTGCACAACAATGTGAATACATGTAATGCCACTTACCTGTACAATTACAAAAGGTTAAAATGATAAATGTTATGTATATTTTACCACAATAAAAAAATTGCCATTTTCTTAAGGGATCTACTACTACAGTATCAGATTTTGTCCTATCTGCCTACTCTAACCTATACAGGCACTTTTTTGTCCTATAACATTTTTGGTTGACTCATAATCCTGATTCTTAGTCGATTCACAGGACTTTGAGGCAAGCCACCTACTTGTCACTGCTTATGTATCCAACACAACAACAACCCCAATTCTACAACTTCCTTGCTGGAATTCCCTTTGTTGACCCCATTTTGAGTCACCTTATGAAAGAGAATGGTCAATAGAGGCCGAAGAGCTAAATGATAGGGAACGGAAAAGAACGTCTGAACTCAAACTGTCCATGCCAAATGGGTTTTCCAGTTGCCATTTCCTTCTTCGCCATACTATTTTTGGGGGGATGTGATGTGATCTTAGAATGAGTATGAAAAACCCCAGGGCCGGAGGTTTCAACCTCAACTGGTTCTCTCTTTGTTGCTGGTTTTCTATAATTATATACACTGACGTCAAGCTAGGTACATTCCTATTCAGCAGTATTGGGAACACCAGTGTCCCTAGCCCAGGGCACTCAAGCTATAGTTGAGGATTTCCTAAAGTAGTCATTTTATAAGGTGCCATCCTTCCCATTCCCTCTGCCTTTACAGTGGCTGGAATCTCCTCCAGGGATTGAGTACAAGGGAGGCTTAGTGGAGATGGGCCTCCTCAGGACAACCCTGGTGTGTGTGGATGTAAGGCAGTAGTGTTGATGGTGGTGGTGGGAGGTTATTTATTAATTTTTTGAGACCTCATAATGTCTTCTTGAATTTGAATTTTATAATCATATGCCTATTGTACATTTGATAAATTTTTACCTTTCCTTTTTAAAATTGATTGCTAGGAAACACAGTCAAAATTATAAGTCAACCCTAAAAAAGTACCTAGGATATTACTGCGTGCATTTTGGATACTAATCTTGGCCTCGATTCTACCTTATTTCTATCTTAATAGTGTCTTCTCTTGATAGATTAGATAGATAGATAGATAGATAGATAGATAGATAGATAGATAGATATAATACACATACACATCTCCACTCTAAAACCTTTTTGAATAGAGGCAGGATAAAAATGACTAAATATCCATATTCTTTATTCTGTGCTGTATTATAAGTAATAGTTGGTGGTATAGGCCTTCATAGAATAGGAACCTAAATTTTTAAACAGTTTCACATTCATGATTTCATTGAATCTTCACAAAACCTCAAGAAGTAAGCAGGACTGATGATATTTACATTTCACAGAGAAGGAAGAGAGAGGGAAATATTAAACTGCTCTAGGACACAAAGAGCAGAAAACAGAGAACCAGATAAGCTCACCGCTGTTGACGCCAAGTTACAGTTCTAGACTATTGCTCTCACCCCCACCGCTCATTTATTTTCCCTGAAAATTATCCTTTCGCTGTCTGAACACTTTCGGGTAAATCTTTCAGGTACCAGCCTAGATTTTACAGCCGTTTCTTAGGTTTAGACAATTGACTGTTTTCTTTCTTGGATCAGATTCACTAACAGTATTTCTTCATTCTCTCAAGCCTCTTTTCCACTTTGATACCGCAGATAGTTATTCACTCCTTTCCCATTCCTGCAAAATATTCTTTGCATGATGTAATGAAACTGGCATTGGAACTGTTAATTCTTAACCAGCTGTGTGGCCATGAGCTGGCGACTTCATTTTGCTAGCTTCTGAGTTCCCTTTCAGCTCTCGTTCTGTGAATTGTAAACTCATACTCCGCTTCTTGTGCTGTAGTCAAGATGCAGATTTCCTCTTTCTCATCATCCTAGCAGCTCATTTGTGTGACATCATCTTTGGTCTTCAGGAACTTCTGCAGTTTATTGTGGTGTGTCCAACATAAGAAAGGTGGGCCTGGGAGGGGGGAAATGAGGAGTTGTTATTCAATCGTGTAAAGTTTCAGCGATGCTAGATGAATACGTTCTAGAGATCTGCTGTACAACGTAGTGCCTGTACTTAACAGACAGAATTGTGCCCTGAGGATTTGTTGAGAAGGCACATCTCATTTTAAATGTTCTTACCACGGAAAAAAGCCAAGGGGGACGGGTCACAAGGAAACTCTGGGAGGTGTTGGACATGTCTATTACTTTGATTGTGGTGATGGCACCATGAGTATTTGTACATGCCCAAACTCATTAAATTGTATACATTAAATAGGTACAGTTCTTCGTATATCAATTATACCTCAATAAAGCTGTTTTTTTTAAAAAAGATGGGTCCTTGTGTTTACCTTTGATTATCATTAGAGCCAGCTAACCATGAAAATGGTACTTAAAAAATTTAAAGCCTGAACTCTTTCCTAAGCCAGACATCATAGCTAGAGCTTTGGATAGTTCAATTTTCAAAGCCTTAATTTCTTCATTTGTGTGTGAGAGTGACAATGCCTGACCTACTAATCCAGAAGAAAGGTGAAGGTGGTAACGCGTGTGGAAGCCCTGTGTAAAGCAAACTCAATGTCCTACTGTTTGTACTTAAAATTTCTTCCTACTGATAATGCCATGTCGTGCATCAGCGACACTTTTGACCCTGTATTTCCTCAGAGTACAAGACTGGAAAAGGTAACCATTGTTCATCTATCCATTCACATTAATTTACCAAACATTTATTGACGATCTACTATAGAATTTTGCTTGTAGGGCTACAAGGATGAAGGAAGTCATTGCACTTTCAAAGAGCTCACAGTCTAGTAGACAAACACACAAATAAGTAAGTGATAGACAGTGTGAAGACAGCTGTCCTAGAGATAAGTATAAGATTAGAGAGCATGCAGGGGGGATCGACCAATTCTGCTTAAGGGAGTTGGAAAGTAGCATTAAACTGGTATTTTTTGGGGGGGAGGGAATGAGTGGAACAGGGGTAAAACTTTAGGGACTTTTGGGCAGAAGAATTCACACAAACAAGGGAAGAGAAGGATGAACACATATGGTGTGTCCTGAAAACCATGAAAAGAAAGAAGTGACTTATTTAGTGTGGCTGGGGTGAAGGGCTAGCAGAAGTTGAGGAGAGGTTGGAAAAGGAGCCTGATAAAAAAATCAACTGTATTCTTTACCAAGTTGGGGGAAATTCAGGATTTTAGAGAGAAAACTATCCAAAGATACCATGAGATTGTTTTATAATCTTGATTATTAGTTATAGTAAACGCTAAGTTGTTATACCAGAGACTTCAAAACACAAAGCTTAAATAAGATCAAGGCTAGAGAAGCATCTCTGCTCCATGAAGTCATTTAGGGACCCAGGTTCCTCTCGTCTTTTGTCTCCTAGGGTATTATCCTGATCTTTGTAATTAAAGTTGGGTCTCTAACATGGCTTCATTACAGCCTTTGGAAAGGCCACACGTTTACAACAAAATTTTTTTTAAGCAAGTGATATGGAATTGGGAGCAACAATTCTGCTTGCATTGTACTGAGAACTTAATCATGTGTCATGACGATCTGCAAGGAAGGCTGGAAAATAGAGGCACTATACTGTTCATCTACTCATATGAAGCAAAGAATAGATGGAAAACACATTTGTGGGGACAACAGTCAGCCACAACTTGATTATTTGGGAACATTATCAATTCCTATATTTAAATTTGCTTCTAGTATATCCTTTATTTGAAGTCAGACAATTAATTTTGTGAACTTATCCTAGAAAAAGTGCTACATACCTCATTGCTGAATATCACTATGTTCACCTTCAAAGTGCTGCCCTTGGGAATCTATGCACCAATGCCAGAGCCTAGTCCACCCTTCAAAGCAATTTTGGAACTCTTTTTCTGGAATGGCCATCAGAGCTGGGGTCGTATTACCCTTGATGTCCTGAATGTCATCAAAATGTCTTCCTTTCAATATTTCCTTTATCTTTGGGTAAAGAAAGAAGTCATTGGGGGCCAGATCAGGTGAGTAGTGAAGGTGTTCCATTACAGTTGTTTACTGGCTAAAAACTCCCTCCCAGACAGTGCTGTGTGAGCTGGTGCATTGTTGTGATGCAAGAGCCATGAATTGTTGGCGAAAAGTTCAGGTTGTCTAACTTTTTCATGCAGCCTTTTCAGCACTTCCAAATAATAAACTTGGTTAACTGTTTGCCCAGTTGGTAAAAATTCTTAATGAATAATCCCTCTGATATCAAAAAAAGGTTAGTAACATCATTGCAACAAGTTTGCGAACTTACTTGTCACACCTTGTATTGCCATGTGGGTCCTCTAAATGCCAGTGTTGATTCCTTTGCCAAAACAGTGCTTTGGATGACCTAGGATTTACCCAGGCAAATCAAGAAAATGTGAACTGTATCTCTTTGTTCAACATTCAGCGTAATTCACAAATTAAAATAAAAAATTAGTGTTAGAAATATATTGCGATTTTGAATTATTCTAATTCTGTAAGACTCTGATATTTTAGTCTCCATATCAATCAAGGCCCTGCAGAAGGATTAACTTTTTATTTGGGTCAACAAAGCAGAATTCCTGGAAGAGCCTACTATTTTCAAGGCATAAATCCAGCCTATGTGGAAACATGAGTCTCTCAATGGGGTTAGCAACCCTAAGTCACCCTATTTGATGTGTGCCTGAGTTTCAGTGGCACAGTGGGACTGAAGTTACTGGAATGCGAATTCACAGGGTAGGGAGAACCCATATAGTGTAAAGACTCAATCCATGTGAGTTATTGCTATTGCTACTGGTATTATTTTTAAATTACTTAATATTAGTAGGCTTAAGAATATAGAAGTGGCAATTTGTAAGGTAAGGAGAGCCTCTTTCACTAACAGGCCTTATGATGCATCTTGCGGGTATTCGGACTTTAAGGAAAGCCTGGACAAACTGCTCTCCTAAATTGTTCCTGTTGATCAAAGCCCCTGAAAACTAATGTCCATGGTGGGTCTCCCTTGCTTCCTCACATCTTTCCTGTCCTCTATTTTTCCCTCCCTTTCTCTTGCTCATTCATTCCTGCTGTGGTCTTCAGGACTCCATCTTCTCTCACCTCTTTCTAACTGGTCTCTTTGCCTCCATTTGCTAGAGTTATCTTTCTAATTTGCAAATCTTACTTTGTATATCTTTCTTATATGTGTGATGTCTCCCCAATCCCGCAAGTGAAAGTCTAAACAGCTCACCAGGTTCTCCACCATCTTGTCTCCGCCTGCCTTTTCAACTGCATCTCTAGTTACTGTAATGCAAGCTAATACTAGCTAGAGCAACTAGTCACAATTGAATATGTCCCCATTCTCTGGCCCACTGCATACAATTACATCACCGTGCTTTCCCGGGCAGGGATGCTTTGCCCCTCCCTTGTGCACCTGACAAATGCATACTTCTTGCCCAACACAAATGTCATTTCCTCTTTTTCAGCCTTCTATGAATCTATCTGTACAACCAGGCAAAATAAGTCCTTCTATCATCTGTATACCTATGGTCCTTTATATATACCTAAGTTGGCAATAGTACTTATCATATTACATTATTATTTACCTTTGTGTCTTGTCTCTCCCATTGGACTGAAAGCTTCTTGGAGTCAGGGAAAATGTCTTATTTTCTGTATCCCCAGCTCTTAGTACATTCAATGTGACTGGAACATGGTACATATTAAACAGTAATATTATTATTGCTACGGTATACTGAATACACATAATGTACTAGATAATTTACATATGTTATCTGACTATCTCCCATTTTCCAGATGAGGAGTCAAAAGCTTACAGAAGTTAAATAATTTGCTTGGAGTTACATAGTCGGCCCAACATTAATACCTATATTGGACTCCAAAGCTGTTGACTAGATGGAGATATAAAAGGTCAATTTGGAAATGGTGCTAACCTACCACTTTAAACTGAGTAAATGAACTACAGACAATGCAGACAAAAATCACTGTTACCACCTACTGACAAGGCCTGGCTTGCTTAGCATTGGGGATTATTCAGACCATGGCATCTACAGAGCAATGCAATGCAAGTTGATACCTCTTGTGTATTTCAAAGGCTCTTAGCTCTTGACAAAACAGTCCTCCATTCTCACAATAAGTTGCTCTCCTCTTTTACAGGTGTTATGTTATCATCTCAAGGTCACACAGCCTATCTCCAGCTGAACTAGGGCCAGAACTTTTTTGGTTACTTAAAAAAATTTTTGTTTTTCTCTTTACTTAGCTACCACATTCCACCAAGTGTGTTTCTAGGGTGAAAGTAGTATGCCAAGTGGAAATGGATGTTCAGCGAGGCCAGGATTAAATGCCACAGACTTTTTAGAATAAGACAATACCTGAATCTATAATGGACAGTCCAGCAACGCTTGTCTAACACCAAGGGCAGCCACAGGACTGTCCTTCCCAGTAATGCTCCATCAGTTAGCTAGTTGTAAAGTGCAAGCCTAAAGCCAAAATTGTGGTTCAAAATAAAATAAGAGGTTTCTTTAACCTCCAATTTAACTGTGCAAGGTCCTGTTATTAATTAATTAGGTAACTTCACCAAGAACGGTAGAGCAAATCAGACAACTGCCAGGTTGCTTCCTATTCCTCTTGACTTCTTATTGGATAATTTTTATCAAGTGAGCTAAGCACATATTTTCCTGTAACTCAGTTATTCAGCAAAAAACATCCTAAGCTACCTAACTGACGCAAAGCAAACACTTAAAAAAACACAACTGCAATAGCCTGGTTGTGATGCTTTCCACTTAAAGGGACACTCCCTCCCTTTAGAGTTGTGACCCCACCCCTGCACCAATAGCTAGTTTGTTGTTTAAAATAAACACAGAAGAGGTTAAGATTGAAATCTCCAGATCACATTGTCTTATAGCACCTGGGTTAATGCAGTAAGATTCAGTGAGATGAAGGACCTAATATTCCAATAATTATCTTAAAAACAACCTTTTGCATCTTAGAGCTCTTCTCTTGGGGCTGGGAGATGGAGGGATGCATTAGTTAAACTTTGTGGAACCCAGGTTTGTAAGGATATCAACAAATTAGATGTTGGCAATTAAATTAGAATTTCACTGCATCTCCTGCTTTAAAGGAACAGCTTTATTCTTGAGGGAGCCCACCTAACAATTTTATGTTCAGTCCTCTGCAGAGAACAGAGCCAATGTCTTTTCCTTCATGAACCTGGAGTAGAAGCTTTATTTCACTGTAAGTTCTCTGTGACATTTTGCACTCTCTTGATTTAATGCACCAAAGAGGATCTTTAACTCTTGGTCTACACCAGTGCAAATAAAGGTTAAATCTCTCGCTAACCATCATGAACCAGCCTAATAACTCACGAGAGGCTATGGAAAAAGAAACCGAGAAAGCAGGTGTACAGAATTGATTAAAACGTGCAAAACCTGCACAACCCCAGGCAAAGGTACTATATTCTCCCAGCTCCCTAGCACCGGCTGCGAGGTCCCCAAACAGAGGAACTTCTGCGCCAAAAACACGTTCCTGCGACCCAGGCCTAGTAACACTGGGGCTTTTCTTCCGAACAGTGTCCCGACCGGAGCTTGCGCTAAAAGCCGGGACGCCTATTGGCCACGCGCCGTGGGGGAGGAGGAGACTGGCGGGGAGAGAGACGGGAGGAGGGGAGAAGGGGGCAAGGCCTTTTCCCTGCCCCCTCCTGGCCCCCTCCGCGGGCTGCCGCCGGCGTCTCGTGCGTGGTTACTATGCAAATTGCAGCGATTGCGGAAATAAACAAGGGGATAGGGAGAGGAGAGAGGGAGTGCGAATCGATTGCAACTTCTTCAAAGTCTCGTACAATCCAAAGCACACACGGCAAAACCAGAAAAGAATCTGAGAACCAGCCAGCCCGGGTTGGACCGCTTTCAAAAGAGGAGAGACAGTGAGAGGCAGAGAGCGCGCATTGCAATTGCAAAAGCCTTCTGATTTGGAGTAAAAAAAAAAAAAATTCTCCAAGAAGCCTGCAATTGGCCAACAGCTTTTAAAAAAAACCTCTTCCGGGTTTTCAACGGTTCCAAGTTTATTTAGATTTGTTTTTAATGCAAAAAAAAGGGGACAACAAATGAAGCAATTCGTCTGAACATTTTAAAGTTTCTCACGTACTCTTTTTACATTGCAATGGTACGTGGTACATCTTAAACTTTCTATTTTGCGTTTATATGATATGCGTTTTATAAACAACAATAATGGTAGAATGATTTTGTTTAATGGCTTAAGATTTTAAAATTTCTCTAGCTTGCATATGCATTTAAGTGATTGCTGGGTAAATGTCTATTGTAATGGTTTTGTTTTAAAGATGTAGCTTTGTGGATGGTTTTTTCTTTTTGCTGTGTGCATCAGAGACTGGGTTTCCTTTTTTTCCCCGAGATTTGAAAAAAATTGCTGAGCTTGACAGATTTTTTTCGTCCTAGCGCTTGCTCGGTTCCAGAAAGGGGGGGGGGGGGGGGAATCCTCTACGTGCTCTGTTCTGTAAAAAGACGTCTGGCCTCAGCAGTCAACCTAGCCCGAAAAGAAATGTCTGGACCCGGAGAATAATTGACGATTCGATCGTCTAATCAATGGGACAACATGGGAGATTGACAAAAGCTTTATCCAATCATGAGGAAGCTTGGGTGTACAGTGGTTCGCAATAGCCAGAGGGGGCGGGGCAGAGAAGATCTGAAGTTCTCTGCGGCTCTGAAGGGGATAGTGTGGTTCAAGCTGTCAAAGCTACAAGCTCTTCCGGATTTAGCAAACACAATAGGAAAGAGTTTTCGAGTTTAAAATAACAAAAACAAAACGGGGGGATTTTTGCATGAATCTTATGCCTTCTTCACTGCCCTTTTGGAAAGAGGTAGAAAAATTCTGCTAGAGAAATATTTAACTTAGCATTGTTATTTTTAAATTCAGAGAAGTTGACTGTTGTAGGTGAGGTTCAACTTCTAAAAATGTGTGACTTAAAAACTTCCCTGAACTATTGGACTGTAGTAAGCTTTGGGAAGTAATATATTGCATACTCAGCGTTACAAAACGTCTCTCTCTGATTAGCTTAGAAACTGTGGCTTTTCGGGAACTTTGGAGGAATAGGCAAGCCTCCCTTCTTGAACTGTAAACTGCAGTTTTAAGGAAGAGAGAGTGTTGCACAGGTGGACCGACAGCTGTGTTTTACATTTAAAAGGCAGAGGGGGAGAAAGAGTGTTTTTTCCTTGACTTTTTTTGAATTCTGCTGTTTAAATATATGTTCGGTAGCAAATAGGGTATTAAGACTGGCCAAGTTCACATTTCTTCTTGTTACCACAACAACTCCTGTGGAGGGTATGTGTGGAAGATTGCTGATTGGCTAACTCTTAGCTGGAGTTTGGCCTCTAGGACAAGTCTTTGACACCAATCCAGTGGAAACCAACTGCAGTAGCTTGTCTTGGAGACAGTAACTGGCAGCCTTTGACTAAAATATATCCATCTCTTCCTTCCCTCTAAGCAGTGTAGACACCTAATTCTGTTGGGAAGTGAATGGAAAATAATATGGGCTCTTTCCCATCTTTGTATTAAATTCCCATCGAACTATTTCCCAAGGCTTTAGGCTTTCTAATCAAATCTGGTTTGGAAATTTGATGTAAGAATCCACTTGGATGCTCAGTTCAGCAATATGATTCAATTTAGAAATATAAGCATATAAGAAAAATCTGCGCACAAGTGACCAGCAGGTCAAAAAAAACGAGAGAAGAATGTTGGAAAATGCTAGTGATAAAGGTAGTCTTGGTCAGAACTACAGTTAATGGTGTTGTCACTTATGAACCCCAATTTTATCTTTACTGCTTTGGGCATTAAAATCTAAATCATATTAATAAGAACTTCCTATTAGGTAACCTCTAAAATGAGGGGTATTTGAGATGTACTTATAAGTGAAACCTTATTGACGTAATTTATATATCTAAGAGGATTTCACTAAAACTGGCAAGGTAACATTTCTGCAAATAAAACACAGTAAATGCAAGGCTGGGCTCTGTGCCAGGAAGAATATGGATAGCTGAGAGCATGACAGGAGCCTCCTTTGCGCAGAGACAATCCCATTTCAAGGCAGCCTCCCAGCACTTGCAAAATAAATGATTGGAGCGGTTATTTCCAATAAGGGGTTTATCCTTCCTAACAATGGGTCATTTATATGATTGCAGTAAACTAGTTTTTGTACTTCACCTGTGTTTCCTACACTGTTCTATCTTTTCTTTCTTCTTTCCTCCCTCCCTTCTTCCCTCTCTCCATTCTCTCTCTCTCTCTCTCTCTCTCTCTCTCTCTCTCTATCTTTGTGAACTCTGGACAAGGATTTACTTTTGCAACTTGGGAAGAGGGGAGAGAGTTGGAAATGTTTTTTACCCCCAGACTGCCTTTTGAGGAACATCTGTTTCTTTGTGTGTTTAAATTTATGCCTGTTGGAGAGAAAGTTACCAGAAGCCTTTCTGTAACTGTAACTCTTCTACTGTATTTTTCTCAGTCCTGTTTCCAAAGGCTGTAGTTGGAACTGTGCTTTGTAGTGTTTCCCCCGCCTCTTCCCCCACCTCCTCCCCGCCGGGGAGGGAGCGGGAGCTGGCGGAGATAGGAGAGAAAGCAGGAGCGGATGTGAAGGGCTTTGGTGCTGAACTTGGATCCAGCCCTTGCCTAGAGGGCGCAAACAATCGTCCCATATCCAAAAGTCTTACGAAAGGCGCCAAAAGTTACTTAAGATAATATTGCTAACCGCAGAAAGCTGGAAATCGCGGGCACATCCACTGCTGCAACAAAAGAAGTTTTAAAGTAGAAATATCAGCATTAAATTACTTTTCCCCATTTTTTTTCAACCAGGGCGACGTGCCAGTCCTTTCTTTTCTTTCTTTTTCTTCTTTTTTTTTTTTTAATCTTTTCCTTTTTCTTGAGATTCAATTAAAAGTAAGAATCTTTGCTGTTTTGGAAAGAGGCAGATGTAAAGTCTATCTTTTATTACACGAAAAGAAAGATTTTAAACTGCTCTTGAAGACAGCTTCCCAAGAGTACACACTTGAACAATAACTTCTCCCTGTGCCTCAGTTACATGTTGGGACCGTCAGCCAGAAACTTCTATCGAGGAAACTTGGAGCGCGTTGAAGTTATAGATCCCAGCAAAGGTTTTCGTGGCCAGGAATGTTGTCTCTGTAACTCGGCTTAGTTTTTAGGACATTTTCCCCCCCTACTGAAATCCAAGAGGAAGCAAGGAAAAACCGTTGTTTAATTTGGAAAATTGGGGCTCTCTCATTAAAGGTTTAAGTCATTATTTCTCCTCATCCCTTAATAAATAATCTGAGAGATGTCCAAGGATATTTAGGACCAGAGTGTATGAAAATGGTCTCTTGAGCATTCAGGAATTATTTTAGCAATAAAATAGCTGGAGAACAGGCATAAAATAACTTTAGGCAGATGCGGAATATTTCAGAAGATTTTATTTTGCTTTCCCCAGTAGAGGTATTTTTGTTGCCCCTTACCTTAAAAAAGGAGGAGGGGGAGTCTGAATGAGAGTGGCCTTAACACCTCACCTGACCCTCACCTGCAGAGTGGGCATTCTTACAGTAATTTCCTCTTTTCAAAGGCTGTCTAAGCTATGTAACACCTACAAAGGTGCAGATTCCCCAGCCTGTGTCTTTCCTTTTGGAATTTTGAGGATTCGCGAATGCAGCAGCCTGCAAACTGGAGTCAGGGAGATGAGGAGGAAGAGATGGGATGGGGGTTTGGTTGAAGGATGTATACTTTATTTTATTCTTTTCCAGCAAGGAGGAGAGCATAGAGAGAAAATATGAGGTTAAAAAAAAAACTGGAAAAGCAGGCTTATTGGCAACTTGCCAAACCCTAAAAGCCACCCCCCTTTTCTGCCAAAACAATACTTTAGCAAACCTAAAATAATTGCAGGAAGCTCTTTTCCATTTTAAGAACTATTACCTGGGGGAGGGAAAAAGAGGGGATTCTTAAAAGGCACCCTTCTAGAGGTGTCCCAGGCACAGGGACGGTAATAATAGCCTGTGTCCAGTTCTGGGCACGCTTTGGGGACCAGAATATCTCCCTTCCCTAAGGGGACATCCCTTTCACATTTTTTTTCTTCTAAAAAGAAAAAGATGTCACAGCTAAACGACTGTTGTTTCTGAACGTGATAGAACTTTTTCTATGGCGTCTGTGTTCAAACCCACTAGTTTCACAGTCCTGGGAGGGAGAACGCTCGTTAATCTCCGCCTCCCTTTCTCCAGACAACCCCCACCCCCCAAATCCGGTGAATCTTCTGTGTGAAAAATTTCCCCACCACCCCCGCTCCTGAATACCATCGGACTGAAGCTACACGAAGTTTGCAGGATTTTGTGCATAATTACCTCTGCCGACGACCTATTCCCACTGAAAGCTTGGTTGAAGAGATTACAATGCTTTTGAGCCGTACCGCATTTCAGAGGGGAAGAAAGTTACCTACGAGGTCCGATTAAAAAAATTTGCATACATGCAAATTGGTCCCCGGGCCTTGTCTCGGGTTATCCCAGTGCCCACACCGAGAACTCGGGGGTGCGGGGCCACCTGGCAAAGTTGCCCAAGTCCTCCCCTGAGGTCCGCGAAGGTCTGCGGCGGTGACTGGGGGATGGGGATGAGGAAAAGTAGTTTTGTTTGCTTAAGCACATCCTGTGGCAGCCTATAGCTGCCCGGGAGTACAGACTGTAACTGCTCCTCACTGCGTTACCCAGTAATGCGCTGAGCGGGGACGGGGGGGACAGGAGGGGGTGGTGCAGAGGGACGAGAGAGCCAGCGAGCCAGGGAGCGGGAGAGAGAGCGAGCGAGCGAGCGCGAGCGGCCGCGGAGGCTCGGACCCGGCTGGCCGCGCGGCGCCGCAGCCGCCCCCTCCCCCACGCCCCCCCTCCGCCCCCGGCGGCGGCGCGAGCGGGCGGCGGCTGTGCGGTGCGGTGCAGAGCGGAGGCGGAGGCGGGTGCGCGGGCAGCTCGCGGGCACCCGGCCGGGCGGGCGCGGGAGCGGGAAAGGGTGCGCTATGCCTTTAACGCCCGCGTACAGTAGACATGTATAGTGGAGTGTAGGGAAACTCTAGGCGGGGTTAAAGTTCAGCTCATGGAGCGGCAATAGCGCTGGCTGGCTGCAGTTGAGCCGAGTTGGAAATGTGAACGCAAGAAGCAGGCTTGATTTTTTTTCTCCCCCCTTCTTTCTCTCTCTCCTCCTCTCTCCCTCTTTCTCCTTTCTCACCCGCACTCACGCACACCTCCAAACCGCACACCCAGACGCACACGCACACCCCACCGCCTGGCAGTTATGTATTCTCCGCTCTGTCTCACCCAGGTAAGCAGCTGTTTGGATGCCGAGGGGGTGGGGGGAGCCAGGGTGGCGGGGGTCGACCCGGGGCTGGGCAGGGGGTGCCGGGGACCGTCGCGCCTGCTGGGCCCGGGGCATGTGTCTTGGTGTGTGCCTATGTCTGCGCGTGTTTCTGTGTGTGTGTGCGCGTGTGCTCGTGTATAGAGGAGAGAAATACAGCTTTAAGAAAGTAACTTTGTTTCCATGCGGGTGCATTCCTCTTGCACGGCCATTTGTGTGGGCACATGGCTAATGGCGCCCTCTTATTAATGCGTTAATTAATATCGGGGCGATGGACTGCGGAACGGCGCTGTTTTCGGACGCCCCGCACGTGTTTCGGCGGGTTGCAGCCTATGACACGCTGAAATCTGGACTCAGCGTTTCTGCAGCCCGGAGGCCGGCTCCTGTAGTTCCGCGGTGCCGGGGGAGGGGGCCGCCGACGGTGCCCACCGCAGAACCCGCACGCTTGGGGCAACTGGAACCCCCGGGTGCGGGAGAACTCAGGTCCCCGCGCCCACGGCCCGCTCCAGGAGCCCGCGCCGCAGCAACCTCCCCAAACTCTTACTTCTGTTTATTGTTTGTCAGCCTTTGGGGTCCGGTCACGGGAGGGACGCGGGCCGGCATTGCCGGCCCCGGCCGGGACAGCGCCCCTCGGACGCGGGCAGGCGGCGACGAGCCGGCCCCTGGGCTCTGCAGAGCGGGGTTGCGTGGACGCGCGTTCCCCGCGCCGGCCGGGTGGAGCCTGCGTCCTCGTCGCTCATCGCCCGCTCGCTTTCCTGAGTGAAAGTTTCGGTGCCGGGACGAGCCCACGCTGCGCAGGGCGGCGAGCGGCGGAGGCCGCGGGCCGCGGGCCGGGGAGCGTCGGGCGGAGTTGGGCTTCGGGCCGCGAGCCCAAGCGGCGGCCCGGGCCCGACGCAGCTCCCCCCGCCGCTGCCTCCCTTCACCGCCGCCGCCGCCGCCGCTGTGCGACTTGGGCCGCTCCGCGCGCAGGACGGGGGCAACTTTTTCCTCCGACTCAACTCAGAGCGTGGGTCTCTCTCGCCCCACCGCCCCTCCTTTCCATGCCCTCCCTTTTCATCCCTCGCTTGCCTGCACCACCCCCAGGCAAAATATTGCTACTTCACGGCTCCAAATCTGGTCCCTTTTGAATATATTATTTATTTTCTTTGACTAAAAGGCATGAAGTCAAACTGATTTTGCGCAAAAAAAAAAAAAAAAAAAAAAGTGTGAGCCTTCATACTGTTTTGGTACATTGCGATCTGACCATTAATCACCTACATGAAGTTTTATGCTTCATATAAAATGTTTATTCACCACTCCCTTAAAAAACCTGCTACCACTTCTTGCCTTCATTTAGCAGGAGATAACGGTTTAACCGGAATACTTTGTGGAAGGCTAAAAAGTATCTGTAGTTTTTCTCTCCTCCCTAGATTCTGGATTTATTTCCCACATGACATCCCTTCTTATTGCTTTATCTAACAGTAAAAATACCTGCTATTTGATCTCAGAAGACTCTTAAATGCATCTTTTATGTTGAAATGGTCTGTTTGGGATTTAGGCCTAGCATTAATAATGGATAGCAGTTGCTTTTAGTTATTGTAAAAGTTTTTATTTTTCCCTAACAAACTTCCAAAGTTCCTATTTTAGTAACTTGTGGAAGTATGGAATGAAACTTTTCCAACCACTTCTGGCAAGGTTCACAATTGCATATGGATAAGTTGCAAAGTGTTAAGATAATTTGAATGAGTTACGACTTAAGTGAAAATGCTGAGATTCTAACATTCTAGCTGAAGTTCTAGCTGGCAAAAGTTTGCAACACATAGACCTTGTAGATAATACCAGTGTACTGCAATAGTAGGATACAGTAGCATCTTCTCAAGTGACCTCTCAAAGGGAAATTTATATTTTGGGATGGTGCATATAGGAGGATACATGTGTATCCATGAAGGCCCAGGACATAGTCAGGTATTTAACAAAGTCGGATTCTCTTGGTTCTTGAGTTATCATATTAAGAAAGTTTTTTTTTTTTTTTTTAAACATATTTGGCAGTGCGATTGATACATTCACTAGGCCTTCTTCTGGAAACACCACTAAGAGAAACGCTTACTTAGTGTAATAGTTTGTGAAGAAAATGTACACTAAATAGTGAATTAGGGCCATATATTTTATGAATTCTTCTTTTAAAAATTGATTTACAATTTATTTAACTTGCTGGAATATTTATGGCGCTTTAGACCCAGTTTTTAAAAGAAAAACTTAGGTAGTTTATTGGTCATTAAAGAAAGTCCAGAAAGCACAGTGATAAAAGTACTCTAAGTGAAAGAATAAACTTCATATACGTGTATGAAATTTTAAAAAACTTAATCAGGAAAATTCCAGACATCTTATTTTAACCCATATAGGAATATCGTAACCAAATTGTGTACCTGGCCACAGAATGATAACACACTAGAAATTTATAGGTGAACGTTTGAGTAGTCCCAGAAATATCAGCATTCAGTGGTTCTTAAACTTGGCTTACTTACAAACAGATCACCGTTTAAGGTGCTGATTCAAAGTCATACGCTTTTGAAACAGGTTTTCAGGTTTGTTTTTATTGGTGGCCTGTAACTTTCTCACGGAGTACATATGTAAAATATTCTTTGTTTTCTCTTGAGTAATTTGAAATATAGTTTATGGCTATATGTGCAACAACAAGATTTGTGAAGACATACTGTTGTTGTTTTTCTAAACTGCTATATGCTATGCCTGGACATTTCCTACAAATTAGTGATATTCTTTAGTTTTGATGTACTGGGCTACTTCTAATTGTGAGCTGAGAAAGATAACTAGCATTTTAATTGTGCTTGTAAGCAAATATATAGAAAATATTGTGCACTTTTATTGGTACATTCTTGAAACCTTTGAGGAGCAATAAGTTGTAAATACTTTTGATGCAAAATTAGGGACTTAGATTATTCTTAATGATTAGTTGACATAGTTGGCCTCATTTAAGGATTTTTATGAGATATATGGGCATTTGGTTGGCAGGTAAACAAAATCCTTTTGAAAACGAATGAATGCAGTTCGCAGTTCTCTGAGAAGAATATTGGGAGTATTTTTGAGCACTTAAATGCCATATTAGAATGTTTATTTAAAATGTTTATTATTAATAAGGCTTTTTAATAAGGTAACATTTTAACATAAATATGAATTGTTTGGAGCTAAGTTATTCTTTGCATTAGAAAATGAGGCTGAGACTTTAAAATGAAATCCTCCTTTTGGTGAAAGCTCACTTTGTAGTTAAGGTTGACTCCAGGAGTTCTTTGCATAATACCATACAGCCTTGGTCCCTAGCATGTCCTGTGTATATAAGAAAATCAGTCAATGTGAAGGACTGTTTCAAACCCAAAATTTATGTATTTTAGAGCATTTCAAGGATGAGCTCAGAATTTAGTAATGTTTAAATGCTTTGCGGTTTGGCGTGTACCTTATTAGATAAACTGTGACTTGAAAAATGCTCCCCCCCTTCTCTCTTCTACAGTGTGGCAATAAGAAAGATTCTCAAACACCAGAAATTTTAAAATGCTAATGGTTTTTGGTAAAGAATAATATAATTCTTGTATTTTTCTCTGTTCCCTCTTTACTTAAAGAATGCTCGCATGTTATAAAAGCTGACATCTCTTTTGGATTCTTTTATTGAAAAAGAGCAGTTTTCAAAGCTAAACTTGAAATACAAAGCATGAAATTTGTTCAGAGAGGAAAAAATAAATGTCAATTATTCGAAATGATTTATTATGTATTATATTAATATATACTTACTTTTAAAACACCAGTCATATGTAATGTTTAGATGATTGATTATAAATTATAGTATTTCAACAGACTTCATTGTTAAAATATTTTACCAGTTTTAACCACTCAGTTTACATTTGAACATTTAAAAACTTCATAATTGTTTTATTAGTAATAATATTTTGGACCCTGCAGTTACTTTTGTCTCAAAGTATATATTTAGATGGATATTACAAACTGAAAAAGAATGCATTTTATGTTTGTCTGTCCTATACCCTTTTAAAAAAGTCATCAAATATCTATCTCTTTGCATTTCTTATCGTCATTTATTTGAAAGTAAATAATTTATCTATGGGGGGTTGTACAGTGGAGAGAAGTTATGTAACATTAGTGTGGGTTGGTTAATCAAAAGTTAGATATACTCAGACAGCTTTGTGGAGATTACTGTTTAGTTTTTCTTTAATTTTATTTTTATATTTACTAAGAAAACGTCAAGTAAAAGAATAAAAAAATTCAATAAAACAGTAAGAAAAATTTAAATATTTTAAATTCAATTTTATTTTCAAATTACTTGAATTTTAAGAGGCAACCGTGAGGGTTTTCGTGGAGTCTTGTAAACATTGAATATAACAGGTTCTGTTTTTCTATGAGAAAAAGCCTGAAATATTATTTTCAAAAATTAAATAATTATTCTGTTTTTTAGGGATGATCATTACTGAAGGCATTTCTCAATCATATCAGTACATTAAATGCATTTAGTTGCAACACTGTTGTCACAATGACGCATTCTGTTTACTATCTGGCATGTACTCTTTTCTTTGTCCCCCCTCCCCCATCTTTTTGTTTCATTCCCATAATATCAGCAATTATGTTTTGGACATAGATCTTTTATTTTAGTCTGATAAATATCAGATTTATCTCTTCTTTTTTATATGGTGTCCCTGCCACATTTTTCTAAGTTTTTGACTAAAAAAAAGTATGTGCAATTGTAATTCTTAAAAAAGGTATTAAGATGCTACCAAAATGACTAAGAAAAAGATCAGAGTCTACATGCAATGTTTTTAGAGGGAAAGTCTGTATATTCATTGATCGCAAAGATGATTTTTGCTCCTAGACTTCCATAAACATTGACTGGCATCTAAACGTTTAGGATTTGCCAATCTGGCTGCTGAGCCCTGGCTGTACTACAAGTAGTGAGGTCAAGGCTGGAGCAAAATTAGATATGCCTTCCTTGAAATAGGGTTAAGATTATATATATTGTTATCAGCATTTCAGTGAACTTCACTTACTAACTAAAGGGTTTGGAACTGAGGTTCGACCATAGAACCTGGAACATTTTGGTGAACATACCAAAACATTAAAAAAAATTTACAAATTTTCTTCTTTGAGATTGTGAGAAATGATAGTAGTGGTTTTGTTTATTTCCCCTCTCAGACTTTCCATAGGGATCCTGTGTATGATTTTGGTAATGTAATACTTGAATCAAATTTCAAGTGAAATAAGGCTGTATTTTTTTTAAGGTGATCATCTGAATAAAAGTTGTTTCCTTTTGTTTTCAATCTAGTCATGTTTTGTTTTTATTCATTTCCCTAGGATGAATTTCATCCTTTCATCGAAGCACTTCTGCCCCACGTCCGAGCCTTCGCTTACACATGGTTCAACCTGCAGGCCCGAAAACGAAAATACTTCAAAAAGCATGAAAAACGTATGTCAAAAGAAGAAGAGAGAGCCGTGAAGGATGAGTTACTAAGTGAAAAACCAGAGGTCAAGCAGAAGTGGGCATCTCGACTTCTGGCCAAGTTACGGAAAGATATCCGACCTGAGTACCGAGAGGATTTTGTGCTTACAGTTACAGGGAAAAAGCCTCCATGTTGTGTTCTTTCCAACCCAGACCAGAAAGGCAAGATGCGAAGAATTGACTGCCTCCGCCAGGCAGATAAAGTCTGGAGGTTGGACCTGGTTATGGTGATTTTATTTAAAGGTATTCCGCTCGAAAGTACTGATGGTGAGCGCCTTGTAAAGTCCCCACAGTGCTCTAATCCAGGGCTCTGTGTCCAGCCCCATCACATAGGGGTTTCTGTTAAGGAACTCGATTTATATTTGGCATACTTTGTGCATGCAGCAGGTAAGTGCTATGGTGAGAAATCCTTCCACTTTCTTGTGTGTGTTTCTTTCCTGATGACCTCTGTATAGGCCAGGCCATTCCTGAATAGCCTAAGTTGTAGGTCATGTACCTATAGACAGTGTGGTTTCAAAGATGGGCCAAAGTCAGAACAGCCAGAAGCCCCAATGTCCTCCATTCAGGTGGAAAAGCATAGTTTTGAGAGAATTCTCCCTAAGTTTAGTTCTTTTGGTAACTAGTGTTATCAAAGGTGTTGGGGTTGTCAGTGACATGATTTATTTAAATTACATTTTTTGATGATGGGTGAAAGAAGCCTCATCAAAAGCCTTGTAATAAAGAGTATATTTTAACTGGCAAGGGATCTAGTTAAAAAAGCATTTAGTTTGGTAGTGAGGCAATATTTTTAGTTTCTTTTCTTCTGGGAGTGTTTTTAACCTATTGGAGCCTCTTGGACCCCTTGCTAATTAAAAAGAGATTGGAGGTAAGATTACTGTCAAATTGCTGATCGTTTATGAAGGAAAAAGAATTACATTAATGTGTAAACTTACGGTAGTAGCTTTGTATGTAGGAACTTTTAGTGTTGTCTAAGATAGGTAACGGAAAAAGCAAACCAACTTTATAAGTAATTGATCGAGAGGTTAACCTTAAAATTAACCAACCTGTATAGTGCATGAACGCATTGAGAAATCGATAATTGATTTAGTGAGCTGCTTTGATTTGTCATAAAATTATTTATTGTTTCAAGGCCGTTTTCAAGTCACGTTTTACCTGTGCATGTTACAGCATTTTGAGTAGCATTCAGGATAAAACTATTGAGGATTGGATAAAATAATGCATTTTTACCTTTGTTCCTTTCGTCTTGTTTTAGACAGAAGGCTCATTGTGTTATGTGAAAGCTCAGGTCTTGTGTGACTTGTTGACTTTTTATATGTACATACTGGTCTTGCTAGCTCACCTTCATGGCAGTTACTTGAGCCAGATGGAAGAAAGAAGGTTGTGGAATCCTACCGATAGATTGTTTTGGGGTTAATAAAATTATGTACTTTTTCACAAATGAGAGAGGAGATGTTACCTGTAAAATTAATACTGTTCTGTTTTGCAAAACATTTTTAATGTGAACATGTTTAAAATGTGAACTATTTTTTAAAGAAGTCAGCTGAAATCCTATTCTCTTATTATTTTGCTTAATACATGTTTTAGAAAGAGAACTTTTGTTATCCATCACTCCTTACATAAAGAAACTGGAGGAATTAACTTTGCAAGCATGTCACAATCATAATTTCCATGCTGTTGGCAGGGGATAGATTAGTATTTTAGGATGTGATCTGTAAGTGTTTCAAATATTTGGGTTTCTGAAAATGTATACTTAATTATAAGAAGTGCCTGTTGCTTTAGCCAGTCCTGGGTGGCAAAAATTAAAAGGCAACAGTTCTCAAAGGACCTCTAAACAGGAAAAGTAGCCCGTTTTTAACCCTCTTTGCATCCTATTGTTGTTACTTTGTTTTGTCTATTGAATAAGCAAAGTTAGAATTTTAAGAAATTTATTTGCATATATAAATGCAGATTCTGATAGGAAAAGGCATGGTGTAAAAAAAAAAGTATGGCTGTCGTAAGTGCTTTCATGGAGCACTCTTTAAAATCATGTGCTTAGTCTTTTCAATATTTAGAAAAGTCAGTAATTTATAAATTACAATAAATGCTCTAATTGAAAATTGAGGATGCCAACAGGTGATGCCCGTCATGGTTGGTGCTTCCTCACAAGGTAAAATCAAAATGAAACACATTATGTGTGTATTGGTGTGAGTAACATCCATTCTAAGTTTTAGACAGAAACATTTCCTTTGGATTTAAAAAGCTGCACCTTTTCTAGCTATTGCCATTGCATGTATTCTTTTTCATTATTGACGTTGTTACTGTACTGTTGCTACAAATCCTTGAGCTAACAGTTGCTGGTTATTTCAATGCCTGAAGGGCGTTGTTGGTGAAATGACATGCAGAAAGTTGCTTGGGAGAGTTAGCATCCTTATTGCTTATGAAAGATTTATTGACAGCAACATGGATCAGACTACCTTTCGGTTTGGTTTTCCTGATGTGTCCCAGAATCCCTTGTTAGGCCTGAATGCCAGCCAAGTGTTAGGCCATTGGCTTTTACCAGAGCACAGTAATGGCTGCTTCTCTGTACGCGCAACAGGGCGATTGCAAAAGAAAATATTAGGGTCCTTTTGTCTCAAAATATTTCAGATTTGATTTAAGAGATTGAGAGACCTGTTATTTGTGGAAAGGAAGCTGCCAATACAAATATGAGGTAGATCGGTCAAGTTACATACAACTGATTTGACAAGCATCTGTTATAATACTGAAGATTTGTAAACACTAAACAATGTTTTTACCTCCTTAAAAGTTTTGAGAACTTGCCAGTATTGGCAGGAGGCAGAGACTCTGAAATGTGCTTCAAGAAACATGCCAAAACCATTGTGGCCTTTTCACCTAAGTACGTGTTTTTTTTTTTCCTCCTCTCTCTCTTTTAAAATGCTAATTTTTTTTTTCTTCCAGAAAGTCTTCTTTTTTCCCTAGATGGCCACAAAAATGAGATATATATTTTTTCCTTCTAAAACTGTATACAACAATTATTACTTTATGCCTGGGCCCCTTCTTTGGTAGGAAGTTGAAATCTTAGAACACAAATGTAAATGCTGGAAGCTAATGCAGAATCAATCAGTTTTTAAAAGCAGAGGTGATTATTCTAAGATGTATTGAGATGCTAAAATACAATACAGAAACCTCATTGCAATTTTTTCCTCTAAATCCAGAGGCATTAGAACTGTGTGAATTTTGTGGCTGATAAACAGTAACAAGTGTCATGAAATCAGAGTGATTCCGTAAGCCTGAGAATTTCATCTCGTTAAAAGTATAAAAGAGTAAAATCATTTTATGCCTTTAGTTTGGTCTCTATTTGAGTTGTCTTTCTTATTTATCACATGACAACTTGGAGATATTATGGTGTTGTGGCAAATGGTTTTCTTTGTGGGTGTGTAACAGTCAAGCTAATTTATGACCAGTCTTTACCAGATGATCTGTATCAGAATCTACAATATACCCGGCACGTGGCAAGGTCACAATTTAAGTTGTTAAGGTCATAACCTTAGCCACCAGGCATTTGACCTTTTAGATAAAGTTAACCTTTGTTCATTAGTAGGCACTCAACCGAGAACTTTCTGGAGAGTTTTCTTTCTTTTTTTTTTTTTCTAAAACTGCTTCTGTATAACTTCTGGCAATGTAATCAGATTCTAGAAGGATTTTCAGTTGAGTTAGTTAAATTTTGTAAGAGGTTAGACTTTTTAAAAACGCTTCCCTTAGAGGTAGGTTGCTGTAGATAGGGCATACAAAGACAGTGCCACAATTTATTTTTTGATAGTTATTACCTGCTGTGGAGTAGAATGAAAGCTCTGAGGCAGCTGTGTGGAGATGTTTAAAAACTAAAATTAAACAAATAGAATTATGTTTAATTTAACTAAGGCCTTTGCTCATTTTCAGGTGGCATTCGGCCCAAAAGCTAAATCACAATGAGCATCTTCACTTTTTGCAGATGAGGAATTTTCTAAGATTGGAAGTACTTTTAGAGGTCTTAAAATACACTTTGAAAGACTAATAAATGAGAAAAATTTGTCACATAATTACTATAATTGTTAATTAGCCAGTGACAGAGCAAATTGACTTTGTTCTCATGGTAGCAGGGGCACTTGTTAGTTTTAAGTTGTAGCAAGTGAACATGTTTGCATGGTAATGTTTTAGTACCGTAGTTACTGATTGCTTCCATGCTACCTCTGTTACTCCCTTTACTTAGTTTTGCTTGGACTAGGAATAGCAAAAGTCCCGTCACTCGCTGAAAGAGCTGTTGCAGTGCCTCGGAAGTCTGGTATCCGTCCTGTAAGCCTGTATGGCAGGATTACTGATTACCACATCACCTGTACCATATTGTTCACTTAATTATTCTGGCAGGAATGCTCATTTTAAATTATTTGCATTACTGCTAGGTTTGCTCTGATACGCCATGTATTATTCCATGGGGAGAGAGAGAGAGAGAGAGAGAGAGAGAGAGAGAGAGAGAGAGAGAGAGAGAGAGAGAGAGACAGACTCCCATTCAGGTGCATTTTACTTTTATTTTGGCTTCATGATTGCCATTCCTTCATATAGTAATAGAGAAAGCCGTGATATGCAGATAGACCAGATGGTCATGTTGACAGATTGAGAATTCACTTCCTACTGCTTCAGAGCAGGTGTAAGATTAGGAGTGTCTGTGTATGAGCGCGTGTGTGCTTTGTGTGCATGTGTGTGCACATCCCGGCTGCACAGTGTTGCTTAGAGCAGTGGGAATGATTTCTTCTTTTAAAAAAACTGGTACTGTAAATACAGTGTAACCATATGCATAAGATTATCCGTGCATATAGAGTAATTATTGTAAATGCTTTTAAATGAAGGATGTTAATTGTTACAGTTTATAATTTTATGCCAAATTAATTACGATACTTTCTTAATTTTTAGGTAACTTCACCACATTAGTTTATGGCAGTATTGCATATCTAATATATCCAATATATTCTGTTAGCAGGTGTATGCGTGCACACTCAAGTCTAGGATTATACATTATGTAATTAAACTTCTTCAGTACTTTACTAAACTCCATGGTAGAAAGTTGTGCAGTTAGTTCCTCTGATTTGTAATAATAAACTATGTTTAGAAAAATACGGAGTAAGACTAATAATATGCAGTGATATTTAAAATTAATAGAGTAAGTATTACCCTATTGCAAATTCTAACTAACCTTACACTAAACTCGTGATGGATTTTGTGGCTGACTAATCTACTGTAAATTATTGGTATATGCACACAGTTTTAGAAAATTTTGTTTATCTTTTCGTTTGTCTTTCATTTCTTCAAAGGACGTAGCACTAACAATCAACAAGCTTGAGATAATTATGGCTTTTATATGCTTGAGTGTTTTCTGCGTAACTTGAGGACAGTAACAATATCCTTTATCTAGAATGTAGTAACAATATCCTTTATCTATAATGTAATGAAAAAGATGGAAATTTAAAGTCAGAGAATGTATAGGAATACGGAGAAAGAGTTGTTCTGGAGTAAACCTATGAACTGAGGAGGTCAGCTCATTTATAGCTAAGAGGTTTGAGTGTTGGTAAGAAATTTCTCAATGCTGCTGGCTTGGATTTGCCTTGTCTTTTTTTCCACCCAGTGATGAATAGCATTAATTTAAACCTATTTAGGGCTAGTGTGGGAGAAACCACAGCCTTTCTTGTGGTCACTGCCGTACACAGTAGGACTGGGTGTTTCACTTGGTTAAGGCCTCAAGCTGCTTCCAAGAGACTCAGAACAGCCTGTCGGCTTTTTAAAACTTGCACAGAAGCAACAACAATTCTAATTGCACACAAATGTTAATATAGATTATTGAAAACAATTTTGAGGATTAAAGTAGGAAGTAAACAAAATACAGATTGAATGCCGTCAGTGTGCCCAACACTGGTTTATTATCATTTTCGCAACACTTTCTCCATGGTTATTTAGAAGTTCGATCTTGCTGTGAAATATATCATATATTGTAAATCCTTGGGAGGTGGGGTACGGGGAAGGAAGAAGTCAGGTGGAGGAGGAAGAGAATGAATGAACGGGCATGCTTTGTTAAGAGAAACTTAAAACCGCGAACTTAATCGCAAATGGAGATGCTCTAAAAAGTGTTTTGGTTTAAGTAATGACTGTAAGAGGATCTGGAGGAGCAAGATACCAAGTGGAGAATTTTATAATCCATCTCCCCACGATTTTTTGCATGGCTCGTTTCAGACTAGGAGACTATTTGGGGCTTTTAGAGTTTCTGTTCAGCATTTTAGAAAAAAGAGTTTCACAAAAATTGTTTTTAGCATTGTGGGTCCAGTTCGGGGCACTGTGGCACGTGTAAACTTGAAAAGGGGTTATTGAGATGTTTATTATTGTTACCATTTTGCCTTTTAAGGTGACACCTTATAGTGTTGTCAACCTTTTGGCTGTCTGCCACTAAGGCAACTGTAAAATAACAAATTATTGATCCAAACTTTAGTGTCCCTGAACTTAGGAGAATTCTCTAGCTGCTGCTCAGACAGAAATTACTGTTTTCCCCTAGGATTTTCCCCAAATATTAGAAAACAATGCTTTATATTTTGTTATGGTAATTCCACCGTATAAAAGTATGTTTTATCTAATGGACTTAGCCCTCCCATGCTTGTGAACTAAACATGGCTTTTGAGGCAAAGAAATAAGTCCACAAATGACTAATTGCGGCAACTCCGTTGTGGAGGATATTTTTGCCATTCTGTTTGTAAAAGAAGCTAAATAAAATAAATTTGACAGAGAAGTTCATATGTGGCATGTATTTTGGCGAGTGTTGATCTTCTTTAACATGTACTATATTGTTCATACTCAACCCAGCAATAATTAGGATAATCATAATCACTGGAGAATGAGCTGGCATAGCTTGCTGTTCTTTGCGAACTCTAAACTTCTCTTCGTGTCTTTTATTAGGTCGGTGCAAAAGTAATTGCGGTTTTTGCAATTATTTTTAAACTTTTAAACCGCAATTACTTTCGCACCAACCTTCCTAATGGGAGATACTACATACCTTCCTAGTGGTAGATATTTTGGACCTCGATCAATTGAGAGTAGAGGAAAAGAGATGGATGAAAGGAAGGAAGGGGGGAAGGAATGCAAATAACTTGTACTGAGTATCTATTTTACGGCAGGCACTGTACTCAGTTTCGCCATATGTTGTAGCTGTCTTTTTTTCTTTCTTATTCTTTTTTGTTTTTAACTTCACAGCAGTATTGTGAATAAGTAATGCACTCACCATTTGGCCAGGTGAAAATAAAGTCTCAGAGTGGCCACTATACTTGTGCAGAGCGAGATTAAACTCAGGCCTTCTTATTCCAAATTCTTTGCTCTTAAAAATAAAATGCAGATCCATTCTATATCCCTCTTTCTATCCTGTTGTGTGGGGTTGGATGTCATTTAAATGGTAACACACACCTACCTTGAATCAAAGGGGAAATAAAAAGTCAAAATCCAACCTCTTCCCACGGAGATATTTTACCGTGGAGTTCAGTTCTTTGCCACACAATGAGGCCACACTAGGTTCGGAGAAGGAGAGGTGGTCTTGTATTTGTCAGTGTTGGGGTGAAAAACGAACAACTTGTTCGTTTTTGTGTTTTAGGATGTTGAAGTTTCGTGAATAGAAGCATTATGACACAGGTTTCAGAATTTTTTATTTTTTTGGTAAGATAAAGTTAGATGAATTGGTTCTAGATGCTTTGGGAAGCCACTGAGAATTAAAGTAAGCATTATTTTAAAAATCAGAATTGTGTGTAATGTTTTAGGTAGATTTTTAAAAAAACGTATTTTCTTATCTGCATAAGATATATATTTCTAGCTTCTTTAATGATTAGATTAAAAGATTTAAATTTACTTTGCTCCAAAAAGATCTTTTGATTATGGCCTCGTGTATAATCATTTTTAAAAGAAAGTGAGAATGGTGTTTTAAAACAAATTTTTTTTTTTCAAATTTAAAATAGAAAAGAGAAAAATTAAACATAAGGGCAAGCTTCATCTTACTTCCCCTAAATGACTGATTTATTGACTGATTTATTTGTGCCCTTATTTTCATTTCTTTAAACTTAGGGAAGATTAGTTTTTAATGACTTCAGTGCAAAAACTCAAAGCCTCACTCAACGAGATTTTCTATTTGTAAATAGAAAAAAAGACCAGCAAAATATAATTTACTGCATTAATTCATTCTACATATTAATTCTTCTAGGGTTAAAAAACAAGCTGCTGAACTGGAACTTACATTAAATAAAATAGAAACGTAACTTTCTTTTTTAAGTTTCTTTTTTAGAAATGTTAATAAATCTTAAAGTTAGATTGTGGAGTATAGTTATACTAGAAGGGGAAAATTTAGGTGTGTGAATAAAAGTGATTAAATTGGAAACAAAAAAGGACTGGAATAAAAAAATAGGATGCATACCATTGTCCTCTTCATCCAGTTCCATATTGCCTACCTTATGATGTCTATGAGTGTTTATGGTGAGCCCAAATAACCTATGAGTTTCCAGACATAAACAGTTTTCAGATCATATATATTCATAAATATTTTAATGGCTATTTTTGAAATGCTCTATGGGTTACAAAAGTGAGATGAAATAGAAGTAACAATAAAACATTTAAAAAGTGAATACTGTTTAAAATTTTGTATGTATATCTGTGTAGCATCTGCCATTGTCAGGCTGTTGTCTTTGTTGCTATGGTTTGGGTGATTTTATTTCCTTTTGTAATTGTGCCAGTCCATGATTGGGTAGTGCAACATGTTCACGCTGGTGGGGAAGATGTATCTGTGGTGAGTCATAGCTTGAGCTGAGTGGTAATTTTTTGGTAAGGAAAGGTACTTGTCAGTGGATAATAGGAACTGCAGTGTTACAATATAAATTTTCATTTAATTTTCGAAATTAGGGACACAATTCTTCATATGGGAAACTAAGAACTATCTCTTCTGTCTTATGTGTCGGCTTCTTCCTTCTTCCCTGTTGGAAGCACTTAGGATTCTGTATTTTAATCTTAAAGGGATTAGTTATCTAATTTTAAGCTCTTACATAAAATGAATATTGTACGTACAGAATCCCATCATTGTCACTTTCAAATATTCCATTGCTTTTCAAAGGAGCTGACATTACACGTTCTTAGGTTGACAAATTCTCATCAACTTTTGTGAAAATTTTGGCTGCAGAAGGAGTAAAGTCAAAGAAGGGCCATAGACAGATGGATTTCAGTGTTGGGACGACATCAAGCCCTTCTTTGTGGCATTTTTAAACATTACCAGTGAATGAGGAATAGAGATGCTTAAAGAGCTTACTACAGAATAAGTGATTAGGATATTGTGTATGTGCGTGCAAACCTTTGTAGCGTATTATTAAACAGAGCTGTGTGGACTCAGCTATAATAGCAGATTAGCAATGAAAATTGAAAATATCTTTTATGTGTGGAGTACAACTCAAATAATACTAGATTTTAAAAATGTTGATGTAAAAGAGTGTATACCTGAGAATATATTTTTAGTATTAAGTAATAGGAAGTTAAAGATTAGTGGGTTGCAAACATTTAAGATGAAGCAAGGATTCTGGATATGAATTTGGCAAAAGCTTGTCGGTATCTTTATATGACTGAGACAAGAGTTTTGCAAGGATGCATATTATATAAACATGAGTAAGTTACTAAAGTTTCTGATTGATTCATGTAGTTGGCTTTCTTTGCCCTTCTTTTAAATTGTAGAGGTTCTCTTTTGGAGAGTAGTTTCAAGTAACTTTTGAGAATGAAGTCTTTGTAACTCGATGCTGTTCAACAGCGTAACTATTGTTGTATGTTCTTGTCAGCAAAAGATAGTCATTGCAGTACTTTTATTGTATGGCCTCTTAATATGTGAGAAGGACTTTTATTAAGAATTCTTTTTTTTTTCCTTTTAAATATGCTTTTTGAAGTCCTTCCCCTTCCCTATCCAATCAAGAATTACAGGGGTTTTTAAGATTAAAATGGATTCTTGTTATTTTCCAGGCTCATTCACTCACTGTATAGACAAAAGTCTTTTTTTTTTTGTTTTGTTTTTTTAAAGTTCTAGGATTCATGTATTTTAGATTTTCTGTAAAATGAAGGGAGAATAGGGATTAACAATAGAGCCATCTCCCTGAGCCCAGGATGTATACAGTTTTTTGGAGAATAAGGATATTGCAATCAGAAATGTTAGGGTTGAAGAACTAATTGTTCTAAAGATATCTGCCCCTCATCTCATGCAAAACGGATAAATGTAATCCTTTGTACTTTTACCACCTACATTTTTAAACTAGAGTGACTCTGATTTCTCTAGAAAGGCCAGAGGTTTCAGACAGAAAGCTTTGTAATTCTTCAAAGAGAGACATTTTCAGTTTTGCTATATAAAGACTGATTATGCATCGCTTTTTACTTTTATTTGTAATTGGGTGCTGGGGTGGGGGTGATGCTGAATCAGCCATGAGACATTCGTGAGACAGCAGATTTGGAGGGAAACAGATAGATTGGAGAGGAACATCGATTCACATTTTGGGCCTTTCCTGTCAATCACCTTGTTTAAAAGTGAGGACCCAGCGCTGTGACAGTGCATTTGCTTTTGTACTAGAGCATTCTCTTATTACAAACTCCTTAAGCACTTGGGCCAGTTCAAGGAGTTTTCATATTTGGGTGCTGTTTTTTACGATTGGCTTTGTTGGTTTTCTAAATTGTAGATATGGGTTTCTTTGGTTTTTTTTTTTTTGTTTGTTTCTATTTTGCTTTCCTTTTGGACTTCTCCAGGTTTTGGAAAATTTTTCCTGTTGGGTGGTGGGGTGAGTAGAAATCGTAAGATGACTTTTGTTGTGGGTTATTCCTGTTATTCAGGAAGTAAAAGTTCAGAGTGTTAGTAATTCACTCAAGGTCATGCCAGCAGTAAGTGGCAAAGCCAGTATTACAGCCAGATCCGTCAGACCTCAGACTTGTGTTTTTAACTTCTGTAATATTTAAATTGGCTTTTCTTATACATTATTTTATTAGCTCTTCATATAAACCTTAAATTTTAAGTATGGGAGCCTTGATAATTGCCTCATGCAGATGAGTAAACAGTCAAAGGAGCTGAGTAAGTGTCCATGGTACATGGTTAGTAAGTGGTTAGGGCTACGAACTAGGTTAGACCTATCTGTGGCTTGTTTTTACTCTCTAACATCTTTCTCAATAGATCAGCTCTCTAAGCCCCGCCTCTGAATTTATGGGTGGCATAAAAAGTGTTCTCTGGAAGTATTAAGTTGGTGCAAAAGTAATTGTGGTTTTTGCAATTGTTTTAACCTTTTAAACCACAATTACTTTTTCACCAACCTAATACATAAGTGTGCTAAAGCCATTGTTTTCTTTGAAGTTTAAAATGTGGAGAGATGCTAGAGTCATTTTCTGGTTTGTTAATAGGTTCAGAGTGTCACACCTTGGAGGAAACTTAGAGAACATCTTCATTTTACAAGTGAGGTAACTAAGTCCATGCATCCCAGGAGCTCTGGAGATAGAAAATTCTTGTATAAATTGGAGAGCAGTTGTAGCCTGTTATCATTTGCATCAAGGTGGATGCCTTTTGTTTAGTGTTGGCCTACAAGGTCTGTTAGGTTGGTGCAAAAGTAATTGTGGTTTCAAAGGTTAAAAAAAAATTCCAAAAACCGCAGTTACGTTTGCAACACCTTAATATTTTGGTTGTTTTCATTGACAAATTCTACCATGTCATTGGCAACTCAGTTCAGCAAACAAGTTTTGAGCACTTACTACCTATTAGGAAGTGCGCGCTAGGTGCCAATGATACAAAACTAAAGAAAATACTGTAAGTTGATTCCATCGTAGATAGAATTTCCTCAGAAATTAAGATTTAAAAGCTTTTGATGTTTTAAAATTAGGGTCCTTCCAACAAGTAGCCTGTATAAAGTTTTAAACATTTGCAGAAGCAGTTGTTGATATTGCCTTTTTACTGTACAATTGGTGTATGTTTAGGAATTCTGTCATTTGATGATATTCTACTCAGTGTTAAATTTTTAGTTGCCTTGTATCAAAAATGTCTATGTAAATGGAAAGAAAAGCCAAGCAGACACAGGGCAGGGCACAGGTGGTTTCTGTTATTTGATAGTTTACCGTAGTGTGTTTTCTCTAAAGAAAGCTGGTGGTGCACAAAAACATTCTTTTTTTTTTTTTTAAGGACATCTTTCTAGTAATGCTGAAGTCTAAAACAGAGTTATAGGAAAACTAAACAGCAGGAGAATGAGGGAGTGAAAAACAGTAAGGAAGGAAAGGCCTTGGAGAGCAAGCCGTGGTGAATTCATTTGGCAGTTGGTAGTGGTTCCTAAAACAGCCAAGTCCCAGTAGCATAACCTAAATTCTCTATTTTGCTCCATCTCCTAAGAAAGTTAGCGATTTTGAGACTTTTATAGTGAAGGGGATTTTAGATTGTCTGAGGTCTCAAGCTGCTTTGCCTTTCTCTTGTTAAAATAAAACATAGAGCTATACATTCAGACAGAAAGCATGGAAGAGATCCTATATGTGTGAGTGAGTGCGTGTTAATGGGACAGGTGTGAGGGTCTTTTGGGAAAGTGTGTACAGATGGTGATAGGAAAGAGAATAACTTTTTCTGCATGTCTGATAAGTGAAATCCAAACAACGACAACAGTCTGGTGGTCCCAAACAATGTACATTGGAATTTTTTTGTTCTCTGTTATATCGGCTTGTTATTTAACCTGAAAGTGAAGTCTATTTCTCCAGCCATTAAATGTGTGCTTTTCTTTGTATAGAGAGCAGAACAAATGATTTGTTCTGTAATTATTTTCAAAAGGCAGAAAATGTGTGTGTAACATTGAGAATGGCATGGGATTGTCATAGAAACTCATCTGAACACTGTAAATAAAAATGGCTGGGGATTAGTCACAGTAACATGTGGGACATCATGAAACTCAAGACAGATTTCTTTGTTTTACAGTCAGTAAGAGAAGTAAGGCAAACTTGATAGAGTTCATGGGATGTTAGCAGTTCAGTTACTCCAGGGAAAGCCATGTTGTCTTCAGATTACATAAGCTGCATGGATACAAATATCAGAATTTACCTGATGAGTTCAATAATACCTGATATTTCCTTTATTTTAAGAGTATTTTATTTCCAAATAATGGAGATCTCTCTGTTTTTGCTAGTACCAATCTTTAGAATCATCCCCCCTCTTTTCATCCCCCATATCTTATTTTCTTATAATCTTGAATAGCATTTTTACATGTCTGGCTTTATTCTGTCTTCTTTAATCTTATATTTTCATGTAAGAAGAATAAAACTGAACACATTGATAAACAGCCTTAATTAATGGTGTATATTTTAAATTATATATCTGTAGGTTGGAATTATGAGTCTGTAATATAGCACCCCTTTTCTGTTTTTAAATCTGTTATTTAGAAGGACATTTTTATAGAGTATTCTCATTGTCTAACCAAGTCCCACATCTGGAAAAATGATTGTTTGTCTTTAATTTGGAATGTATCCCCAGATGTAGATTCCCACCAGGGTGATGTTTCAGTAAATGAATGCATCCGCCTTGGATCCTTGAACTTTTGGAAGTAGAAGCTGCGGTCTGAGACCGGGCTTCAGGACTTGAGGAACTACTGTTGTGCAATGGTTCCTGCTTCCGAGAAGCTCCCTTGCACAGTGCTCTGCCTTATTCACTGTTATTATTTGTCATCAAGGTAATAGATACAATATTTAAATAAGGGTAAGTTCTGTTTGGAAAAATGTGAGATAATTAAAGTGAGTAAATTATCTTTCTGGACTGAGTTAACCAGTGAACACAACTAACCTTGAAACCGAAGAGAGCACGTGCAAAGACATAAATGAAAATTTTGGCGCATGGAATGTACAGGGGCACCCTGTCTTCCTGCCTGTCTCCCATAAGATTCTACCCACACACACTGTGTGTGTGTGTGGTGTGTGTGCGTGTGTATGTGTATATATCATTTTTTTTCCTTTATGTTATTCCTTCTACTTGGAATGTCCTCACCCACTTTTAATTGGCTAACATCATTTAAGCTGCCTTTTTACCCCATCATTGGGCTAAGGGCTCCTTCCGCACGTTCCCATAGCATCCTGGTAGCACTATGTTCGTAGTCACCATTAACGCTTCCTGTATAGTAAGAAAATGACCCGTCTTCCAAATTGGACTGTGCTTTCTCTATGAGCAAGGACTGGATTTTACTCTTATTTTTGTGTACCCTTTTCCCCTCCATAGGGGTGCGTAGCGCTTGACACTTAGTATATGCTTAGTATCTTTGTTGAGCTGGGGACTAAATGGAGAACATGGGTTGAACAAAACAAAACAAAAATGTGAGAAGCTGACAATACGAATTTTAAAACTAGGGAACATATAATACGGTTTTTGGGTGTTCACCGCAGGACTGAATTTAAGCCTAAATATTTTTTGTTTTGTTTTGTTAGAATGACTTTCCCTTCTCACCCTATCATGTTAACTGATTTGTTTCTTCACCAAAATCCAGTTTCACGTTAACCTAAAGGGGTTATTGACATATGAATAGTTATAATTCTGAAAATAAAGGTTTGGTGATGCTAGACTTATTTATAGAAAACTATCAGGCAGTTGGCTTTTCCATCTAAGATCTTGGTCTTGACTTTTATCTGAATTTGTTACCTAGAAAAGTTGATTTGGAAGTGATAGAATAATATAGCCATTGCTTCTGCTTATGTGAGGAAATCATCTTTATACCAACAGTCATTTCTCAACTGCCTACCGTGTGCTAGGTACCCAGGTTGGAGGTGAGGTGAAGGCTTTGAATTTCATGCTGTTGAATTTTTAGGGTATAATCTTGATTTAAAGTGGAACCCTCTTCTCTGGATGGGTACACCATTTTGTTTTGTTTTGTTTTGAATTACATACTGTCTCGCTCCACAGAGACTGTGTCCATCATATCCTTATCTCTAGAGAGCATTTGCAGGTTTGCATGTCTATCCTCACCGAATAGGGTATATTTTGGCATGGTTACTTATCCTAAATTGGGAGAGGCCAGTAGTAGTAGAAAAGGTAAAAATCAGAATTAAAGAGTTGGGCCCAATTATGTGTGGTGAACTAATAATTTCCCCTCCTAGCCAATGTTTTACTCTCATTAAAACTGTTAGACCAATTTCATTAGCTCCAAAATGCACCAGTGTATGTAAATCTTCTTTGTTTAATTGGAGACCTATTGATTGTAGGTAACATAAGCCTCTCTAAGGGAAACAGAACCCAACTGAAGATAAGAGTTTCTTCCCCCAACACATACAGCATTCATGATTTTACTTCTCTAGGCATGTTCATTATCAAAACCATTCCACTGCAGATTTTCCCATAAAGTGTTTCCGCCTGGCCCTGTTTTTATATCTAAAAGCTCCTACTGGTTTCAGCAAAGGATAATGGAAGCATTTTGACAGAATATCTTTTCTTTCTTCCTTTTTTTAAAAAATTAAAATCTTAAAAATATGTAACAATAAACAACAATTTATAAAATCATATGAAAATTAATTTTTAAGAAGACTGAGAAAAGTCTTCTTTTGTGCTTCCATAGAATGCTGAAAGTAACGAAATTCTGTGCATCTTCTTTGTGAGCAATCACCAAAAATTTTCTACTGGGGAATGAAAACTAGAATGTAATTTTTTACACTTAGGTTCTAAATGAATCTCAAAGCTGCAGAGAGGCAAGAGTACCAGCCTGACTTTGCAAAGTGGTATAAAGTGTGGGATTTTCCTAGTATGCTTCCTATGAATGGGATATCTTATAACTTAACAGAACACTTGCATTTTCTTATACATCTTCTTGAAATGCCATTTTTATTTCTTAAATGTAAGGTTCAGGTCAAGATCAATGTATGACTAATTGCTTGTAAGGAAATAAGAATCTTGGGAAGGAGAAATATCTGTTTGATGTTGTAGATTTTCATACAAAACTCATAAATTATCTTTAAGTGACAAAAACACTAAGTATTGAAGAGGTAAATATCTCTATTTTTTCCTTTCTTAAAATTATACTAAAATTATGTTTAATATTGAGAACTTATATTAGGAAACACTAATTTGTCTCTTCCTTACAGTATTATCGATCTCTATAGAAGGTACTTAATTAGTGAACTTAGAAGCATCTTGTAAAAAATTGGTTATTTTATAATTTTATAATGTAGTTAATGCTATAATAATGAATTCACGGCCTTTCTTGTAGTATTCATTTTGTTCAGTATGGCTAGTCAAACACCTCTCAGGTTGTGAGGAGTGTATGTTTAGATGGTATATAGTGGAGAGATCTTGACTGGTACAGAGTAACTTTATATCATGCACTATAATGCTTATCAGTGAAATTCTAACTCATTTAATTATTACTTAATTCTCTGATTATATTTTTGTATCTGAGAGAAGATGATCACCTTCATTCTGGTAAAGTATGGATGGACAGATACCGCTATTTCGATTTCTAGTTCAGCACACCTAGGTAGGCATTTTAAAGTAGAATGCCTTTTTAAAGAATGGTATATCTATGTATGTATGAAAATGGATGTAGTGAAATTCTGACTGGGCTTGTGAGGAAATAGGGAACTCCTCAATTCAGTTAAGCTCATCTTTGAGTACCGTGTGCTTCTCATGTTCAGTCAGGTTTTAAAAAAAATTCTTTTGGAGATTATTCATAGGAACTCAGTTTAATAACCAGATATTGAATATTATCGTTGGAAAGAAAGGTTGTATGCATCGAGCATCCCCCTTCTGCCAAGCTGTAAAAATCCCACATTGTTGATTTCTTCTCATGTATATACGTGACATGTGATATATGATATATGATGTTACGTGATGTGTGTGTGTGTGTGTGTGTGTGTGTGTGTGTGTGTGTATTACAGCCCAGCTGTTTACAGCACACCTGGATCATCCTTTCTTAGCCCTCTCCCAGGAATAGAAGTTTCTTTGAAAACAAGCATAATCAGGACATGAAATGGAGTGTTAAAAGACTGAATTATATATTTTATGCCAAACAAAATTGTGGTTTATCTGCTGTTGTATTTGTTTGTACTGGAGTTACCGCCTATATGGCTACATCCTCCCTGTTTGTGTGAGGAGCTGAGATTGGGTGTAAAATACAAATTACATCAGTCAAGTAAAAAAGAATGAAGATTTTTTTTCTCCTAATTTGAATATTCATATGCTTTGTAGGGAAAATGGGACTACATTATTAAAATAATTCAAAATCAAAAATCAAATGTATTTCTTTTAAACCCCTTTAAGCCTGTTGCTGAAAGGTTTTAGGATATTGTGAAAAATCCTTTTGTTTTTATTAAAGCATTGCTGGTTTCATTTCTTATTTATTTTTACTTTATTTTTCAATATAAGAATATATGTGAGTTATAATGCTTGATAATGAAGTGAAGACCTGGGAACCTATCATCCCACCCAAGAAAGAGAACATCACGAGTATTTTGCATTTACTTCTATGTTCCCTGAAAATATCACCCATTATCCTGGTTATGGTGTTTACTATTTCCCTCCATCAAGAAATGTTTTCATGCTGCATATATGTACTGAATATATTGTTCGGGTTTGCTTGTTAAGTTTTATAAAAATTATATATACATATATATACATGCATACATACATGCTTTTGGAAATTGATTTTCACTCACTATTACTATTTCTAATGTTGCTGCGTGTAATGTAATTTATTCTTCTTTCTTGTATAACATGTTTCCCTGAAAATAAGACCTATCTGGACCATCAGCTCTAATGCGTCCCTTGGAGCAAAAAATAATATAAGACCCGGTATTATATTATATTATGACCCAGTCTTATAATAACCTGGTATTATGTTATATTATACCTGGTCTTATTTTAATATGTTAATTATATTAATTTTTGCTCCAAAAGACGCATTAGAACTGATGGTCTGGCTAGGTGTTATTTTCTGGGAAACAGGGTAATATGCCAGAGTGGGATGGATCCATGAGATATTTCTAGGTTCTTGCTACTAGCAAGTGTTATGAATGGTAACATATTTTCTGGAGCATGTTTAGAATATGTACCTAAGAGTGGAATTGTTGAATCATAGGGTGTGTAAATGTTACATTTAACAAAAGGATAATGTTACTTTATTTTATTAAGTAGTTGTATCTATTTACACTGTTATTAGCAGTAGCAGTATACAAAAGGTTCTGTTGATACACATCCTCTCTAACACTTGCTATTGCCATGTTTTTACTTTTTTGCCAATCTGATGGCTATAAAACGATATTTCATTGTGATCTTCATTTGCATTTCTAATTTGATTAATAATAAGATTAAGCATCTTTTCTTATATCTATGAACCACCATCTTTCCTTTTCTGTGAAATAAATGCTCATGTCTTTTACTCACTTTTTTCTATTTTGTTTCTTTTTCTTGTTGGTTTATTAAGAGTTCTTTATATATAGGTTGGATTCTACTCCTTTGCATTATGTGTTTGCAGATATATTTTAATAGTTTGTGGCTTGTCTTTTCATTTTAAGGTATCTTTGATGAACAGAAATTCTTAATTTTAATACAGTAAAATTATCAATCCTTTGTTTTACAGATACTGCTTTTGTGTCTTGTTAAAATATCCTTCTTTACTCCAAATTTAGAAATATATGGTATTTTTCATATATCTTTAAATGTTCATCTCACGTTTAAGTTTGTATTCCGTTTGAAATTTTTGTGTGTGTGGTGTGGTGTGAGGGAGGGATCCAATTTTATTTGAATCTATATGAATAACAGTTTTTACTCCATCATTTACTGAATAATTTCTCTATTTCTCCAAATAATCTTCAGTGCCACTTCTGTCATTTATTAAGTTTTCATATTGGTGTATGTCTGTGTCTGGATTCTCTGCTCTGTTCCAGTGATCAATTTGTCTACTCTGTACCAACACTGTGTTGTTTCAGTTACTAAGTAAGCCCTTATGATTAGTTTTGATATCTGATATGGCAAATCCTTCATACCTTTTTTAGGAGTGTTTTTAGTTATTCTTGACCCTTCGCTATTCCATATATATTTCATTGATTTTAATGTTATTTTATATCTAGCAAGGTGGGCTGCAGAGCTGTGGTTTCAAATAGGCTTTTAGTATTAAATTTCTTTTTTCTTTTCTTTTAACCTTTTGACACCCTTCATCCATTTCTCCCAGCCTCCCACCCCCTGCTTCTGGCAACCACCAATTCTATTTTTGCATGAACTTTTATTTTTTTTAATTCCACCTTTAAGAGAGATCATGCAATATTTGTCTTTCTCTGTCTGACTTATTTCACTTAGCATTATGTCCTCAAGTTCCATCATGTTGTCACAAACGGCAGGATGTCATTCTTAAGGCCAAGTAATATTCCTCTGTGTGTGTGTGTGTGTGTGTGTGTGTGTGTGTGTATGCATGTGAGTGCCACAATTTCTTTATCCATTCATCCATTAATAGAAATTAGATTTATTCGTTTATTCCATATATTGGCTATTGTAAATAATGCTGCAGTGAACGGGGGGGGGGCGGGGGGGGGTTTGACCATATATTTTCGAGTAAGTGTTTTGGATTTCTTCAGATAAATACCCAGAAGTGGAATTGCTGGATTATATAGTAGTTCTTTTTTTTTTTTTTTTTTTGAGGGAACTCTATACTGTTTTCCATAGTGGCTACACCAATCTACATTCCCACCAACAGTGCCTAAGTGTTCCCTTTTCTCTACATCTTTGCCAATACTAGTTATTTCTTGTCTTATTGATAATAATCATTCTAACAGGTGTGAGGTAATAGAATAATTTTGTCAAGTTTCATTTAAAAATCCTGTATGGATTTTGTTTAGAATGTATTGAATCTACAGGTAAATTGTCTTCTTTTTTTTTTTTTTTAACTATTGAACCTTGTTATATCTATGAACATGGTATGTCTCTCCATTTATTTAGATCTTATCTTTCAATAAATTGAATTATTTTTCACTCAGGTCTTGAACATTTTTTTGTGAAGCTGCTTTTGTAAATTGTGTTCTTAAAGTGTATTTTCTACTAATTTGTTTCTAGTATAGAAATACAGTTAATTTTCATGTAATAAACTTACATTCAGCTACCTTTACATGTTTTCAGCCAATAATTTGTCTGTAAATTATTTTGTGTTTACTGTGTAGATAATCATATCAAGTGCAAACAATAACATTTTCATTTCTGCTATTTCAGTGTTATGCTTTTATTTTTCTTACACTTCTTACGGCACTGGCTAGTATCTCCAATTCAGTGTTGAATTAATGTGTGAGTGTGGGCATCTTTGACTTTTTCCTTTTGGTTTCCTATTTATTTTTCATTCACGAATGAGATGGAGTTAATGCCTTACTATTTAAATATTACACTTACTGATCACATTCTAATCAGAGAAAAGGCAAGACCTTACTTAGCTTTGTTAATTCTCCCGCAATTTTTCTTACTAGGTTTGTTTTATGTTATGAAAGTTGAAACCTCAAATACTCCTGGCAAATTCCTTCATTTTGTGAGTGAGATAGTATAAATTATTGGGTGAGTAGTGCTTTAAAGAAGGTAGTCTTCTAAAATTTCAAAGTAAGAGGTTCATTTGTATGTACTAATTTTAGATATTGCAGTAAAGAGAAGTACCGTATTTTGTATGGATGTGAAATTTTTGATATTGTGGTATGTGGATCAGCCTCTTAAGTTTTGATTTAAACTATAGAATCCTTAAGTATTGTTTTTCACAATTTAAAATTCGTGGTTTGGATGAGTTTACTTTTTCCCCTTTTCCTCATAAAATTTTTGTTAAGACTCGAACAGATTACTTCTAATCTTGAGAGCAGACTGCAGGAAGACAACTATTAAAAGTAGAAAGCTATTAAGCAGTCAGGGGTTTATTATGCTTTAGTGTTTTGTTTAAGTCTGTTCTTAATTGGTTGATTAATGTACACGAAGTCCTTTTCCCCCCTCCATCTCTGCAGATGGCAAATGGTAGGTCCCAACTGTCATTGTTCGCAAAAAAGGTTATGGTTCAAAGTCAAAGATTCAGAGATACCACAATAATCAATCATAGGAACTTGTCTCAGAGTGCCCAGCCAGGCAAAAGTTAGGCAGAATAGTAATATTTACTCAGAATCCCTTAGGAAGGTTTTTTTTTTTTTTGTGTGTGTGTGTGTGTGTGGTTGATTTTATTTAGGAAATATTATTTAATGAATGGAAATGTTTCTCTGAATTCAGTGTCAGGCATTTATATAAATATGAAAAAGAATGATAATTAAATTTTATTTATAGTCATATTGTTTATCAGTTATCAAATATGGCTGGATTTTAGGTATTCAGTTTAAAAAGGAATAACAGAGAAAGTAACATTCTTAATATATTGAGATTAGCAGAACACTGTCAAAGGAATACCTTTTAACCATTTTCATGTGAAGATGATTTATAATGGTTAACTTACTTTTTTTAGGAGGAAGAATAGAATTATGTTCTGGTATTGATCCATAAAGAGGATTTGTATTTTATTCATACTATAAAAGTATCTTTAATGGATACATTGTGGTAATTGAATCTATACTGTGTATCACTATTAAAGTATCTTTTTAATTATTTTATGTTATATAATTCAGTGACTAAATTTAAGTCATGGGGAAGGAGATGACTGTATTATATCTTTAAGTATAATGTATAGCCTTTAATATTCTCAAAGTGGATGGCAGTTAAGGACATTTTTAGTAAAACGCAAGAAGGGGAGATAGAGAGAAACTGAGAGAGAGAGAGAGAGAGAGAGAGAGAGAGAGAGAGAGAGAGAGAGAGAGAGAGGATTCCATTACATTCAGCACAGTATGAAACTAAGTCAAAGGAGTTTTGTTAATTAAATTCAATTGCCATCCATTAGACCAGTGGAATGAGATGATTCTGCCAGGACGCTGACACAGCACAGGTATGCAATTTGGCTAAATGGCCATTTCTAAACCATAGCACACGTTTCTCTACTTGTTCTTTTCTTTTTTTTTTTTTTGAGTTTTTACTCTTAAAAAGTCAAAGAGGAACCAGTACTCACTGAAGGGTAAAGGTATCATTTTTATGCAGTCTACCGAGAAGTGATTAGTTTGTTGGCTTGGAAATGTGTAGTTCACATGGAGACTGTTAGGGAAAAAATGATTTTTAAAAAAAATGTATGCAATGTCTGTAGGCAAGCATATTAACAAAATGTATGCATACATATGTTAATATAGATAAGTGTATACATCTTAAAATTTAGTTATTTAATCTAAAACTATTTGAGTCATAATTATCCCTTGAAATTTTTTTTTAAAGCATACTTGAAGTTATAACCAGAATTTGGATATGTAATTGGGGGAAGTTATAATAATTGCAGGAATTATAAAGATGAAATTTAGGTGGTAGATAAGTGTATCTACATTTTGGCATAAATCACTACTTTTAGAGACTTTATATGTCAGACTGATAAGTTTCTTACCATGGTGAAATGACAAGAATACCACTCAGGCATTGGCTGACACATAATTTTGACAGCCAGCAAGATTGCAGTGTTGCTGAGTGCACGGATTTCCACTTCCTGCCAAGATTAAAATTGGCAAAAACCAAAAAGGATATTAGGGATTGTCACTTTAAGAAGAAATAACATGTTAACGTTCTACACTTGCTTAAGAAATATAAGGGTGAGCTCTTGAACTCCAGGCTTTTTAAGTCTACAAGTTTGCAATCAATATAAGAGTTTGGTTAGCAAGAGCATCAAAAATTAAATAAAGTAAGTCGAGGTTCTCTGAGGTTTTGATAATAAAGCTCATTATAGTTTTACTTAATAGAACATTATTATTTTTCTTCTGTATAAGAATTCTTCACAAAAGCAGTAAAATAGGTTTCTGAATTGCCCCTGAAGAACAAAGGCCTAGTTTAAGTTTGTGAATTTGAAGACAGAAGGCCTTACTTCCTGAATTTTCTTATTTTTTCCTGTGTGAGCAGATGGTTTTTCTTTTGAGAAGTTGCCAGATCTTTCCTATTACAATAACTGTCATTTATTGAGAACCTACTATGTGCTAGGTTCTGTCCCAGGCACTCAGCTCTTCAACGTTTTTTCTTTCTTAGGCATTTTTGTTTGAATGTATCCATAAAAATGAAGAAAAAATTTATATCCTATGTTGTGAAAGAGTTAGACTCTGAAATCTGCTTATACTTTGCTATTTACAGTAAGTACTTTTGAAACAGCTGTAGACATTCAAATGAAAGTAGCAGTGTGGAGTGGGAAATGTGGGAGCATTCATTTGTGAAGACTTTGCATTTCTCCAGCTTTATAGCCAACAGAAAAGGAGATTGTTGTGCATTCTATTAAATACTGCCAGTATGATTAATTTAAAGGGTTACATTTTATTGAACCCTGGTGTAGATGTTCTTTGTCAACCCACATTCACAGCTAGTTAGAGTGTGTGTAGCATTTATCAAAACTTTCTGGAGCCCCTCTCACCTCATTAGCATCTGAATCTCTATTCAGCAGTTAATGTCCGTTACTGCTAGAGTGCTCAATTCTTGTTTTCAATAAGCCAGTTGTAAAATGTCAGACTGTCACTTACAATATAAAAAACCAAAAATGATGGTATTTGTAAAAATGTTATCACCTCATAAAAACAAATTGTAAAGACATGAAAGTGATCTTGCTATGCTGGGCTTTCAGAAGGGAGTTAGTGCAGCTACTTTAAATACCAGTTGTGTAGATTCCCACACTTTTCTACCAATGGAGAGGTTTACACAAGCATAATTTAAGTTACAATCACACTAATTAACATCTCATTTGCATAAATTGTTGAAGTCAAAACAACAAAGAATTGTCCTAGAAGCTTAATCCTATTTGTCCAAAATAGAAAGATATTTAAAAAAAAAAAAAAAAGTGGTCTGAAAATTGGCAGCTTAAGTATGTCTTTAGTATTTGAGCTATGCTACTTAAAAAGTAAATGCTTTCTATTTGTTTAAGAATATATTTCTCTATTCTTTTTAGAACCTTTTGTTTTTACCATGCTTTTAAAATTTTAAAAAGCAGTAAACTCGGATTTCTAAATCAGTGATAAGAGATTAAAATCAAGGTACACTATCATTTATATGTAGCAGTGTAGAGTAACGTGACTCTTTAGATGAATGATGAAGAGTGTTTGTGTGTGTGTGTGTGTGTGTGTGTGTGTGTGTGTGTGTGTAGGCATTTGTAAATTATAAAGTGTCCCTATAGTTCATCCATGGTCAGTTAGTTTTTAAGCGTTGGTTAGTCGCTTTCAGATTGTCCAGGCATTTTCAGTGTCTTGTGTTTGCCTTTTTGTAGTTATAGATTAAGGATATATTAAAGGTAGTTTTAACCCAGGTCTTCTACATGTGTGATAGCTCAGATCTCTAGTCAGAAAACTTTTTAATGGCCACCCAAATGCAGTTAGCTTCCTAGGGGGTGATTTAGTACAGTAAACTACCTTCTTCTCTAACACCCATTTAAAATTAGGGACATGTTTGCATACAGTGGATTAATGAAGTTTTCATACTAACCCACAAAACTCTGCTGTACTCTCCTTTGTGGGTCCAACATTCATTTCATATGCTATTATTGTTACCGTTGAGTTTGCATTAATTACATTATGCATATATGGAAATATCGTGCCTCCAGCAGAGTGTAGGATTTTTTATTGTTAATTTTTATAGTAATTTTGGCTTGAGGAATTAAAATGAGCCTGCTTAGTTAGTATTGCCAGTGTTTATTTTAGAAATGTAACAAGATCAGGAATAAGATTAGAATGAAAGTTTCACTTTAAAATTGTGTCTTGAAAGTGTTTTATTTGTTTATAATTATAGTTCATCCTAGTCTAGTTGTTGCAGTCTTACTTTAAATGTATTCTTTAATTTGATCTTATAATGTAAAATTTGTAAATTACTGTCTTGGAGACAGTTTATACATACATGTTGAGTATGGACTGTATGTGAACCATTGTTCTAGATTTGGTGGAGGGTATAATCTTACATATACACACACACACACAATGTAGTCTTTGCTTGTATGAAACACTCTCCTCTTGGGTGTATATAAATGAATACCAAATGAGAACATGTTCTGTAGAAATTTAGAAGATAATTTATGAAGAATTGGGACGGTCTAGAGAGCTTTTGGGTAAAACTAAATTTGAGTGTGTATTGAAGGCTTGTTTGGAAATTAGATGGTGAGGAGAGGGAAGGGTATAGATTAGTAGAGAGACAACCTGGAGAGCAAGGGCAAGGCCTGAGTGACAGAGCAGAGCAGGAGTAGGCAAGATTTGTTCCAGGTCAGCTAAGTGGACAAGTTTGGTTAGAATGGGGACTCATGTAGGGAAGGACATTGAGTGCCAGTTGAAAGATTTAGGCACTGGAATGTCATGTGGGGTTTTTGAATAGGGATATGACATGTTTCAGGAAGTGTTTCTGCAAGATTGATCATGTGGCTCCCATGCGGGGAGCCGTGAAAGAGAAGACAGAGTGGAGTTAAGGACAGTGAGTAGGATCTTTTGTAGTTGTCTCAGCACAAAATTGTAAATCATAGTGGTTTTTATTTCCTATGCCTTGAGTAATATAATGAACTAAATATATGAAACGGCAAACATGCTTTGGAAAAAAATAAATGATTTCTGCTTCCGAGTGGTTCTTCAAACTTAAAAAAGATATATTTCTATCTAGTAAACATGTTTCATTTCTTTTAATTTTTAATAGTGATTAATTCTCTCTCTATATATATTTAGAAAAATATGTATGAAAGAAATGAACACGATTTCCTTTCTCCTTTCAAAGGAAAATGATTTCCAGATTATTTTCCCGTCTATTTTTTAAAAAGTTGATTTTAAGAGAACATATTTCTGTTTCTCTTGAGTCTGGCCAAATTGTGTCATTGTCAATATTTGATCTTCATTGGAAGTTGAGGGCATGTCAGAGTTACTCAGGAGAATGTTCTAGACTTTTCTTTTTATCTTTTAAAGGCTTGTCTTTGATAAGGTTGGACATGGTGTGTACTTGGTGACTTTTCTTGTTGTTCTTGTCACTTTCCTAAAGGGACTTGGTTTATAGTATGTAATCTGAGAATGCCTTCAAGAGACTAGAAAAGATTTGACCTCAGACACCACATTTTAGGTGTTTTAATATAATAAGGAGAAAATTGGGTGTTGTATTTAGACAGGAAGGGAGAATGCATTGGCATAGGTAGAGGTACTCATTTTAAACATTCAATCAATACATATTAATCATTTACTAGAAATAAGGTAACACGGTATATGTTGACAGAGGAATAATAGGGAAAATTGAGAAGCTCTCCTTCCCTTCGAGATGCTCAACGATTGTTAGGAGAAGAGGCACAACATATTAAGTGCTATGTTATATGTAGAATACAAGGGACCCGTACGCCCAAGAGTTGATTCTGACTAGAGGTGAATGAGAAAGACATTTGTGAAGGAGATGGTATTAACACAGGGTCGTGTAGGCTGGCGAGGGGAATGAAAGGACAGAGTATGGAGATGGGAATGTATGTACATGTTCCCAAAGTGATGCACGGGTGAGATGGAGCCCAGGGTGTGTTAGTGTATGTGATGTCTTCTGTCCTTCTTCAGCAAGCACCCTTCACTTACCTTGTGCCAACCATTGAGCGAGGCTACCCGTGAAGACATTACTAACTTCTTCATGGACAAAGTTGAAAGGATGTGTCCAATTGCCCTTGCCCCAAAGAGGGAGAAGCTCCATATCTGGTAACTTGGACATATTATTCCTTGGCATAGAGTTTGGTTCAAATGTACATTTAAAAATTCTCATTCATTTAACTAAAATAAGAAACTTCTGAGCCTATGCAAAGATGGTAAATACCATCATTCTCCTGCTTTTTCCCTTTCTTTACTTGCAGCTAGGTTCTGCTTTCCCTCCGAGAGTGATCTGAAAAGTAGCTGCCATATCACTGGGTTTTTTTCTTGGCATAAGGAGTCCCCTTTTTTCTCCCCTAAAAGAGTTTGAGTCCGATGCTGATTTTTTTCTCATTCTAGGGCTGCCCAGTTATAAGAGTTCAATAGTATAAATGCGAGGCCTAAATTAGAGATCCCAAAATAATGTTGGAGGATGAGAATTCTTTAGTTATCAGTAGAATTGTCTTATGGATTTGAGGAAGTCCTTGTATACAGTACAAGTGAGACCCTGAGTTAATTAAAATAACTTCACAGTACGTATCTGCCACTGCTAGTGCTGCTATAAATAATTGCAAAGGTAAGGATTTTTAGTAACTGCAAATATGCAGGAAACATGGATATTAGAAAGTTCAGATGACCTTAATGAAGAAACAGAGTTGACTCTGAAACTTTGCTTAGCAGGAATGAGGTTTGTGAATTTGATAAACACTGTTGGTTGTTAAGGCATCCTCTGATAGGTGAAAAGTGGGTTTTCGATGCAGTACTGCCTGGCATGCATCTTCTCTATGGTCTATTATCTTGTGGGAATGACATTTGTTAAGTTGGTATCTCTGTGTATCCCACCCAAATAAAAAATGTTTCATCAGCAAAGTGAATTGCCATATAGTCATCAGACTCTAGAAATAAATTATCAACCATGACTGCAGTGGGTGAGGCTGTTTGTTTATCAGATCACTTGAGAACAGAGTAGAGTGAGTTTCATATTTTCCTGAGTCTTGAATTCTCATTTTAGACATCTGTTCGGCAGCTTTCTAAGCCATGGCATATTCTAAATGAGCATTTTGTTAAATGGATGAAGGAAGACTTAGTTTTCCATTGTTAGGTAAAACCCAATTAAAAATTAAATAATGACCTTGTGTTGGCTTGTAAATTCCTTATTTCCTGCATGGGAGAGTGTATTTTGTTAAAACATTCCATTTTAAAACATGCTTTTTTAATGACAAAAAGTACTTTAAAATAGTGTTTGCTTTCGGAATTACAGTAGAGCATCAAAGGATAGTTTCTTGTTGAAAGTGGAGGGGGTTGGAGGATGTTAAAGGCATGAAGCTTTATGAGCTCTATTTTCTGTGAATATAGCAGAATTAATTTAATTGTTCACTTTCACCCTCTCTAGTATGATTGCACTCATCATGGCAGTTAACAGAGGCACCTGTTACATATTTGTGTTGTATCAGGAATTCTTTATAAACTTAATAAATGAAAGCTTTTTCTCTTATAGACCCTATTCTCTAGTGGACTTCTGGTGAAATTATGTGGCTGCCTTCCATTAATGTTAATGGAGGTTATGGATATAAATCCCTCCATAGTGATGAAGGAATAAGCCCCAGAGAAAAGAATGTTTATAATGAATCACTGGATAGTGATACAGGATTCAGTTGGTCTACCTAATACCATTTTTTTCCCTCCTCAAAGTTTAAGGTCTTATGTTTAGGAACTAGTCTCTCTCCTCCTTAATCCGTTGTTGTCAAGTCTGCAATAATGTTAAGAACAGGAGAAAACATGGATTTATGGGTAGGCATAGTTTTTGTGATATGTAATGACACAGCACATATATAATTTTGTTGTCTTTTTACTTAATATTATTTGGTAGACGTAACTTGAATGTTTTAAGAGGTCATTATAGTCTTCACTAATAACATTTGCTTAATAATTCATTGTCCTGAGAGACTGCAGTTTATCATTTAGGTATTAAAGCTCTCAAATGTATTTATTGAGTACCTACTGTATATGAGGCCCTGAGCTTAATGCACATGACATAGTCCCTGTCTCACATTGCCTATCATCTTGTGATGAAAGTAGACCCCAGTCCCTAAAGCGCCTTCCCGTGGGCCACAAACTACGACACTTACCCTAGTTAAAGAAAGGAGTTAGGATCAGTAATATCACTTGTGGGAATTGGTTGGAGAAAATAATTCTATACGTTATGATGTTTTCCAGCAGTATTGTTTTGGGTAATTCATTTATTCAGCCAGCGATTCTTGGCTGCCCACTATGTGCCAAGCTCTGTGCTAGACACTGGGAAGGCTCCACGGGACCAGGCACATAGAGTCCTGCTCTCATGGCGTTTACAGTTTGGGGGTGGGGAAACAAATACCATAATGTCTCAATGTGATCAATCTCTGAAGGAAACAGGGTGATAGAAAACAAATGAAGGGACTTGCTTTAGATGGGCAAGTGGAGGATAAGGCCACACTCACCCTAAGTAAGCATCCAAGTAGAGAGAAGACCAGTTGCAAAGAACTTGGTGGGGGATGAGAGAGGGAGAGGGAGAGGGAGAGAGTGTGTCTCCTAGGGACTGAAGAAAGGAAGTCCATGGTGTTTGGACAGTGATGTTCTAAGAGACAGTGGTCTAAAGAGAGAGAACCAAGATTTTCCAGGAAGAGCGGCTTGCCACAAGATCACACAGCAAGTCACTGGTAGTGGACGTAGCACTTGACCCCAGGTGCATCTGACGCTAGACTATGCTGGTGTACTACCACTTGATGTAGGAACCAGAGAGTAAGTGCCAAAAAAGTAGTAGAGGTTATAGTTGCTACAGGCAACCAGACAAGAGGAAAATCACTTTGATTTGGAAGAAATCTCAGGATTCTTTGAAAAAAATGTATAGAATATGAAAGCTATTATTGGTCTTTTCCTTCTATAATATAAGCAGGAAATTATTCAGGCTAATTTTCAGATAAATTATTATGATCTCCAGTTGAGAGAAATAATATACACAAACTTTTTTTATTAGGTAATCTTTTCTCATGAAATCTTAAATATTTGTGCATGTAATTTACTGATTTTTGCTTTTATTTAGGTATTTTCCCTCTAGTGACACTTACGAAATCTTGCTTACCCAGCTCCCAAAGTCCACGCCACTAGAAAACTCTCTAGCCTCTGTTTCTGTGCCAAGGGTTCTTCCTTTGTTACCAGGTCCACATAATTAATGGATTTATCATATGAAGTAATTCAGTTACTCAGCAAAACAAATGATACACACTTTTAGAAATAGCTCTAGAAAGTAAATTTGAACTTAAAAGTGTTTAGTGAGAGGAAATTTCTGTTTGTCTTTAATTAAGAGAAACTGTATGGAAATGTAAGCTAAGGATGCATTAATCAGAGAAGTTGGCATTGCACCGTGTTCTTCATTTTTACTTGGCATAGATTGCATGGGTGCTCATTAAATAAGTTGTATGGCTGAAATAACTTGTGATAGTTCTTGCTAAATTTTTGCATCTATTCAGACTAAGACTCCGGAAAGTGAAAAAATTCAGTCTTTACGGTTTGAAGGTTTGAACCATTTATTATAACTGAAAATCTTTATTGTGGAACTAATATTCATTATACTGTTTGCTTGCCACACTGTAAGGGAAGAAATATGTATATTATGAGAGTGTACAAATCTTTAATGAAAAATTAATAATCACATAACAGATTTGTACCTGGTGAGTAGATATTTGTGCTCAATGCCCTTAAATTTTAGCAGCTTGGCTTCGTTCATCTGCAACCTTGTCAACTTTGGTATTGTTTTAAAAATAAACAATTGAAGGAAAAAGTTTGCAAAGTTAGAGGGTTGGTAGTTTATTCCCTTCATGTGGGGTATACTCAGCATCTCAGAGAACCCGATCTATATAAATAGCATATTTGGATCATCAAGCCAAGGAAAAGTAATTTCCCCTTCCACCTTAATTTTGTAGTTCTGATAGGTCAAACCAGATTTCTTCGGCCTAAATCATGTGGTATACACTTTAGCCATAGGTTTGGTTTGGGTTCTGCAATATTTGTCATTATGTGAGATGATAAGATTGAATTAATTGTAGACTTTCACATAATGTCTGTATCAACAGTCTAATAAAATAATATGAAATTCAATAAGTAATGCCAAGTGGGACCGTGCTCCACTCACATAAGCTTACTAAACTTGATATATTCTTATGGCGCTTCTCCAGAATGTAGAAGAAACACATTTATCTAGGTGATTAGTATTCTTTCTGTCTGCCAGATTTAAAGATTGTTTGAAAATATTGTTAGAATCAAAATCAATGTTTGTTGCTACAAACATTGTAGCAACAATGTTTGGGCATTCCAGGCAAACTCTGGTCTTTTTTTAATGGTGTTATTCTTATGTCCACTCACTTCACATCTGCCATGGCAGTGACAGTTTTTAGTAACACAGAGTTGCCATCCAAAGAGTGACAAGCTTGTAAGTGAAGCCTTTGGGAAAGTAATAAAGTCATTTCTGGTCCCATCTCAAGGGATATTATTGAAAATGTCTTTAAACGTGATCAAAATGATCAAGGTAATGCATACTAGGCCCTCTGCAGTTGGAGTTTCTGAAGTTTTTAGCAACCTGTAGTTAAGTCCATTTCAAGGTGAAAAGTGGCTCTTACACAAACTACTTTTTAAATGCTTTAGTTGGTTCTAAGTTTAAGGAAAATGAAAACACTGAAAATTAATAGTCAGAGTTCTAGGGCAGAAGATGCTTTTCAGTTCGTAACTGCCCAAATCAGATTTAAAACTTGAACACAGCAGTGCTTTGCATTTTGCGATGTCTAATTAGTGCCTGGTAATATATTCTGTTAACAATATCTATTAACCATAATGCCAGTTTTCAAAATCTTGAATAAGTTTACAAAAGTGACAAATTGTAAGGTTTTAAACTGACGTCCAGGACGTTAGGAAATCACATTTAAAGCATTGCATTGTCTGTTACTCAATGGAGTGCACTGAGGACAGCGTGTGACTTGTGTACCGCGAATGATGCAATCGCTAAATATTCTACTGTGAGTTAGGGTTGATTAAATGATCACCTTTAACTCTGTTTTTCCCAGGGCTTTTTGAATTCTTGTTTTTCAGGTGATTTTCTATGCCATATTGTATTGCTCTTTTAAAAAAGTGTTCTCATTTGGGCAAGAAAACATATAAACTCTCTTTGGATTCTGGATGGAAATTAGCAACCTTATGCTCAGAATATGAAAGTATACTGTGTTATCACAAAATGACCCTCCTTGCAAAAAAAAAAAAAAAAAAAAAATTGGGGGGAGTGAAATATAAAAGCAAGAAAGCAAAAATTGATCAACAGAATCATGGATTTAAAAAACAAAACAAAAAATGTTCTTACATTTTTGCCCTGGAATTAATTTTCAGTGAAAACTAAGACATTTTCCTACTCATCTGGAATCAGTTTTTACCTCATTAGCAGGAAATGGTGAATATACATTCAGCACAAATAGAGTTCGCTTTATGAGGCAAAGAATTTGCACTCCATAAGTAGATATGTATAATAAAAGACTCTTTCTGCTGTCCTTAAATAGCATTGTAAAGGAAATTATAGCAGTAGATACCATCATTTAGGTAACTTTCAATGGTGTGATTTTTTTTTTTTTTTAATATATAAATTGTGGAATACTGGGGAACAGTGTGTTTCTCCAGGGCCCATCAGCTCCAAGTCGTTGTCCTTCAATGTAGTTGTGGAGGGCGCAGCTCAATTCCAAGTCCAGCCGCCGTTTTCAATCTAGTTGTGCATGGGGGGGGGGGGGCACAGCCCCCCCATCCCATGCAGGAATTGAACTGGCAACCTTGTTGAAAGCTTGCGCTCTAACCAACTGCGCCATTCGGCCGCCCAAGGTGTGATTCCCCCCCCCCCCCCCATAAATCCAAAGAAAGGAGAATTTTTAACTTAACCTGTTGGGAAATATTTCAGTGGCACCTTTAGTATCTTGGTAAAATGAAATGTACACTAAGTGGGCCTTGGTGGTGACAGTATGTGGGACTGGGGTAGAACTCTCTTTTCCATTTTCTGTTCATCTTAAAGTTACATAACTGCGTTCAGCTCAACTTGTTACTGGAGTAGGAAGATGTGTAGGTGGGATGGTATTCTAAAGGGAGGCTAGCGCTACCTTCCCTGACGAGAAAAAATTCTAGTGAACAAATAAAAATAGATTCAAAGAATCTTAGAATGTCAGAGATATAAGGGACCTTAGGTCTCATGTAACCCAAATTTTAGCTTCGAGGTCCTAGGAAAAAATGTATATTCTGTGATTGTTAAGTGGAACTTTTCCATATTTAAAAGTTAAATTTATTAATGTGTCTACTTGTTTACCCATGCTATATTTATGGCTATTTAAAAAATATTGCTAATGGGAACATTCTGTATCATAGCTTCTTTTATTTGTCTGGAAGCATGTATGTGCCCGTCAGTCTATTAATACTCTCACACGTGCAAACGTACAAGATAAAATGGCAATTCAGTATTATAAAATGGAGAAGCTAGAGTGCCGTAGGACTGGATTGGTTGTGCTTTTGACAATCAAGTTGCCATAAGAGTCATATTTTAAAGTTTTAGAGGGTTGCACAGGGTTGTTGAATGTCTTGTTAGACGTACAATGTGCCTGTTATTCTGTCCTGACATATAAAATGGATGTCATTGAACTGGCATCTAGGAAGCGTTGGTATCGCCACAGATTTTATCACTCATTCCAAACATAGGAATTGCAAAACACCTTTCTTTAAATATTTTTTCTTCATGGTGCAACTGGGGAGGACCAAATTCCAGCCTTAAATAAAGGTTTAACCTGACTAGGTGATAGAAACGGCAGAGTACTAGAACTCTTGGTAAAGAAACCGATGCTTGGATTTTTGTCTAGGATTATGCTGTACATTTGTGACCCTTCTAGATGGACTTCTCCTTTCCACTCAGGACACACATCCTTGAGACCGGGAAGGAATGGAGAGTTCTACCTTTGGTTTCTTCTTCTAGAGCTGAGATATTCCCCATGGGACCCCTAGACACTAATCAGTATTCTTTTCTTGATGATAATCAAGATAGGATAAATGACATCGTAGCATCAGAATCCCTTTATAGAATTATAGTGGCATTTTGTGGCAGGCACAGTTCTTCCTGGCTTCTAAAAAAAACTTTCGATTTTTTGCTTAAATTTCCTAATGGAGATGAAATATACACATGCAGGGAAGAGTCCATAGACACGCAGGAAACCTACCCAGTAGGGCTGGTTTTCATACACAGTCCACCCGACTGGCACCTGCTTTGTAGGCAGCGTCATATAATAATGTGGAGGGTACAAAAAGGGACTTCTGATGTGATTTCTTTGCTTTATGTATTTTGCATTGAAATTGTAGATTTTTTTGTTGGAATATATTTGAGATGATTAAAGACATTTTGCAGAGTACTTAAATATAGGTGAAAGAATTTCAAGTTTGCTCATTTTGGCATATTTTTAAAACAAAAGTGTTACTGTTAGATCTGGGCATGTGATGGGTGAATGAGTGTTTCAATGAAATGACATAAGTCTGTATAATTTGGAGGGTAATGATGCCTTAGAACAGGAATAAATCTGGAGCAATGGAAAAGCTCCATATTCTAGATAAATGCATGCTTCCTCTTAGGAGTCTGAAAAATAAAATTAAATCTTTATTTATACCAATCCACTGGGGGGTAAAAAGCCACATGGACTGGGTTTATGATGTATTTCAGGACAGGAATATTAGCCGTAACCTCTTTCCTCACATTGCATATGATATTTAATTCATCATCTTTGTTTTAAACAAACAATACACAAGCTGTTGATGGCATTGGTGTAAAGCCGATGGTCCATCTGGAGAGCAGGAATATAGATCAGGAAAATAAGAGAATTGAAATTGGGTGCAAGGGTGGATTTGAATGTGTAAACCTCTCTGTTTTACAAATTTTTAAAAATCAAATTATTTAATATTAGGCAAAACAGATTCCTTTTTCTTGAATCTGAGTGCTTTATTGGAGGAAGAGGTACTTAATGCTGAAGGAAGAACAATGGCACTTTGAGAGACAATAAAGTAATAAACCACTACTACCATCTTTTTTAGCATGGGAGAGTCCATGTGAAAGAGCAGAGAGCGCACTGCTGGGGGATTTAGTTCTCCTTCCAGCTGTGTGATCGTTAGGCAGTCATTTTAGCTTCTTGACCTTCATTGTCCTTCGATCCAAGTTAATTCAGCAACCATTTATTGAGGCAACTGTGAAGATTTTCTTTGAGCAAACCATTATGCTAGGCACTGTGGATCCAGATTAATAAGACTGGGTTCTGCTCTCAAGAGGTGTAAGGTCTTTTAATGAAGACAGATATTATAACCGAGCAATGTAGTAAGTATTGGACTCACAAAGGAAGAAAAGATTAATTTTGTCTGGAGTAGACAGGAAGATTTGTATTACAAATCCTTCATAAGGATTTCCTATTTTGACCAGCAAAGGAGCAGGCATTCCAGGTATCTGAATAGTGAGAGATTCAGAACAAATTATCAACAAAGTTCTTTCCAGTTCTACATTTGTAGTGTTATCAATGTAAAATTCTTTGAATAGCTTTCCTCTGATGAGTTATTCTCTGAAGAGTGCGTATTGTCATGGTTGAAAGAAAATAATAATGAAAGAAACAGTGATTTTCTTTAGTTATAAAATTGGGGCTCGATGGAAGAATGCATCCAGGTTTTGTTGTTGTTGTTTTAAATTATTACCCTATTTGAAAAATCAACCTGCTCATAGTGTGGCAAACAGTTTGTGTAGAGGCCTTCCTTATTCTTTCCAGGGAGCAGCAGTGGACGGAACCACTGCTACCTGGCCTCCCTCCACGAGAGGAGGGAATCCAGGTGGCCATGTTCTGAAATGAACACTGCCCAGGCTGTGTGGCACAGGCTTCTGAAATGACAGGAGAGAGCCCGGCAGCTTCCCAAGCAGCTGTGACTCTGGATCGCACCCACCATCTCTGCTTCTCACTAGGAGAGGAGTGAATCTCTGTTGCCTTAAGAGGCATGGAACCTGGGACTTTTCTGCCTTTTTAAAAATTTTCATTTTATTTTTAAAAGTTTTGAGTGGTTGATGATGATTTCTTGACAAACGAGAGATTCCCACTTTTTACATTTTTCTAAGTAAAGATGTGTTAAGTCATGGGTTAGGAACAAAACTATAATCCCTCCTTTTTTGTCGTTGTTTGTGATCGGGCAATAATTTATTCACATGTGACATTTGAGCTGGCATTTTTTTCCTCCTAAGATGACAGTCGCTTCTGCTGTTGTATCCTCAAGCAAAGTCAGAATAGCCCTTTGCTTTTGTCCCAGTTGGTAGTTATATTTTACTCTCCTGCCTTTTTCATTTAGACCTTATGGTATTTCCTAACCCTCAGATTGTTTTGAAAAGCTTTGATTAAAAGACACTGATAAAAGAATTTGATAACCAAGTTAGGAATGACAAGGCTATCTGGAGAAGACCGAATGATTTGGCAGCCTAACAAATTCTATTCAGAGCACACAAAGAGATCCTGGAATGTTTTATAGGGACTTGTGTTTGGGGAATGGTATGAACTCAGGTTACCTGCAGAATATGGTGTCATATGGAAACATTTAAGAGCTTATGGAAAATTCTTTGAAATAAGTGGAATGAGCTAGCAAGCATATAATACCTAAGAAGAAAAATAAGAGCATTCATTCTGATTTTCAGGTGGCTGCTCAAGGAAGAGAGGTGGATGAAAGTAAATCATTTTCAACTTCATACACACAATGTAGAAGATATATCACCTAAGAATAGTTTTACTAACCAAACCCTAGACTTAAAAGGACATTAGAGGCCGTCATGTCTAACCACCTTCCTCTGTAGGAACCTCCTCTGTGATACCCCCAACAGCCTCTGCTTAAATACTTCCAGAGGAAAGTGAAGGAAGGGGGGACGGGATGAAGGTTGGCAGGAACTCATGTTGAATACCTAGTATCTGCAGGATACTGGAGTAGGCATTTTCTTGCCAACTCATTTGACTTATGTGTGGGTTTTATAACCTCCAGTGTACAGATGAGGAAACTAAGTTCCTGAGCATAAGGAGATTTGCCTCAGCTCATGTGTCTAGCTGAAGGCAAAACTGAAATTAGAACCTGATCCGTCTTCTTACACCACACTAAACCGCCTCCCAGGTTGAAGGGGAGCTCCCTTTTTCATAAAGCAGCCTCTTCTGTCTTAATAATGCACATGGTTTGAAAATGCTTTCTTTTATTTAGCTGAAGTCTGCCTCTCATTAACATCTCTCCTTGGTCTTGATTCCACCTTAGAAACATCACAGAGTTGATGGAATTCTGTTTCTTCATTCAGGTATGTTAACAAGCACTGCTGCCCATATGGTCTCTGCCATCTTGTACTTAGTAGACTTTTTTACACACACACACACACACACACACACACACACAAATGTCCTCTTGTTGACTGGACAAACAGGCTAGGTTAACTTTTGGTCTCTGTATTAGTTCCTGAAATTGCATGCAGAATTTAGACTACTTGTGAATTTTTCTGGGAAGAGGGTAACGATTGTCAAAGTTTTAAAGGAACCCAGTATCTTAAAAAGTTAAGAACTATTCAAAGTAGAGCACGTCCTCTAGATTGAATTAACTAACCTCTTCGAGGAGGGCGTCCCAAGTGACCATAAATTCATATAACCATCATCTAGACCAGGTTATTTTGTCCAGAAGACCTGGTAAATGGTCTTGTAAGATGCCTGGCCAAGGTGAGGGTTTGCAGTATTTTCTGCATTCTCTTGATACCCCTGGACATTGAAAAGGAATAATTATGCCCTTAAAAATAGAAAAGAGACTGCAGAGTTCTTAAGCAGGAAGTGGACCTTTTAAAAAGTGTCCTTTAAAAAGTAAAAAAATATAAATGTTAAAGAGTTTGCATTTATATTTCATTTTTCTTTGTTTTAAATTATAAGCCCAAATATTATTTGCCAAAACCTTACCCTTTGCTCTGCCGGAACCTTTGAAAACAGATGAGATATTGATGAATACCCTGTAGAAACCCAGCACTCAGCCGGTATGTAGGTGTTGTCTTCCTCAGTAGACTAGGAACACCTAATTAATAAATAATCAAGAGGAAGAATAATGGACCCTAATAAGATGTGATCTATGGGGAAGTGAAGAGCCCAGTTAAAAATGATGAACTTTATTATGTGTGAAACAAACAAAAAAAAAACTTAAGTGAAAGTGTTGGTTAATATAACCCCCTCATATGTTGTTGTTTAAAGTGGACATTGGACTGCATGAAATGGAAATTGATGATTTTACATACATAGAGAATTTTAGATATTGAGACCTTAGGGAAGTCAATCGATACAACGCCCTCCACTCTACAGATAAGGAAACTCAGGTCCTGAAAGTGAAGTGACTTTCCTAAGGTGACAGAACAGTAGTACTCTTTCCAGTATATGGTGGTGCCTACCTCATGCTTTTCTTTTTTTAATCTTCCAAATGTTAAAATTGTAGGATTAAGTAAAGGTCATTTCTAGCCACATGAAGTGGCTCAGTTGCCCCAGGATTATTTTATTGCATGTATAGTCCCCATTATCTTACAGAGTAAGAACATAAGTCCATGCAGCTGGGTTTTACAGGACAGTTTCCATGCAAGTGAAATATATGCACAGACAGACAACAGTCATACTTTCTCATCTGAAGTTGCTACTTCTTTGCAGTAGTTCACATTAGGGACATTTTCCAAGGGGAGTTTAGAGATAATGAATACGTTAAAAAAAACATCTACGAAAGCTAGGAATGTTGAGAGACATTCAGAGCACATCCATACCTTCCTACAGACTGACTTTTGGGGGCCCCATTAGAGTTAGAATCCTGGCTTGATAGACAAAGGAATTGACCCAATGTAGTGGTTCTTACATTGTTATGATCAACCTTCCTTGACTTTTTTCTCCAAAAAGCCAAAGTCACTGTCGTTGATTGCTTCAAGCATGATAGTCTTGTCTCCCCCACTTACACTCAAAGCTTTTCTTATCTTCCGAGAGCGACTTACTCAGTAATTACTTCCATTTTATATTAGAACAGTTTGGGTTGTTGAGGTATGCAGGAGAGGTAAGACCAACACATTTTCAGTTTGCTTGGGCTGTATTGATGTTATCTTTCAAACTGCTAGTGAAATGAGAAAGATGTCTGGTTTTTACGCCATCAGAGATGCTAAATGTGTGATGAAGATAAATGTTATCTTACTCTTTTAGAGTAAGGGACAAAAAGACATCCCATTGCCCTCTAACTTTCAGATCTTCTGTAACCTTTTTAAACAAAATGGGAGAAGTTACTACTTGTACCCAAGGGAAGAGAAAGTTAATGAATAGAAAAGACAGAATTTACTTAGGAAAATAGTGGAATTAAGCTCTGGACAAAGCATGCATCAGTGATGCATAGCATTTTTGTTAATTGGGTCTTAACAGGTTTCTGACTCATGTGGTAATCATCGTAGAAGTGGGTCATACTAGACCATGCCAGCAGCATATCCCGCAGCTAAAGACCTCTTACCTACTTGTGCATGTACACCTGAGTGTCTGGAGGCGTACGTTTCTATGGCTTAATTTAGGTTCCACGTACACTTCAGTGGTTAAACCAGAGCTAGACGCAAAGAGTTTGTTTCCATTAAGAAAATGAATCTTTTATGTGGACCAAGGTCAGGTTAGTTAATTTGTTTGCTTTTATTGGAATAACTTTTCCCATTCCAATTCATCACTTAATTTTAAGTGGTTCTACTAAAATCCCCATTAAAGTCCCTTACATTTCTAACAGACTAAAGCTATGACAGGTTCATGTGACTTTTTTTCAAGGCACAAAGGTAGTTTTTCCGGTCATCAACCTATTCTTCCTTCTCTGTAATTTCCCAACAATGAGGAAACATTTTATTTAATAGCAGTATGAACTTTAATCGGAGAAAAGACCAAATGAAGTCTTCACAAGAAACAAGGTTTATTAAAATCGATTGTGATAAACATTTCTCGTTAAAATAATATGACTTTGTTTTTCTTAAATTCTCCTTTTTCTGCCCACTTCATCCTCTTTCCCATGGATGTGTTTTCCAGCAACTCAGAGTTGACTCCTGCTAGTAAAGTAACTACATGTGATGTTATTGCTCTAATTAGTGGTGACAAAAGATCAATTAATATTATAATTAAAAACAGTGTCTAGATCTGTTGTTTGTGGTGAACAAATGTGACAATTACTTTGTTCCCTGACATAGATGTGTTGAATTGCCTTCCTAGATGTTAAGGGGTACATTAGCGCTGATGTATACATTTAACTATGGACAGTAGGAACAAGGCAAGCATATTAGGGAGGGAATAGGGCCCCTAATGTCTAAGCTAGAGCCATATTTTAACATACCTGACACCTTTCCTTGGTGCTGGGTGCTATATCAGCAACTTGTACTCACTGGGTCTGGAGCCTTATGCTTTTAATATTTTATCACTAAATGCTTAAGTGTTTATGTTGCAAAAAGAAAAGATTCCCACTTGGACTCTCAGACCACATGAATATGACAGTATATGAGAACCATATCATTGATGATTTTGGTTCCATGTATAGCAATAATTTTTAAGTTGATGGGGGCAGAATAGTGAGTATGTGATTTTTGCAAATCTGGTTGGATTTTTCTTCTGATACAGAGCAAGCTGTTTTTCATACACTGAAGCCTGGGAAAAGCTATGTTACTGTAAAAAGAGTAACCGTATCTCTTTTCTGAGTTGTTGCCAAGCGGATGTAGACTTTTGGAAAGTGCCCAGAAAACTTCTACAGCTGATACTTTGGTGACTTGTTCCTACTTCTGGCTTTATTGGCAACTAGGTATTCAAATAGCAGAGGAACATGATTTTGGCGTTGGTAGGTCACAATTTCATACATTTTTTTTTAGAAGCAATTAAATATAGGTAAACTAGATGATTGATGTGAAGTAAACCCGATTTGCTTTTTGAGAATAGTGTGAAGATACGACAGCCTTTGGTTATGTCTTTTTGGACAAGGAGGAATCAAGAAAATTCATCTAAAAAGTTGTCTGAGAGATTAGCACTGAATGTCAAACAAGGTAGTCACTACAATTACTAAATGAATCTCATCTTTTAACTTCCTCTCATAAATGGATCATGCTCAGTGGATCTGAGTAGCACTTGGTTTGATTTTTAAATTCTTAGATTACTGGCTTCCACCATCCTGTTTTGGTGTTCTTGCCATGGTATGAATGTTGTAAAGGGTATTTGAAATGGGGAAGTAGCAACAATGTCGGTCAGGGTCACGAATTTGCCAGAAAATGAGCATTTTCTGTAACAGTAGGCTCAAACAACAAAGGTTGATGCCATGATCTCAGGTAACTGGGTAGCAATTGAAATCCTGCCCGTCTCAAAGGCAGTGTGCTTTTGGCTTGAATGGTAAAAGAAGGAAAGTAGTTGAATTCATTGACTTTGCTGCTGGCTAAAAAAAGACAATTAAGCAAGGAGAGAAGGGAGGAACAAAGAAACTAAATTCTGCTTTTTTAGGAGAAATTGGAAGATGAGGAGTCATAGAACACTTCAGATATATATATGTTAAAAACTTAACACAAATCATAGATCATCCTAAAGGACTGCTGAAGTTTAGAACATGGCCGAGGGTATAGATGTCAGATTTTCTTACACAATAGTGGGTCTTTTGTTTCAGAGTTCACTCTTGGCAAGAAACTCCCTACCACTGCGTTAATTTCCTGTCGATCTTTCATTCAGCAACAGAACTAGAGATGGGGAGCAGACATCCCCCCCACCCCAGGCTTTTTAAGACTGTGCTTTGTGTAAATTAAAAAGAAGAAAGGAAAAAAAACAAACTTTTTCCAAACAAGATGTCCGTGTGCATTCTTTAAGATCCTGTGTGTGCTTGAAACGATCCTTTAAAAAAGCCCTCTCCATAATTTTGAACCTCTCCTTTTTCTAAAGATTTTTATAGTCCTTTTTTTTCCCCTTTCTCAGCATGTGAACAAATGTGTAACTCAAATAGATGTTACTTTGCTATTTACTTAGATTGTTTTAAAAGGCTAGCTGTGTGGAGGAATGAGGAAGGAAGGGAGGCGGGAGTGGTTGGGTTTATTTGTTCTGTGTTGACCTAATGAGTACAGTTCTTAAAAAATAATAAATATTTATATGTGATCTTAATTTTTAATGAGTTTCATAAACTGGCTGGAATAGGAAAGTGTACGAAAAGCCATATATATTAAACTATACATACGGTAAATACATGCATATGGACACTAGAACGTTTTAGGAGGGAAAGGACCTAATTGGTCTCATTCACTGTTGTTTTCCTAGTATCTAGAACAGTGCCTGACACATAACTGGCATTCAGTAAATATTTGTTGATTTAAAAATAATGAATATAAGTAGGCAGCATCGTATAATGGGATAGCATTAGATTAGAACTCAGAAGTCCTGGAGTCTACTTCCGGCACTGCCATTAATGAAGTATGTGGAGTCGCTGAGGTCACTTAATGTCTTTGCTCCTTCATTTCTTAAAAATTGGAAATAATATTACCTGCCCTCCTTGCTTTCATGTTTTGTTTTTTGTTGTTGTTGTTGTTGTTTTTGTAATGATTAAATGATATCTAAGGGATACAATAGTGCTTTGGGAACCCCAGAGTGCTTTAAAGAAATTGTGTGTGTGTGTGCATACAGAAAATCCTTTATCTCTTTGCTTCTCAATTTCTTTTCTTAGGAAAATCAGATTATTTAAATCCCATTATGCACAGCTCTCCTCTGTTTTTCCTAAGCCTCTGTATTCCATTACCCCCAGTAAATCAGAAAAAGGTGGTGAGTCAGGCTATCGTAGAAAGTGAAGTCTGCTGTTTTCTCATATCCATTTTATGGTGTGGAACTCTAAAATCTTGAGTAAATCCGTCTCATGAAGTTTCTTACCTGTTTCAGCTACAGAAGATATATGACTTGGGGGCTCTTAGATATGACCACTTTCAATTCTTTGATTACTAAGTTAAAGTATTTATTGCTAATAATCATGATTGATAATCATGAATTTAACATAGAATCTGGCTAACACCCGTGTCATGGAATTAGCCATAAAGATATTTTTTTTTAAAAGAAGTGTGTGTGTGTGTGTGTGTGTGTGTGTGTGTGTGAATAATATGTCCCAAAGCTGCACATCTGGAAGGGAAAAGGGTAAAAACTAGAGAGGTATTAATGAAGAAAAAAGGTCATCATTGTCATCAGGACAGTTGTTTCATTTTCAAAACTCCTCAAGGCTTTACTCATGCATTCTCCAGTTAGCTTTTGAATGAAATTTAAATTTTGAATAACAATATAGGGTGGCCCTTTAGATTAACATATTGCCTTAAATTAGGAAGAAATGGTGTGAAGGTTGTAGTAGACTGTAATAGCATTGTAGAACTTTAGAAATGGAAGTAGACTTTAATAGCATGGTAGACCTTTTAGATTTTTAAGAGACCATTTAGTCCAGTTACTCTCATTTGGCCCTTGGAAGAACTGAGGCCCAGATAGCCCAGGCCAAGAAGCTTTTGGAAGGTCATGTGACCAGTTACTGGACTATAGCTAGGTCTTCAGAGTTCCAGATTTCTACTATTCTTTTCTGTTATCCAACTGTTTAATTTTCTTAGAACTAAAATATTATAAGCCCCACTTCGAAGAGCTTTCTAAAATACTGTTGGTGTTGTATGCCTTAGCATTGCATTTGATGACAGTCACTCAGGTTTACGGAATCCGAAACCGAACTTTCAGATGAACAGTGATAATTATGTGCCGTCATTGGCTGGTCCTAGCCATAGATCACACATTTTAAATGGGAAAGAATGTAAGTAATGTACCCCACCCCCCACCCGCCTTTTTTTAAATGACAGGGGCTATTGACGACCCTCCACTGTCACTTGCATCCATGCAGCTTAAAATATATGCTGCTTATTGAAAGCGTTGTTCAATTTAAAAACTCTGGAGCTATATTACACCATGTAATATGCATGCATTTGTTCATGCATTCTTTTTAGAAACCTGATCTTGTTTATGTCTGTTTTTAACAGATAGGCTAGGTTAAGTTATGTTAAACATGTTGTACTGAGGCTTGATTCCCCATGCCGAAGCCTGGCTTTCTTCTTTGATTAGCTTTAATCAAACCCTCTGCATTCCATGACCTTAATAAAGCTATTTTTCCTGACAACTGAAGACTGTCTTAACAAGCACAGCTCATCTGTGCTGAGACCAAGGCTGAGTTAAGTTGGGGTCCAGGTCCTCATTAAAGTCCATAGCATGGAGGATAAGAGGAAATGATGAAATGGTGCTCCCCGAAACATCTCTTCTTTAAATTCAATTAGACAAATTATATGCAAACCGGTAGATGCCCTGGGAAGGCAGACAACATTAGGGCTAATAAAAAGCTTGGATAGTATAAAAGGGCTGGGGGGAGGTGCTGTAGAACCTTTCCAACACACTGATGAGAAGTAAATTAACCCCAATTGCTAAACACAGAAACGAGATGAATTTCAATATTGACTCAAATTAATGTTATGATGCTGTTTTAAGTACAAAAATAAAGTTTATACTTACATCTTTCAAAGTTTGGCATGTACACACATGCACAAGATATTTTATGAATACTTTGTACATAAAGTATTCATATTTACTTTATATACGTATAAAGTATTTTCTACACTGGGAGACACAATTGTGGTCTGACTGAATTTTGGACAGACCCGGGTTCCAATTCTAGCAAGTTCCCTCTTTTTGTGTGTATGCGTGCAAGTTACTTCACCTCTGTGAAATCCAGTTTCATCATCTATAAAAATGAGCGAAATAATTCTATTCTGAAGAGGCTTTATCAGAATGAAATGAAATTAGATTATAAGTATAGAATGCTTGGCACAATATCTGGCACATTCTAGGTGCTCAAAATTAGGTGCCTTATATTTAAAAGAAACTTCTACTTAGTTACGAGTGGTTTCAAGTGAACTATACATATGTGAAAATTGGATTATGAATGTAAATATTCTACACGTTATCTAACGGATCAAGATCATTTTAAGGCAAAATGCCAGAGGACAGAAGCTTATAGTTTTTGGAAAGGGTGGTGACTCAGACATAGTAAGTGAATTGTTTCAAGCCTAGAGCAGCCAAATGGAGAGATGTTTCAGAAGATTGAAACACTTAGTAAATGCTGTGTGCTGAGCATCTGCTATACCTTTTTATTTCATTTAATATTGAAAACAACTCTGCAAAGTAGGTATTACTGACCTAATTTTACAGACAAGGGAAAAGAGATTCAAAAGACTGAGTTGTATTTTACCATGGAAAAGTCAGACTTGGAGCTCAGGGTGGGCTTCGGGCAGTTGGATGGAAAACTGGTACAGATGTGTGTACCACGTTTAAAATCAGATTTGCCATATAAGTTACTGGGATACACAATTCTCTCTTCCTTTTTATCTTTGGATGAATTATAAAGAAACTTATTTTGTGTTGTGTTTAACCCTCACTTCTGTTGCTTTTGAATTATGATTCTCAGCCTTGGCTGTCCGCTTCACATCACCTGGTATGGGATCGGGCATCAGTATTGTCTAAAGCACCCCTGCTTTAAGTGTGCAACCAGGGGAAGAACCTGAATTCAGATGTGCCGACCTCAGGCAAAGGTGTTTTGGTGTCCCTAGCTTTAAGCTGAAGTGTCAGCAGTAATTTGTCAGAGTTAATTACAATCCTCCTGCTTGCTTAGAGGAAGAAATATAGAAGCCCTGAAACCTTTTCCGGTTCTGATAGATGTTGCTTACTCATTACTTAGCATGTAAAAATTAAGTGTTCTCTGTTCTTGCTATTAGCTCATTTTCTCCTTCCCCCTCCGCCCCCCTGAAAGAAACTGAATTAGGAGTGAAGATCAGGGCAAAGAAAGAAAAGTGATTATGGCAACTTTTACTCTCAGAGAACGAAAGCGCAAGAGCATTCTTTCATTTATTTTTAGTAAAACACAAATTATTTCAAAATACACTGGCCTTACCCCCGCTCCGTTAGAGGTGGAAAGGATCTTTGTGGTCAGACCAATTTGTGGTCGAACATGCTCTCACTTTCTAATAAAGAATTAGTCATTTTAAGCTCTCAGAGTCTCGGTTTCCTAATCTATAAAATGGAACTAATTCTGAACTCATTTAGTTACTCTGAGGATACAATGAAGAGAAATTATTTGCAGAGGACAGCCCAGATCCTGACCTGTGCAGCTCTTGTGGTGAGGTTACTGAGACACAGTATCTTTGGGTACTGGTTAGATTGGGCATTTACCCCGAGGGCTCTGTGAGACTTGTTGGTTCTGCAGAGCAAGATCTGCATGCAGTTGACTCTTTAAATCTGAGATGCTGCTATTCAAAGAGAATTTGCTCTTTCCCCTAAGAGATTCCTGGGTGTCTCTCTTTTTTTTCTTCACATCAGATGGGTAATATGCCGATGTCGTAACAAGGTTTGAGGGAGGCACATCTCATACAAGAGTGTGAACCCCAATCATCACACGTATGAACTACAAAAGGATCTCTTTTTTTTCTTTAAATTAAAATTTATTGGGGTCAACAAAACTACATAGGATTCAAGTGTACATTCTGAAATATATCATCTATATATCACAGTGTGCGTTCACCACCCAGAGTCAGTTCTCCTTCCATCACCATATATTTGACCTCCTTTAACCTCTTCTACCACCCCCTCCCCCTTTACCCTCCGGTAACAACTAAACTGTTGTCTGTGTCTACCCTATTTCCCCGAAAATAAGACCTAGCCAGACCATCAGCTCTAATGTGTCTTTGGAGTAAAAATTAATATAAGACCTGGTATTACATTATATTAAAGACTCGGTCTTATAGTAAAATAAGACTGGGTCTTATATTAATTTTTGCTCCAAAAGATGCATTAGAGCTGATGGTCTGGCTAGGTCTTATTTTCGGGGAAACACGATATGAGTTTTGTTTCTTTATTTGTTTGTCTTGTTCCTTTGTTGCCTGCAGTTTTATATCCCACATACCTGGGTATCTCTTTTACAGACCAGAAAGGAAGGACAGAAGTTAAGATCCCTTCCCTGAGAGCTCGTCTGAGGAGTTCGCAGCTGATATGAATCAGCTTTCCCTAACTTGAGGTTTCATACTTCTCTCTCTCATCTCGGTTCTGAGTCATTGGGGCCTGCCCTGGTGGAATTGTTAATGAACTCAGACAGTTACTGGGAAGTGATCTTGTCTTTCCTGCTGCCTTCAGGCACAGCTTCATCTAAATTACCCCGAACAGATGTATTCCCATTCTTCTTTAAAAGACGGTGTCATGAGTTTAACTATTAAGAAGTTCATTCTCATTTCTAACATTGATAAGCATCTAGGTGAGTGTATTTCTACTCCCGCCATCCTCCATAGAGTTCTGTGATTGGTTTTATACCTGTTAGAGAATTTTACGAAGGAAATTTTGGTATCTGCTAAGGGGCTGAATTTGCAGGATGTTTGTTTATTTATTTATTTAGTTAGTTAGTTAGTTAGTTAGTTAGTTGGTTAGTTTCAGGTACACAAGACAGCAATACTTAGACGTTTATCATTTATATCCCTCACACTGTGTGACCCCCCTTCCCCCCATCCACTATCCCTCTGACATCGCACGGAGTGCAGGATGTTTTGACAACTCAGTAGAAGAGTTTCCCTGCAACTCCATGACCTGGTGGAAATCCCGACATTAGGCTCCCCCAAACTTGAATGATACCCAATAAATGATGGTAGGAATAACCAGGGAGGTAGAAGCCTGGAGACCACTCACTCCCTAAGCTCTGAATCCTTAAATGACCCCGAGACAGCCAGGCAGTGGGACTGCAAGGCTGAGATAAGTACTGAAAATTGGCTGGTGTACTTTTTTTTTTTTTAACATAGCTCCCTCCTTTACGCTTTTCTGTACCTCTGCCCTGAAGGCTGCAAAGCCTGTTACATACTGATAGTTAAGTAAATGCCTTCCCTACTACTGCCTACAGAAAAGACCTAAGTTGTTTACTGGCCTCCAGGATGCTGCTAAATATCTGGCTTGTTTTTCTTTATTTGGGGGTGGGGGGAAGAGGGTGGAGGAAAGCTGTATGTAGTATCTAAATTTGCATTATGAAAATATAAATTTTATACTCCAGGATAAGAAATAAATTATTTACAGTAGATTCACATTGTTCCAAGACTAATGAGAAATTATCTTGTTTTCTGTTTGCACCCCCTCCCGCCCCTCCGTGGCTTTACATATTTTGTGTAGGGGAAAAATGCTATTTATAAAGTAGCCTGGGATATGGAGAATCCAGTGATAAAAGGGAATAAGAACTTTTTCAGACCGTTTTGCCCTTTTGGAATGTAGCATGGGAAAGCTCATTCCAAAAAAACTGTACTTCTGGGCATTCTGGCAAAGTTGGGAACAGAATTCGTAAGAAAGAAGTGAAAATGGGATGAAAATCCTCATTTTCTGTTAAGTGGACAGGCTAGGAATAGGGCATCTTGCGTTTAGAATTAGAAACTTTATTATACAAAGGCGGGGTGGAGGAAACCTGATTTGACAGCAGTTCATGTGAAAACAACCCAGGAGTGTAAGTTGACCACAAGATTAATAGGGGCCAGCAGTGTGACATTACCATTTAAAAACCTAATGCTGTGTTGGGCTGTGGTCTGACCACAACTGGAATTTTTTTGCCCAGTTTTGGGTACAAATGCTAAGAGGAATGCCAACAAAATGGAGACCTGGATGTTAATGGGTCAGGAAATCATAGGAGGGGCAGTTGAGGAAAGCGTGGCTATACAGTCTGCAGAAGAGATTCCTTCGTGGGACCTGAAGAACAAGCTTAAGTATTTAAGTGTCTGCAGGGACAGTCTCTGTTGCTCTAGACGACAGAAGTAGGAGGGTCTTTTCTCTGGAGCCTCGAACCCACATTCCACATGAAAAAAGCAGACACAAGAACCTGGTTAACATCTCGCACCACCGACCCATTTCCCCCAACAAATCTGCTCATCTGAATTGTGTTTCATAAATGAGGGGCTGTCACCATTCTTCACCCTGTCATCCAAACCAGACGCTGGGCATCATCTTTCACTTGTCCCTTTCCCTCAATGAGAACAGCATTGCGTTTGAAGTCAGCAGCTATAGGACTGGGCTGTAGTTTATCCCCAATAACTCAATTGCTGATAGCTTTTGACGGGGAGGCAATACTTGTAATGTTAAGAAATTAACATTTCTTAAGAGTTGAGAGCGATTTAGCCCTAAATGATGCCAGAGGAAAAGAATACTGGCGTTACTCACAGCAGAGGGAACATTTTTATATCCTTTTGGGGGGCCAAGGTTAAGTTCTGTGTGACTCAGCACATTGACGTTCTATATGACCCTAAATCCCTTCTGCTTCCTCATCTGCTTGTCTTGACCTGTTTCATTTCCACACCAAAATAGTTTCATTAACACTGCGATCGTGCTCAGAAGGTAGTAGCTAACTGATGCAATTAACTGGTGTGTCAAAGGCTGTTGGTTTATTGCATATGCAACTGTCTTTCTTGGTGGGAAGAGATGCCTTTCTGCCCACATAGTGGATCTGCAAATATGCCAAATTGCCAAATCTTCTGGGTGACAGTGAGGTGTTTGTGGTGATTCCACATGTATAGGCAGAATGGTGGGATCTGTTACTGTGTTTTGCTCCTAAAATGCAACTGGACAGATGATAATTGTTAAACAGTTAAAACAGAAAAAGTGAAGGCAATTTAGTTTTGGCCCTCGGTGAGGTTCTTTTCCTTTTTTTCTTTTTCTTTTTTCTTTCTTTCTTTCTCTCTTTTTTTTTAAATCTGTGCTTTTGGCATGCTAATGAATGCATTTATTCTCTGCAAGAAATTTTCGTTTAAGAAAGAATTTGAAAACACGAAGTGCTCAATCCTTATCTCCTAAACAACTAAAAAGACTGCAATTTCAAATGAGAAATTATGTTGCAAAGAAGAAAAAAGTTGTTTATTATGGCTCAAAATTTTAATCACCCAAGGGCTGTAAAGTTAAAAATAGACAATTCTGCCTTCTGTTTATGGTAAACTTGGCTGAGTCCCGGCAAATTTCAAAGCTGAACATACTGTATGTTATTTTTGCTTAATTTTAGATTCCACATTTTAAAAATTATTTCTTACAAGAAGCATATTTCAGGATATAAACTTAGCCTGAAGAACAGTATTCTTAATTTCTGCCCATATTGAAACTCCTTTGAAAATAGTAAACTATGGTTTTGGGATTTTGCTATTCCCGAGTCCAAATGGGTACCTTTCTAAGTCTTTTACATTATGAATGAACACAGGAATACGTAATTGTAAAGGTTACTTTCTGCTGTTTCCCTTATTGTAATTTTAGTTTCCTTAACAGTACAACTTGAGGCAAATATACGTAGTACACACTAACTTTCACTAAACTGTTTTCTGGAGGGAGGGTCATGTGTTGCCTTTAGTTTTTCAGGTAAGGACACAGGTGAGGCTCTCATGGCGTACGGAAGGTGTCTGCTCATGTGCCAGGAGCTTAGGCGACAGCCTGGGATAGAACCTTCTATTTGTAGCTACCGGACAGCAGCTTCTCTTCTGATATGTTCACACCTGCCAGGAGAACCGCTTTTGTGGTGACTGTTTGGCCCAAGAGCAAGTAGGCTTGTTGACTCAACCCCTCTTCATGCCTCCTGAGAGAGGAGGAACACCTGGCTTCACCTCTTTACATAACTCTTGTTGATTCTTGCCCCTGAGCTCTTCCAGAGCGCTCTTTTGGGCCTGTACTCCACGGTGTTTTTAGAACAAGCCCTTTGCGATGGCAAAAATAAATCTAGGGAGGGGATTTTTTTTTTTTTTAACCCATTACTCAGTGTGGCATCTGAGAATCAAACATGCCTCACAGAGTGAATGGCATGCTCGGTAAATATTTGCTAAATATTGCATGAATGGCTATCTACTAAAGATCGAGATTTCTGTGATGACCCTGACAGAGGTGTGTTTGTGATAAAGTTAATCATAGCTACCATTGAAGAAGTATTACCATGTGCTAGACACATAGCTGAGCACTTCATATACGTTATTTCTGATCTACCCAAGAACCCATTGTATAAGCTTTACTCGGTCAGGAACTTACCCAAGGACGTTTGGCTATGTAGAATTAGCTGTGCAGAATCTATCCTTGATACTGAATTAGCACTAATTCCATGTTCTTTCCAATATGCCATATCACCGTGACTGAGGAAGATTGTGATAACAGTACCCGTACATTGACACATGCCTCTGAGTGGCAAAGGATATGTCATAACATTCATTAAGGTGCTCACGCACTATATCAGGAGATAATCGCCCAGGCTCCAGTCAAAACCTATTTGCACTTAGTTTGCACACAATTTTAATAAAGGTGGTTATCTGTTTTTCAAGTACATAACAGATTCATTCAGTAAATATTTTCTGGATACCTACTCTGTGCCAAGTATTTTTCTAGATACAGTAAACACAGAGAGACTTCTTGCCCTAAAGAGATTGCGTCGCCGATGTGTACATCGGTGGTTCTCAAAGTGTGGTCCGTGGGCCCGTAGCATCAATCTCACTTGGGGACTTGTTAGAAATGCAAATCCTTGGTCCCCACTCCATACCCACTGAATCAGAAACTTGGGGGTTGAAGACCAGTAATTTCTTTTTATACAAGCCGTCTAAGTGATTTTGATGTACACTAAAGCTTGAGAACTACTGTCATGGAAGGCTGAAAATAATGTTTTCGTGTTCTTTGGCAGGTAGCTCTGTGGAAAACGTTTGTCTCCACATTACATTTAATTATTTAATGCAACGTGTGTGTGTGTGTGTGTGTGTGTGCGTGTGTGTGTGCGTGTATATTGAAGTCTGACCTCATGGTGGCATTTAGTGATGGGCAAAGCTCAGATGCTGGGCCCTTGCTGGGCAGAGGCACTGGGACGCTTGTACGTCAGAATATGGGCCCTCGAGTCACATGTACATGGATTCAGATTCTTACTTTGCCAAATACTAGCCACCTGAACTCAGAATTACAAAACCTTAGTTTTCTCATTGTGAAAATTAAGATGGTAGTAATGGGACCATACCTCACACTTAGCACAGTTGCTTGGTGCAAGGAAAATGTTCAATAATTAAATTGTTTTTCTGTATTTAGGATCTCGCACTGGACTTGGCACAGGTGGGTGCTCAGGGAACGTTCTTTGAGAAAATGGATGGATGTTTATTTTCCTTTGTGTTAGCCATTATCCTGAGGCCTGCAGCTATTTAATTCCTACCTTCTGTCCATTGTTAGCAGAAGAAACCTGAATAATAAGACGCAGCATCAGGCCATACCTGACATACAAGGTCCTTTTGGAAATGTGTGTGTGTGTGTGTGTGTGTGTGTGTGTGTGTGTGTGTGTGTGTTGACCTGTCTTGGTTTAGCCACTGCTGTTACCTAATTCTCACCATTCTAAGTATGATGTTGCCTTCCCCTTAGCCCTTACCTTTGGAATATTTCAAATGCCTATAAAATGTCATTTAATTAAGGGGCTTCCTTATCTACCTGTCGATATTCTTGAAATGCTACTGGCATTAATAGTAAATCTAAGAGAATCAAACCTCTGCCTGTTTTGTGCCATTTCAGTACTAAGCCAAGGAGAGTAACTCTCATGGAAATGCATGCTGTCCTCCAGCACCGTAGGAACATGGAGCTAACATTGCCATATAACCTGGTTCACTGACTTTCACTCCGAATTTTTGTTTTGCCATTTTTATTACGTGTCGTATTGTATGGCTAAAACTAGAAGTACAATTATGAGGAGGAGGTCTCCTCAAACTCTGCAGTCTGGCCAAACAGATAACCTTTCAGAAGAAATACTATCCACTACAGATTTAGTTGTTATTCACAGATTTTCCTTAATTCACAAAATATTATTGAGCGCCTACTATGTGTCCAGCATTGTTCTAGGTGTTGGGGAGAAGTGGTGAACAAACGGGACAAAAATCCCTGCCCTTCAGGTCTTTGGTTATTTCCTTCTTCACACACAGGAGTGTGTGCGGATGTCTCTGGAGCAGAGTTACAGGCAGCTGAGCTGGGTGGGGCAGGCTGGGCATGGCAGAGGCACTTGGATATTAATTCCCTGGACATTAGGTGCTTGCTCACTTGCAGTCATATATGCAAGTTGAATCAGTTGTAGTATATTGTACCTGTTTTAAGTTTTATGTGTGAAGTTTAACTCCTTCAGTAATGAGCACTGTCACTGTCTTCTGCTTCTCTGCTCTGGTGCCCTGGGTGTGTGGGGTCAAGGCAGTGCTGATTTCATTCAGTTCTTCTTCATATTACTGTTGGCCCTGTGTTTCAGTTTCCTAGTGCTGCTAGAACAAATTACCACAAACTTAGTGGTTTAAAACAACACAGATTTATTTTCTTACAGTTCTGGAGGTGGGAAGTCTAAAAACCAGTCTGGTGTCAGCAGGGCTGTTTCCTTCTGGAGGCTTCAGGGGAGAATCTGTTCCTTGCCTCTTCTAGTTTCTAGAGGCTGGCTTGACATTGGTTGCCTCCCAGCTGCGTCACTCCAGTCTCTGCTTCCTTCTCTGGGATCCTGCATTTCTCTTATAAGGAATCTTGTGATTACATCATTGGGCCTACCTGGATGAGGCAGGGTAATCTCCCTACCTCAAGATGCTTAACTTGATCACATCTACGAAATACGAAATTCGTTTTGCCACATGGACACCTGGAGGTGGGGATGGTCATCATTCAGCCAGCTACAGCCTGTCAGACATTCCAGTGTCTCTGGGTTCATTAGCAGGTTTTGTCGAGTAGTCTTTCCCAGTCTATGAAACTCAACCCAACAGAGCTCTAAAAAGCAAATATGGCTAACTTGGCAAGAGTCAGTTGTATGTGCGTGACTATGTGAAAACCTCAATCATTTCTGTTTCTTCTGCAAGACTCAGCTCAAAAACCACTCCCCCAGGAAGCCTTCCTGGGTTTCCCTGGGTTTGTTTGGTGCTTCTCATTTGTGATTCTGTGGCACACTGTAAATGTGCTACAGGATCGCACCTTTCCTATTATAATTGTGTGGATTTATCTGTTGCCCACTGCCTTGTATCCCCCCCACCCCCTTCCCCTAAGTGGTGTGTTCTCTACAGGAAGGGATTGCTTCTGCCAGCCGTACAGAAGATATTTGATAAACGTTTCTGTATTAATGAGTGCATTCTCTTCTCTCATATGTTTGAAAAAATTGTGTCATGAGTGTGGCCAGGCAGCGTTCAGAAGGACCGGTACCACGTGGCTTACCTAAGTTGTACTTCACGTTGTTGGAACACCTGACCGGCTGTGAGTTAGTGGAGTTATGAATGGTTCTTTTCAAGTGAATATAATCCTGAAGCTATGCACTGTTCTTTTCTCGATGTTAACCATAAGTCTACCTACCAAGGTAGCTTCTGAATATTTGGAAATAATGATGTAAATCAAGGTGAATGACTGTGTGAATCTTTAAATTCTAAAATTAGGTCCAGTCGCCAAATAACAGATTCTGTGGCTTAATAACTTTTAAGGTTACTTTAATGAAGTCAAGTCTCTGGTAATTGAGATACTTTATTTTCTTTCAGTTTTTAAAAGTAGAATCTTACCATGTGGAAAAATCTCTGAGTTCTATATGGTCATTATTGAAAAATAATTTTGCCCTTTTTTCTTTTTACAGTATTCAGGCTGATTTTTTTTTTTTTTTTTTTTTAATAGACCTTGGGCTTTCTGTGTTGTTGGAAAGCATGTCATTTTCATTTGCTGTTTTTCACCTAATGATACCAGGTGAATTTTTAAGGTCTCAGCTGCACCGAAGTGTGTGTCCTGAAACTTCAGTTGGATTAAGAATGTACCGTGGTGTCAGGGCTGGAATGGGAGAAATGGGAGAACACTGGGTTACATCTATATATGTTGCAATTAATATTGATGAGTGGGCAGAATTCCAACAGTATCCTAGGGGGTTGGCTAATGTTCAGTGTAAACCAATGCAAGCGAGTTCTTCCCCTGCAGGTGTGAATAGTTTAATTTAGTAGGTGGATTAGGAAAAGCAAGGGGTATTTTACTGTGTTCCAGTTTACATTACACATTGAACATTAACCAGCTGCTTCAGGTGCAGCTCATCACTGAGTGGTGGTAACAGATACCCTGAGACATTGCTCGCCCATCTCAGTATCTCCAGGCTGAGCATCATCCCTGATACATAGTAGGTGCTCATTAGCTTTTGTGAAATGCAAGGAAGAATGAATGAATGGTTGCTGTTGCAAGGCCCCTTACAAACACTGGCTGCTGCTTACCTCTGGTCTTCCTACCTCCCACCTTCTAGCCATAATACACGATTTGTAGCTTGTTAAATATTCCACATTCTTTCTTGCCTTTGGACCTCAGTTTTCAGATTCCCTCTGCACCTAACAAAACCATTAGTACTGTCCTCTTTGTCTGGCTAGTTCCCACCAGTTCTTTGACTTAGCACCTTCTTGAAGACGTGTAGGAGGCATCATTGCTGGTATCTGAAGGCCTGATTCACTTTTCGTATCTCCGTGAACCTCTGTGAACAACAGGAAGCTACTGACTAGTAGAACTGCTGCGATCTGAATATCTTCTTTTCAGTAAAATGCAGATCACGGTCAGTTGCTTGCATTATCTGGATTACATCTTCCAAACTCTGTTGGTACTCTCCATTTAGAAATGGGCAAAACATGACTCTTTGTCAGGGGAATAGAGAGTCAAGCAGCAGATCCATTGTATTTACAGAGCATCAGTCCCAGGGTAAAATGGGACAATGAAGGAGAACTGATGAGCAGTTTACCTTTAGTGTGGCTGACACCAAAGGGTCTAACTAGGCAAAAAAGAAGTTGAGAAATTGAACCATTCCTTTTCTAATTCAATTTAGAAAAGTTTGGTGCATAGTAGGTGCTCAGCCAGCATTTGATGAGGATGAAAGAATAAACGAATCAAAAATGTTTTTCCTTTTTTGGCATTACAAGATATAAAAATATTTAGATAGCCTCTTCCACTCCACTTCTTTTTGCCCACATAGTCGTAGCCTCAGTCTATACTTAGCGCTTTTGCTAAGACTGACTCATCTTGTTTCTGATTGCCTTAGTGATATAAGACTCTGGGATCCATGGGAATGCTGTATGACTGTATTGCTTTCATGTGTGGAAAAATGTAAACCAGAAGGGCCAGCTAGTGGTATGGGTACCCATTAATTCGTGAGAGCTATAGAGTAATCTCATTCTTAAATTCTTAAGCCAGTGTGAAAAACAGCATCATCCAGTGGAAAACTAATCAGCCATTGGGACAAATGGATGTGATCCAAATCTGATCTCTGCTGCAGATAGGCTGTGTGACTTTGGGCAAGTTGTTCAACCTCTCTGAGTTTCTTCATCTCAGTTTTTTCTTTTGTTAAATGGAGCAGTATTAACTGATAGGGTTGTTTGACTATTAGACATGATTGTGTTAAGTATTCCAGTCTATATTTGATGTTCGGCAAATGGTAGATATTATTATGACTACTGTTACTGCTATGAGCGAAGTTGGCCCTGTAGTTTCCGTGAGGACAACGTTCTATAGAGGTAACCACCAAGATGAGGGCGGAAGAGCTGAGTGAGATGTAAGCAGTCTCTGTGTGTCTATAAAGGAGATTCTCTTTTTCCCTCTGGGGAAAATTCAGATATGTTTAAGAAAGGAACTGGGAGTGCCTTCCCTATGTTCTAGGTGTTTCAGAGATGGCTAGAAATTGATACTAGTTACTGAGAAATAACTTTTAAAAATATGCATTAGGAGGTAGGGTGGTGTTGAGGAAAGAGCACTGACTCATGTTCTGGGGGTCGAGGCTCAGCTCCACTCATCTCTGTGTTCTTTGCCGAGTCCCTTTCTGTCACTGCTCTACATTTCCCCCTGGAGAGCCGAGCACACTGGACCAGGCAATTATCCTGGGCCTTCTAGTGTGTTTCCTTCCCAGGCAACTGCCCTTCCTGACTGGGCGTTCGTATGGGTGGCCCCAGCTGGGCTAGTTTGATTGTTCCAAAAAGTGTCAACAGAAAAATGGCTGGACTTTGGAGTGTCCCTTGTGATTTGACATTTTAGCGTATCCTTTGATGGTACAGTGTACCTGGCCAAAAACTTCCAGCTCAGAAATTCTGTGAATTAATGTAAACTAAGAAAGGATTTTCAGGACAAATTTTAAAATCCTCATGTGGCTTGGCTATCGCAACTGCTTAAAACACTGGATTTCTTCAGAGGTGTTGATCATTATTGTCTTTGAGTGGGGAATGAATTTCCCAGTGTCCAGGGAACAGCAACAACAACAACAAAAATCCCCTCAACAAGCCCCAGGGTGTCTGAAGCGCCTGCTTTCTTCTCTAAGAGCCAGTACTCCTCTGTTGGCTCAAGAGCGGTCTGCTGTATTGAACAATCAGACTAGAAGGAAGGGTTGTGAACAGTTGTTCCCTAAAGGCTTGGGAATTAACAAAGGCCATATTAGGAAGATTGGAGAATGGAGAATGGGGGTTGGGAGGAACAATTCAGAAGTGCAGAGGGGTGATTGGAAGGGTTTGTTTCCCAGATAGTTTTCAAAGAAAAGAAATATGTGTAGTTTGCTGTGGGGCTGGGAACACAGTGCAAGACCAGTTGATGTTCTTTTTTATCCAACAATTACTTTCTCTGGCACATTCCTTTTAGGCTAACAAAGTGTCTTCCTTTCCTTTTTCATGGTCATTGATAGCAAGAGCTTAAGGGCTTTTTGCTTCCCACTGCTCAGGGTTGGGTGGAGAGAAGGATAAGTATTAAGAGGGAAAATTGACGTTTTGCAGATTTTCTTGAATTTTGTCACAGACAAGGGAAAGCCATCCAAAGTGTAGGGAAGGCTCAGGTTTTCATTTTAGTCTGAAGGTGATTGATTTCTTTCTTTCAAGGCGCTGATGGAGGAGGTCAGAGTCTTAGAAAGGGAAGAAGCCAGGGAAAGGGAGAAAAGAAAGAATGAGATTTATGACCTTCTGGATCCCAGCTTTTATGTCTTGTTACCATTCCCAATACTAGAAGTTCATGACACCCTGAGAAACGACTGTGGAACTCAGAGCAGTGATCTGCATGCAAAGACGAAATTAAACAGTCTCGCAATTGCTTTGATTGACACACAGTCCTATCCTGGATCCTGAGTGCTGCTTCCCTTTAGTTTGTCCTCTAGGCACAGAATCCAGTGTTTCACGGACTCATGAGACAGACCACCCAGGGCCACGCACCTTATATTGAGGGTGGTTGATGGTGGTGCTTATAGAGGAATCATTTCAACAATGTGCCTGTTCCATTATTTTCTCTGCAGTCAGCCCTCCGTACTCAGAACATGGAAACTTTTGCATCTGTTGCCAAAGAATAAGTGTTTCTCAGATAGCCCCATCCTGGTTCCATAACCCTGAGATAATAATTGAAGATCTTAAAAAATGTATGTATCTTCCATTTTTATTCCATATGGCCCCTTAGGTAACATGACCCAATGTGGCCATTAAATGACCCTGCTTACACTTGGATTACTCAGTACAAAGCAAATTTATGGTTGTTTATTCTCTCCTCCTATCAGCTATTAGTGCCTAATCATATGGTCTATCGATCATGAGATTAATCGCCTGCTCAAAGAGGCAGCAGGTCTTGTGGAATGCTGCACTGCGCCAGACTGAACTTCACCCTTTTATACAAACTGGAGGAGTCAAAATCATCATTCATTGCCTGCAGCCCCTGGTCCCTGGCCCTCCTGAACTCCAGGAGGTAAATCCCTGCTTTTTCAAACAGTGTACTTTGCACTTCCTTTCCTTGTGTGAAACTTCACCTCATTGATTCGGGCAGGCACTTGCAAATAAAATCCTTTGCAAGGCATCTTACATATAATGATCTGAACAGAAAATACGAGGACTTTATTATACAAAGCCCCATAGTGCTGCCATAATGAAAGGTCTGTCAGTATTTCTATTACCAATTCTTATTTTGGACGATGTATAACTGGGCCATTAAAGTTTTCTTGAACTAAGACTTTCCAAGAGTGTCAGGAATCTGAGATTCCCCCCTCCATTTTTGTGGAATGTGTTTCTTTAAAGATAGCAATAATAACGTTCAGAAACGTTATCACGTAATAGTCTTTATCTAGAAGGCCTGGCCCCCTTAAAATGTGAGCATTGCGCCCCTTGAAGTGGCTGCTGTTTCCCTCCTCTGTGTTCTCATTGCAGTTATGAGAACAGAATCATTGTAGCGTTCTTGCTGTATTATAATGTTTGTTTCTTGGTCTGTGTCTCCTACACGAAGGAGATGAGGGCAGGGATCTTAAATCATTGGTCTTTGTAGCGTTTCCTTTACCGGAGAGCCAAGCCCAACGTAAGCACTGGGTATGTGTAGTAAATGCACCCAGGGCTCTGTATCAGGAAATTTCCTTTTCAGTCCCAACATGGTTGTTAAGGTGGGGAGTGAATTCAGGCAGTGAATTTAGGCAAGTCACTTTACTTCTCTGAAAACAAGTTTCCTGCTCAGTGAAACCAGTGTGTTGAGTTCAGGGCTGGCTGGTCAATTGGTGTTTGTTGAGTTGAATGCTGTCAGCACAGTGTTTTCAAACATTTGAATCTGAACACCTTTAGATGGAATCTGGGCTTTCAAGTTTGCCATAATCCCCACTGTTCCCTATTATTTCTGTTGCATCAGCGGCCTACTTCCATCATTGGCCCGGATGGTCTATGTTCATGATTCCTTGTAGATCTATGTTTATAATGTGATCTTTTGTTTTAGTAAGAGTCTGAGACTCAGGTGAGCTGGGGATGCCTTTGACTGTAATTTCAATCTCTAATTTCCAATTCTTTTATCAATAAGAACGTCACCTTATTTTTTTTTTATTCCATGTTTTAAAAACTTTTGTCTTCTAGACAAACTGCACTGGTTAATAATTAATTTGTTTTTCCACTTTTAAAACAAACAGACATCTATAACTGAGCACGCGGATACAACCGAGCCATCAGCAGTAAGAGTATGACAGAGTTTTTGTGTAATGAGTTGGTTGATGTTTTAGCAAACCTGTGCAGTTGTTTCATGGTAAGTGTGTATAGTTTCTCTTTGAGGGTTAGATACACTAAAAATAGCTCCTAGATCTTCCTGCCATGTTAGACATGTGAAGTTCCAAAGGACTGTAGGTGAGTGCTTAGTTGATTCTATCATGAGTTGCTGGGCTACCCTTGTCGTCAGAGCTTCAAGTAAGTTGTTGGTCTACATATGCATTCCACATCTTTTAAATTATCTCTTTACTGGTCATCTTAGGGAAGGAAGTCTCTATAAAACCTGGCTTTTACATTTGGTGCGGAGAAAAGAGTGTCCTACTATGAGTTTACCCAAAGGTCTTGGCTCCATTTTCTCCCTTTTAGTCAAGAGCATTTTGGAAGATTTGTTAAAAGGAGTGGGGAGGCAATCTGATACCCGACTCCCAAGCAAGGAGAATCCTTCCTTTCATCTCAACTCAGGCTGTTGGTGAAAACTGTAGATTGAAAATTTAAAAGCACACATTTCCACAGAGCAAATTAAAACTCTGTAGCATAGAAGTAATCTGCATATAAGGCAATCTCCAGGCCCCTGACCTTTGTCACTTGAAGTAGTCAACATCAAGCAAAAGTAAAGAGCTTTGAAGATAGCAACCTGGTTTAACCAGATGACCACATGGATACAATTTAACAAGTCGTGTCTACATTGTGACTAAGAGGTTAGGCCCGGAGGTTCCACTAATTGGGTTTAGTTCTGTCTTGTTTCCTTAATCAATTTTCATCAGGAAGAGGTTGCTTAATGCTCCATAAGCCTCAATTTCCTCATTTGTAAAATGGGGATAATAATAGCTTATTGTGAGGAGTAAATAAGAGTAAATCAAAGAGTAAATCAAAGGATTTATCATGTTGGTCACAGAATAAACTATTATTAGCTAGGACATAGTTGAAATTTATTTCTGAGCTTTGAGTTTTTTTGTTTGTTTGTTTTTGTTTTTAAGTGTTTAGAGATACTCTTTCTTAAGAGTGTCCATACATACTAAGTTACCTACCTACATTCCCAGGAAATTGTATGTTTCACCAGTCCAAAAATGCTACCCTCAACTTTTTAGGAAACAAATGACGTTAAACTTTAAAAATCTGAAGTTGAAATCTTCTCTCTTACATTTTCTTTTCCCTCCAGATCAATCCAAATTAAAGTTTCATTGCAAAAGTTTCATGGACCCTTATTATCATTAATTATTATTGGTGTGTTGGTGATAGTCCTAAAGTGAGTGCATTAAGAATTAAAACCCTTGAGAAAACATTAAACCCTGGTGGACTCATTAAACCCTGGAAGGGACCTAAGAAATCATCTCCTCTAAGCCCCATTTTACAGATAAGGAAAGTATATTTTACAAGGTAAAATAAGTTTTGAACAGGACCTAGTCTTACATAGTGTCTTTTTAATTTATGTTCTCCCTGAAATCTGCATGCATCTGCCATGTTGTGATTATGTTCTTACTGTGGGACTTGTATGCATTTATTAGAGACCGTTGAGATGTAGCATTGGGCATTACTTTTGTGGCAAAGGCACGGGGGCAGTAGTCATTATGAATGGATCCCATTATTTGGGAGAGCATTTTACTGACTTTAGAGAATTCGCTGCATTGATCTATTATTGTGCCACATTTTTATTACACCAGGTAGTTTTAAATGATATTCTCTAAACTGTTGTCCAATGTTGGCACTTATCCCATCGGTAAGACCTTCCTTTTACTACTGAAAATACATAGTTCTGTTGAAAGAAACCTTTTGACTGGTCCCCAGTGCCCTGAATGTGTTTAAATCCCTCACTACTGAAATAGGGGGATTACTTCTGCTATCATTGTTCTAAAACAAACTTCCTTTTGGACGATAACAGCAGCGGTAAATCAGATGTTGAAGAAAGTACCAGCTTAACTTCAGTTTGCTTTAAAAAGGTTTCCCCTTTAATTGACAAGTGTCATGTATAATAGAGCACGGCAACTCACATAGAAAAACCATATGCTGGACTTCCCGCTGGGGTTGGAGTTCTTAATGAACGTACAAGTGAATACACTGTGGCAAAAAATTAAAGCGCCCCAACTGGGGCGTATTCATTCTCTTCACTCCGGCCAGTGTGGTGATCACCACCAGCCACACTGATAATCAGAGAGACCCAGAGTGGTCACGTGGCTGTTTTGTAGCTGTGAGCTAGGGTGACTGTGGTCTTTTCTAGTGACATTTTGAATAATTAATTGCGCAGACTCTAGTGTCATATCCAAGGAATAAACAAAAGTTTTCTTGTTTTCATTTTTTAATATAAAGGCAATAAGCTATTTTGGGCACATGCAACCTCCTCACAGAGTGGTGATTTTCTGGCACTGGACCACTTGCTAACATTCGTAAGTTCACTCACTTCATAGTTCCCTTTTTCCTTCCCTTCACTTCCCAAAAGAGAACAGAACTGATTTTTTTTTTAGAGGTGATGTTTACAACAGTTGAACACACTCGAGTAAGCACTTAGAATAATGTCAATAGAGGAAGGAAAAAAAAAAAGGACGTATTATTATCAAATTAAGTAATGGACGGGCAGTGATATTTTATTTATTAAAGCTCATCTGAGTACCATTGGAAACAGAGTGTGTTGGTTCTGAAGTGCACAGATTAGAAAGGAATGTTGAGTTTGGAAACGTGGCAGCCTGCAGCACTGTGTATGGTTTAAATTAAACCTTTTTTTGGAAAGCAGAATAGCTCTAGGCCACATTTAAGGGAAAAGCTACAGCAGAGTGAGCTGGCTGTGGTTTTTCTTTTACTCTGTCACCGGCCCACTTTCCCTTGTTTTAACACAGAAAAAAGACTTTGGACTCCTTCAGACCAACCACATAGCTTCTCTGCGGACCACAAAAAGGAAGCGTGGCGTGGAAGCCATAGGATTAATACCTACTGTCTCTTTAACCCAACAGAGTGTGAAAAGTTTTATAAGAGATTTCTCCAGGCAGACTGACACTGTGGTTGGACTTGAAACATTTTTAAATCAAGAACAACTTTGAACTGCATTATGCCACAGCGCCGCTGTAAATGGTTATGTGCGATCCCACGGTTAAAAGTTATTTACATGAATCCCCAGGTTTCAGAGGGATAAACCACTAACAGCTTTGTGTATCTTGATAAAGAAGTATTAATACAAGGAGAATTAAAGGTATGCCCCATGCCAAATTATCCCAGATAGAGTAGGTAGATTACAGTCAATCAGATTTTATTGTTCTTCAGCAAATGGAGACCGTTGGCTCTTGGCAGAAAAGCCTTTTCATTTTTGAAAATAATAGGATTAAGATTGTGGATTCTATTAATCACTTGATCATGTTTATTAATTCAACACATTGTTTTTCAACTAGGAAAGAAACCTTCCTTTTCGTACATGTGCATCTTTCTAAAATAGTAATTTTTACGTTGCAGAGGTGTTATTTCATATGCTGACCTACTAAGTATTATAAATGGTTGTCTCTGTGTCCTGAGCATTAATTTTAATGATTGGAATCTTACTACCCTAATTAACTAATCACGTGTCTCCTCAAAGCAACTCTGAAATTACTAGAAAACAAACAAACAAAAAAACACCTTGTTTGTCTTATTTATATCTGTTCATTTAAATGCCTAGGATTGATATATTTTAAAAGAAATCATGCGAATTTGCATTTTGCCATGCGGAATTAAGCAGCTTTTCACAGGTGCATTGTATCAGCATTCTGCTTTTTGTTCAAGAAGGCATCTCAAGTGAAAGGATTGATTTGAAAAGTTGAAAGAGAAAGCCCGCATACATGTTTCAAAACTGTGGTCTTACAGTAACCACTGAGATAATTCTTGGGTGACTCTATGTTATGAGAAGGGTTTATTTGCAGTCATTAGAGAAATTGGTCTGTGTAACACTTCCTGTATGTGAAGAAATGCAGTTGTCATCTTGCCTAGACCATTAAAACAGTATTTAAATACTTCCAGTTGTGAGGATCCTTGCGTTTATTGTGGTTATTTTCCCAGGTATCTTAGGAGCAGCTGTTTTGTCCTTTCCTGAACTTAATAGTTGAAGAATATGGGAAAGCAATGGTGTACTTTCTGGGTAAAGTATTTTAGCCACCTTGGAGTAGTTGCATTGCATCTTGATCTTTTTTCATCTTGGTAGAATTATACTGTAACTAATTGAATCCATTGATCACTGTCTTGTTTTTTTCCCATCTTCTTCTCAGAGGATTCATTTCATAATGGTCTATACATCAGTCAAGAAAATGACTACAGAGGAATTACCAAGATTGGTAGTAAAGGTAATTTTACCTAGCTTAATATTTTTTTAAGGGTAGAGCACTGTAAGTGTCCTTTACCTGATGAGAGTTAACTTCTTAATTAGGCTATGTTGGAAAACAAATCAAAATATGACACTGACCAGCACTTTCAGAGAGGGGCTGATTAGAGGGGGGTAAAGCATCCATCTTGGAATTAGATGACCTGGTTTCTAGGCTTATCTATAGCAATACTTTTCAAACTTTAATGTGCATATGAGTTGACTGCAGATATTGTTAAATTGCAGATTTGGATGCAGTCGGTCTGTGGTACGCCTGACATTTTGCATTGCTAACAAGCTTCCTGGGATGTCCCCCCCCCCCCGCCCCCCCCCCCCCCAGGACCTCAGACCACACCCTGCATCCATTTCAGCACTTAGCTAATTTTGTGGCATTGGATATACTCTTTAACAACTCTGCATCTCAGTTTCCTAATCTCTAAAATAGGCATGTTAATCTTTGCTTTGCCTACCTCATCAGGTTGTTATGAGAATCAAATGAGATAATGTAGATGACATTTTAAAAGGCTGCATAAGTATAAGACACCGAGGATCTTTGTTTATAGATAAAGACATTCTTTGAATACCTTTCATCAAATCAGTGTGAGCTGTTCTGTGATGGGAAGCATCCTGAACTGTGAGGCAGGAGAGAGCGACTGGAATCTTTACTTCCCTCGTTCACTCTGTGCCTTTGACCAAATCCCTATACTTTTCTGGTCCCTCGTTGTCTCATCTTTAAGCGCTTGACCTGGATTACGGATCTCAAAGTGGGATCGCAAGACCAGAGGCATCAGCGTCACTTGGACACTTGATAGAAATGCAGATTTCCCCTCCCTTCTCAGACCCAGTGAATCAGAAATTCTGGGGGTGGGACCCAGCAATCTGTGTTTTAGCGAGTACTTTAGGTGAGTCTGATGTTAAAATTTGAGAACCACTCTGAAGTGTCATCCAACTTTGAAATGGGATTTTTTCAGCGTTGTCTTAATAGGTTTAGCCGTGGGAATGCCTTTTTGTGCAACCTAGAGACTCTCTCATATGCTGAGAAGAACTGGGAGTTGCGTGTTCTCCAAGGGTGCCCACCACACGTGGAGAGGAGTGAAGTCATCGCCTGCCTAAAAGTCAGAACAGATTCTAACTGCATGGACCGACACCTTTCTAGCTTGTCCTAGCTGTGGGGCTGCTTAAGTGGCCTCTGAAAGCTGATTGAGACAGAGCAGGACCTGCAGACTAAGGAAGCGCTCTTCCGTTCTCCTCTCACTCCCCTGATGGTTGTCCTCACGATATAGCACCAGTAACAGACTTCAGACTTGCCAAGCACTGTCATGAAGGTTATTGCAACCTATTTGCATACGGTAGATTAGCATGAGATGAGAACTGAGAAAGTAAAATTCATGTTTTTCTTTAGAATCATTTACAGTCCGCTGCCGGTGGGTTTTTTTTGTTTTTAACATTTAGGAGCACATCTTAAAACTAGAAAAAAGCACAACTAGCCTCCAGTTATCCAAAGTAGATTTTATCAAGTTCAAGTCCTGAAAAGCTCACGATCTTTATCCTTGGAAGAGACCCTCAGGGAAACCTAATAACTTCTACACAAGTATGATTTTATTCCAGAGCAGCAAATAAAGTCATAATGGACAACTGCTTGAGTCTAGAAAGCGGAAACAAACAAGAGGTGTTAGCTGGCAAGCTAAACGGCAAGAGAAGACATGAAGACACTGTCAAAAGTAGAGCAAATGGGAGGTTGAGATGAATAGTAGCTTGAGATTCCCCTTTTCCCCCTCTACACACACACACACACACACACACACACACACACACACACACTCACACACACAATACGTGTGTGTACAGTATAAAAATGAATATGTATATACAGTGCATACCTGTGTGTATGTCTGTGCATAAATAAATATATATATACAGATGTACATATGTTTATATAAATGTATACATATTTATATATGCACACACACATATCCTATATACTAACACTCCCAAATAGTTCTTTGGGTATTCATTTTAATGGAACACTTTTGTATAACTCACTCATGTTCTTCGTGGCATCTTCAGGAACAGATCAAATTATGTTTCAGTATATAAGAATATTGGTTACAAATTATAGAAGATTTCTCTCCAAAATGAGTTCATGTAGAAAACAAATCATGCTTAAAGTGATAAATGTAAGTTACTTTTGGAGATTCAGAAAATCATGGATATCTGCAGTTAGGAAGGACTGTATAGATCATTTTATCCAGAGGTTTCAGATTTTCTTTAAACAGGAATCTTTTCTTCTGAACCTAATTTGACACACGCACACACACACACACACACACACACATTTGTGTATAATTTATATAATATTTTTATGTTGAAAAAATATGGGAGTACTGGATCCGTGTTATCTTTGGCCCTTCTCTTCTTTCTTCCAGAGGCAGCCCCAGTTGGAGTACATCCGTAGGTCCAGGAATTCCCTGGGAAGCTTGCAGATTCTGATTCTGTAGGTCTGGGACAGGGCCTGGGACTCTGCATTTTTACTAAACTCCTGAGGTGTTCAATAAACACTGACTACGGTTTGAGGAGCAAGGCCTGGGGCATCTGTGCAGATAGTTTGAAAACCTCGGGTGGTTTCACAAGTGTGAAAAGAAAGGCTTGAACTTAATAAATGATTTGCCAAAAGCCACAGGCCTAGCAAGGGTCTTCGGATGCCTGCTATGCCTCCACTCTTCCCTGTCATGCCTGAGAGAAGCGGCTGTGTTGGCATCCTCCCGACGGACTGAGGTAGCCCAATGCCAGGGCCCCATTGGCACCGCTGGCACCCTGCACAGAGTTGGTTCTCACTCTAGATGATGCTGGGAATTCGTTCCCTTCCAGCCCACTCTCTGCCCCGTGGAAAAACAGTACTTTGAATCAGACCCCATTTAGGGTGGAACTTGCTGATTAGCTAGCTAGGGCTGTTAGGCCCGGAGCGGTGGTGTCTGCTGCCACAGCAGAATGGATAAGCCGTTCTCAGCACCCCCAACATAATCCATAAAACTCTTTCAACCTCTCTCTCTCTCTTTTTTTTTTTTTTGCATGATGTCTAGTGTTTGCAAATGGAAAATGGCTGAGGAAAAACAGAGTGAAAGTTTATATAAAATATTTATACCTTAAAGATCTTTTATCTTGTGTCATTCAAGAGATAGAGAAGTGAAAAATGTATTGGGAGTACATTATCAAGAGTACATTATAAATTTAAATCTCAGATTGAATAATACCAGCTGCTAATGTGTCGAGCTTTGGAAATGAGTCACTTTTGGATCTTGAGAATTTACTGTACCAGGTCAGTTATGCTTAAGAAGGAAGTGCCTTTTGAAAAAAAATCCTATACCGGAATCAAGACTTATCCTAATGGGTATTAAAAATCAAATATTTGATATAACATTCATGTTAGAATGCAGTCCCATGGGAATGAGATGTAGGATCTGAGAAATTTTATGGAACATTTATCAAAAAAAAAAAGTCAAATAATTTTCGTCTCTTCTTTGTGAAGCAATATAATCTGTGGTTAATAGTATATGTCTTAGAGTCTAAAAGACTTAGATTCAAAATTTCTGTCTAATGCTTGTTAGCTGTGTGATTTTGAATCAGTTACTTTCTCTTTATTTTTAAAATGAAGGTAATAGTAATGACATCATACTTTTTTTTTTCTGGAATAAGTGGCAAAGTATTAGTATACTGCCTAGCCTCTCATAGTATCTTGGTAAAAGTAGCTAGTCTTATCCTTACTATCACCGTCATACTGTCTTGAGCCCTAACTATTATTATATAGCCCTTCGGTAGCATGGAGTCTGTCTCCTCTCTATGTAGGTGTGCTATAAAAGCAAAACCAAATTGATGTGTCTGTTGAAAAGTTAGTCGTCAGAAAAAGAATATATATTTTCATAAGTGAGACCATGACTATTTATGCTGTATATCTGGATTCTAGAAAGCCAAAAATAAATATTTTGTTGGTTATAATGAAGTTTGTCTTCTAGTTCGTAGTATATGTTTTTGTATGCTGTATATAAGTAGTAGGATCTCAAATTCAGGTGCTTGTAGCTGCTAGAGAGGTAAGTAAAGGAGTGAAGTAAGCAGTGGGCAGAGAGAATCCAAGTCCCATTGAAAGGCCCCTCAGTTCTAGGCAATTGGGGTTGGGTGTTGTGTGAAAACCTGCGCCCAGTGTCCTGGTTCTTTATTTAAGAATCTGGAAGTCCAGATTTTTATATGCATCAATAAATGTTTTAAATAATGGCAGCTGTAGCTTGAGAATGCTGTTGGCTGTAAGAAACAAACCAGTGGTTTAAACAAAGATTTATTTTTCTTACATACGGTAACGATAAGCCCAGAGGTAGTATTAATAGCTAGTGTTGGTTTATTTGCTCTCTGATACCAACAAGAATCCAGGCCCTTTCCATTTTTCTGCCCTGATATGCTTTATTTGTTGACTTATTTTTATGTAACTCTTGTCAGGTTATGTTTGCCACCTGTATGTTCAAGGCAGGATGATGGGGGAGCTGGGTCAGGCTAACCTACTTTGCTCCATTCATCAGGAAAGGAAACACTTCGCCAGAAACTACACAGGTGACATCTCCTTATGATTCACTGGTTAAAACTGGATCACTTGCTGCAAGGAAATTTGGGGAAATGAGTATCCAGCTTGCCAGTCCCTGCAGTGGGCAGTGATGAGGAGGCTGTAAATGGCTGTGGTATTTGCCAGGAAACAATGCTTGCCACAGCAACCAACTCAACATGCAACCCAGCTGCAGGCCCCGGAGACCCTGCATTCTCCAATATTTATTTAAAAAATCTCCAGATTTGAGCATTATAAAATAAGTATCATTTAGGGGAAGGCCAGTGCTGTATGTTCTAATGAAATGCTTTTGCATTATATGGGATAGGTCATTGCTAACAATGAGCAAACTGTTGAGGGAACATTACATGAATTTAATTCTTAGAAAAGTTTATTTAGAGTTTTAGTAGAGAAGTTAGAAAAGAGCATACCATTTAATGTTATTTCTATACTACTACTACCTTATAATAAAATAACTAAATTACCCCATACATATTTTCTGGTTTTTAATCTTACGGATAAACGAGATTTTCCATTCATTATTTTTATTCTAAAGTAAATCTTTGTTTTATAAATCACAGCCATCTGATTTTGATAACCTTTATTGGAAAGAAATCTTTTCTGTCTATTTATCTGTAAATTTAATTCTAACACTGGGAAGCTTTTCCAAAATGTTGTATAAAAGCAGCCATGTTAAGGTGATTAAAAGCATGTTTTATATGTATGGATGTAGTTGAAATGCTACCAAACCAGGTATATATTTGATTGCTTACACACAAGAATTATGGAAGTTTGAAGAACTCTTAATCACAGGTAAGCATGTACTAAAGGAAAACCATACCTATTTGACTCTAACCAATTGACTCATCTGTAATATTTCTGCTTACACCTTTTTGCAGCTTACTGCTGAGTTAGTTCTTTTATAATGTCCTTGGCAAAGTCAGGAAGTCTCCGTAACGCCCTTGGCAAATTCAGGAAGTCTACATAAATTGAGAGAAAATATTTTTGCCTCATTTTGATAATTTCTTCTCAGGGTTATAAATTTGGGTTTTCGTGATCTCGGTGTTTATTAAATAAAACCCTCGAAAAGAAAAAACAAAACAACCCTCGATAGTCTGAAGGATTACTCCTCTATATAGGAAGGTACGTGTATTACAGAATTTAGGAAACATGAATTGGTCACCTACTGAATATCTAGAAGCACGGAAACCTTTACAGCATTAATGTAATTCCAATATATAATTATGTTGTCAGGCCCAGTAAGTCAGTGAAAACTCTAATAATACTAGGATAATTAAATATTTCAGTAACCATAAACTATTTTTAAAAAGGCAAAACTGTTTTTTATTAGGGAAAATATGCAAAGACAATCTTTTAGAATTATTTAAGGTGGTAAATATGTATGTGACCCAGTTCACTATAAATACTATATTTAGAATTAAAAATAACAATATTGTCCAGATGCTGTATCAAAATCTACTTTAAGTGGAGTTGTAATGAGAGACTATTTTAGAGGCAAGGAAAAGACTAGGGGACTTATTTATATGGCAGAATAGTGTGTGTTTTCATTTAGCATATACCTGTAAAGTGAGATACATTGTGCCAGATGCATTAAACTTGCTATCTTTAATCCTCACAACAATTTTATAAATTGGGTATTGTCACCCCTGTTTCTGTGATGAAGACACCATGTCTCTGAGCATGTTAAATGGCTTGCCTAAGGCACACAGTCAGTGCATTTTGGAGTGGAGCTTGGAACCCAGCCCTGTCTGTGTTCCATACTTATTCTCTTTCCCTCTGTCAGAAGAGCCACTGACTCTGGGAGGGTGATGAGAAAAATAGCAGATGGATGTAAATGTAGGTAAAAGTATGATTAATGTGCTTAGCAATGAAACAGTCCAACCTACCTATGGAATAAGGGCTCTCAGCTACTAATTACAACTCCTGAAAGAAACCTGGGAGTCGCTGCATAGGGTATCATGTGACCTGACTCTTGACTATCGTCTAGTTAGTTAATCCAAGAATATTTCTTGAGCACTTACTTTGAGTGGGGGCGGAAAGAAAATGTTCTTGTACTTGAAGATCTTGCATCTTTTCCCATACGACTTTCCTATCATTGCTGTAGTGTGTGAAGTAGCTGTAAAACCTCTTTAAGCAACGCACCAATCTGTATATGGAACGGATAGATGAGTGGACTCTCATTTAGGATGAGGGGCAGATTCGGGGTGTAGTTTGAAGTTAGGATAAGTTTACTATTCTCTGAAGGAGGCATTTTCTTAGAGTTATTATGATGTTTCCTAGCTATTAAAATTTGCCATCTTGATGCTTGGTTATTCACTGAAAGGAATGAAATATTTATTAAGGTCAGATCACTGTTGCATACAGAGGGAGCCACGGAGAGATTTTTATGCCATGTTTTTTGGTAGCAACATTTCTGCTGGGTTGCATCAACGTCTGTAGATTTTTATTGATTATAATTAAGTCAGTCTGCATTGTCTCTAAGAATTTACATGGGTTTAAAAATCAATCCTTCACGTATTCATTTGAAGTAGTTTGAAAAAGGATCTTAGTAGAAGGGACAAATCTGCAACTATTAATCCTGTTGTTATTTCTGCGAGCCAGAAATGGTGTTATTTCCTATTAAAACATTTGCAGGTTTTAGGTGTTATGATCCTTTTAGTTTTCTTTTAATTTCATTTGCTCTACCTCTAATCTTTCAAAAGCATGTCACAGCTTATCCTTATCTTCAGTAGATTTCAGGGTGTGCCTGGAAAACCCCTTAGCTCAAATCCTAAAGGTTATTTAAATTCCAATATTGGATGCTGTTCACATATACAGATGTTGATGTAAACTTAATAAGATTACGAAGATTTCATGCCAGTTGATACCTCACAGTACATGACAAAGTACTATGGGTGCACTAATGGGTCCGGACTTTGGTTGGAGGGTGTTGGGAACATTATTAAGGCTTTTTACTAAAAGATTCCTATGTTTCCACATCTAAGCCAAGTTTGGCAAATCCATTTATGTTAAATATTGAGGCAGTCACAGTCAGACAAGCTTGTGGGATAACTCATACTGGTATATGTAAGGTGTTAACTAATAGTGCAAATACCAATTGCAAGACCTTTAACAACTAGTGCTTTTGTGGAAGTACAAGAATTGATTTATATTTACATTATTTTCCTAAAGCAACTGATTTCAAGTACGTCTACCTCTGCTTGAGTGGTCTTTCTCGTGTGTGCATGGATATTATAGGTGTATATTGAGAGATACAGTTGAAAAGATCATTGTGTTTGACACGAAAACTGCTGAAGTAAATTGCAGTCTTGGGCAGCCGGATGGCTCAATTGGTTAGAGTATGAGTGCTGAACAACAGGGTTGCTGGTTCAATTCCCGCATGGGATGGTGGGCTGTGTACCCTGCAACTAGGCGATTGGACTTGGAGCTGAGCTGCACCTTCCACAACTAGATTGGACAACAACTTTGAGCTTATGGGCCCTGGAGAAAAATACTGCTCTCCAATATTCCCCAATAAAAAAAAATTTAAAAAAAATGGCAGTCTTATTTTTATGATGGGGGAAGATTAAATTAAAATAAAATAACATTATTTATGACATGAGCTCAAACTAAATATATAGCTAGGTAGGCCTTTAAAAAATCTTTTTTTGAGAGCCCTTTAAGGAATAGTTTTAGTTACCTAAACTGGAGATATTTGAAGTTTATGGATGCTAACATTTCTGTGGCCATGATTCTTAAAGATATTCAATGAAAAATTCTCCTGTTACATTTCTTTAAAATGACACTATTTAGGACACCCTAGGACTATTTCATGCGTCTGGGATGGAGATTACATATCTCTTTCCAAGGGGTTGAAAATTAAGACCTGGCTCTAGTGGTCGTGTTGTTTTCTATAAGCCTATAGCTTTGATCTCAGTTTTTGAAAGCGTAATTATGAATGGCTGTTAAATATTTTTCTTTTACCCACTTGTCAGCATTTTCTTCTTTTGGAGGCAGGCTTGCTTCCCTTGCTTAGGGAAGGCCACAAGTTTGTTTAGAAAACAAAGTCTGTCTTATCATAATTGTGTTGGAGACAAGATGCGGCTACATAAAACAAAAGACAAACCTGTGACTCTTTTACTCATATCAGGCCTCTGTGTGTGGGAAGCCTAAATGAATAAAATAGCAACGTGTTCCACTTAGCCCTGATTCTGTTTAAGGGGAGCTTTTATTTACAAAATCGAGTCAATTCCTCCCTAAAGCAAAAAAAAAAGTAATTTTAGAGGATCTTGAAAGCTTTTAGATAAATACTCCAAGTTTTTCCCCGCTGCAAGCTTAAAAAGCAACATAGACTGTCTGAAGCCTGTTTTTTTTTCCAGCTGTGTAACAAGCACAGAATAGTGGATTCTAAATATTTATTTCCCCGCTACCCCCAACACTATCCTGTGTTCCAGAGAAACTTGGATTACTTGCTGTTTGTTTCCAGGCCTCTTCTCACATTGTGCTCTCTCAGTTGTTCCTCCAGGAATGCCCTTCTTTCTACCCTCACGTCTCTGCCCCAAGCAGTCCTATCTTTCCTCAGTCTTCATGTTAGGTGCCAGTTCTTCCTGAAGTCTTTACAGGCTCCCTAGCTGAATGTGGTTATTTTGGAAAGGTGTCCACACTTTCCAGTGCAATTACTTTATCTACTTTGTGGTTGGGCCCTGTATTATTCTTTTTCTGCCTTGTGTTTTAGGTGTTTGTGTACTCAGTAGTATTCAGTGGTCAGCAGACATTTATTAGATGCCTGCTTTTGCCGCACGTTATACTACTTACTGGAGAACCCAAAAGGTTTAAAACATGGCGTGATATCAATAACCTCTTGCTATTTTCTCTTCACAACTTGGCTCTGAATTCCCAATGGATAGAAACAGTTTTATGATTATTTGGTATCCGCAGCAATGCACATAGTACCTGCTCAATAAATGATTAATTGACTAAACCAGTTGGCTTCTGATTAAATTTGGACAGCAAAGATCGACTTTCCTCTTTGGGACTCGAGTGAAAGTAGTGTTATATATGCCATTTGCAATCACACTGTGGTATTTCTGTGGTATATAAAGGAATATTTTCCCACTACCCCTGCTATGTACTCTGTGGGGTGTTTGCTATTTATCTTGGAAGGCATGGTAACCATTACCACAGGCAATCAGAATTATATTGAGTACCCGTAGGCACTGTACTGGTCTCCTTATCTGGCCCCATAGAACTGGGGGATCCTGGCGCATAGACAACTGTCTGGATATAACTTCTGGACACCGTCAGCTGTAGCTTTCATCAAGTTCCCAAAGGCATCCATGACCCAAAAGAGGTCAAATGAATGATTTAAGTTCACACTTGTCTCCCTCATGGATCTAAAATGTAGGTGGCATTTGGACAGATTCACAGCTACTCTGATCCATAGCAGCGTCCCACAATTTCCTTTTACCTAGATGGGGGAGGAGGAACACCTGTAAATGTGGGTATATTGTACAACTTGATCTGACCAGCAAGACGCTGTAGGGTTCCCGGGCAGTTTATGGCCAAGACCTACATTATTAGGATAGGCCCAGAAACCCAACTTGCTAGTCAATGGTCTTGGATCATAGCAGTTGGTTATTTTCCCTGTAGTCTAGCCAGTGCAGGATTTCTGAATGTTTAGGACTGTAACCTAACCTGAACTCTTGCCTGGGAATATGTTCTCCCCACTTTCAAACCCACTTTTGCCATCTAAATGACAAGGATACTTATCAGTAACAGTTTGAACTTTCCTGCAAAGTGGTATTCTTCATTGACTGTAGTAGGAAGTATTTCTTTCCTTTGGAGCTTTAGAAGATAGTCTGAGCTGAGCAAAAATTAGTGTCACTGCCTTTTTTAACGGCTGGACACTTATCACCAAGTTGTGCCAACATCAGTGATGGTACACCCTCAAAGGTGTTTGGTCTTGATAAGCTTCTAAAGAAGTAGACTGTGTGTGTGTGTGTCTACTGGACTCTGTTTCAGTTTCAGAGACACACGGGGAGAGAGAGAAAGAGAGAGAGAGAGAGAGAGAGAGATTCTTTCTTAAATAGAAAAGGACAGAAAGTTTATAGAAAATAATGCATAAGTTGTTGCTAACACAGTGTTTGCCTTTGCTTTGTGATGTGTGTGTGCGCGTTTCTCTCTCTCTCTCTCTCTCTCTCTCTCTCTCTCTCTCTGTGTGTGTGTGTATACATGCATGCACACATGGGTGCTTGTGTTAATACTTAGTAAAAGGCCTTTGTATGGATACCAGATTGGCTGTGTAACTTTGGAAGATTGATTTACTCTCTGAATTTCTTTTATTCCCAATCTTTTATCAAATGCTGTTTATTATGTTCTCTGAAACTTAAATCAAAGGGACTGTGGAAGAACTTCTAAAATGCTAAATCTATTCCAGGCTAAAAGTATTACAATAGGGATGATGCTCTTTAACCCATCTACTTGAAATAAGAAGCCAAGCAAATGGAAATGTGCTATATTTAAGAGGGCAATTCTAGGAGGAAAAAAGTGTTTGCTGTTTCTTCTAGACTGACATTACATTGTATTTTTATTTTAAGCATAATTTGAAAATAGTTTGAAAGTGACTCTAGTGACATTTCTTCTCTGGTTGAGCCAAAGGATACTAAGATAAATGCTGTCTGTAATGCCATCTACATCGAATCATTAAAGCCTGATCTTTGTTAAAACATTAAATATAGGCTTTGGGAGGAGGAGGGATTTCTTATTTAGTAAAGATTTTTGGTAGGTCTTCCTTAAAGAAGTTAGATCAGCATGGCATCTAATTTGAGAATGCTGATCTAATTTGAGAATGAATAAGAGAATCCACTTTGCTGTGGCCACCAAATGCACAGTCCTGTGCTTTGGCAGGTATAGATGTGACTGTGCTTTTGTTGGGAAAAGAGAACACTGGAGTAGGGTTATACCCTTAATCCTAAGATGCTATACCTTTAAGGACTGTGTGCTATAATGGAGATAGCAACATTTGATGCAAAGGGGGGATTTCCTATGCACCCCTTAGGGTTTCTCAGGGGTAGATGCAAAGCATAATTTCAAAGGATTTACTTTAAGAGCGTTGTCACTGAGCACAGAGAAAGGAATTTCTGTGATGATTCCAAACTTAGAATAAATGCTAGGGAAGAATCCATTGACCTCCAAGGACTTCAACTTCCAGGGGAGAAAAGCAGTAATTTATGGATCTCTCTAGAAATTATGGTTAGGTTCTGTTCCCTCTGAACCCAGTCTTCCTTAGTCATGTGACCGGAATTCAATTATCAGTGCCATAAATAATCTTGTGAATGGAAGCAGTGTTTGGCAGTGAATTTCTGCTTCCTAAAGAGAAAGGAACCTTGAGAAGTTATTAGAAATAATGCTGTCCTAGCCATGATTCCAACAGCAAATGGTCACACAGGTGTAGGACCAGGTTTCCTAAGACAGTGGGTTTTAGGTGAGTCAGATATGTACGTGCTGGAGATGGATGGCATGAAGGTTGGATATGTTTTCTTAAATGCATATTTAAAGCAGGCTGTATTTAGAAGTTTATTTATAATTGGTTTTAGGATAAAGCCAGCCTGTTGATGCATAACAGAGTTGATCTTCTGGTTCCATTAGCATCCTTGAAATATTTAACAAGAAGCTGAGTTTAGCGTATGAGCTCTTGCAACCACTGTTGGAGACAAGACAGCCCCTGTTGGATCGTTCTTGTTGTAAAACCAGCAGGCAACCCCTTTGTTTTTCTGCCTTGCCCCATGCCCTGTGTTCTAGACTAGGAAATGTCAGCTTTTTATAGTCAGGTCCATATGCTTTTGAAAATAGCCATTCTCCTACTGATCCTCAGCTAGTAACAATTTATGTCCTGAAGATAGCAACGAGTGCTAATGAAAAAGAGTGCTAATTCATTTTACAACCAGGGTCCTTTCAGGAGAGTGAGCAGGCTGGTCAAATTGTTTCAGGAACCAGAGCATTTTTCTTGGTTATTTATAACATAACTTGATCATCCAGCTACGCACAGGGCTTCATTCAATTGAGAAAGTCTATTGAATCCAAAAATAATAATCCTTTATATTTGTAGAGTATTTGCACTTTTGTAAGGAACCCTTCGCACCCATTCTCTCATTTGATTTTTCTGACTACTCCATGAGGTGGAGAGGGCAGGTATTGTTACTTCCAAGTTACAGACGAGGAACCTGAAACCCAAGTGCTTGTAAGTCCTGTGCCCAGGGTTTCACAACCAGTAAGTGACTGGGACTCGAGCCCCCTAGATTTTATTCTGGCTCGAAGGCCAGTGCTCTTTCCATGTTTGTTTTGATACCCTTGGAAGGTTCATTGCTCATCTAGGAAAGAAAAATTGGCAGGTCTTGCTGAGGAACATGGAAGTCTGCTGGAAGAGACAGATCCAGAGAGTTGCACTGGCTAATAAGTAAAATGAGAAAAGACCGAGGGGGTCAAGGGATTTGGCCTCTTGCCCTGGTTCACTCACTGTGTGATTGTGTGCAAGTCACTTCACTTCTCCATGCCTGAGGTTTCTCCAAAGATGAGAATCTCTCATCGGCTCTAGTGATCCTGTAGCTCTATCATGAAAATGGTAGAGAAGTAATTTCTTTGAGGGGTCCTTGGAAGGTATATATTACATATTATATATTATATGTATATATTGTATGGGTGGAAGGTGGTATCACTACGCTTGTTTTTAGTATTTGAGTTTGAGGTGTGAGGTGGAAAAGCAATCATTTACATTTACGGGGACCTCAAATCTTCCCTCATGGGAAGAGTAAGCAGTTGCTTCATTTGTCCCCCATCAGTCCCTTACTCTTCCTAATGCACCTTTACTTCCTTTCTCTCACTTCTCTGGGCAAGACCGTGAAGACGTTCCCGAACACTTCCTGTGAGAGGTGAGGGCGTGCCATGCAAGGAACATCAGATTCATAGTCCGATAACCCAGCCCGGCCACTTTCCAGCTGTGTGATCTTGGACAAGAGACTTCACTTCTCTCAGCCCCAGTTTCTGTGTTGTCAAGCAGGGATGAGGGTGATAACCTAAGGGCCTTAAGGGAGGTAATGGATGCGCAGTGGATGGCAACTCAATATATTCTCGACAAATAGTAATCTGTGTTAGGGAAAAATGAATAGAGGTTGATGATCAGGGCAGAGCTGGTAAGAGAAGTGGATGGAGCAAGGGATGGTGTTTGGATTTGACTGTTTCCTCCACTTTAAACACTGTTTGTGATATTATCTTTGAGCTTTCATTTTGTTTCTCCTTTTTCCCCTCAGATGTGAGGTGTCTTAAAGGAAAAGACAACCTAGGAGGTGAGGGCGTTAGGCAGATGGAGAGGTCCATGGCTAAATGTACTTACAGAAACCCTGTCCTGGGTCTGTTCCCACCCAGCCTTTTGCGATTTTGAAACACATGGCTCTCAGCAGGCCAGGGTAGTTTGCAAAGCTGTTGGGGAGACTTTACCCAGGCACTGTTGCCTGCTCTGAAAGCGCCATGCGTGCCTACACACACTTCATGAAGCATAAGGTTTCGTTTGTTTTCCATTTAGTCTAAAAATGAAATGGACTTTTAATGGAATGGGTTGGGGAACTCCACACACAGGTATGACTCTGGTGCAAGGTCCGAGATATAGTAGACCACGGCTTTTAGAAGAATTTGTTATTCCTAGTTTTATCTGGTAGTGGTGTGAGGAGATGAGAAAAAGGAAGGGAGTGAAGGAAGCTTGCTATCATGTGGTCCAAAACTAGTGAGTCTCCAGGCGTCTGCAATTTGCATTGAAAACTGAGAAGAAGGAGAGGAGCATATTTCTGCCTTGGATCCCACTTGATGCAGTGGAAGGGCCCATTGGGTTGGTTCCGTTTAATAACCTTTGAGCGCCTCTGGTAGCCACGCACTGTGATACGTGCCTGGGCCATAAGGAAAGAAGACACAGACCTTGTCTTTGAGAAGTTCATTTGAGCCACATTTGACGGGGCTGAAGTTATGTTTTGAATTGTAAAAGTTAGGATTTTTAGATGAACTTTTGATAGGGCACTGACAAGAGATGATTTGTTCTTTTGAGGCGCATGCTGGCATGCAGTGAGGAGCACTTTCTGTAGTGAGAACGTGTTTAAATACCTGCTATTCTTGCAAGTATGGCCTCCTCCCCAATGCCAGAGAGGGTTTCAAAAAATATATCTCAAGACTTGGCATTTATTGGGTATTAACAGACCAGTCACCGAAACATTATTCATTGTTGACTTTTAAACTAAGCCTTTCTGTGTTGATGTTTATTATTATTTCAAGATTGTAAGAAATGCCGTATACCTACAGATGGAAAAAAGCTTAATGAATTTTTCTCTCCAGCATTATAACTGTTAGGGGAGAGTACCAGACAGTATTTAGTCATGGTTCTTCTAAATCCATGTGATACCTTATCTCCCCCTTCTCCCCTCCCCACCAAAAAAAAAAGATAGCATTAAAAATGAACATATGTGATAGGAAGCCTTATTCTGGCAGGCCAGTATTTACGCAGAGGATTCACACATTTAATTATTGTTACAGGTCATATTCTATGTAAGTGAGCTATTTCATATGTAATTACATTCTCATGTGGTTACCTTCTGTCAAGTGACTGTTTCCTCCTTGGGTTACGTATACGTGTATATGTAGCCATGTCCTCGCTCATTCATTTAACAGTTTCTCGACACCTACTGTGTGCCCTGTATTAGTCATTGTCCTGTCAGCAAGAAGCTCATGGTCCAATGAAGAAACAGAAAAGTGAATGTGATAAAGCTTGGTTTGAGACAGAATTAAATGCAGAGTTTTCAGGGCTGTCTTTCTGAAAGAGGGTTCATCTAAGCTGAGTTTTAGGGGATGAGTTGGAATTAAGAGATAAAAGATTGTTGTAGAGAGGAGATAAAAAGAGTAGCAAATGTCAAGAAAAGCAGAGATGTTGGAGAGAACAGGGTATGTTCCAGTGATTGTGCCTGGTTCAGCCTGGGGCTGAAGAGGCAGGCAAGAGTCCGCTGTGAAAGCCGAATACTTCATACATACTTCTAAGGCCTCTGGCTAACTGCTGTGCCACCAAGAGTGGAAAGTCATGGGTGCTGGCAAAGGGCTATCTGAGGGGCCATACTCACGCTTTCCCAGGTCTTGATTTCTTTTCCTTTTTAAACTTTGCCATTGTTTTTATTGTAAATGTTACTGTTTTACATTGTCATAAACTGCAGAATGAGGGAGGCAGGCGTGAATTAGTGAATGGTAAAGGCCTTTAAATCTCCTTCAACAGTAGTCCTAGCAAGTTCCTCCTTTTATCTCAGTAGATATTTTATAAGATGGAAATAAAATTGTGGATTTTTCTTCCTTTTAATTGCTTACTTTAAAGTTTTTCATATAAAATGTGTTGATATTGAAAACAATTTATTTCTTATTGTAAACAGGTAATATTATCTCCAGGACAGAAAATCTAGGGAAAAAACAATGCATAGGTGAATATTAAAATTAACTTTAATTCTTCCTTTTTTTCTAGTTTTTTTTCTATGTATTTTAGAATAAAAGTGGGATCATACTACAGTAAACTTATTTGTTTTTAAATCCGTATATTCAAGAGACATTTATCTTACATTTCCTTGGCAAAACAAACCTTTTAAATTCTCTATAGGGAACTCTGACAATTATTGGGAATACTAAAACCAGAAAACTAGAATTACCTGTATTTCTCCCCTCTCTACATTTAGTTCTCTGTGTTTTATGAAAAAAAATCAAAGGAAGCTTATCAGCAGTGAGTTCAAAAGTAACTTCATGTTATAGGGTTAAGTTATTCCAATCGCCTATATGTTCTGTATGTATCTTAAACAGTATTTAGTGAATTCAGGATGGTGGTCATACCAATAACCCTGATTTTAAGAAGGTGATGTTTGTGTTACACCACTTACCTAGTGATGTCAGGCACATTAGCTCATTTAATCTTATGACTCCCTCTTGTTATCACTATTCTAAAGACAAGAAAATTGAAGCCTGGAGAAATTAACCCTGTGGCATCATCCTCAGGTATGTTCTGAATCATTAAAGAAGGTAATATTCTATTTAATACAGTGTTCATAGAAAGACTGTTTTCTATGTGAGTGTTTCGGACCACCATTATATACAGGTCTCTCGATTTTAAGCTAGTCAGACTCCCCTTTCTATAATTCCCCCCCACCCCAATTTAAGCCACTCTGAATAAAGAGCAGCTTTAATAAACCATTTCTGTTATTGGTTCTGTAAGACCTTGACATTTGCAAACTTTATTTTTTTGTCTTTTTTCCCACACAGTAGCCACTGTTGCAAATCAACCTTGGGAAGTTAACATTCTTAATGAAGATCTATAGGAGACTTTCTCCTTAGACAGTAAATCAGCTCTTTCAAGGCACCATTCATCTCTTCCTTCGAGCGCTTGAATTGGTATATGGCACCTTACAAGAGCTCATTTATCTTACGTGGGTCCCTAGTTATTCCCTCTGCCCACTTCCCCTAGATCGCCGGAGATCAAGGCAGAAGTGCAGTGGAGTATGGCTTTGTGCTTTGAAAGTTGCCAAGGTCAGCCAAGGTGCCTGTGGCATTGACTTACAGAGAGCTGGTACTGAGTATCACCAATAACTTTTAGGGTGATATCACCCTCACCAGCAAGGGAGTTAGTTTGCTGAAGCATTCAGATTACTCTTGGTTAATTAAAGGTGGCTAGAGGATAGACAGATCAGTCGGAGAAAAAGTTTGTTACCTTATATCCTACTGTTAGAGAATTTTGTCCTTAATGTTTGTCCACATCATAGTGGCATCCTTTTGGCCTCATCGTTAATTCTATATTGATGATAATGATTAACTTTTATGTACCTAGGCTATATGCTAGGTGCTTTCACAAATGTCCTATTTTATTCTCATAGTCCTACCAGGATGCAGGAGCCATTTCACACACGAAGAAGTGATTATCACTGAGGTGAAATGACTTGCTGAAGAATATGTAACCCGAAGGGCAGAATCAGGGTTCAAAACCAAATGTCTCCAACCCTTTCCTCTGTGACCATCTTCTGGCAAGGCAGTAGCTTTATTGGAATCACCCACTGTTGGAAGAATGCTGCAAACTGTGTATAATATTCTGGTAAAATTTAATCGAGGCAGAATACTAGTATGAGGTACGGTTAGCAGTGGGCCCCACAGCCAAGCTTATTGTTAATAGCACTAATGCTGATTTTTATAGTTTGGGTTTCCTCACAAGCAGACTCAGAGACAAAGGTTTGGGTGCAAGGAGTTCATTTGGGAGACGACCCCCAGAAGTATAGGGAGTATGTCCAGTAAAGGGCACCTTAATGAGCAGATCATCGCGGTGACCAACTGTGGCTCAAGCCCTCTGGGTATCCCCCTGAGAGACTGTAGAACATATCTCATAATTATTTCACCAAAAGCCAACCCTTGTCCTTCATTGGTTGGGGTTGCTCCGGGTACATTAATTCTCCTGCACTTCCAGCCTGCCCTACTCTGCCCTGTGGACAGAGAAAGCCCTGAGGCAGAAAGGCTCAAGTGTTTGTGCTTGAGCCTGGAAAGCATGTCTGCCCCAGCTGTAGGTGACCTCCAGAGTGGGGTGGGCAGCACGTGGGAAGGGCACCAATAGTTCTGCTACATTTGCTTTTGAAGCCAACACTCCTTAGTGCTGACAAAGATGCACGCAGACTAGTGAGTCTGACGGGGGGGGGGGGGGGGGGGGGGGGGGGGGGGGGGGTTGACAGCCTTGTATATGCAAAACAAGGCAGCAGGGGAGACAGTGCAGCTCGGAATAGCTTTAGGGGAGGAACAGGCAGTCTCAGGCTTTGGTCCGATTTCTACCACTTGTTAGCTGTGTCACTTCATTTCTCTGAGCCTCAGTTTTCTCGTCTATACAGTGGACATAACTGCCCTCCAGGGTTCATTAAAGCCTTTGTAAATTATAAAGCAATATTCAACCTTTGTGTTTTCCTACTAGAGCTGCTGATTGAGGCATCTGAGGGAGTATTAGGGGCTAGGAGAACTTGGAGGGAAGCTCTTGCTTTATGGGAAGCCCCTGAAGAGTACCATGATAACACCTCAGGAAGCCTCACCTCAAGTATCCTGACACTTTGGAAGGCAAAAGTCAGTGAATTCACACCTTACCTAGGCCCCTCCATCTTAGTGTGGCTTCTGGCCAACTGAATTGGTAACCCCGATTCTGCACCAGAGTGAGACTGTATTTCCAGTAACTTGCAATGGAGTACAGAAACACCCCCCCCCAACCCCCACCCCCGCTGAAAGGTGACTTCGATTTGCAACCCCATACATAGATCAAGCACTGGTTCTCCTTATGGTCTATCTGCCTTTAGAAGATGTCAGAGGGGCTTTCGACTCTCTTCATCCTCCGTTTGGTTTCTGGCCAAAGGCTAACTCCTCCGCAGGTGGCTGATGTCAAGTGAAGCAGGACTCTCTCCACATGTGAACTTGGCCCTAATGTAGCCAAGAACTGCCTGGGTAGCTGGGAGTGCATTTTGGTATCCACCCTTCAGTACCTTCTGGCTTCTCAGGAGTCATGTGCCTAGGAGGAGGGCAGATGTCCCTAACGGTACCCCCTCACGGTCAGCGCCATGCCCAGGACTGCCGCTCTTCCACCCCACTCACCCAGTCAGTCCCCGGCTTGAACTCCATCACTCAAGAGGGAACATTAAAAAACCCACACCTCTGACTCATGCTTTGATTTTGCGGCCTAAAGAGGCAAAGACGCCGTAAGGAGCTTTTAGGGGCCATCACCATGGAGCCTCTTTATTGCCTAGCAAGAGCCTTAAATGATAATGGGAAACCTCACTATTGATTGGCTGACTCTTAATTCTTCCTCTTTGGGTTTCGAAGTGAAGTGATGGTCCAGAATATTTATATTACTCATTGGATATATTAAATTAAACATACGAAAGTCCTGAAGCCACTTAAGATGAGGTTGCAGCACTGGTGAATAGGACTTTATTACCAAAAGAGGGAATAGTAGCTTTTAGTTGTGGCTTAGCTGGAAAGTATATTGATGATAAGAATGGCTCAGCAGAGGTCTTGGGACTCTCAAAAGGGGCTTACTTAGAGTGTGCTTTCTTTTAAGAAAGTTCTTCAGGCCCATCCTCTATAAATATCCAGCTCTATGGTGTAATGGAGGGTGTGGTAACAAAGACTTAACTTCTGTCCTGGCTGAAGATAAGCCCTGTTGACATCTTGGCAAAGACTGTTAAGGACCAGTGTTTGAGTTCTGGGGCTGCAAGTCTCTTAAGAAAATGTCTGCTTGCTCTAATAAGCCACATGAAGTACAACCTCTCTGTAGCATTGGATTTAGAACCTTTATTTCTCTCTTATCTTAACATCCATTGGAAATTAATATGGAGGGGAGGGTTGGTCAATTCTATTAAATGACCAAGCAGGCATATAAAGGCTACAATTTTTGTTTTAAAAGATTTTGACCCCTGGAAAAAAACACAGGGCCTGCGGCAGTGAAATGGTTAATGTGACCGCCTCCTTCACAGGTTTCCCCAGATATGCTTACTTGCTGTACAATGGATAATTGTTAGCTCTTGTTGTGCAGATGCTGCTGCAGATGGAGTCCTGTACCTGCATGCATAGCAAATGAATGAGACTGGCAATCCCCTTTATAAAGCATAAATATGTAATTTGTTCAGCTGTTGTAATTAAATATGTATGTGTGAAACAGCCACCATTCAGGTCATTAATGATGCGCCATGCCAAATTAGAGCTTACAGACAGTAATGTACATTGTTGTGCAATGAGGGAATTGCAAATAACATAGCTAAGCCTTTTCTAGTAAAATGATGCATTCAGCAGCTTTAAAAGGAATATTTACATTTGTAACATTATTTTTGGTCAGTGCGAAAGTCTGTAAGATGGAATTACTTTTATCACCAGTTTAGTTTTATTAATGTTTTAGCATTTTATCATACAAATGCCACAGACTTTATTAAACATGCTCCTAGGTGATAAGTCTTAAGTAACTACTTACGTATAAAACCAGTTGCCCCTGGTTTTCTACATGGTTATGATAGAATTGATGTAGCATAACACCGTGGAATGTCTTGATTATTTCATTGCATTTAGAAAAAAACTCATCATATTTCAACTCTATTCCCCACTGATAGATAAAGAAATTCCTCTGACAGTAAACAGTATTTTCATTTCCATAGAAATTGAGCTGAGAAAAATGCAGTTATCAAAATATAAACAAATAAAAGTGGTAAATTTGCCTCTTGTGCTTTAATTCCCATTGAATTACTCGTGAATCCAAGGAATTTCCTAAGAAAAGTGTCATCCTTGGGTCAGAATGGTTGTTTTTAAAATTTTAAGTCTCAAAGTTTGTAAAGTTAATGCACTTGGGGAAATTATTGTTCAGTACTTTTTCTCCTTGGTTTCATGTTACAGACTTTCAAATACTTGAACCTGAAATTGAAATATACTAAAACTTTTTATTTTAAATTCTTTCTGCATTTGTATTTTGGTTGCCTACAAATCTATTTTTAACATGCATGTTTTGACGGTTGATACTGAGACTAGAAGAGCTAACCATCTTGACCTTTTTGTCCACTAGGGCAGCGGGAGGAAGCGTCTCAGAGTTAATTCTGTCTTGTTCACAGCTGGGAACAGAACATTCCTCTGTGATCTGCTTGCCCATGATTTGCTGGGATCTCTTGGAAGCCAAACTTGATACTATAAGTCCTGGGCTTCTGAGGTCGAACACAGATCAACCTTAGTGACTCATTTGGTTAAAAATTAGATTAGCTGTTAAAGTTTCACAAACAATCGAAAATGGAATTATTTGGCACATTATTTCAGTTTTGCAACAAATTCAAATTTAGAAATTTTGTTAAGTCCAAGATCAATCAAGATTCAGGACCTTGAAGAATTTTCAAAGTTAGAGCTCTAAGTGGTATATGGATGTAAAATCTTCTTTAACAAACAACAAATGTTTTAATTAAGCAAATGTGTATTTTATTTGAAACAGATGAAATAGCTTGGCTTGCTCTACCTAAATTATTGTTCCTTAATATCAAAAATTTTACTTAAAAGAAGTTCTTATCTTTGTATTCCTTGATTTTTTTCTATCCTATTTTCTGTATATCCTTTCAGTACAACTAAACAGAAACATTTCATTTGCAAAGTTTTATTCATGCATTATTGTTTATGAAGATAGAAATGCTGTATGTATGACAATGATTTAAAAATATGACTTATCTTGATTGTATTCAAACTGCCCTGAATACTGAAAACCATGAAAAGACTTTGCCCTGCTAGCTATATGCTTAGCATAAACTATGAATTCATAACTTTTCCAAAAAGATTTTCTTCAAGATCCTCTTCTCATTCAGCTTCTTTATCCCAATTAGAAATCTTAATCTTTTGATTGGCAGCTTCTCTTATTTCTATATGTTTTGGAACTATAGTATCGGTAAAACAGCACAATGCATATTTTGGTTTTTGGAGAGAGAATTTGAAGGGTGCATTGCTTTGTTTAAAATAGCCGATTGCTATCAGAAGTCTCTCCTAATTTGTTTTCTTGCAGGAATTTCAAAGATGCTTAAATTCATCCCATGATGATTAAGGAATTTAATTACAGAATACATAGGGAAGGGAAATGGGAGGTGTGCAGGAGACACTGGACCTGAGAAATGCCAGTGGTGTTGTGAGGTGGAGTGTGTGTAAAGGTCACTGACCCCCACCTAGGTGGTTTCAGGAAGCAAACATATGTTTTTGCAGTAGTGGTAGCAGATATACTGGGTGGTTTGCCTCATTCAGGCCCCAGGCTATGAAGGAACACATGTAAAACCATCAGCATGTCTATTGGTCTGGTATTAACTGTGGCAAGGCTGTGCATTAAAGAACATGACCATTACTAAAAGGGTGGGAACACCCCAGTGGCCAGTGGCCAGGTGCTTTATGATAATACCACAGGCAGGTCTGGCCAATAAGATGCGATCTTGTGCTGGCAGTTGCTCCTTTGGCCACCACTGCAGTAAACACTTTCCCTTGGATGATGGTTTTCTGTTGTGTCTGGCAGCCACACAGGGCTGCTTGAACTTTAGCCAGAGGCAAATATTTATACATCAGAGTGTGCAGTGTTCAACTGGTCAGGCCTGAGAGGGAGAGTGAGAGACCTCCGTGCCTTGTAGCCAAAGAGGATATGTCCTTTTTTTTTTTTTTTTTTTTCCCCTTTCCACTGTGTGACATGGTGAAGTGGGACCATCCTGGAGGTCATCTGAGCTCAGGCTGCATGTGCTTCTTTCCAAAACATACACAGGCACAAACCTGGGTTGTGCATGCAGAAAGGAGGGCGTCCTGACATTTCTGCCTGCTCCTTTAATTCCTCTTGGAAAGTTTACAGTTAATATTTTCCCTGGAACGATGTCAAGCTTTTGACAGAGCCTGAGTGTATGCCGAACTGTGAAATTGAGCCGGGGAAGCCAGTTGTGAGAAATCTGTTTCTACTCAAATCCGTAAGGTTTATTTAAAAACAAAAACAAAAACAAAAAACTTCAGGGGGTAAATTGAGAGTGGGTCTCGGCTGGCTTCTCCTGGTGCGGACTCAGGCCGCCATTTTAAGAAGCCAGCGAAGGGCGACGTTCCGCTCCTTACATGGCGGCTGTATTTACTTCGCCGCAGCCAATCAACGCCGGCCGTGCCAAGCCACGTGACGTGCCACGAGGGCACGCACAGCCATTTCCTTGTTTCTAAAAAACTTGCTACCTTCGCAGAGCCCTTTACCTTGTTTTGCATGCCAAGTGTTCCTGCAGAATGTGTCTCGCAAACTGGCATTTGTCCATAAAGTTATTTTAGTAGGTAAAAAGTCTCTGAGCACTTGAGCTTTGTGCATTCTTTATGTAAAATGGATTTCCCTTCTTGGCCAGAGGCCAAGGGTACAGCACACTCGCTGGGTGAGAAGAGAGCTTCTCTGCTGAGAAACTGGTGGACCGACACACTCTAATTTTTTGGCTTCTGACCAAACAAGCTAGATGGATGCCAAAATTCAACAAAATAACACATTATTGTGTGATAGGAGCCGTGCTCGAAGGGAGCAGGAACTCAGAGGAACTTCATACTGGCCTTTTAAAAAAAGCATTGTCTCTATGGGGAGCTTTCTTTGGGAAAAGAGAGGAAAATGGCAAAATGCAACCTAGAGAGTAAGGTATAATTTGCACATAAACGCGAAGGAAGGAGCTGAAAGAAAACAGAGAAGTTTAAAATTACTTTTATGAACTTTTCCCAGACATAACCCACAGTTCTCTGACTTGACTTCCATTCTTTTAACCCTGTAGGCTCCATCTATGTGTCTGAGCTGAATGCTGGACTATTTAATATTGATCTGAAAATTAATGAGAGATTTAAACACTTTATAAAGGCTTTTAAGTGAAAGGACAGCTACAAATCTCAAATACAGAGTTTTGGCACGCTTTTTAGGAACAACAGCAAACTTCGTAAACTTACGTGTTTTATTATGCCTTTGCCCCAACATCTGACTGTAGTGAGTGAAGTCTACTATATGTTACTTGTGTGACATTAGTAAGTCAGGTAAGCTCTCTGTACCTCGGTTTCCACATGTGTACAATAAAGACATTCAAAGAAGATAATGAAGTTCCCTCTGAGCTCCAAAGACACTAGAAGTTGAATTTGAATAAACAGAATAAGGATAGACCATATCTCCAGTTTTTGTATGGAAATTTGTCAAAAGGAAAAAAAAAAGAAATATCTCTAGTTCAAGGCACCATTATCCTTACTCAGACTACTTAAATAATCCTGAGTGTTCCCCCTTCTTTCATTCCTGTGCCTTTACACAGTAGCCAGACCTACCTGTCTTTAAAAAATTAAATTGGTTTTTATCACTCCTCAACTTAAAAACCTTTCATAGTTTCCCATGAATTTAGAATACAGTCCAAACTTGCTGCCACAGCCAGCTGGTGCGGTATCATCTCTCTGTCCAGCCTCATTTTATAGCACAGACTCCTCAGATGCCTTACTGGTCTCCTTTTGATTTTTGGAAACTACCAACCCCTTTGCTACCTGTTGACTGCTTAGCATGCATTTTTCCCAGCCCTTCCTGTGGCTGGCTTATTGTCACCCTTCAGCTCCCAGTTCAAATGATACCGCGGTAGAGGAGCAGCCTATCTAAAATTGGCCTTCATGTTTATATTTTTCATAGTGCTTTTAGCAGCCTGAAATGGTCTTAATTTATCTGATTACTCATTTTATACCTGTTTTCAGTCCCACGATGACAGGAATTATATTTACCACTCTGTTTTCTACTTTTTTGTACTGTACCTAAGCACATTGGGAATGAAATGTTGGGCAAGTTTCACTTACTGTACATTTCACTGGAGAGTCCTCTATCTTATTACCTATACTCAGAAAACTGTTATAAAATGCCTTGCTAGACTAACGGTTTTCATTCTCCACTGAGTCAGTAGAGCAAGTAGAGCACATTGGTTCAGGCAGGACAAAGCTGTGGACCTTCAGTTGGCCTGGTTGTGAATCTTGGCCCTGCCATTGACTGGGAGAACTGAAGCAGGTGGCTCGGTCACTTTACGCCTCAGTTTCCTCATCTATAAAGTAGGATTCAAAATAGTTTCTACATTATAGGATTATTGTGAAGATTAAATGTGATATCATATGTAAAGCTCATCACAAACATGTTAACTCTTACTAATGTTGCTGCTGCTTCTGTTAATTAGTAACACTGTAGTTGGCCCAGTCCTGGCAGCGGGAGTGCAACTGTGGTAAGAAACAGTCGTCTCCATTAAATAGTTCGGTCAGTGGAAGAGACATATATTTATGTGTGTGTGTGTGTGTGTGTGTGTGTGTGTGTGTGTATGTGTATATATGTATATATACATGTATATATGTGTATATATACATATATATATATATATATATGTATATATATATATATATATAAATTACTTATTGTAGGTGAACGGCCTACAATATATTCTGCCAAGAGCTCTAATAGTGTGTGAACAGAGCACTGAAGAACACAGAAGGGAGAGCAACTACCTCTCCGCCGACAGCAAAGGTGCCTTCGAGGAAGTAGCACTTGAGCCAGATGACGTTGCCGTTTAGGTAAAATGTGTTCCTCAGAGATAATAAGAAAATAGCAGCAACTAATACCTATGTAATTCTTTTACTAAGACACAAGATCTGAGTGTTTTACATACATTATCTCATTTAATCCTCTCAGCAACCCTGTGAAGCAGCACTATTGCCCTCACCTCCATTTTACAGAGAAGGAAATTGAGTCAGAGACGCTAAGTGGCATGCCCAAGGTCACACTGCTATTAAATGTCAGTCCTGGGATCTCATATGTTTTTTGCTGTTTGAATATAAGTGCTACCCCTGCGTCGTCACTTTGGCATTCCGGTGGTGCTCCACTTTTGCTTTCACAATGTATGGAAACCCTGAAAGGATTCTGTACAGAGCCAGTTTCACCCTGTTAGGCCTGGTTGCCTTACTGGTAAAAAGTCAACTGGAATAGTACCCACCTATCTTATAGGGGTATTATGAGAATTAAATGAGGTAATTCAAGTAAAGTGCTTAGCATATTGCTTGGCATATGGTAAGCATTTAGGCACATGTTCACCATAACTAGTATTGTTATTATTATTTAGCCGTACTGAAATGAGAGCTGTGATCCCTTGTGATCCGCCAGAGCCCCTCTTCTCACGGTAGCCTCCACCCTGGGGTATCCACCTCCAAAGAGAGCAAGTTCCCAGAGTAGAAGCGGCATGCTAGCATCATCCCTCAGCTGCTGCTCCAACTGCCGTAACTGCCTTCATAATTAAAAAATTACTCTTCCCGTTTTATATTTCAACTCAGGAATCGATGCATCTGTGAGGCAGTTTGTTTTCCTGGGGAAGTGTAAGGAGCTGTGTGGTGGTATGGAGACGCGCTCCGTTTAGACTCAATATTGCCACCCACTCTCTCAACAGTGTCAGAGAACAGTCTCAGAAAGATCTGTTCCTTCCCCTCACAGACTTGGTACCACAGACTAGCCGATCCTCTGTGACTTTCCTTATCTCCAGGAGTAAGGAAGTATTGCTTGCCCACAACTTGCCTCTGTTTCTTGTTCATCTGGTGCACATTTTTAAAAGGGCATCTAATGTTTCCCTTCTTTCAAGACTTCAGAAGTGTATAGATGCCCCTGTTGCAGCGAGCTAGTGTTCTGTGCCTGCTAAAAACCAGAGCAAGCCTCATCATAGCCTAATTTTCCTTTTCCTTTTGTCAAAGTGGGTTTCTGTTAAAGTGGACTATGCCCTCTCTATTTCACTGTCACAGGGCGTCTTGCAAGGAGGATGATATGCAGCCGCTCTTACCTTGTTTTCCTGGTGGAGGTGGGCTCTGTGTTTCCAGAGGTGGTGGCCCTGGTGTGGCTAGTTGTTTAACTGAAACAGTTTATCCTTGAAGTTTTCTTACAGGACCATCTTTAGATTTCAGAGAAGGAAGAACACAGTCCCCCAAAACACTGAGAGTTACAACATATAAATAGCCCTGCTGAGCTGAACAAAAGTGTCTATTGTGTGGTACGCTGCAGAGCAAGATATATACTGGGAACTAAGTACAAGAAACTAGAGATTTTTCTTTCTTTTTTTTTTTTAAATTTTAGCTTGAAAAATTCATTTTCCCATATGAATTGTGCATTTACTCATTTATTCTTGGGTTTTAAAACAGGATAATAATGTGGGTTCAAATTCTGGCCTTACCTCTTGGCAATTGATTACAGGCAAATTATTTAACTTTGTGCTGCTGTTGTTGTTATTTAGGTGAACTTTATCATTAATCTTCTGGGGCATTTATGGTGGAGAAAAATCTGTTCTGTTCATTCAGGGTTCCTGAAAGTTTCATTCTTTCACAGTTAGGGCTAGCTTTAGTCATTATTTTACCATTAACTGTTGTTATATTAGGACATAACTAATTTGTATTTTTTCCAAGTTAAATATATTACTGAAGGTTATAGTAATTGGTACCTGAGCTGGCATTCAAAGCTCTGTATGTCTGGTTCCATCCAGGTGCAAATTATTTAGTTTAGGTACAGTAAATATTTCCTGGTCTGTAAATAAAGATAGTGTCTATATAACAGGCTCCTAACAATCTCATTGTGAAGATGACATGATATATGTAAAACTGGCCAATTCAATGCCTTTCAAAAATTTGGGGACATCCCTGCTGGTCAGGCAATCAGGCTTGTATGGAGCACAACAGATTATCTGATCAATTTAAAGTCCTAGAGTCAGGAGGTGTATACAGGGTAACCCCTCAAGGAAGTGGGTGATCTTCTGGGGCCAAGAGAAAGGTCAAGAGTGAGCAAGATGAAGAAGAGGTGGATTTGGAAGCCAGGGCTCACAAAGCCAGGTGTCCTGAACCTTAGGTGTGTGGGGTTTGGCTTTGGGCCTGATTATCTGCCAGAGGCTCTTGGGCTTCTGCTTTTTTCCTGGGTAGCGTATGGCTTCAGAACCTGGAGTTCAGGTGTGGAGAGAAGGTTCTAAAAGGGTGGGTCAAGGATGGGCCTGAGGTCACTGCCCCAGTTTTCAGATAAACATACCTAAATCAGTACGTTCACTGTGAATGTTTTGTTAATGCAGAATCGATTTGCCTATATTAAAAAGACTTCCTCGTTTTACATATAAGACGCTGGCCGTCAGGAGCCTAGGAGTTGAATCATAGACACTCATTAAATGCTGGACTGATTGTGTTTGGATCACATCTGGGGTTGGGGAAACTCTCGTTCACATTTACAGTTATAGGATAAAGGTAAATCTCACATACTGCTGCTGTTTCTGATAATGTCACTGAATTTTAATAATATTGAGAGCATTTACTGAATGCTGCTGTGTGGCAGGCAGGCAGTGTTCTAAACCTCTAGCTCAATTATCTTATTTAATCCTCACAATACCCTCCCATTTTACTGACCAGAAAATTGGCACCAGTCAGGTGACTCCAGAGGCCATTGTCTCAATCTCCCCAAGACAGTCCCTCCCCTCAGTTTCATTTTCATGGTACTTTGAACTAATTAATTCCCCAGCTTTGTGAGTTTGGTGAATTTCTTCATTTGCCAGATATTTATCATTTTTGTGCTACCATTATTGGGCTAGGCATGGATCGGAATGTGGAATCACTCCTGGAGGCCAGGTCATTTTTCTGAGTAGGGTTGCTGTCAGAACTGGGATTTAAAGTTCCAAATTAATGGCTTCCAGTCTTGTGCATGTAAAACAGAGACACAAACCTTATGCCATTTTTATGGTTACTTCACAAGAATGATGTACATTTAAACACACACAACTAGGGCAGAGTGGTAGCTAATTTGTCTCAGAATTTGTTGCAAATTTTATTATTTATACACCTTGTGATGTAACTATTGGATCTGAATTGGGGCATCCACTGAAACAAACAATGAAAACATTTTTTGATCTTTAGAGAGTTACAAAGTTTGGAATTAGAATTGTGAATCCCGGGGAATATGAGTTGGGTAATATATTTAAAATATAGACTACATTTGGTTGCCCTAGCATCAAGGATTTTAGTTATATGACTTCGATTTCTTGCAAGAGAGTAACTCCTTTTCTTCCCTTGTCCACTATAGGCTTTTTATCATTTTTGGTACTGAGCACCAAACTCTCCTGGCAGTTTTTCAATTGAGGTTTTGTAGATATAATGGTCTGGTACCATAAAAAGCCAACTTTGTGCCAATTTTTTTCCAAGACCAGACATGGGTTTTGACACTACAATAAATTAAAGATAAATAAAGAAACATGGCAGTGAAAATGCTGAAAGTGGTGGTGCTTTTTTTTTTTTTTTTTTTAAACTAGCAAGTGAGGCCTACTTGTAAATTTCAGGCATGTTTTCTTAGTACTTCTGCTCAATGTTACAAATGCTCAGCTACATTAATCTGTTACTGGGTAACTCCAGAAAGAATGTTTGACCAAAACATTAGGAGATTGGAGATTTCTTCCCCCCTTTAGCATTATTGAAATTTGACAACATTCTCATAGTCTCTGCTTTCATTTAAGGATTTGGCTATCAAAAATACTGGTAAGTGAAAAGAACCAAGAGAAACTAATGACCAAATGAATGGTGGTATTTAAAGTCGCAAGTTGCTATGATACGGGCTTCACCGTGACCTGGATGGATAAGGCCTAAACAGGATTTGCTTTCCAGAGAATCTGGGTGCCTATTCTACCAGTTCTGTTTGTCTCTAGCCTGACTTGTTGGCCTCCTCCTTTTCCCAGCACCACTTATTTCGGTTCTGAGAAACAGCTTCCTCCCATTACATGCACCAATTCAATTAGGCAGGAGCTAGTGCTGAAGGTTTTCATTTCATCAGCTTCTGGTGTGTACACAGTAGCGCTGTTTTGAAAAACTTTATGAGGGCGTTGTGATGTGCATCTTCCTGGATTCTGATCCCTTCTCAACCTCATGACTTTCAAATCAAACAATTTCTTCCCATCTCCTCCCCTCCCCTGTCCTCCTTTCCCCTACCTCTCTCCCTCTCTCTCTCTCTCTTCCATCACACAGAATGGGGGTGATTGCACTGATCAGAACTAAGATCTATCTTGGTTCACAAATATTGGTAAATCTTTAGAAAGCTGTTAATTTTCTTTTGGATGTTAACTTATTATAATACTTTTTAGCACCTGAGTTTGGAATTTAGTTTGTCCCCTGCAGGGACCTGTTTCCTTTTTCTAAACTGTGTCTCAAAATTTACAAAAAGCACTGACCAAGCTTTGAAGTATATTAAAAATAACCCAACAAAAAAGCTTCCTTCTCTTTCTTTAGTCTACTAAACTTTGTCTAATTTTAGGCCACCATGTGGAACTGAGTCTTTATTGAGGTTTGAAATGTCAAAATAAGGAGGGATTTGTGTATATTTTCACTTTTGACTTCATTTACTGGAAGTGCTGAAGCACCAAGTGGGAGGTAGTTTTGGAAGTATTTCTGATCTAAAGAGGAAATTCCATCATCCATGGCAACATGTCTCATTTGGTATTCCAAGGAAGCGTAGGTCCTTTTCATCAGGCATCCTAGCCTTTGGCTGCATACCTGGCCCTCACCGGGATTCAAAATTTGAACATTTCCATTTCTCATGCTTGAAAAGTTTTATACTCCGATTCTTAAAATCATCTGTTAAATGTTTTTTGCAGATTAGCCTAGTATGGAGTTCAACACTGGAAAGCACTGTCAGGATCCTCTGATATGGGGAAAAAACATGGCTGTTATCATTGAGTGTGCCTCCAAAACCAAACAAAGTTGGCAGGTGATCATGTGTTTAGTTTGGACCAATTTATAAAATGTTCATGTGCTTATGAAAATGTTAATCTCTGCTATTCAGAATAATTGAGTATAAACTTGAGCAGGAAAGCATAAGAAAAGCTTTTCTGTGACTTCCAGTATTTCTCTTTTGATCACTGAGTGCTATAAGAAGGGTCTTTTTCATTTCCAAGTTTTCCACTTATAGCGGTCTCTTACGTAAGGAAACTTCTGGTGATAACTGGAACTTCCTCTGTCGGGCGTTCTGTCTCCTCCATGATCCTTTCCCCTCCCCACCTTAGAAAGATAAAGTAGCTTATGAATTGGTGTAGCAGAAATAAGTGTTCTTGGGTTCTAATATGTGGTCAAATTAATAATTTTCCACTGACAAAAGGTGCAGTAGGAGCTTTTCAATATTGTTCTGCAAATGTTTTCTCTACTAATGTGATAAACGACGAAAGATCATGTATCTGCTTGTACCAAAGGTGACAGATACAAAAAATTGATATATTTACTGGACAAGCTGCAAACCTGCTGTATCCCTGAAACAAATTCTGATGGTTAATGCATTTATAACGTGCCTACTTTTCCTTTAAACATTTTGCCATTAATGTTCTTATTGCCTTTCATGGAAATATGAAAAAACAAACATCGTACACTAATAGTACAGATAATTCTAGCACAGATTCTTAAGAGTATGTCTCCTTATGCTTACATTTTTACTGAGGGCTTTGTCTATATACATCTGAAGTCGACTTAACTTTCTGACCCAATTAACTGATTGGCCTGATGAATTCAATTAAAATCGGGGAAGTGCTTGTGCAGAAAGGAACAGCATTAGTATAATGTGGTAGTTAAGATTAACAAGATTGATTTGATGATTAATTAATTTGATAATTTGATTAACAATGTAATTTAGTGTCAGCCAGAGACCTGGGTTCAAATCCATATTAGATAGGTGACCTTGCCTTAAACATTTAAGCGTCATTTCTCCCCATCTATTAAAATGGCATAATAGCATATACCTTATAAGTGTGCTGTGAGACTCAGTGAAATCAATGACGTAAAGTGCTTAGCACAACACTTGGCCCAATAGTACTGTATTTAAACACTTTACTTTTGCATTAGATTTATGAATTCTTTTATCCCTTGACAGTATTCAAAAGTGAGGCTTATTTTTTGGTAAATGTTCTGTAATTTGCCATTCTATGAAAGACTCAGTGAAAATTTATATTTAATTAACAGTGGATATTTCATACAACCACAAGAAATATCTGGTAAATGCTACTTCTTTATAATAATATTTCAGAGAGTAGAAATTCAATTTCAGTTTTTATTAGCCGAGTTATGTTGTCAGAAAAAAATCCATGTACAAATAAAGCAGAGTAAAATACTATATTTAACAGCTTTTAACGAGCCTGATTTTCCTTACAAAGTAACTGAGTATTTCGGTAACAGAGATTTCTTTTTTTTTTAATTAGTTTCAGGCGTACAAAACAACATAGTGATTAGACACTTACACACTTCGTGACAACCCCAACAAGTCTACTACCCATCTGACACCATACATAACTATTACAATACCATTGGCTATATTCCCTATGCTGTACTTTACATCTCGTGACTATATGTATTTTTAAATTATAGTTGGCATTCAATATTATTTTATATTAGTTTTAGGTGTACAGCGTAGTGGTTAGGCATTTATATGATTTATGAAGTGATACCCCCGATAAGTCTAGTACCCATCTGACACGACACATAGTTTTTACAACATTATTGACTATACTCCCCATATTGTATTTCACATCCCTGTGACTGTTTTGTAACTACCAATTTGTACTTCCCAATCCCTTCACCTTTCTCACCCACTCTCCCAAGCTCCCCTTCCATCTAGCAACCATCAATTTGTTCTCTGTATCTATGAATCTATTTCTGTTTTGTTTATTTTGTTCTTTATATTCCACATATATATATGAGATCATATGGTATTTGTCTCTCTCTGTCTGACTTATTTCACTTAGCATAATGCCCTCTAGATTCATCCATGTTGTTGCAGATGGTAAGATTTCATTCTTTTTTAATGGCAAAATAATCAATTGTATGTACTCATATGTTCCACAATTTCTTTATCCAATCGTTTGTTGATGGGCATTTAGATTGTTTCCATATCTTGGCTATTATGAATAGTGCTGCAGTAAACAGAGGTACATATATCTTTTCAAATTAGTGTTTTGGATTTCTTTGGATAAATACCCAGGAGTGAAATTTCTGGGCCATAAAGTAGTTTTATTTTTAATGTTTTAAGGAAACTCCATACTGTTTTCCGTAGTGGCTGCACCAATTTGAAATCCCACCAACAGTGCACAAGTTTTCCCTTTTCTCCACATCCTCGCCAACACTTGTTTGTTTTTATTGATGATGGCCATTCTGACAGGTGTGAGATGATATTTCATTGTGGTTTTTATTTGCATTTCTCTGATGATTAGTGACATTGAGCTTCTTTGCAAATGTCTATTGGCCATCTGTATGTCCTCTTTAGAGAAATGTCTGTTCAGGTCCTATGCCCATTTTTTAATTGGAATGTTTGTTGTTTTGGTGTTGAGTTGTATGAGTTTTTAAATAAATTTTGGATCTTAACCCCTTATCAGATATATCACGAGAATATCTTCTTCCATTCAGTAGGAAGTCTTTGTTTTGTTGATGGTTTTCTTTGCTGTGCAAAAGCTTTTTAGTTTGATGTAGTCCCATTTGTTTATATTTTCTTTTGTTTCCCTTGCCCAGACAGATATATCAGTAAAAATATTACTAAAGGTAATGTCTGAGAGTTCACTTCCTACATTTTCTTCTAGGGGTTTTATGGTTTTGGGTCTTACATTTAAGTCTTTAATCATGTTGAGTTTGTTCTTGTATATGGCATAAGAAGATGGTCCTGTTTTATTTTTTTGCATGTATCTGTCAACTTTTCCCAACACCATTTATTGAATAGACTGTCTTTACCTTTCTGTATACTCTTGCTTCCTTTGCCATAGATTAAATGAGCACATAGGCATGGATTTTTTTCTGGTTTCTCTATTCTGTTCCATTGATCTGTGTGTCTGTTTTTATGCCAATAACCATGCTGATTTTTATGGCCTTGTAGTATAATTTGATGTCAGGTAGTGTGATACCTCCAGCTTTGTTTTTCTTTCTCAGGATGGCTGTGGCTATTCAGGGTCTTTTATGGTTCCATATAAATTTTAGGATTATTGTAGTTCTGTGAAAAATACCATTGGTTTTTTGATAGGTGTTACATTGAATCTATAGATTGCTTTGGGTAGTGTGGACATTTTAACCATATTAATTCTTCTTATCCATGAGCATAATGGATACATAAATGTTTCCATTTATTTATACCTTCTTTAATTTCTCTCTTCAATGTCTTACAATTTTCTGAATACAGGTTTTTTACTTCCTTGGTTAAATTTATTCCTAGGTATTTTATTTTTGATGCAATTATAAATGGTATTGTTTCCTTAATTTCTCTGTCTGATACTTCATTATTGGTGTATAAAAATGCAACCGATTTCTGAATAATAATTTTGTATCCTGCCACTTTAGTAAATTCATTTATCAGTACTAATATTTTTTTGGTAGAATCTTTGGGGTTCTCTGTATATAGGATTATGTTATCTGCAAATAATGACAGCTTTACTTCTTCCTTTCCCATTTGGATGCCTTTTATTTATTTTTCTTGTCTGATTGCTATAGCTAGGACTTCCAGTACTATGTTGAATAAAAATGATGAAAATGGACATCCATTTCTTGTTCCTGATCTTAAAGAGAAGCCTATTAGCTTTTCCCCATTGAGTGTGATGTTAGTTGTGGGTTTGTCATATATGGCCTTTAATATGTTGAGATATGTTCTGTCTATTCCCACTTTGGTGAAAGTTTTTATCATACACTGATGATGGATTTTGTCAATTGTTTTTTCTGCATCTATTGATATGACCATGTGATTTCTATCCTTCATTTTGTTTATTTGTGTATCATGTTAATTGATTTTTGGGTGTTGAACTAACCTTGCGTACCAGGAATGAATCCCACTTGATTGTGTTATTTGATCTTTTTAATGCATTGCTGAATTTGGTTTGCCTAATATTTTGTTGTGGATGTTTGCATCTAGGTTCATTAAGGATATCAGCCTGTATGTATATATGCTGATATGTTTTATTTTATATTTTTTATTGATATATTTTTTATTGATATATTGATATATTTTATTTTATATATTTTTTTGTAATATCTTTGGTTTGGGAATCATGGTAATCATGGCCTAATAAAATGAATTTGGGAGCTTTCCCTCCTCTTGAATTTTCCGAATAGTTTGAGAAGAATAGGTGTTAATTCTTTTTGGAATGTTTGGTAAAATTCACCTGTGAACACATCTGGTCCAGGACTTTTGTTTGTTGGGAGCTTGTTGTTTACTGATTCGATTTCATTGGTAGTAATCTTTCGGTTCATATTTTCTATTTCTTTTTGATTCAGCCTTGGAAGATTAAATCCTGGTAGGAATTTATCCATTTCTTCCAGATTGCCCATTTTGTTTGTGTATAGTTGCTCATAGTATTTTCTTAAAATTTTTTGTATTTCTGTGGTGTTGGATGTCACTTCTCTTTCATTTCTGATTTTATTTATTTGGGTCCTCTTCTCTTTTTTTTCTTGATGTGTCTGGTGAAAGGTTTATCAACTTTGTTTATCTTTTCTAAAAACCAGCTCTTGGTTTCATTGATCTTTTGTATTGTTTTTAGCCTCTATTTCATTTATTTCCATTCTGATCTTTATTATTTCCTTCCTTGTACTTACTTTGGGCCTCATTTGGTTTTCTTTTTCCAGTTCTCTTAGGTGCAAAGTTAGACTGTTTATTTGAGATTTTTCTCATTTCTTTAGATAGGCCTGCATTGCAATGAATTTCCCTCTTAGGATTGCTTTTGCTGTGTCCCATAGATTTTGGGTCATGGTGTGTTCATTTTCGTTTTTCTCAAGGTATCTTTTCATTTCTGCCTTGATCTCATTCTTGCCCTATTCATTATTTAGTAGCATGGTATTCAGCTTCCAGGTGGTTGTGTGTTCTTCAGTTTTTCCTTGTAATTGATTTCTAATTTCATAGCATTGTGGTCAGAAAAAGACGCTTGACATGATTTCAATCTTCTTAAATTTATTGAGACTTGTTTTGTGGCCTAACATGTGGTTTGTCTTGGAAAATGTTCCATGTATACTTGAAAAGAATGCATATTTTGCTGCTTTCGGGTAAAGTGCTCTAAAAATATCAAATCGATCTGGTCCAGTGTGTCATTTAAGGCTTCTGTTTCCATGGTGATTTTCTGGCTGGAAGATTTGTCCATTGGTGTCAGTGGGTTGTTAAAGTCCCCTACTGTGATAGTCTACTGTTGATCTCTGCCTTTATGTTGGTCAGTATTTGTTTTATATATTTAGGTGTTTCTATGTTGGGTGCATAAATGTCTTCTTGTTGGATTGATCCATTTATTATCATGTAATGTCCTTCTTTGTCTCTTATTATAGTCTTCATTTTAAAGTCTATTTTGTCCGATATAAGTACTGCTACCCCAGCTTTCTTATCATTTCTGTTAGGGTGCAATATCTTTTTCAATTTATTTACTTTCAGTCTATGTGTGTCTTTAAATCTGAGGTGGATCTCCTGCATGGGTCTTGTTTTCTTATCCATTCAGCTACCCTGTGTCTTTTGATTGGAACATTTAATCAATTTACATTTAAAGTGATTATTGATAGGTAACTACTTATTACCATTTCATTATTCATATTTTTTATCTTCTTTTGTTTTCCCCCTTCTTCTTCTTAAAGAAATTCTTTTAACATTTCTTGTAATACTGGCTTGGTGTTAATGAATTCCTTTAGCTTTTTCTTGTTGGGAACTTTTTTATCTTCAATTTTAAATGATAGCCTTGCTGGGTAGAGTAGTCTTGCTTGTAGGCCCTTGTTTTTCATCACTTTGAGTAATTCCTGCCACTCACTTCTGGCTTGCAAATTTTTTGTTGAGAAATCAGCTGATAGTCTTATGGGAGCTCCCTTGCAAGTAACTAGTTGTCTTTCTTTTGCTGTTTCTAGGATTCTCTCTTTGACTTTAACCTTTGCCATTTTAATTATAATGTGTCTTGGTGTGGGCCTCTTTGGGTTCATCTTGTTTGAGACTCTCTGTACTTCCTGGGCTTGTATGTCTGTTTCCTTCAAAAGGTTAGGGAAGTTTTCAGTCATTATTTCTTCAAATAGGCTCTCAATTCCTTGCTTTCTCTCAGCCCCTTTAATATGAATGTTGTTATGCTTGGTGTTGTCCCAAAGGTCTTTTAAATTATTGTTTTTATTTTTTGATTCTCTTTTCTTTTTGCTATTCTGATTGGGTTTATTCTGCTACCTTGTCTTCTAAATTGCTGATTTGATCCTCTGCTTCATCTAATCTGCTGTTGATTCCTTCTAGTGTATTCTTCATTTGGTCATTGTATTCTTTATTTGTGACCAGTTTTTTTTTATGGTTTTTATGTCCTTGTTTATGCTTACTGTCTCTTTGTTAAAGTTCTCACTAAGTTCCTTAAGCCTTCTAACAATTATTGTCTTAAACTCTGTCTCTGGCAGGTTGGTTGCCTCCAATTCATTTAGTTTTTTTGTGTTTTTCTTTTCCTGGAGATTTCTCTTGTTCTTTTATTTGGAACATGTTTTTTTTTTTTTTGTTTGTTTGTTTGTTTCCTCATTGTGGCTGCTTCTCTGTGTTTGCTTCTATGTATCAGGTAGGTCTGCTATGTCTCTCAGTCTTTGCTGGGTGGCCTTATGTAGTATGTGTCCTGTGGTTCAGTGACACAGTCTCCCTGTCACCGGTGTGTGTATTCCAGGAGTTTTCCTTGTGTGTGTTGTGTGTATTCTGTTGAAGTTGAGCCTTGATTGCTTTTGGTGCATCCATGGTGACTCCCAGGCTGATTGACTGTGAGGATTAGCTATGCCCACAATGTATGAGCTGCTGTGTGGGGGCTGACCCCTCAGAGGGGGATTCATCCCATCAGGCTCTTGTCCCTGCTGAGACCCTTTGGGTGTACTTCTTGCAGGGCTAACCAGGTAGTACTCTAGTGGTGTCTAAAGCTGGCCTCTGTGTGTGTTGTCTCTGGTGTCTCCTAGGAGGGGCTCCCATGCAGGCCAATTTCAGTCTTGTCTGTGACTGGCCCAGTGTTGGAGAGTCCCTGGCAATATAGCACTAGCTGGACAGAGTGGGGTCCCAGAGAGTCAAAAGACATGGCCGGTGGTTTTACAAAGTTCATGCAGATTCAGTTCATGTACCAGTGCTGGGTCTGTGACCACTTCCCAAAACACCCTGAGAACACCGCTTCCAGCCACCACTCGCCTCAGGCCCGCAGATCCCTGAGAACTGGCCAGGAAAGGCTGCAGCACACGTTGTGGCTGATTGCCCTCCACTGAAAGTTTCCCAGGCCGTGGCAGACTGTCCGCTGCTGTAAAAGTCTTCTGTATCTTGTGGGGTGTGGATGGCTGCCCGGGAGCTGGGAGTGCCCCAAGTGATGCAGTACTAGCTGGGTGGGGCAGGGCCCAGGGCATCACCAAAGTGGTGCACACACGCGGATTTTATCAAATCAATGCAGTCTTAGATTTGGCCCTTTGGGAGAGGGTTCAGGGTAGAAAAGATGGCAGGCACCCTCCTATAGCCCACCCGTGTGGCAGGCTCCACACAGGGACAATGGCAGCTGTTCCTTCAGCTGTCTCTCAGAAGCCACACAACCTAGTCTTTCCCCATATGTCTCTGACACACCTCGAGTTGTTGCCCCGCCACTGGAGCCCAGGTGAGTGTTTGAAAGTGATTGAGTCTGTGGCAGTCCCTGTAAAAGGACATCTCAGTTTCCAGCTGCTTTCCATCTCATCCGGACAGATGGACAGAGTCCTTGCTGATTTTCACTGCCAGATGTTGGATGTTGTGGGGACTCCTCTTCCCTGCCCAGGACCACTGCGCTTGGGAGCCCACTGTGGGGCTTCGACCCCTCCCTCTTCATGGGGGACCTCCAACACCAAGGTGTTCCTTCCGGTGTTCAACCACTGTCTGTGGGTTTGTGGTCAATCATTTTATGTCTCCGTCCCTCCTACCAGTCTCAATGTGGCCTTTATTTTTTATATCTTTAGTTAGAGGGGTTCTGTTCAGCTAGTCTTCAGATGATTCTTGAGGTTGATTGTTCTCTAATTTAGTTGTAATTTCGATGTGATTCTGGGAGGTAACAGGCATAGCTTTTATCGAATCCATCATCTTGGACCTTCCTCCCTACATTATAGAGAGACTTGATCTTTTTGGATAGACTTTGCTTTATTTGTCTACATGTGGATTACAATTATTGATTGGAAAGTATGTTTTAGATTCTATAGTTCACACTTTTATAACTTTTTAATTTTATAAAGAAAATTTAAGTTTGCTTTGGAGGCATGTTTGTTCTTTTGTGTGGGAGTGCTGTAGGTAGGTTATAAATGAAATTCAGTGGTATCCCTTGAGAAAATTACAGCTGTATTTTAGCTATTGAAAACCTAGAATTGGAAGTCAATACCTAATACTTGATTTGGATAATAAATCTCTGTAACCTTTATAGAGAATTTAGCAGGGCAAAAATTTTGTATCCCCAAGGTAGTATTCAGTAATATTTAGTAAACTCCAAGGTTGTGGCTGTGGAGCCCTTACTCGGGTTATAGGAATCTTCACTTGAACCAGTTAAAAGCTATTTTAAGATAAATTTGGAAAATATCTAGAATTGAGAATATGTTTACCCTTGTTTTTCTGTTTTGCTTTTAAAGATACATTTTAGTACATTTCTTAAAAGTAGAACAAATTTTATAGGTGATTTTACTGGCTAGTTGTATTTTCTTTCAAAGAGTTCATGCTAATATATAGGAGACCACAGTATTTTTTGTTTTATTGGCATGCTTTATTTTTTTAAGGATAGCTGTATCCAGAATGCATATGTGCTCTCCAGACTAGTTAATGGGCTTACAACTGAAGGGTGTAAATTCTAGTATCTGTATTTTCCAGCTTGCCACAGTGTTATCTGAAGCCTGAAACGGCTGATGTTAATCTTCAACTCGTTTTGTTGCTTTCCAGAAATTAAGTTAAAGTAGAATAAATGTGATGTAAATCAATTTCTCTGCATAATAATAACAATACTGGTAGTAAAATATAAAGTGGCATTTCCTATATGTCACACTGTTTAAAAACTCTAAAAGAGTGTGTGTGTGTGTGTGTGTGTGTGTGTGTGTGAATTGAATAGTGGGAAGTAGTAAATTGCTGGCCTTGAGTCAAATTGATGAATTTTGAATTTCCACTTCAATGATAGTTCTACCTTAAATTCATTTGGCTGATTTGATAGCAGTATTTGGAATGCAAGGAGGAGATAAGGATTTGGAACCCATATTTATAATACCCCAGAAGATTGTCATTGTGTACTGGCTAGACACTCAGATCTCCCACAGAGTTGTAGATGGTACAATTTCACATGTACGTTTACTTACTCCTTACAGTCAAAGATTCATAGCTCAGAAGGAGTCTGTAGGTGGAAAAGGATCTAAAGAATGGTTCTCTTAATAGTTCATGGTCTGGCTAAGAAACCTTCCTATTATTCTATAAACTGTGGGTCCTAGACGGCAGACTTAGACTATTCCCACTTTAAGTAGGATAAATAGGCAAAGTAGGGCAAGGAAAAGCGAATGAAGAAGCTACGAGTACAAGGCAATTCATTAACCCATTTTAAGACATTTTCAGGCAACTTGTTAAGCTTCAAAGGTCAAACTGACCAACATTTAATTCATCACAGAGAAAACTCTGGTAGAAGAAAAAGTTAGCCAACTTGACCTTTAATGCTTAACAAGTTGTCTTAAAAAATGTTTTGATTCAATCTTGATACTTTGCTAATATGATTCATCTTCTAATCTATGTAAATGTGACTTTTAAATCATATTTGGTTTTCTGTAAGGGCTTAAAATTGTGGACTTTGGAGCAGGTAATACACAGTTCTTGATCCCCATGCCCTGATGGCTGTCCTGTGACAGTCAGAGAGAGAGTGCTCCTGCAAGCACAATTTAGTGTGACAGTCCCAGAGTCTCTGACTGAGAAGTCACACACAAAAAATCAATGGCTATGCTGTTTTGAATATTTTTCTGGCTTGAAACTGAGAATGGGATGTGGAGGTTTTAATCTTCTTATTTCTTTTCATTTGCTCTTCACTCTCTATCTGAGTTGCAGTAGTGGTCCCCTGGCAGGCAGCGTCTGCATGCGGCCGGAAGGCAGTGCTGCATGGTGGGGTGATGTTGGCAGAGTGCTTTCCAGGCATGCTAGCACCTAGCGCACAAGCAGAGAACTTTGCTTCTGCCAACTGTGACTTCAGAACCCAGGTCTGTTCCTGAACCTGGACGCCCAGCTGTCAGTGTGTCGCCATATGTCACCAGCACATGGCACCCTAATTAAAATTTCAAATTGCATGCATTTGTGTTTGCTGGCTGGCTTGCTTAAAAGGCAGAGACCTCACCACCCCAGCCTGCCCCCCTCCTTCGTCACTCTGAGGTATTATGTTTGCCATCTTTAGGCAGGGGTTGAAGAATGGCCTTCCCCACTAAAAAACCACCATTCTCTCATTCTCTCATCTCCTGTTTTGAAGTAAGAATAGTCCCTATTTTAAGGGAGAGGAAGGGATATGAGAAAATGTGGCTGGTTCCCCTGACCAAAATTCTAAAGACCACAAATGTGGTCTGTACAGATTATTCTTCAGTTTATACCTCTCTTTTCTCAATTGAAAAAAAGTGAGTATTACAATCCCTTAAGCATAGTATAAAAAACTTTTACATGAAGCTTGTTTATTATGACAAATATTTATACTTTAGGATTAGAAATTACAAGGTGGTGTTCATAAGTCCATGTTTCTTTTGTGCTGTCCTCTCTTTGTGTGTGCGCGTGTGTGTAATATCTTTGTATGTTTACGTTTGACATTTTAAAAAAAGGGTTAGATTGAGCCCTCCTGGAAAAGAATAACAACAAAATGTTGTAGAAGTAGGGCTCTCTGTTCAAAGCAGGGAAGACATACTGCTGATTGGGGATACCATCTATTAATAGTTTCTATTTGTTGATATTTCCAAAATACAATTCTGGTTACCTATGTCAACTCATTTAATTTTCACACCATCCCTACTGTATAGCAACTACTAGCATTCTCATTTCAGAGATGAGTATACGGTAGCTTCCTAATGCAGTTTTTCCAAGGTAACGTATCCAGTATGGAATAGAAATGAGATTTGAACCCAGATCTGCTTGCCTGAAGACCATGCATATTATACTGCTTCTCTCTGGGATGCAAATATAAGTTTTTGTTTTTTACTGGTTCATTCTAATGCTAGCTTGGGGTGTACCTCCAAGTGTACACTTTTATATATAATCTTAGTAAGTTTTGCTGATGTGTTCAAAAAGTTGAGCTAGAATTATGTAATTCGTTTTTGTATTGACCCCTCGTTGCCATTTGCAGTGGTGACAAGTCAGGGGTATTTTCAATTACAGCTAGGCTGCGATCATACTATCTTGTAGTGAAATATGCCTGTAGTTTATTTGAAATCTGATGCACTACAGCATTGAGTTCTATGAGGATCTTATTGCCCAGGATGTCACTGCTCAGGCTTATATGGCTGATCAAATATGTGTCATAGCACTTATGTCATTTATTTACTTACTAACTTGTCATTAATGATGGGGCTACTCTTCGATAGAAACAGGAGTACATGGGGTTTTCTTTCTCACTACCTAGGAGACTGGTGACTATGTAAGGAGGCAGCATGGTTGTTGGTGTGGAATCCGGACACCAACTGCTGGTTCAAATTCCAGCTTCCCTTTCTACTAGCATTATAATCTATGCAAGCCACTTGACGTCTCTGTGCCTCAATTTCCTCATCTGTATAAGATGGATAGTAATATGAGTTAATCCAGGTAAAACACTTTAGAATGTTGCTCCTGAAACATTGGAGGTACTCAATAAATGTTAGCTAAAATTAATTGTCACATTTAACACTTTACACAGAAAAATAAGTTATTTTTCAGGAAGAATAATTGATCAATCCTGCAGAAAATTCTAATATTAAAATATCGGTATTTTTTAAAGCATCTCATTAAATAAAACGAGTCACCCTCTGATTTGATCTGCCAATCAACAATTGTTGATGGAGCTTCTGCCGTGAAATGGTGTATGGAATCTTCCCCCTCCAAAAAATATTATCACACCCTTTAAAAGATATCAGTCATGTTGGATAGATAAGACATGTCCACTTATGTTTCCACAAATGCTCTAGAGTCACATACACACATAGAGTTTACATACGTCACAACCACATAATTAAATGTATGCTCATCCCTAAGTAATGACAGGATGAAGAAAAGCCAAACAAACTAAAAAAAAAAAAAAAAGCCCAGAAATTTTAATAATGTGTATAATGCTGATAGTAGTATTTCTAATAACGATAATAACAGTAGTAGAAGCCACCAGTACACGCTTAAGTAGCTTCTCTAATAGCGCTAGAAAAGTTATGTACATACTTAGCAAAGTTATGAAATTCTATCATCTAATCTTTTCAACTATAAACTTCATTTCTTTTATAAAACTCCCATGTATTCCACAGGGTTGCTGAAACACAGAGAAGTGTAAAAGAGAAAACAACAACTCCCTCTACATTTTATTTAAAAATAGAAATTCTGATGAGAATCTGCAACACAAGCCAAGATATGTATTAAGATTTCACATACATTCTTGGATTTGGCTTTTTTTTAACCCCAAGTACCATATGAAAATATATCCTGGTAGCTTAAAGAATCAATATCCTGTACTACATCTATGCAAAATGTAATGATTGTTGATAATTTCTGTAAGATTCATTGTACTCATTTTAATCAACACATTCTCTCACCTGTAGCATCACCACTACCTTGAGATGAAACTGGCTAATGACCCATTAACTGACCTGTTTCTTTCAGGAAGCTTTAAAATGTAATGCTCTCTTTGGTGTTCAAAGAGATGTATTTGTTTGAGCCTTTGTGTATATTATGTATCATTAAGAAAATTATAAAGAACTTGATGAAAGCTTAAGGCAAACTCTTAAAATAGAGTTTGTCATGTCAAATTTCTGTCTCCTTTGAGCTTAAAAAAAAAAAAAAGGAAAAGAAAGAAAAAGACTGAGGGCCATTAGGAGGATAGCAGGTAGTAAAAGCCTGTTTAATGTAACATCAATTGTGGAGAAAATATTAGGTACAATTACATAAGGATTGTATGAGCGGGAGCACCTTGAGAAGCATAGTTTAATTAGAATGAATTTATGAGAGAGCGAGAGAGGTCCTGAGCCAGTAGACAAAGGAAAGGCAGTAGTGTTGTGCTCGCCTTGCACCAGAGCATTTCAGTGAGTTTCCACACAAAGTATTTCAGGTAAGAGATCTGCAGCAGGTGGGAATAGAAATGTAGCTCAAAACACAAACTGTCAAGTGGCTGCAGTGGCAATTGCTGAATTAAGAGTATTCAATAAAATACTTAGATATCTCTTATTTCTTAGTGATGATTTTAGTGAACAACAATTACAAGCAAGAGAATCCTTCTTCCTTTTTAAAAAATCAGATGCCAATGCATTCGTTCGTTTCTCAGTCATTATCAAACATGTCCTCTCTTGACTCCTATCTTGGACACGTGTTAGATCACACCTGACTTAGCACTGCAAGCGCGTTGATTTCCTTGATGTTCCAGAAACAGAGGTGTCAGTGGTGACTTTAGCTTGCGATTTTGCCTTTATGGCTTGTTTTCCTACTTCCGGTAAGAGAAGCAAGGTGTTATCTCCCTATAATATAATTGTGGTCATAAACTGTATCTGGATTCTTTTACATAAAATCCAAGTACTAGGTGAGAGGGAAGGAAAACACTGTGGTGAAACTGGGGCAAGGAGGATGCAATTAAAGCATGACCTTAACCTTGGTCAAACTACATTCCCTAAGACTCTGGAAAATCTTGTGTACATAAGATTTGTATGGAAGGGCTTTTAAAAATTGACAAGAGAATACTTCATTGTTTAAGGACTTATTTGTATCTGTTCCTCAGAAGGCATATTTTTGGGATTTATTGCAAATAATTCTGTTAATCTTTTCCTAGATATTCTGACATGTCAGGTGGTTAAAGAAGGATGATCCATAACAGGTCTATGGAAAGGTCATAAATTATTACAGAGTAATCTAAGTATGTATGGTATCCAAGACGAACTTTTAAAATGGCAAAGTTATAAATATCTGTAAAGCCTATGTGCAGTTGTTATCAATTATGGTGGCCTTAACGTGTAAGGAACATGTTTTTTGTTTTGTTTTCTACCCTTACATTTTATTTATAAAACAAATTTTATATTTGCACAGGAGGAAAATTAGCAGGGTGGAAATTAAAGACAAAAAACCCAACAGGGGAGAATGTTTTAAATGTCTTGCAGGGAGTGGAAGAAAGAGTTTTGCTTAAAAAATTCACCATATGCTAACTATATACAGCACTTCAAGTTTATTTATTGTTAAAGCCTCATGTAAATCACGTCATTCTGAAAGTCATGGAAACTGCACATTTGTGCATTAAACTATGTAAACAACAAAAACTGGCCATCCATCCAATTGTTGCTTCACTTATTTTGAATTATAGTGCAATTTTGTGGAGGGTGAAATGGGGATTACACAATATAGCGATTTCCTGTTAACACGTACATTTTTGCTGATCAAGCAAGGTCTGTTGGAATGAGAGCTTAACCTTTATTTCAAAATGTGTTTTTTATTCTGAGTTCTATTGGTGCCTATGGTTTCACTTTTCTCCCTGAGCCAATGTTAAAGCCTTCCCGTCTAAATGAAGGAGGCAAGTGCTAGAAAAGACCTGGTAGGCAGGTGAATTTTATGCTGCAATGAATTCAGGAGTACTTTGAATCTATCGGTAATGTTATTAATAGGGAGAAAGTGTAAATACTAACACTTCAAATGTTCAAGTGTACATGTCAGAATTAAAGCCTAAAATTCCGAGGGACTGCTCACCACCCTCACTTATTTATAAAACAGATATATTCTTTGTGCATAAGTCTCCCTCCTCGCTTTTTTCTATGCCTGTTCTTCTGTCTGGGGTGCCCGTTCTTCCTTGGCCTGTGGAAGCCCTGCTCATCATCCTTCAAGCTGCCCCATCTTTTGTGGGGTAAGGCAGGGATACACGTTTCTTCTGCCCGGGCTGTCTTGATTCGGTTCTTTCTCATCCTTTACCCACTGCACATAGTTTATGTTCCCTTATAGTAGTGAAGTCTGGCTGGCATTTGTAGTTAGTTGTATGAGAGTCAGTCTTCCACTCTGGACTGTTTTCTCAGTGTTTGTGGCAGCTCTTTGTAAGAGTGGATGGCCAATTACGATGGTTTAGACTGAATTAAAGTTAAAAAAAAATACAAAGAGAGAGAAATCTGCTTTGGTAGGAGCCAGGCCATAAAGTGGTAAGGATACATTTAAGGGAAATCTGTACTTCTCCAGGATCATGGCCAGTTTGCCAGGCTCTAATTGGACCATGTGACAGTTTGACCACAGGTTTTGGGGTAGATTTTAGGTGCACGTATCTGTTGTGGTCTGTAAATACTCATTTTTGACCAAAGAAGTTGTTTCTTTACAAATTCTCCCATGAATCCCTATTCTTTAAATTCTTAAAGATTTCTTTTGTGCCACCAACTACCTACCATGTTATGAAATGTCAGCTGGAACAGGCATCTTTCTCCATCTTGATTGTTCTCATGAATGTGACCTCCACTTTTTCTATGACCATTTTGAAGTGGATCTGGTCTACAAGAACCTCTGATTAGTTTAGTGTCTTAAGATTCTTATCTACTTAGGCATAGGATCAAAGGATCAGAATTAAACTTAGGTTGTGATTAGTGAACTGGAGCCGGTTAGCTGATGGACTGGAAGTTATACAGGCTTGAACTGATTCACAGCTAGATCCTAGGAGGTTGTCCTGGGTTATAGAACGTTCTGTAGTCAGCCTGATCCATGCATCTATTTGGATTTAGAGCACGTGTGTACTCTAAACGTAGTACCTGATATAAGATACAGCGGGAGGACCTGTCTTAAAAGATAAGCCTTTACTGTAAATCCTGAATGGTTTGTTCGGTGAGCTTCCTTTTATTTCTATCTATCTTCATTCCTTGTAAAGAAAAAGAAGCAAAAATGCACTAAAATTTGATTTAATTTCTAATTGTAGATGTTTGACTGTACTGTAATCTGCCTTAGTTCCCCTTACGGCCCCTTTGGGTTGATACAGTTACTGAAGATAATGAAGCTATTTGGAGATTGGATGTTGACCTTCACTTTAATAGAACAAACTCAGCTGCTGTTCTTACCTACCAGGGATGGTGAGTTGAGGACGACAATGACCTGTCATTCTGTTAGTATGTGAGCATTCCTCTGACATCAACTGGGTGATACTGAAAACATTTAGTAGAGCTTTTTTCCCTTAGAGCTTGCTCATTCATTCACTCAACAACTATTTGCTTAGTATCGACTATTCTAGGCACTATGGTTATATTCTATTAGCTCAGTGGTTGAGAGGGCTTAGTATAGGTGCTAGGTACATGGATTGATTTAAAGCCCATTGCCAATTATAAATTTATTTTATTGTCAATTCAGTTAGGTCCTTAATGGCTACCCTATGGATACTATTATTGTCCCCATTTGATAGATGTGGAACTGCAGCACAAAGATGGGGGGAAGCGGTTTCCCCAGGTCATACTGTATGTAAGTTACAGACCTGGGTCTTGAACCTAGCTCGTCCTTACCTCTGTGTCTGTACTCTTAATAATATACTAAGTTGCCTAAGACTTTCAGCAAGGCGTAGCCTAAGTGATATACAACATTTCAATTTCTCTGAAGGTTCACTTAGCTGATTTTCTTGAAAGTTAGCTCCCAGAAATGCGGCTTTCTTATAGGTATTATAGTGATGATATCAAAATAGGGAAAATTTTAGAATCATGCACATTTAGAGCCCTTGGAGATGAGCTAGTCACTGGATTCTTCATTGTAAAAATGTGAAAGTAGAAAGTCAGAAAGTTGTCAGACTGGCCAGAGTTCAAATACTTGGTTATCAAAGAGGTTTGTTGAATTGAGCTGATGAGAACTCCAGTGGTGCTGTGCTTGTTCCAGTGTTTCAGTGTTGCCATAGGTGACAATATTTTATATAGATTCACAGTTTGACAATATTCAACTAATATCCTACAATGAGGTTTGACTGTTTTAATTATGTAGTATGTTTTAGATGCAAAATTCATTTATATAAGACTTTTTATGGGTAAAAGTGTTTTAGTTTTCAATAGTTCATATTCATTTGAAATCAGTCCTTTTATCAGCATACTGAATCCTTTACCAATTGCAGTTTCTTGCTGAGAAGCTTTCAAGGTGTGGCATCATTGCTAGGAAACAAAACTCCAGGTACTACTGTGGCATCTAGCAAGGCTTCAGATCAGACCAAGTTCACTGTGATGACAGGACAGAAAACTGGTTGGATTTCTGTGGGCTTTAAACTGAAACCAGTGACTGGCATGCTATCTCTTTCAGTCATAGCATGATCAGAGGCCATTCTGAGCATCTTTCTGTAGAGCCACATCTTTCTTTCCTTAGTTTTGATCATTCTTGTCAGTGTGACCTCAGAGACACATCCTTTTCTGTGCATCCTCTGACCAGTTGGAATTTCTTCTACCCTGGATGTTGTGAAAAAGCATTTTAAAGGTGCAAGGTATGTCCTAGATAAATATAAATTAATTAGGGATTAACTTTTGAAAGAACCAAAGATAGTCATGGAGCCGTTCTTTTCTTCTCTGTCTTTCAAACTATTATTTTCTGCCTATCGTTACACTCCCAGACCCACCCCATGGGAACACACACACACACACACACACACACTCACACACCATTTATACTGTAGTTTGCAAACCTTTGCACTGAGACCAGCATCCCTGTTGTTCTGAAGTGCTGTCATAGGAAAGAATAAACTCTTGGTGGCTTCAGGTATATGTCTAGGACTAATGTGTGAGAGTTAGAGGCAGACAGAAGTCAAGTCAGTGTGAAGAAAGTCATTATAATAATTGAGATGTCTGACAGTGGACTGGATATGTGGAGAGGCTAGGGATCCCACATCTGGCAGAGAGTGGTTCTGCTGAAGTGGTTCAGAGATTTTGTAGCTGAGATGAATTGGGAAATTGGGTGAGAAGACCATCAAAATTTTTGTACAATCTCTAAGAAATGAAATTTAGTGTATTGTTGGTTTGGGGAATAACTGGTATTTTTCTTTGCTCATTTTACTTTTCTCAAACTTAAGTAGACATTCACTGGGTAATTATTCCTCAGTAATAAACAATAGATCCAGTATACATGTATCTATATGTATTCTTTCCCCATGATTGTTAAATTTAACAAGACCACAAGGCAATTTAAAACTTTTTAGAAATTGTGATGAATATCATTATCTTTCTTTTCTTTTTCTTTCTTTTTAACTTCATGATTTTGTCTTAGAAAATTTGCTAACTCCACTTACATGTGCCTTGCTCCCCAACCTGGTAGCTGTCGTTAAAAAGAAGCCCTACTACTCATAGGACATGGAGAGTTCAGCTGATCGTCTAGAAGTGTGGGAGGAGTCCTGGGAAATATGGAGCTGTGAGGACTCATCTTTGACCATGGGAGCACTGATAAGATGTGCCCAGATGGAGCTCCTGTGAATGTCTCTTCTATGAAGAAGGGCTTTGTGGCACCAGCAGCAAAGCAATTCATGCATGAAAAGCCTCTGGTGCCACCATTGCATTCACTGTTTCTGCCTCCTTTGTTTTTGTTAGGCATTGGTCTTTTATCTACTCACACACAGGTTTTTTAAAACATTAGAACATACTTCCATGTTAATAACATCCCATGAGCTGTTGTTTTGGGAGGAAACGTGCACTTTTGACTGGTGTTTGTATGGGGTTTTGCCAAGGAAATCGAATAGAGAATTGAACGAAGTTGCACCCAGCATGGAGAGATGGTATGCCTTGTAAATGTTCTGAACTTTTTTTTTTTTTTTTTTTGACTCAGTTTTTCAGAGGGGGATAAGGTGAAACACTATCTGCAATGTGTGAAGTACGTTTTAAAAAGTGAGACCTCTCAGTGGAGCCACTGTGTAGCAGAAGCAGGCCAAGCGCTTCCTTTCTTTGATAGTTCGCCCAGCGAGACCACTCAGCTCCTCTGAAGCCTTCCCTGTCGCTGGTCGCCCCTTTCTTTCTTCTGTTCACAACGTTATGATCAAACTCTTGTTCCTGTACACCAGTAAGATCTGCATCTGCAAATCCCGCTGAAAGCAAGTGCTGACCAATCAGTCCTTCTTTCGGCCGTACTCTGCCTGAGTGCGTCTTGGTTCACGCCAGGCTGAGTGAGCTCACCAGAGGAAGGAAAAATACGTAGTGGTTTAAGAGCATGACAAGGACGAAGACTCTTCTGGTGTTTTTCTGTCTTTGTTTTGGTTTTTAGTTTTGAAAAGACGCAACCTGCCCCTCCCCCCCGTTCTTTTAATTCAAAGGGAAGCAGTTTGACATCTTAGAAACATGGTCTTAGGAGTCACGAAGATTTGAGTTTGAGGCTGTACTTTGTGACCTTAGACAAATTAGTTAGTCTTTCCCAGGTTCAATTTGCTGTCTGTGAAATAGGAATAATAGTCCTGTATCATAGGGTTGAAATAGGAATAATAGTCCTGTATCATAGGGTTGTTATGAGGATTAAATAACACAATGCATGTAGGTCTTTCCCACTGGGCCTTGCACATGGAAAGTGGCTTGGTATTATTCTTGTATTAACAAGGCTATCGTGGTTATTTCTCCCCATTGTTAATTTTCATAAAATACATATTAAGCTTTATGATTGACTATTACTTAAAATTTTTAATAAACACGTCTAGAGTCTTAAGATTAAGGACTTTAAAAGGGCGTAGACATCACTGGCTTCTTGGTGATTAAGTGGTGGGCAGTTGAAAGAAACTTTTTTTTGACATGTTTAGGAGAAAGTACTGATTGAAGCTCATAATAGTAACAGCCCCTTTAATTAGAGGACCAGTTAGAGGTGTCATTCCCTGTGTCGCCTGGGAAAGGGGGTGGATTTCCTACTGCACTGGAGCAGCCCTGGGTAAAGGAACCCACAGAATTCCTGAATTAAGGGAGCTTGGAAATTAAAAAATGCAAGTTGTTTTTTCTGCCAGAAAGTGATCTATTGCATTCTAATCATACTAAATAGAAGTTGATTTTTCAGGTGAAAAGGAATACTTGAGAGACTTGCATTGTTTGTCAAATTTACATATTTCACTTTAGAGAAACTAAAACCTGTTTATTCTGTCAGAGAAGTTATTTGTGTCCAGATTTGCTATCCTGGAAGCTATCATTAACCATTTAGGGATAAACAGTTTTCTCTCCTCAATGGTTTCTGTATATTATTATTTTTATGTTTTTAAAAATTCAGTTTTCCATATAATCTCTTTGAGGGCAAGGCTCAGACAGCCTTCAAAGTACATGTCACAATAGCATCTAAGCACACAATAAATATACATATCTTAAGTTTTATAGATTTTTATTATAAAAAGTAATAGATTTATTATAAGTCATTTGGAAAATACATAAAAATAGAAGGAAAAGAAATCATACACAGTTCCACTATCTAAAAACAATTATTAGCATCTTGGTGTATTTCCTTCCAGACGTTTTTCTATTAGTACAGAGCATTATGGTAGATACTCATGATTATGAATATGAGTGTGTATATATATATATTTTTTTTTTTTAATTTTTTTTTTCCTCTCATGCTGAGGCAGGTGTTGTTGGACAGAAACTGATGGTAGGTGGGCAAAGCGTGTAGATATAATAATAAGGATGACGGAATCACAGGAAAGGTATAACCCTGTTGAATTCTTCAGCCCAGAGGCTCTCTCATCTCTGCAATGGGAAATGTGGTTTTACTGTGGAATAAGATTGTAAAGGGAAGGTAGGAGAACTCAAAAGAAATCTTCAAATTGCCCCTGTTGTGTGGTTAGCAAGGGCAATAAAAACAACCCAGTTTAGCTGTGCTGTGGCATTCCTGTATTCAGAAAAAAAATAGTTTCAACAAGTCCCAAGTTTTGAATGTAACGTGTTTTTTTCTGAATATTTCTCACTGGGGCTTAAATTATTATCATTAGCTTCAACTTGGAGGTAGAGACATAAACATGAGAAAATTGAGAATTGTTTGCACATACAAATTTTTGCAGCATCTATCATAGTCCTGAATCAGGAAAGATTCCTTTCTATTGAGTGATGTCTTTATTTACAGATGATTTTTAGTATGGCCTATGCATCTCTGAGTTTTCTCATGCTGAGTCATACTTTGTTCTGGTCTATCTATCTATCTATCTATCTATCTATCTATCTATCTATCTATCTATCCATCCATCCATTATTGGGCAAAGATTAGAAGAATGGATACAGCATTGAGAAATGTGCAAGATTTGCAAAGATCACTTGTATATAGAGATGATTTCATTGTAATCTCTCCTAATTGGACATCTCAAACCTGTTATTCTCATCTGCAAAGTGAATGTTTTTATCCCTTTTCCCTTGGTTCTCTTGTCTCCATCTGCATGCAGTGCTCAGGTGGACTTCTTTACCAAAGAGAAGAGTATAATATTCTTCTAGTTTGCCTAGCTCTTTGGCATTTAAACAAGCTAGAGAGATGCATAAATTTAGCAAAGGATCAGGGCCAAAGTGATGGCTGAACTGGCATCATTTCACATTTTTCATGCTCTGTATTTATAGCAATAAATTTCAAGCAAGGAAATAGATTGCAAGGAGTATACTGTATTAGGAAGGAAGCTTGTACACTTTTGTGGCTTATTGGTATCTTAGTATAACCCTCTTCCCACTTCCCCGGTTTAGTGAACTGAAGTGGGTAAGTTCAGGGGCTTTAGGTTGTTTGTCATGCTGTTTCACACTGGCCTGTTTAGGGATAGGCTTTTAAAAAAAATTATACTAAACTGAGCTCCCAGAATTATTGCTGATTATTTGTGAATTTCTGTTAAGGAACTTCCCACTACCGCCACCACCACCACCACCACCAACACACACACACACACACACACACACACACACACACTCATTCGAAGAGTCTTCATAGGGCTTTGTAATGAATTGCATATCTTAACTTATAAAACAAATGGTACCCATATTTCAATGAGAAGATTACAATGGTACATTAAAATTGTTTCCCAGTCATTGAGATCTTATGAAGCTTTAATAATATCGAGGAAATTTTGATTCCATGATTGTTTTGCTTCTTGTTTCAGTGGCTGGTTACAGTTCAGAAATGAATTGACAAGTTACTATTTATTTAATAACAATGATATTTAAATGGTGATGATGATAAATTAATAATAGCTTATTTTTTTTAAGACACATACCAAGCTAAGTGCTTCATAAATTATTTTATTTCTTTCGACAACCTTTTAAGTTTTGTAATTCCTATCATTATTCCTATTTTATAAATTAAGAAACCCCGTTTTTTAAGAGCTTAAATAACTTCTTTTAGAATGTAGGTTATAAAAATCTAGAGTAAATGTGTGACACCAGGAAATATTTTCCTCAACTAATCATGTTTTATATATTCCAACAATTAGAAATTTTTGGAAAGGGAGCCTGTTTTTTTGTTTTGTTTTGTTTTGTTTGTTTTTTGTTTTGAAAAGAAAACCCTGGCAGAGGTTTTCTTTTTGATCTTTATTAGTCATGTATATGTATGGTGTGAATTTGAATGAGCAAATTGGGTTGCTGGATTTGTAGTTGTAGGAGAATGGGGTTGGTTCGTTGTGTGAGATTTAAAGGAGGGGTGATGGTTAACACAGAAGTTTATTTTTAAAAGAGGGACAAACAAGCAAGCTGGCTTTCTGTGCTCAAGGGCACAGAGCGGAGGAGGACATCAAAGACAGATTCCACCTACTGCCAAAATTTCACCTTTTACCCCGATGAACATTTTCCTACATGTCACGTTGAAGGCACACATTGAAGCTGACTGTTCTATAGAGCTGCCAAATAAATTACACTTACTTCGAAGACAGTGAAATAGTAATCTAAAATGATATTTTAGATTTAGAAAGCATGACTTTTGAATTCTAAATGTTTATTATCCAGTATGGACTCTGAGTCCTAGAGTAGGTACTGAATTATCTTCATCTTTATGTCCAGTGCCTGGGGCAGTGTTTGACAGATAACATGGTAAAGACGCCATTAAATTTTTTGAGTCAATGCATGAGTGAAGGAATGAATTAACAAAATTTATAAAGTTGTCTTCTGTCATCTGCCTGTGATTTTTTTAAAGAACTTCATTTTATACAACATTAAAAAGAGGGTACCTAACATAGCTTTTGTTAACAATATTCATTCATATATATTGCAGTTGTCCTTATTGGTAAAAGGGAACTTTATAGCCTGGTTCATAAAAGAAAATCCATAATTCAGTAGAGTTGGGACCACACCTTCAGACACAGACGCTCCATTCAGACTTGCAGACCCCCACCCTGCTCAGCGTCTGGGTTGTAGCCCAGACTGAGGTTGGGCAGTGGGAAGAAGGAAGCCGTGTGGTTAAACCACTTGGGTTAATCGAAAGTTGACCATGCTTATTTTCAATTTGGCAGCTGCATTAGCTTTTGCCTCAAGTGTGAGTTTTCCCTGTCTGTCTTCACACTGTGCCCCACTCACCATGCAGAGGTATCTGAGGAGGCTTGCCATAGCTCCCCTCTGACAGTTCCTTTGCCTGTTCCAGTGTTTTCCCTGACCTAGTCATGCTCTCTGGTATCAGGGACTTGGGTCAATGGCAGTGAGTGAAAAAGAAGAAAAAGTAAGACAAATCAAGAAACTGTAACCCCGATGATAACAATAATGAAAAGTCCTGTTCCCCTTCCCCAATAAAATCTTTAAAAAACAAAAAACAAATTTAACATGGCCTGAATTTGGCTGTATGTAAATATTTCCAGCTTCTGACCTTTCCAACCATTTCACGAGCTTTGACGCAGACCTTTAGAAATTTCTGGTGGGCGGTTGATACTTGAGTTCACAAATGCATCAGTTTTGATGCTCCAGATTTGGATAGAGCTTTGCGTGCCTACTATAGATTATGTGTGAATGTTTCCATGTCAACAGGGGAAGAAGGTTGTGAAGATACACGTCCACTTGGAACAGACTGCAAATCCAAATCTCAAGGGATGAGCTTGTGTCCATCTCCTTGTTCATGATGAGCCTGTGTCTTTTTTTCTTTTTCCGTTTTCGTCACAAGTGGATGCTGTGTCACTTAAATCAGTACAGGCACACAGGCATAGTGTCCTACCCAAGCTGAACTTGAGTTAGAAGAGCCTCAGCTCTCTGGTGATCTTATTTTACTGTTTTCTCCGGATAAAAGGCCCTTGATACCAAGTAACTGTATGCTGAATATTTATTATTGCTTGAGTACAGTTTCTTGGGAAGGACATCAGAGGTTTCATAAAGGGGTAGTAAAACCCACTTTTCCCTTTAGCATTTACCAACAACCTTGCAATTCGGGTGGCTTGAAATATGGTCAGAGTGCATGTTACTCAACTTCTCCTGGCTGCTCCTGCTCTTTCACACTGCACGCAAGTGGTGCTCCCACCCCCCTGCCAGTCAAACATTGTAAGGCCTGCTGACGCATCAGGCATGCGTAGGGACTTGGTTATGCCTTTCATGACTCTGTCAGCGAAGGATGTATCCCAGGAAAGTGAGAATCAAAGTGTTGACCTGCCTGACTTAAAAAACACACACCACTGTGTTTTATGGGAAGTGTGGGAAGTGTGGAGGTATCCCCCAGTCAAACCTAAACCTGCAGGTGGTCAGCCATGCTTTTTTTCTTACAGGTGTATGGAGGGCAGCATTTCATGACTGCCTAGGCCTGAGTGGATAGTTAATTAAAAGATATACATCTGTGAATCATAGCAGAGAGAAAGAGGATTCTACCTTGTGGTCAGTAGGGGTCTCATCCTTGTGTTCTACCAGGATTTATCAGGATATTCCTTGTCGGAAGTTGCTTTTACAGTTTAGATTGAACCACGTAAATGGAGCTCTAGCCTCAGCCTTGTAAGTAAAATAAGAAAATCCTGGAAAGTAGGAGTTTTGCGAATACCTTGTGTAGGATCTCAGTGATGGGAATTGGGACTAGAGGCTGAGGAGTGGTATTTGGCTGATGGAAGTTAAAAGTTGGGCTAATGATAAATTGCATTTGCATATCAGTTAACAGCTTGTAAACTGCCTCACATACATTATCTTATTTGAGATTTATTATTACTCACTGAGGAAGAACAGCTATTATTATTATTACTATTACCATTATCATCAACATCACCTTCCATTACATAGATGATAAAATGAGGCTGTGAGAATTTAAGGGATTTTCCCCAAAGTACTAAACTGTTACTTCTGAATCTGGGTATATGACAAGAGCTCGGTCTCCAGATCCTGTGTTTTTTGCATCTGAAGTTGCGAAGCCTAGCTTTTGAGGACTTCCCTGTCTTTTATTATCCCAAAGTTGGCATCCTAGCAGAGTAGAAGATGTTTTATAAATGCATATTTTATTTAATTCTTCCATAGCCAATACAAGAAATGGCACTGAAGTTACGTACTTTGTTTGCTAAAGTCATTTGTGAACTAGTCCTTAGCTCCTATAAACTCTCTTAGCTCCCTAAAACTTAAATCCTATATTATTATAATAAAGTTTCAAAGCACTGCAAAGATTAAGAAACACACGTCTTCCCTTTCCTCACTACAGATAGTACTAGACATGTCTGGAATCGTCAACAGAAGAAATGGCTATGGTGAAATATTTATTATAATTCAGGTGTTTCTCAGTGAATAAATTCTTTTTAAAACGGAGAAAAAAACACAAGTACCTAAACAGAATTTGTAGCATTGCTTTAAAATGAGTTTTTAATGAAGGGAATTAAAAAATACATTGGATTCCTCAATAATTGCCAAACTGTTAAAAATGATCACACTGTCATTTAGGTATAAAGTCTATTATATTGCTTATATGAATATTTCTGTTACATGTAACACAGCTGAAAAATTCTAATAGGGCCATGTCTGCAATTACTGATTGTACAATGCTGTAAATTTTTGATAAGCAAGTTCCAAGCTTTCCTGTTCTGAAAACAAAAGCATTGAAGTCACCCACTGTTGAAGACAAAAGACCGTAACTTTTTTAGGAGATCTCATTAGATAGATACATTTAGAACTAGGCGAAAAATCAAGACTAGACAAAAAAAAAGTCAGACGACTAACCCCACTGGTAAAAATTTACTCCCTCTATAGCTGATTAATATAAGGTCCTTTCCAATAAAGACCACTAAACATAAAAGACTTACAAAGTATATACCTCCTCATCATTGTAGAATGTAACTTATTCAAGTAGGTGAGATAAACCAACTCCACATCTATCAAGCTGGTGTTGAACAAGGATGATACTATCCAACCTATAAATGACTTCTTTTTTACATTAGCTATGCATATCAGGTCACTCCAAAAATAACTGTTTATTAACTTATTTCAGTAACATGATGGTCTGAAGCATTTCAAGACTTGTTCATCCCTTTTCCATTTGACTCAGAGTCCGATTCTACCCTCTGCTCTGCTAAGGTCATTCTGACCCAAACAGGTAACTGAACAGCTGGACATGAGGATGCAATCTTACGTGCATGTGCTCATCCCTCATGTACCTTGCTTTGGTTACATAAACGCTTGATATACTTGATGGCTTATTTGCCAAGAACTTCATAGTTCCCCCAAATTACTGACGATACCAAGTATGAGAAGGAATATTAACGGTTGTAAACTTTGCATGGTGTGAGTTCACTCTGTAATAGTGATATTTGGCACAATTAAACCTTGTGATAGTGGCTTCTTGGTTCATTTCTTATTTACTCCATAAGAGTTTAGACAAACTTTATTGAGTATCACTGTGTGCAGTTCATGGTGATATACAGTCCACATTTCTTGAAGGGATAGGAGGTTTAGGTAGTAATCCACTGCTGTCATCATACAAACTTTTCCTGGAAGATGCATGTACATAGTGACTTCATTAGCTTTTAACTTCTTGGGATGTCCAATTCAGTACTGTGGGTTCCAGTTTTTGCCTACCACCCCCGTAACCCCTAAATAAAAATACATGTATTAATATGTGAAAAAATATTAAGGTTAATATAGGACATTTCAAAGAAAGGTATCTACTTCTTGTTCTGGTGACAGGTAGGTGGAGTATCCTGATGGACCATAGAAGTTGTTCCAGTTAGCTCTTGAAAGTTGAAAAAGTTTCACTGTTTCAGCTGAAATTGAATGGTCAGTTTGTTTTTAAGCATTTAATCAATTCAACAAGACATTAGTGATTGCTCAGGCAAATTAATTGCCTTTGTGACGAATGTTTAGAATAATTATTCATGTACTATCTCTGGTATCAATGTGTGACAATAATCTTTACTGTCCTATTTTGTTTTATTGTCTATGTATATATTCTCTAGAAAGGAGGTCAATTAAACTTTGAAATAACTTGTATCTATTGAAATCTATTAATGTGCATCATTATGCCTGGAAGAGAACTATAAGTAATTACAAAATAAATAGTTAGGACAGGTGATCTCTCCCTATATATATTTAGCTTTCCTTTAGCTGTGTTTTAAGAGCTGTTCAGGAGTACAAGTTTTGGGTAATAATCCATGACAGAGCTAGTTAGGAAGGAACGGTCCCACAGGACCTGAGCTGGATTTTGTTGGGAAAAGCTCAAGATTGGGAAATAGAACTTTGGGGGCACAGGTCAAAGGAGGATTTGAAATATTTGCCCACAACCCCATGCATGATTAACCTTTATTTTGGAGAGGAAAGGTTTCGTCAGTCTGAATTAGAATAAACCCGACTTCAGTGGTTTATAAACTCTTAAATGTAACAGGCTAAAGGCTTAAGATCAGACATTGTATTTAGTCTGATCTCTGCCACTTAAGAACTTTGGGAACTGTGGCTTATTATCTATTAACCTCAATTTCTTCATACAAAGGGTAATGATAACATCTATATTGTGGCATTGTTATTAAGAAGAAATGAGGTCATGTCTAAAAGTGTTTAACACAGTCATTGGCACATAGAAGATACTTAATAAATATTGGTTTCCTTCTGATACAGCAAAAGCTGTAAGAGAAACCTGGTGAGGATCTTTATGTATTTCATGACTTCAGTACCATTTGCCAAACAGATTTACTTCATTGTTGCTAAGTAATTAGAACAGAAAGGCACAGATCTAAATATGCAGAGAGAAATTTTGTAATTGAGGTACCACTCTTTTATTTGTGATGCATTGTGGATTCTCACTTTGCCTCTCTGAAGAGTTTACAATTTTAAGATATGTTTATTTGCTTATCTGGGGCTTTATTCTGGTTGAAGGGTGGGTGGGGGGAGGAGGTTCTTCACCTCCATTCATATACTGACTTCAGGATATCTACAAATCCCCTAAATTGACACACAGAGTGGTGTATGTTTGTGAGTATATGTGTTTTCTTGGTCATGGCTTTCGTCATTTCCAAGACGGATAGGGGACGCCAAAAGTTGAATATTGATCCTCATGATGACCTTCTGCTTACATTGTTTGGTCTGAGAATACAGATGTATGTTAGTGTATGCTGGGCTAAGCTCATTATCTGTTTTATGTCAATGGAAACCAGTTCTGTATGAACCCCCAGTCCACACATTCTCTTTAGAGCACTCAGGAATGGGGAGTCAAAGTGCAGTTTGCATTGACACTGTAGAAGACCCAAGCCAGTGATTGACAATTCTGCTGCTCGTGTTGCACATAATTTCTAAACTATGTGAATATTATCACTTAATAGTGATGTTATGTTTCTATACCGTGCATAGAGGTATTAGAGGTTTTCTAAAACATTAAAAGGGTTTGATGTTAAAATGACCTTTTCATGAATCATGGGGTGTAGAATAGACCGCAAACCTCAGTTTCGGGGGATTTTATTTATGTATCTATTTATTTCACGGGCATGAAGACTGCCATTGCCAGAAAGACTAGCTCTACCTGTTCATTATCCCCTCCATGGGAGTGGGGAAGGGGGATAATCTATGCAGATTCTGATTGTTTAGAAAACCCACAGCAGGAAGCCTTTTTCCGTGAAGTTCCCAGATACACTGGGAAAATTAGGAATAACACATCTGGCCAGTTTGAGGTAATCTTTAAAAAGGATCTTAGCAAATTCTGTGTTGTTGAATTGACCCATGTGATATGTACATAGCTTGAAGTTATTCAGCTTGTGAGTTGGAAGTATGGTTGTATTTGCCTCGATTAGAATTGTTGCCCAGCCTTAGTGGACATCTCCTGAAATAACCCTTTTGTATCTGGGGTTTGTTCTTGTCTGCTGTGTTTTAGACGTTGTTAGTAATACAGTCATAGCACCACTGAAAAGGCAGTTTTAGTGGTGTTTGCCATCTTTTCCAGCAGGTTCCTTTTGTTCGGAGAACAATTCAGATGCCTGGTAGAATTCTTTCGTCTATTATGTTGTTCTTATGGTTTCTGCAGACTTGTCCTCTAACTTCATTCATTCACTTTATTCATCCGGTATGTAATTATTGAACAACTATTATGTGGAAGACACTGTTCTGTGTTCCAAGTATTATTTCATTGCTTTTAAGAGTACACATCTGGACATTGTTTTAGAATTATTAGTTGTATTTTGTCCAAAGGAACAGATGAGAGAAAACAAAGAAATTCAGTAATTTTGTCAGTGTCCAAACATCAAAAGTGATGAATATCAAACAGAAATACAAGCCTGGGCTATGCTTTTTCATTATTTAGAATGTCAAAGGACATAAAAGTGAAAAAGCCATTTCCCCCCTAATTCTGCATATTCATTATATTTTGTTTGTTTTAAATATCTGATGAATAAGACCTACTTTGCTTGCTTCTTATGAACTCTGTTACAAATAAGTTACTTAGAAAACTACTGAGAGAACGAACGAGCCTAATTTTTCAACTGTGAGTATTAACTAAATTATGTATCCTTAGGCGAAGTCTTTTCTGACTTTCAGTCTATTTCTTGACAGGTTTTAAATTTTAAAAGACTTCCTTCTACTTAGGATTTCTGTAAGAAAATTTCATGGTAGTAATCTAGCAACAGTCTATATCTACTGTGTCTCTAAACTTTTCTTTTCTAAATTTGGGAATTTAGTATGGTTTAGCAAGTAGTGATTAGCACTAGCACACAAAAAATTTTGCCAACATTTCCAAAGTGCATTTACTATTAGGATTGAATTTCATAGGAGTAATTTAAGTGCCTACAGCACCAGTGTCTTGGGTCATAATATGTTTTTTAAAACAACAAAAACTTACTTCTGTTTATTATAAGATTTATCTGCCATCATAATAACTTGCATCATACATCCTAATAAAAAGAAGAAAATAAAATCACCTAGGTGAAAAGAAAATATAAATCACTTAGGGAAACCCATTGTTAAATTTTTGCTATTTTGGGGTTTTGTAAATCCTTTGAAAAATTTTAATGCTATATCACAAACACGTTGTCCTGTCATTATATATTCTCCTACAGTATCGTTTAAATGTCTGCATTATATTTCATAATATGGATGGAGTATTATTTGTGAAATCAATTCTGCATTGGATATTGAGTTTATAAGTTTTTGCTATTACAATTAATGTGGCGATTAATATCCATATAGCAAATCATGATTGTATATTTATAGGTCATCTTTATAAAAAAGCAATATAACTGATTTAAAAATATTTTCAGTTAAAACTAAGTGCTAGGGGATTGATCGGTTTCCTTCCTTGTATATTTTCTTATTTGCAAATTTTGTAAAAGAATTATTTTTCAAACTACTAATTTCAATTATTTTAAAACTATTTTAAAATATTTATTGGCAATATAGTTTTGATATGTTGCCTGAGTAATCTAGTTTATTAAGCATATAGTTATCTTATATTTAAGGAAATATTACTTATCTCACATTGTTTTCACTAATAGAACAAAGTATAATAGCTTCCATTTGGGGGTGGCACGTAAACAAGGGTATAGTCCATTAGCATTTTTCTACCAATAATATAGGGGTATGCTTTACACCATTGTCTCCCTGGTGATGAGAAGTAAAGAATTCCTTCTGTCTTAATGAAAAGAATGACCACAAAATCCACAATATTAGTGTGTGTGTGTGTGTGTGTGTGTGTATGTAATTTTTTACTTTTCAATTACAGTTGACATACAGTATTATATTAGTTTGAGGTGTACAACATAGTGATTAGACATTTATATAACTTACAAATTGATCACCTCAATAAATCTAGTACCCGACTGTCACCATACATAGTTATTACAATATTATTGGCTATATTCCCTATGCTATACTTTGTATCCGCATGACTATTTTGTAACTACCAATTTGTACTTCTTAATCCCCTCCCCTTTTTCACCCATCCCCCCTACCCTTCTCCCATCTGGCAGTTGTGAAAATGTTCTCTGTATTTATGAGTCTACTTCTGTCCTGTTTGTTTGTTATTTAGATTCCACATATAACTAAAATCGTATGCCATTTGTCTTTTTCTGTCTGACCTATTTCACTTAGCACAATACCCTCCAGGTACTTCCATGCTGTTGCAGATGGTAAGATTTCATTCTTTTTCATGGCTGAGCAGTACTCCATTGTGCATTTATTGACAGACAGTTAGGATTTCTCCACATCTTGGTGATTATAAAAAAATGTTGCTATGAGCATATGGATGCACATGTCCCTTCAGGGTAGGGTTTTGGATTTCTTTGGCTAAATACCCAGAAGTGGAATTATGGGGTTCTTCTTTGTCTCTTATAGCCTTTGTTTTAAAGTCTATTTTGTCTGGTATAAATATTGCTACCCCAGATTTTATTTTTTCTTTTCATTTCCATTTTTATTAACTATCTTCTTCCATTCCTTTACTTTCAGCCTCTGTGTGTCCTTTGATCTGAAGTGAGTCTTTTGTAGGCAGCATATATAAGGGTTTTGTTTTCTTATCCATTCAGCCACCCTGTCTTTTGATTGGAGCATTTAATCCATTTACATTGAAAGTAATTGTTGATAGATATGTAGTTATTGCCATTTTATTATTCATATTTTTTATCTTTTCTTCTTCTTCTTCTTCAAGAATTTCTTCTAATATTTCTTATAATACTATTTTGGTGGTGATGAACTCTTCACTTTTTCTTGTCTGGGAAGCTCTTCATCTGTCCTTCGATTCTAAATGACAGCTTTGCTGGGTAGAGTACCCTTGGTTGTAGGGCCTTGCTTTTCATCACTTTGAATGTTTTGTGCCCATCCCTTCTGGCCTGCAAAGTTTCTGTTGAGAAATCATCTGATAGTCTTATGGGAGCTCCCTTGTAGGTAATTGACTGCTTTTCTCTTGCTGACTTTAAGAGTCTCTCTTTCTAACCTTTGGCATTTTAATTATGATGTGTCTTGGGGTGGGCCTCTTTGGGTTCATGTTGTTTGGGACTATCTGTGCTTCCTGGGCTTGTATGTCTGTTTCCTTTGCCAGGTTAGGGAAGTTTTCAGTCATTATTTCTTCAAATAGTTTTCAATTCTTTGCTCTCTCTCTTCTGCTTCTGGTACCCTTATGATGTGAGTGTTGGTATGCTTGACGTTATCTCAGTGGCCCCTTTAACTGTCCTCATTTTGTGTGTGTGTTGTTTCTTTCTTTCTCTCTTTCTTTCTTTCTTTCTTTCTTTCTTTCTTTCTTTCTTTCTTTCTTTTTCTTTCTTTCTTTCTGTCTTTCTTTCTTTCTTTCTTTCTTTCTTTCTTTCTTCCTTTCTTTTTGATTCTTCTTTTTTTGCTGTTCTGATTGGGTGTTTTCTGCTACCTTATCTTCCAAATCACAGGTTTGATCCTCTGCTTCTCTGTTTTCTATTTCCATTTTTATGTTTCCTATCTCTTGGTTGAAATTCTCACAGAAATCATTGAGCATCCTTATAACCAGTGTTTTGAATTTTGCATCTGGTAGATTTTGTTTAGTTCTTTTTCTGGAGCTTTGTTCTGTTCTTTCTTCTGGGACATGTTTCTTTATCTCTTCATTTTAGGTGCCCTCCTGTGTTTGTTTCTGTGTATTAGGTAGAGCTGCTATGTCTTCCCGTCTTAGAAGAGTGGCCTTATGTAGTAGGTGTCCTGTGGGGCCTAGTGGCACAGTCTCCATGTTCACCTGAGCCAGGTACTCCAGGTGTGTCTCTTGTGTGAGTTGTGTGTGTCCTTGTGGTGTAGTTGAGCCTTGATTGCTGTTGGCCCTTCAGTGGGAGGGATTGATCCTTAGGCTGATTGGCTGTGAGGACGGGCCATGATTACAGTGGAGGAGCTGTTGTGCAGAGGCTGACCCTATGGAGAGGATTTGCTTTAGTGGGGCTCTGGTGTCTGCTGCGTCTCCCCTTTGTGTGTGTCATTTGTGGAGGTAGTTGGGTGGCTCTCTGGTGGTTCTGGGGCTTCTTGGGAAGGGCACTGTTACAGGTGAAAGTCAGACACAGTCTGTGTCCTTCCTGGGGCCATTTGGTATGAGCTACAGAGGGACCTGTGGATGGATGACACTTGTGCTGGGCCTGGAGGTGCCTGGGAGAAGCTAAGCTCTAAGAAAACTAAGGCCAGTGCCGCTAGTGCCAGGCTTGGGGCTGCTTGGCAAAAAGTATAGGAAATGCCCAGGCAATATACTGCTTGTTTGGGGTTTATGAATCTGAGAGATTTTAGTGAAGTCCTCAGCATAAGCCAAGACAGGCCATTTGTATGGAAATGTCACTGGAAGCAGATTGGGGTAGACCTGCAAGTTGGGTCAGGAGGGATTCTTGGAATCACCAGGGTGGGATGAGTGGTGTTAGCTAGGTTGATGGAGACTCAGATGTGGGGTCCATCTGCATGTGCAGGCTGGGTGGAAGGCAGCTCAACAAAGGAAAATGTCATCTGCCTGTACTTCTGTCTGGGAGAAAGCTGCTCCTCCAGCCCTCTCTCTGAAACCAGACAATTCATTTCCTCCCCATATGTTCCTGGTGGCTTTTGAGCTATTACCCCAGCACTGGGGCTCAGAGTGAGTGAATGTGTCAGCAAGTGAGCCTGTGCACAGGCCCTTTGAGACAAACACCTTGGACTCCAGCAGCCCTCCATCTCACCCAGATGGAATCCCTGCTGATTTTAACAGCCAGAAGTTATGGGCCTTCTCTCCCTAGCACTGGAACCCTGGACCTGGGAGCCTAGTATGGTGCTGCGATCCCTCACTCCGAGATATCCCTCCCAATTTTTAATCACTATACGTGGATGTGGGACCTACCCCATGTCTCAGCCCCTTTTACCAGTCCCAACGTAGCTTCCTCTATGTATCCTTAGTTATAGGGCTTCTGTTCCACTAGACTTCAGACAATTCTAAATGATGGTTGTTCTGTAGTTTAGTTGTAATTTTGAGGTGGTCATGGGAAGAAGCAAGTACAGCATTTACCTACTCCTCCATCTTGACCAGAATTAGTGTTTATATTTTTAAAATAATCTTTCACTTCCTGCTTGTTTTCAAAACTTATGGGGTTTCAACTGTGGTGTGTGTGTGTGTGTGTGTGTGTGTGTGTGTGTGTGTGTGTCTGCCTGCCCACATGCTTCTGTATCCATCACAGAATATTTTAAATGCCATTGGAATACTTTACCCCATCCCCTCCAATTTGTGGGTTTGTGGGCTATTCCAGCAGCAGGCTTTGGAGAAGTTACTTGCTACCTTATTATAACATACTTAAACTCAATAGCAATTCAGGCCTTACTGGGTATTTACCTAATTTATTGTGGCAATGCGGTATTTAGACCACTGATTAAGTGAAGTCTGTCAGTATAGTTAAAAGAAATTAGAGACACTATCATTGCTAAATCACTTTACAATTCAAAGAAGAATTGTAAACATATGAATCCATTTAATTATAATAGTGCCAATTATAAGAGAAATTGTAAGGCTGAGAACAGTGGCTTTTATGTAATCATAATAATGGCATGTATTTATCTTGGTTTGGCAAGTTAGGCCTTTCTTTAATACTTGGCTTTGCCTAAATAGAATGTGGTTTGCTGAAACCCACAATAACCCCCACACCCTCCAATTTGTTATTGCAGAAAATACTGAACAATAATCATGTGGTATGAATGATTAATGTATGCATGGGTTAGTAAGTATCTTTGAGGTTTAAAAAGTGTTTTTATTTGCATTCTTCTGTTGGCTGAAGGTATAAAACAAATAAATACAAATCCACATGTGTTAAATGTTCCCATCCCTATTCATACAAGTACTTGAAGTGAGTGTAATCATAGCTTTCTTTATTTTGTTCTGTGCCTTTTGTTTTTGTTTACCCAGTCCATATCCTTTACTTATATTTCAACTGTAGTATTTGATATGTAATCTGTTTTTAAATTCAATAAGCACTTTGAATATAACATCCATAAAATATAGAAATAATGAATTTAATAATCTTTGAAGATTAGCAAACAATTTGTAACGTCATACTCAAAATAATACCTGTTAGAGTCGCACCTATTTGAAGAGCATATTAAAAGAATAACTCACATTCTCTGTTGAATAAGATTACTATTATTATTGAGGAAGAGGTGATATCTAGTGAAATAAACAAAATTACTGTGGAATTGGAACACTTTAATCTCAGGGCTTTTATTTATTTCTGTTTCCTGCTTTCAGAAAGATAATTTGCAGCAGTCCCATGGTGTGCATTTATAGAAGTGAAGGAAATCCCACTTTCTAGGAGGGAAAGAAGGAATGAATTTGGGTTTAAAGATCAAAACTTACTTTAAAAAATTCAGATAGGTCTTTATTTAAGGATAATAGACCTTCCATGGATACTTTGAATTCATTGTAAAATTATACACCATAAAGAACATGAGATATCCAAACTATTGATTTTTTTCCCTAAGACATAGCCCAAAAAGTGAAGATAAACAAATGGTTGATTTTAAAAATTTGCATCCTGAAAGGGTTAATATTTTTATGACTTGAAATTTGATATAAGATTGTGGGCAACCCATGACATGGTTTGGAGTACTTGATTATTCTTTTCTCGATAAATAAGAGTGGCATACAGTTAATTTCAGCACTGTAATTGAGCAATGCATTCTGGGAAGTTGAAAAGCACTGTAAGATGAGGAAATGTTTTAGGGACTAATCATGAGAAGAAAGGAGCCTTTCATAGCCCGTATGATGCTGTTGTCAGAGCTAAAGGCAGATAATGGTTCGGTAATAATGGCACATTGTGAATATTTAAGCTGAAAAGATTTGGGCAAAATGAGCAGACATTGTTGGTTTGTTAAAACTGAACAGTTGGTCTTTGGGCTTCAAAAGCAGCCTGAACTAAGTAGAACACTTTTATTCAAAAATTTCCCTAAAATAAGATACTTTTTTGAAAGTTATATCAAACACCATCACTATAAAAAGTTTTAAAATGATCTACTTGTTTAGTTTTTACTCTAGAAATTGATAGTATGGCATCTTTTTCATTACAGAGAAGTTTAAAAGTTTCATGTGCTTCTTCTTATGTGCCTTTTTAACTTAGTGGACAAAAGGAATACCTTCAAAGAACATTGTCATAGAAATGATGTAAAATATCACATATAAAACCAAGAGTGTCAGATTGCAAAGAAAGTGAAGTAATTTGCATTTTGTTTCTAAGGTTTCCATTACACCCTTAAGAATCTTGCAGCTGGGTTTCTATGTATCTTGTCTTTTCTCCTTATTAGTATATTTTCAACCTGTTTGTTTTCATTCCTGAAACATCTATTAAATGCAGATTTATGCAGCTCTAGTTACCCATTTTGGGGTGAATGTTATCAGAAGCTTAATATCTGAGTCGTTATAGCCTTCCTTTAACTTAGGACAAGAAGAGAACTAACTGAACCCTCTGAACCCTGAGCCGAGAGCAGTATATTGTAAAATTTACTAACTTTAATGGTGGGTTTTTAGAGTGGATAGCACATCTGGGGGAAAGCTACACCCCGTTTTGCCAAAGTATAGGTAACACACTGTTACATTGCAATAATGCTTTCTAAGACTTTAAAATCTGATTCGGTGAGAAAAGAAAACTTTTTAGAATAAGTTTTAGGACGGAATTCAACCTTTATCTATGTAAGACACATATATCTCCAGTGAACTCTCATTTATTACATATATGCTACAATGACATAAATAATTCCAAGTCTGGTATTTCTTTTATAAATATACTTTTCATATGCAGTTTTACACAGAGAGTGAAATGAAGCAGATTTCTAAGGCTATACAAATGTTTTTTTCTTGAGTAAAAAAGATTACTTATTAAAAATGGCTTCACAATTTAAACCAAAATAACGTTTTTGGAGGGAGGTTTCTTCTCTGAGACTTTTTTGAAGGGAAACAATGTTGCTGTGTGTTTACACTAACATTCATTTTTACCCATATGCTTTAAATCTGTGTATTTGTTTAACCAAATATTATTTATTTTTAGAACTGTTTAATTTTTCTTTTTAGCTAGAATTTTGTAATAGCAGTTTAAAAAAAAATTAAGTTAAATAAAAGTACACTATTTAAAGGACTTTTTTCTTCAGGAGTTTGAACCAAGAAATAAATCCTTTATTACCATTAGGTGAGACTAGTCTTTAGGCAGGAAATAGTCAGAGTCCAGAAACTAAAATAAAACAGAACAAATGTTTACCAGGAAAATGTGATGTGATCCAAGAAGCTTCTTGTCACTTTTTAAAGTAGCTTTTATGAAAGGTACCCCATGCAGCTCTGAGCAGAAGAGGTGCTCAGAGGTTTCCTATACATCTGTAAGGAAACAACATTTGAATTTTGACATTCTTCTGTATAAACATACACTTTTTCAAGTTTGATAGTGGGAAATGAAAATATAAAATGAGATTGTTTACTTGGAAGCTCCCCCCAATTTAACTTATTTTTAGAACATAAAATAAACATTACAAATTGATTTTTAAAAATGTTTCTAAAATGATTCTTTAACTTTTTCTTAGATTCCACATAATTCCAGAATTGTTTGTTCTAATTTACTTCTGTCTGCAAGTGTGGATTCCTCATTTGACAGTAAACTGTAATTTTTTTTAGAATGATAATTATTACCTCCCACCCTTTCCTCTGTATTTCTATTTACTCAAATTCACATGATTTTATCAGACAACTCAATGGCCAAAACCAAGGGAATTGGAGTGCTAAACTCTATTAACATTCATTCTAAGGCTTTCTGAGGATATCAACTAAACTTTCATCAGAGGAAACTTCTAGGAAAATTTACCTTAAATTTTGTTAATAAATAATTTAAAACCCATATTCGGAAACCAGCCTGTTTGAAAACTGGCCTCTCCACTTACAAATTACCAGATGGTTCTTGCCTATATGAAGAGAAAAGTTTGAGTTAGTGCTTTTGTGGGGAGGAGGAGGGACTTTTTTTTACTGCTGATGGGATTGCATTTTATTTATTGAGGGACAAAACAGTAAGTTCAGTTAGACGATGTGTTTAAAATAGGGAAATTTTTAAAGAATTTTAATTAGTTTTTAAAAAGGTTTTGAATTAGTTGATTATCTTGAATACAGCGTTTCAATTTAATTTTAAACAATTTTACTTAAATCTAACTTTTGAAAGTCTGAAATTCATACTAACCAAAATAACATTTTTTTAATACTTGAGTCTTATGTGCTCCAGGGAAAAGGTTATTTTTTTTTTTAATTTTTTTTTTTTATGAGATACATTTAAAATGTAAATGCATACTGTTGTCCTTCTTGAAGAGTTAAAACGTACATTAATATAGTAAAGGGTTTGAGAAGTTTGTTTGACCTAGTAGTTCCCAAATTTATTTGTCAGTGGAACACTTTTTTGCTTGTAACCGCTATTGAACTCCCAAAACACACTTGGTGCAGTTATGCCCGTAGTTTTTTCTCTGTATTTAAGTGAAGAAGTAGGATTTCAGTCCCCTTTGGTGTAAAAATCATCTTCCTGCTGACCCTTCTGCTCAATGGAAACCCTTATAAATGAATAAGTTCCAGTCTCCATTTGGGTACCAAGTGCCCTCTGGACAGGGACTTTATCTCAGAAGTAGTGCTACTTGAGTCAGCTGTCCCATCTCCTCTACACATCCATCCAGTCCATTGCAATTTACTTTAAGTACTTTAAACTGTGTCCTTGGAAGACAGATTTGCCTGGAGCTATTCCAAATTGGCAAAGGGATGGTCTAATAAAGCCCTAAGTGGTGCTCCTTGCTGATCAAGAGAAGAGGGTAAGGGTAGTGACAAAGTGATGCTGCAGAGGTCATTACATGTGACTCTGAAGTCCATTTGTAAAAGGTCTTCTTTCACCCCATAACTTTGAGTATGGGAGAGTTTTGTTAATGAAGCTCTCTTTTATTCTCTGCCTACCAGGAAACAGACTTTTAAAAAATATTATTTTCAAGACTCATGACATAGGAATCCATTGAACACTTCTGCTTTAATTTGCCCTATTCCTCACAAAATGTTTCTATAACTTCAATTTTTAAAAAAGTCTGTAAGAAGGAAATTGATTTGAAGATTTTAACAGACAGCTCAGTAAATAGTCAATGTAAAACCATTATATGAATTTTTATGTACTTAGTATTTTTGTGTGTGGAAAAGAGATGGAGTGACTGTAGTGGGAAATTTTATTTTTTATCACCTAGATATCTGTTCTCATCTAGATATCTTCAGTATTTGCTAAATAAGCACAAATTATTTTTTTCTATCATAATATTTGTATCTAAGAAATTTTAGATTTGTTAGTTTGAGGTCCTCATTAGTATGAAAGATGAATTTATGTTTCAGTATTTGAGCTGTTACTGAGCTAAAAATCTTAAAACAAAACCCAGAAACCAACCACATAATACAACACCAACTCTGTAATCTTCCTACCAAATAGTAATTTCAGAGGATTTAACACAGTTTATTAGATAAATGACTTAAAATTTTAAGAGACCATAAACATACATTTAAAAATTATTCTAAGTGAAACAGGATCTTGACATAATTCATATAATCTAATTAGCTAATGTATCAGTTGTTAATATTTTTAAGATACCCAGTAAACTAAAATGAAATGCTGGACACCCAGCTAACATGTGTGACAGAAGAAAATAGTATTTGTGGAATATTTAATGTGGTACTATAGTAGCATTACAGGAGATTAGTCACCAGCTGGGGTTATTAAACCTCACGTTTGCTTCATGCTATCGACAGTAGGCAGCCACTTGGTAAAGCCTGGAAAGTAGTAACATGTGCCTCAATAGTTAGCACTTAGAAACTGTGTTTTAACAAGTCTCCAGATAAGTATTTACATGCTAGACCATACTAACACGTTTTAGTGTTATCTGTCAATCAAGATTTAATAATGTTCCTTGATAAAATGTATCTGGTGTTCATTTCCATTGAGTTACTCTACTTATTTTGTATTTTTATGTATTCGTTAAGAATCCATGGTCACCTGAACTCTTGGCAGTCTGCTGTAAACTTCACATTCACCCTGCTTCCCAGGGATTGCTGGGGTCATTGTAACTCCTGTAAAACTGAAGGGTCCAAATAATTGAGCCCAAATATGGTTGAGAAGGGATCTGCAAAGTCTGTCCCCCAAAAAGAAATGCTTTAGTTCATGTGTTTGGCAACCACCCTCATTCCATCTTTTTTGTTTTTATTTTTGGTAAAAGGATTTTACACCGGACAGATATTATTGAAAGATTTTATTCAATATTCAGATGCATTTTGTTCTAAAACTAATGCTTGCTCAAGAGTCTAAGAAGGCTTCATGGGAAGAGCAAAGCAATCTAAGCCATATGTATTGGGCAGGTTGCCAGTTGTTTGCCAATATGCCCAAGCCACCTGGCTGTGCATTCAGCCAAGTATGCCATTCCGACCAGCCAGCCAGCTTTAACCTCCCGGCTGCTTTTCAGTGCTTCGGAAGCTCCAAAGGCCTGGGAGCTGCACTTCATTTTTCCCATGCCAATAGTTTTCACTCAGACACACTGCACAGCTACACTGACCAGTAACTCACAAACGCCCATTTTGAATGAGTTCTCCTTTTGTTTAAAGCACCATTCACTGGTGTTGAACCAGTGCCATAAGATGAGTCTGGAGATAGCAGACTGAAACCTTTACCCATATGCCCTAGACAGATACTTTGACTGACAAGCAACATTTTATTCCCAAGCCGGCAGCGACAGGGTTTTGTGATTCGGCTTTGCTGAGATTTGGGTTGACTTTATTTGCTGCTGGTTTCAATTTTTCTTTTGGGTGCTTCTAACTTTTCAATGTTTGGAAACGTTTGTTCATTTAGTTTAGAAATTGGTTGTGCTGTTTCATAATTTATTTATCAAGCCTGATTTCATAATCTAGGTCAGGAGTTGTGTGGAACAGGCAATCTTAAAATTGCTGATGGAATCTCGAAGACTGATTTGTTTTTTTCAAAAGTCACAATAGAAAAAGTTTTACTCCTAAAAGGTGGTATTCTTTCTTTTATGAGTTCATAAGAATTATATGTCTTGTTTCCCTTTTTGCCTTGGCTCCCAAGAAACTCAGAGATAAATTTAATTTTTAACCTCAGGAAATACATCAGCCTAGTTTTTTGCCCCCATAACTTCTCTTGTTTTAGTTTGTGTATATGTATATATTTTGGCCTTAAATTTGCATGTGTATGTATGTATGAATTTGGTGTGTATTTGTGAATCAGATCATTTTTGGAAGATAAGTATAATTGATAAGTAGTATATATTTGATATAGAAACTTGATTGCTAATTAAAATCTTTAAATGGACTTTTCTGGTGTAATAAGCAAGTAGGTGTCTCAGATCAATGATCCCATGTTTTCTGAGTAAATAAAGGAGCTGTGATGATTTAGGCCTAGAAATTTCAGTATTATAAATTTCTGTGCTAGCCTTTGGACTGGCCCGTTTATTATTTCCCATCAGTTATTGTGTTCCGTACATTTTCATTTGATGTCGTTTTCCTCTTGCTGCCTCAGCGATCTCTATCTCTCAGATCGTGAAGATCTGTTGTGGCTTGGCTCCAATTTAATCAGTTTGAATGGATCCTATTGAGTAACTTGACTCATTCACCCTGCTGAAGAGAGTCTGAATACACTATTTCTGAGGGTTTAAAAGAAACAACTATTATAATGTTCTTTTTGATTAGAATTGTTAGTCATTTCAGGAAAAACATGTGATCTGTATGTATGTATGTGTGTAATTTGGGATCCCATTTTTCACTCCATTAATAAGACCCATTTGGATCGTAATATTTTGGCCAAAGTCCTGTGACACACTCAACAAAGCCCTGAGCAAGGTGGAGTTGCACCGGCTCACAAGATGGATAGACAGAGCTGGGGGAAGTGTCCCAGCGGGCTTTTGCAGTCTGTCAGAGGAGGTGCCGCTGTAACCACCCATCTGTGCTTCCTTGGCTTGGACGGGGCTTCGGAATTGAGCACTTACCCTGAAGAAAGATGTTCAAAAGGAATGGATGGTATGGTTCAAATAATAATGACCAAAATGTGACAGGGCTAATGTTTGAAGAGGAAAGCTGTTATGTTCCACGCACTGTAAGATGTAGCCTTTTGGCATTCCTGAAATTCTGAAATTTCTGCAATACTCATTCCATTCTGCTTGCTTTTCTGGATCCTACTGGAAGGAAAGGACTGAGCTTTCAGTTTATTTTTTCACGTGTGTGAAGATATTTCTGCATGTTAAATCCAAAAGAATTCTGACAACCATATTTGTCGTATCTTCCCTGATTCATGTTTTTATCTTATGAATTCAGCGTCCTACATTAGGTAGCCATGTTATATATCTTTGCTCTTGAGCATTTATTGCCTCCTCATTTATTCTGAAATACTAATTTCTCTTTTGAAAACATTTGTGTGCAACAATAAGCTCAGTGATTCTGGACAAATAAAAAGCTCTTAATTATCTGCACTCTTTAAGGTTCTTTTATAGGAACTTTAAAAGATCATGATAAGAACCCATTAATAAGCAAGAATGCAAATATTCCCTCCAAATAAAACAAAAAGTCTCCCCCTCTTTTTGATATAGGCAAATGATATATATCATTTATATTTATGATATTTGTATACATGTTTGATACAGGCCAATGAATATGTTTCAATAGAATTGTCTAATATGTCATTAATGATTAATGGGGTCACAGTAAAAAAGAAAACAAAAACAAAAACCTGACAAGATTCTTTCCTTTATTGGGTCAAAAATTTCATAATTCATGTATACAAATCAGATTAAATTAAAGAGTCTATCACTTAAAAGGTATTCTTGGAAAAATAAGTTACTATGCCATTTTCCCCATTATAATCCCCATACAATCCCTCAACTGTATATTTTTAAGGAAACAAGTATCTTTTGTAGTTATGCTTGTAAATTTGTTATGCATATACAGTGCAGGGAAATTTATATCTCATCTCTTCAATATTTTCCATACTCGGAGGCTCCCAAAACAACATTGCTGCCCTTGGCAAGATACTCTGTTGTTGTTTTTTAATTCCCTTTATTTGATTTTACTAAACTAAATGAGCTCAACAAGTGAAAAATGGAGTGTTAAACCAGATATGATCTCAATGAGAAATTATTTATGAATTTATCTGAGTGTCTCCTATGCTAGGTGCTAAAACCTTGCCCTATGGAAGATTAAAGTATGATTGAGTCAGGAGCCATGTGTCTTTTCCCCTAACATTCATTTATTAGCTTTTCAATCTAATTTTATTGCAAAATGCATAAATGTTGTGTTTTCTATTAGAACGTAGGATACAAGTACAAAAAACTATTCAAAACCATTTTGGGAAAAAAGGATTTGATAAAATTCAACACTGATTTTTTAAACCTTTAAAACCTCTTTGGTAACAAGTATCAAAGGAGAACAGTATCCTTAACATGGTAAAATTATCTGTCGTATCAACAGAAGGAATCATAGTGAATTGTGAAATTTTGGAGTCATCGTCACTAAAATCAGGAACGAAGATGACTGTTATCACCATTATTATTACATTTCATGTTCTCCTAGGAGTTTGGACCATTGTAATATATGAATCAGAATAAGAATTACAACTATTAGGAAAGAGGAGACAAAATCATCACTATTTACAAATGATGGAATTATCTACTTAGACAAAGGGTTCAAACAAAAACATGGAATTGAGGAAAGTAATAAAAAGCACAAAATATCCAGGAATAATTTGGCAATGATTTGATGAAAAGGCCTGCTGTGAAGTTGCTGTTCTGAGATACGAGGGTTATAGGAATGGGAAAGAATATGGCATGTAATGGAATTACCCCTTATACATTTCTCTGAAATTGCAACCTGGAAGTTATCTCTTACTCCTCTTTCATCATGCTTCATATCTAATCAGCCACCAAGTTCTGCCAAGTCTACCTTCTTATTCGCATGAAAATCAATTCCCATCTTACCCCCGTGCGTCCTTTAGGTTTAGATCTTTATTATTTCTAGCCTAGACTATCTCTGTAGCCTCCTCTCCTTTTGCTGCCATTCTTGTCCAATCATCTATCCCTTCCACCGATTCATTGCACTCCAAGTATACTGCAAGAGTGTTTTTTCCAAAAAAAGAATGATCACTTCTTTACTGACAACCCTCAGTGACTCTTGTCACCTGCTGTGTAAGTTTTGCATTTCTCAGCATTTCACACAGGACTCTCTTATTTCATACAGGTGGCCCCTCCTCACCACTGTGATGTCATTACTGCCACCCCGCCGTTCACCCTGGCATACACCATGCTCCCACTTTCCGATCCAGCTCTGTTGAAATGCTTGTGGTGTATCAAGCTTCTGTGCTTTCTCAGTGCCCCAGTCCTGCAGTATCAGTGTGGTGTGATTGTGTATTCTGGTTCCTCTACTGAGAATGCTCTCCATCCAAATGGCTCCCTCCACAGCCTGGAAAATTCCAGGTCCTCTTGCAACAGTCAGTGGAAGCGTTGTATCGTTTGGAATGGTTATTCCCTGTTCCCTTAGCATCCTTATGTACTTCTGTCATTGCAGTCATCACAGCATACTGTAGCCATTCGTAACCCCCACTAGAGTAAGAAGCTCATTGCATCTCTAACATCCAGCACAGTGGCTAGAATATAATAGGTGCTCCATATTATTTGTTGGAACGAATATATATATATATATATATATATATATATATATATATATATATATATATCTTAAGTTTGTAATTCATGAAGTTTTGTGTTTCTGAAGTGATTTTATAGTTGTTTTCTGAGGCAATTGCTTTATAATTTCTTAGTTTTTTTGGTATTTTGGAACTAAACAATGACTGGACATAAAATATAAGTACACACATATTTTATGTCACAGCTAAAGTTTGGCAGATGTTTAGTGTTTTTTCAGGAATAAATAATAATAAAGTTTTATGAATTAGGCTATAATTTGTGTTTATCTTGTCAGTGCTAATCATTTCTTTATTAGATGTCTAGGTTAAGGTCATTAGCCTGTCTGCTGACATTTGCAATCACATAACCTCATTTTATTTAAACAAATAAATGACACAAAATCACAGATATAATGTAAAATTCAAAATATTTATTTAGATTCTTTTATATACTTAGAATTGAATGTGGTGCTGCTGCATTTCGGGAAGGTATAAATTAGCCCCGTCTTTAGGAAGGTTGTATAGAAGATAAGACTTGCTTACATTAACAGCCAGACCAAGACAAAAACAAGAGTATTGCATCCTGAAAAGCCAGGTATCATCAGCCCCATTTTATAGATAAGAAAACTGAGGTTCAAAGAAGTTAGGTGACTTTATAAGCATCACATCCAAGTATTAATGATGGCTTTGAGACTGAGACCTAGATTTTTAGTCTTCTGGTAAAGGGTTCAAAACAGAGTTTAATATGCTACAAAGGAACTTGGTGAATTGGAAAAATGTAAAGCAAGTCCATAAAGATCAAAAAACAGAATAGTTAGTCACGATTTTGTGATTGTTTCCCCCTGTTTTACCTATAAATTTATAGAAGTGAATATTGAGTAGGTTGTATCTAAATAATGAAGTATGGCCTTTGCGTGCCTTTTCTATTTTGTAGGCATTCCAGAAACACTAATTAATCTAAGTTCACAAATAGTCCGCTGAGTGACTGGCCTAGACCCATTTTAACTAAAAGGGAAATTAGGCCATATATATTATCTACGTACATATTTACGTAAAGCAGAGTAGAGCAGTATTACATCAGAGTTTTATTGCCAGGAGTTTGGGATGACATGTTACGAGTGGTAAAGCCACAAGTGAGTTATGCAGGTCACCTCCACTAAATGCCAGTAAAAGGTTTTTATTGTACCACATCATCCGGTGTTCTACCTCTGCTACAAATTTAAGGAGAACCAATTTTAGAAAGTTCCAGAGTTGTAAAAGTTTTTATTGGTACTATATTTCAAACTTGCTGGCCTATAAATATTAGTTCAATTAATCGTGGCAAAAATTAATGAACAGAGATTTTAAAAAAAGAAATGCTTGTGGTAGGGGTCTTTTCTTAAAAACATATTTCTTTCAAGTTTAGTTCAGTTTTTCTGGTTCTAAGTATAAATACTTTGCTTCTTCTCTCTTCCCATTTTATGCAAATCTTTTTCTCTTTTCAAAAGCCACTTGCTCAAGCGCTATGTCCAAGGAGCTCTCCGTGGGTACTTAATGTCACCCCTAAATTTGATCTCATTTTTCTGAATGCTTGCTTTCACTTATTGCTCATAAATTTATTTGGCAAATGTCTTTTTTTTTATTGCTTTTTAACACTCTTAGTTGTAATTTATTGTTAAGCTATTAATTTGAAGTTTATCATTATAAAAATTTATTTGAATATATACTATCTTCCCCAAATAAATTCTAAGCTCCTAGAGTATATTCAGTGCTTTATGTTGTCCCTGGTCTCTAGGACAATGTTTTTGTTTGTTTGTTTTTAATGTCCTTTCTTTTCTCCTTCCCTCCCTTCCTTCAACAGACATTGATTGAGTACCTACCATTTTAATGTCTAAGTTATGCATTAGATATTGGAGATGAAAGGCTGCCTAGAAAAGAGCTTATAGAAATTATTCTCATACTATTGTGTGTGTAACAGTCCCTTGGGGGAATTGTTAAGGAAGTATATTCCCAAGCCTCACACCCAGAAATTCTGAGAACTAAAGATCTGTGCTTCTTAACACTAGGTCATCCAGATGCAGGGGGCCCACACACTTTAAGAAAGTCCAGTTTATGAATGATGGGAGAAAATCCCCAAGCTGGTCATCATAAAGCTATGCCACTTACAAAGTCTGTGCTAGCATGATATCCAGGTGTTTGAGGAGTCCAGTGGAGGGGCACCTACTGAAATAAAACTGAGAAAGTCGGAGGAGTAATGTCATAATTGGTGCTTAATACTTGCTCTATGAATAAATGAATGAATATTTGAATTTGGAATTGGACTGAGGTGGTGGAAATCCGGGCGCTTTATGACCCTGAGCAAATTCCTCAACTTCTCTGAGCCTGAGCAGAATGACCATGGGTCAGTGTATCCTCAATGCTAGTTCCATTAAATTGGTTTCCACAGTTGCTTGGTGTAATTTGTTATTTTCTGCTGAGAATCCATAGGTAGATGTACAGAGCTGTGAAATGATCTTTGAACTCTTAATTTTTTCTCATTTTGAACAATGTGAAGGGGAAGGAGAGTCTGACCTCCCTCCCAAAACTTCTAAGGGCCTGTTTCACAGGGACCTCATGTAAAAAGTTGTTCCTTAGACTGTAACCCTACTTTGCAGTTTTGAATGCTTGGTGCTGATCCATTCTTGCATTATGTGAGTACCTGTCTGCCCTCTTTGGTCTCTGATTGTCACAACTCTTCTGTGAGTTAGAATGTCTGGTCTCTTTGTCTCTATACACCTATTATGCTACCATTCCCTTAGTAATCCCTTCAGAATGCGGGCATATAAATGAAATGCATCCCTCATCGTCCCTGGTAACTAAGTTTAGCTCCAGCAATAGATGCAGTATCTAACCACGTTAGGCAAAAAAGTTTCTACTTTTCATATTACCATAAACCTGTCAATATGCCCACCTTTCTCGCTGTGGTGTTTTACTGGTCAGAGATCTGATCACTTACACGTTATTCAGGAAAACTGAATATGTATTTTGACATCTGGCACTTCCAGAATGGGATTTTTATTAAAAGACAAGAAGAAACACAGTTTGTGTTACAATATTTTTACTTATTTTGTTTTTAAAGATGACCACAACTGAGTTCTTGCCTGGAAATACAACCATAACTGTGAGGGCCATACCAGCTTTCTACTTATGAAGGCTGTGACGTCTATCTTTAGTTTCCCCAGGTTCGTATGTTAGTCCTTCCCTCTCCCTTGTGGGTCCTGTCTTGAACCACGCTGAGCTTTTATACCCCGTCTAAGACTCCACTCTCCAGAAAGAAGCTATTGCCACAAAAGGAAGTTACAACTTGTGGTAAAGGGCATCGTAAGCAGGAGGACCAGTGCCTGTTGAGTGAATAAAGAAACGAAGCTACTACATCGTAAGCAATTTTTAACAAGTGGGGAAAAAAAAGTAGATTTATCATCTTGTAATTTCATTTGTAAGAAAAGAAGAGGACTGGGTCCCGACCCCGTCCCGTCCCCCACCTCAAAGATTGCTTTGCTCTTACGAAGACTGATTGTGTTTGTAGGTTAGTGTCTGACAATGTAGATTATAGGTCAGTGGGGAATGATGTCCTCTTATGTGGTTTCTGAACTTCTCTTCCCTCCCCTTAGTCCCCACCTTGTGACAGAACATTGGTGCTGCTCTCAGGTTCTAATGTTGATTCAGAAACACATTAAAAACATCCTGAAATGGGCAGTTCATGTGCATTCCAATTCAAGGTGCACTCATCATTTCAGAAAATATCCATCTTCGAAAAAAAGGTGGGGAAGGGGGGCTGGAGAGAAGTAATTTTCTCTAGGTCAATGTCAACATGGGAACTGACAAACACTAAATAGGTGTGAAGAGGAGGGTGTAATTTGAGTGTACTGCTAGTTAGCGTCCCAAAACATGTGACAAGATATCCTTGAACAAAATAATAGTCTCTGTGTTTTTAAGGCAGGTGTTGTATAGAATTTTTACATTATTTCTTTGATGTGAGTTGTCACAATGTACTTTATCGCATCCAAACCAAAAATCATGACCCACAAAAATGTTACTTAGACAAAGAAATAGAAAAGCCTGACATTATAGGGCTAATAAACACCTCCCAAGCCACACCTTGGCCTACTAGTCTAACGTGGATACATTTTGAACTGTTACTAGAAAGGAGTTTTCCTAGAAAGGACCACTTTGTTTCTGATCATTCAATTTCTTTATTTTTGTGAGTTCTTTCTTCTCCCTGTTGTTAATTAGTTTAAAATGACTCAGTGGATTCATTTGTTGTAATGTGTGAAGGGCACAACCAAGGACGGTGTGGTTTTTAGTCCACAGGTAGAGATAGTCCATTTCTCTAATTATGTCCGGCCAAAAGAGCTACGGCAATCACTCTTCTGGTTTTCATCAGGGAGAAAACCTTAAGAAAATTAACCTTTGGAAAAAAAGAAAACAAAACAAATTACTCTTTGAAGCTTTAGCCAATGACTTTTTCATGTTTTTATCTCAGTGCCTAAGGTGTTCAGTAACTGTTGCATGGATGAATTAATATATATCTAGAATCTTTGTTCTCAACTCCAGTTTGATGTAAGCTCCTAGAGGGTAGGGAGTTTTGTCTCTTTTGTTCACTGCTCTATCCATACCACCGAGAACTCTGCATGGTATATAGTAGATGCGCCTCTTCTCACCCTCCCCAGTGTTGAATAAATGAATGAATGAATGAGTTCAAAGCATTCCTTAACCCTGGAAACAGTCAGTGACATGGTAATATCTAATTCATATTATCATATTGTCAAGAACCTCAAACTTACATAGCCATGTTTTAAGTAAAAGTATTCTCATTATTCGAAATAATACTTATTTTTATAATTTCCAAGTAGCTTTATTAAACTAAAGATAATAAGAGAATCTCATCTTTGTTGGATTATACTATTAGTGATAGAAGAATTAATCATTTTCACGATCAATTGATAAATAAATACTTAAGTCTCTACAGTGGCAAAAATGACCGTGCTTAAGTATATTAGAAATGAAAATCAGAAAATTCACTGAGTAGTTTTTCTCCTCCTGGGCAGAATAGGTAAAAGCAAAAATGCAAACAAATAAGACCCATTGTTTGATTTGTTGTTTTTTTTTAAGCAGCAAATTCAGTAGGCGATATGCCAGATTGATTTTTCATTAGTTACACAAGTTTGTTTGTTTGTTTGTTTCCTATCTCTATTTTCAGATGTAAATTTCAAAAGGTGGAATATTCTGTAAGGTCCCCCACGTTCTTATTTTTATTCTTGTGCATGTTCTAGGATCTTGGTTTACCCTTACCACTTTACTGTGCCTCAGCTTTTCCAGGTGTAAAATTGGCCTAACAGTGCTCTTCTAGTAGCAAGGGGGGGGGTATAAGACTTCATTAGCAAACAGCTGGAAAACCCCTTGAGATAGTTCTGTGAGTCAGAATGGAAATGCATTGTTATTAATCATTATTATTGTTATTATTTTTAAATGGCTCAGGGCCATCTCTAAATTTAATAATAAAATGAATGTATCTAATAATTCTTTCCATGTACATGATCTGTGGTCATGCATTTCACAAATTAAATGGCAGAATACTTGTAGGATATGATATAATGATCTAAGTAAATGATCCTCAACCAATTCAAAATTATGTGATTAAGACCCCAAGGAGCTAAAGCAAGCACTTTGTTATGTTACCTTTCAGCATCTCAAATAACCCATTTTGTGTTAATTTACATGCAAGAGGACAGTTTGCTTTTTTTTTTTTTTTAATTAACTTGGACTTTTGTGTGTAATTAGTTGGAAATTTCAGAGTTGGTGGGGCAGTCACTCCCTAATTTCCAAATAAATCTACCTGGAACACCTTGTCCATGATATATATGCTCTTTCAAATATGATTGGCTTAGCTCCCTATCAGTTATTGAGTCAAGTGTTCTTTGTGAACTTTCCAAGTCCGTTATCTTCAAATATCATCCGAAAAGATAATCATAAGTCTTATTTTTCTAGTTGTTCCCTTGTCTCCTCCTGTACCCTTTTGTCAAGAAATGCTTCTGGGTCTGAGTTAGGTTATGTTGCAAGTCAATGGAGAATCGGCTTCCATTGCAGATCGTATGCCTTTAGCTTGAATTATCTCACGCAGACATCCTGGCTAGCTGCAATGCAAAACTCAGAGGGTTTGAGCCTGAGAAAACCTAAGGTTGGCGGCCCACTAAGTTGGGGATAAGAAAAGAAAAGGGAAATTCTATCTTTTCTGGTGCTTTTCCCTTCTTGGTTTCCCCACTAAAAATCAATAGTGTGGTCGATAGTTGGTTTTGAGTTGTTCACTACATGCTGGAGTTTTTCTGATGTAAACCTTTGGTGTCTGGGCTTCAGACATTATAATGCGTCAGGGAAGGTTTGATAGCTGCCAGGGCCCTCCTGGGTTACATTTTATTCCCTGTGACAGCCTTTGTAATGCAAGAGGGGAAGTACAGATCAATTTTTACACCATTTAGTTGTTGGGGGAAATTTTTTCCCCCAAATCAATCATTCTTCTAAAAATTATCATACTTATGTATTCTTCTAAACAGCAAAAGCTAATAAAATCAGGCCTTTTCGTTAAAGACTATTTTAAAACAAAATGTAAATCAAGCTTTGCTCTAAATTGTTAAGACCTGATTATATCCTGTTCAGGATTTCTCAAATTCCTTTTGCATGACTTGGAATGACACTTTTAATTTTAAATGTATTCATTTGGGAAATCCTGGTGTCCTTTCTTAGCAATACTCTGGAATGGCGATCAGGAAGAAAATGACACAATGTCAGCTATAATGCTTGTGTAGTTTTAATGCAGAGTTTGATTTCTTTGAAATTATATGGTGGTTTTTATAGATATTGAATAATTATGGATAATGCATAATTATAAATGAAATTAAATAAAAATTTAATTTTTATTTGAGTCCTTTCTATTGAATCTTTTGCTATCTTGATTAGTAAATTATTATATTTTGTCTAAAGTTGTTTTAAATTGCTTACCTGTTTTCTCTACAATTCTAATATATAGTCTTCAACATAGTAACTCTTATCAGAATTATTTAAGGTAACTAACATGTTCAGTAAATACAAGATGATAAAGTTGTGTTTGTAAGATTAATTCAAGTTTTGAAGGATAAGTTTCTAAAATGTTTTTGCAAAATTGTGTTGAAACATCTTACAGAGGTGCAAATGCTATGTCTTTAAAATGCTAAATACATTTATTTTAAATAATTGCAAATATTTGAAAAATAATATTTAAGCAAGAACACTAGAATCAGGCCTGTTATTCTCTGACGGTGTTATGTATCCATCATACTGTATTAATTGAAAGGATTTGGTATAATCTCATAAAGAAACAGGCAAACTCTGGGCTTTCCTCTCTAGTAAAAATATATCATTCATGTCTTCCATTACCGTGCTATAATTATGGTAAGTGAAGCAGAACGGAATCGATAGAGCAATTTATCAATGCATTCCAAACTATTCTAGCACCGCTTACGTCATCTACTGCAGATACTGTCATTCAATAAAGAGACATCTAATAGTATCAAGACTTCAGACTGTTCCGTTTCAGCATAATGTTTTCCTATGTAATTTCTAATTTTGACCATGGTTTGCTTGTTTTACTCTGTATGATATTACACAAAATAAAATATTTACTGAATTGAATTTCAGTAGAAAATTTAAAACTCAGTCTTCAAGTTTAAAAAGCATTGCAATATTATGAACATTGTAAATAGTGCATGGATTTAGCCTTTTTTGATACCATTATAAATTATATCACAGTTGGAACTAGAATACAAGCCAGGTATTCTTCCTGCTCCAAGAAACATTAAAATTTAAATAACAAATATTTGGCTAAAGATACTATTTAATGAATCCAATTTTTTTTAACATCACAATATTCAAAATTCTTTAGGCTTTATCATCATACTAATGATTTACCTGTAATAGTATATTTATAGAAAAATGAGTTCATTTAGGTTTTTTTCATAAAACCGTAGGCAATATGGTCACTTTACCATAAGCCATCCCCCCATACTAACGTGATAGTAAATATTCATAGCATCAAAGGGAAGATACTGAATTGTACATTAAAATGTTATTTTTATTAGTATGGACAAAAATATTTCATATTGTCATTTTCCTTTTCCACATGTTGGTAAAATTATCCTCCAGTGTCCTTTTAGTTAATTCAACCGTCTGAAAAACTATGTAAGTCTGACAATATGGCTGGAGTCACACCAATGCAAATTTATCATTTGTATTTCAGATTTGTAGACACCAAGAAATGTTTTTAAGGACAGAACTTATTTTTGGTTGAGTTAGAAACATTGTAACTTAAGGAGAAAGAGTGAGGTTGAATATAACAGCATTGTCAGGAAACATAACTCTTGGTTTTGGAAAAATGTCATTATGTACAAGTTTTTCCTTTTGTTTTCTTTTAGACTAGTTCTTTTTTTTTAATCTTTTTTTTTTTAGACTAGTTCTTAAGAATGCCTTTTTTTAAGGTAATTTCCTTACTTAAGGAAGAGTTCTGTACTACATGTCTCCTTAAGATAGTTTCCATGTGCTCATAAAACATTAAGTGGAACATAGTCTGAAATTTTGGGATCATTTTCTAGAATTACACTCCATGGAATGTGATGACAGTACTGCTCCCTTCAATTTCATATCTCGAATTTGAATGGGCTTGTGAATGTTTTGATGTAAATTGTGTCTGTGACTTTAGCCAGCTCTTTCATTCTTCATACCTTCCTCTCTCCTACGCACGGGTACCCCTCCAGTATTGATTTTTAAGAAACTGTCTGCTAAAGGGTTAAGGAGTCAGATTTTTAAGCTGCTCTAGTGCGATGTATTTAAGAAAATTGGGATGTCATTTACCTCGGTGAAGATGTTATAAATTGTTTTCTTGGCAAGATTTATTGAGGGTTCCTCTACCTGATATCACATTGTATTGTTTAATGTGCACTATTTTTAACTAGCATTCTATTTAAACAGTGTCAGCGGATTCTGAGAGCTTGCCAAACAAATTCTCAAAATGGTTGCCAAGCTGTAAGATGGCTGCCAAGGTCTGAGCACACTAAACAGGTTCAAAATGGTGACCAACTTCTCAGGATTTGTTGCTCAGATTCCCCCACTGGGCCCACCCCTACACAGAACTGCCACCCAAAAAGGAAGGGGGAAAAAAAAACCACCCGAAAATGTGAGACTTGGCATCAACTCCTTGGCACGAGTGGTTATAGTGTCATCCAGAGATTCAAGTAGTCACCGTGTACTACTTGTTTCACATGCTTGGCGAAGACTATTCAGGGGAATACGTGAGGTGAAAACACCACTGTAAAACCATTTGGCCATTTTCTCTACCTGATGTAACATACACCAAATAATTCTTTAGAAAAGGGTGGGCAGGGGGGCGGAGACTAGACAGGGCAGTACTTTCAAAGAGCTTTCTAAATGAGATCAAGAGCCTTAACCAAGACCTTGGGCTGTGCCTTTTTGTACTGCTTGCCTAAAGTGGCACAAACTTTATATACAACAGGTTTAAGATTTATTTTAGTTTTGCATTTGTTTACTTAAGTTTATAGCAATTGCTTTCTGGCAGTTGTGCTACTTAGCAGATTGAAATAAAATCATAAGGGTGAATTAAAACATACTGCTGTTAGTGCTGATTAGAATTTTAGCTTAGTGTAAATACCGGATGCAGGGTCCAACTTTTCAGACACTTGGCATGAGCTCAATAGGGATCTCCAGGCTACACAGGAGACTGTGTGTGTGTGTGTGTGTGTGTGTGTGTGTGTGTGTGTGTGTGTGTGTGTGTGTGTACGTACTTGGATGCTTTTAAAATTCTTGGATAGGTGGAGCATACTACTTCTGCTGGCATGTTAGTTCATTGTGCTGGCTGCATAACGTGCTTGGGTTCCAAGGTAGATAGAGAAGCTGGGAAAAAATGATAATAAGGGAAAACTTTGAATTTAAAAAATAAAACCTGGAAAAAATGATTTTAATTAATCCTATACAGTTTTTACTGTGTGTTTTGGTTATTAGATATAAATAACTAACACTAAAGTAAGTTGTAGAGCTGTAAGGTTTGTGGTATTTTCAAGAATGATGTAATAGTGAATATATTTCTACAACTTATTAAAAATTTTCCTTATGTGAAACTTGAAACAATATACTAATGAATTAACTTCTCCAGGCAGTCAGTTTACCCAATGAATTTCTTAAGTGGGTCTTCTGTTTTATATCAGTTATGGACTAGGTTTTAAATTCTAATTGAAACCTGAATTCCTAAAGATAATTTTTAATTGATAGAGCATTTTATTTACTACTTACATAGCTATTCGAAAAAACTGGTTATCATGAAGGTGGTGGTGCTTTGTCCTATGTTAATCAGTAGTGGAATCAACTAGTGATAGTATAGTAATATTGTCTCTATAGTTTGAGTTTTTGGAAACTTACGGTGTTAGGACTTGTTTAGTCATGGAGCCCTTAGGTGGTGAGATTTACATTTGGTATATACTCTATTTTAAGAGTTAGGCAAGAAATGTGACTTTCTGTTCTTTTTTACTGCCGTTTAGTGAATGATGTAGCTAAGACTCCTTTTCAATTTTTTCTCCTATAGTGAGCAATTGTCAGCCAAGGCCCAGTGAAATCAAATGTTATTGACAGTACTGAAATTTGAACTAGGCATCCTTTAATGTAAAAGATCAATGCCTATTAAGATGCTTCAGCTCTGAAAATTCAACATAGAGCTACATAGGCCTTTGGAGGTTAGCTGGACAAATGTGCAATATGAGAGTTGCATGGAAGATCCCTTGATACATATTTACAGAATATATTAATAACGTTATATGATATTACAAATGTAGTTTAATGAAGTCTTTCTTGCTAATTCTTGTATATTTTACTGTGTTAGTGACAAGGAACTTGAACAAATCTTCAGTTTTTAAGTTAAAAATCAGGAGTCCATGCCTCTACAATAAATCAGTACATTTTTAATCTTCGAATCAGGAATGTATAAGTGCTACTAATTATTACCTCTTGATATTTTTCTGTTTTTTTTATTATGTGTTATTCACTGGCAGTTTATTGAGGTGAACAATATGGTAGCAGAGGTAACAATTAAATCTTTTAAAAATATGCTATTTTTACTTTGTTTCTAATGAATGATATCCATGAATTTGTAAGCAAGTAGAATTTTTTCAAATTGCTTAGAACATGAGGTAATTCTAAATTTTATAGCATGAAGTGCCAATCAGGCAATATTTAGGGAGGTACAGTAAGGCGTGTTTTTTTTTTTGCAAATTCCCAAAGAATTTATCAGCATTCTTATTTATATGAAAATCACGGAAAACTTTATTCATTTTGCCATTGTTAGACATAATTCTTAGTTTAGATTCGTGAATTCCAAATTTCTTCTTCAGGAAATTTTTCTATTAGTCTTTCTAAAGTGAGTATTTAATCTAAAAGAGTTGTTTGTGTTTTAAATGTATGTAGTGGTGTATTTGGCATTTTACCCTTTTCTACATAGTGTACATGTGTAATTAGTGCACAGGGTGTAGGTGTATGCTTGTGTCCACCCAAGTATGTATAGAGATATAAAATTTACTTCCTATATAGTAGCTTTCCGCACAGGGCAACCCAAACAGCTGTTATTCCTTTTTATAGCTTCTTTAATCTATGTGCCAACAAGTCAGTTTACAAAATCTGTTTTGTTGATGACTGCTGCGATAATAATTGTGGTGTTTTGTGGCTTGGCAAAAGGCTGGGGTCTCCTCTGAGGACTCTTGCCAAAGGCTTTGAAGGGGTTGAGGTGGATTCACTGCCAAAATGAGTCACCACTCTCTATTTTATTTAGTGTCCTTCTGCCAAGGCCTTAGACACTTTCTGTTTTCATTCTTTTGTAGGCTTTCCTCCCCACACTGTGGTTTTCTTCACAGCCAGAGGCCTGGGTCTGCCAGGATAGGTGAGAGAAGCTGGCTACCCTTCACTAAACGCCAGTGTGTAGTGAAACCGAAGGGCTGGGGTTTCGCTGTAGTATACCCTGAATAAATGGGAGTTTCATTATACAGTTATGAATTATAAATAAAATGACGAATTTGGATAATCTAGTACATGGTAGTCACCTGCATTTGGGTCAGAAATTCTCACAAGAGTAGTTATTTACTTTTAAGTAGCATTCAAATAATCTGACAGCATTTTAATGCTTTTCATAATGGATTGTTTAAAAACCTTAGATTATTCATGAGTTCTGGCTATAGGCCCAAAGCTTGAATTTTTCCTCAAACAAAAGCATACCATCCCCTTCTTTTTAAATGCTGTAATATTTTGCCACACACAAACAATTTTCTATACACACCTAATGGTTTTCAAGGAATAATCCTAAAGACTTTTTTTTTAACCTGTCTGTATTTAAATTGTCACCAGTAAGTGGACTCAGAGATATGAATTGCTAGTCTATTGTCTGAGATATATTGGAAATATAAATATTGTGTTTTTTTCATTAAATACTTTCAATAGATTGAAATAAGTTGGAATAAACATCCTCTTACTAGTTTCTTCCAGCTCAGATACACATTATGTATATAGAAAGATGGCTGGGATAAATTTGAATCTTCAAAATATAAGCAAAAATGGCATTTCAGGCATAGATATGAGGAAGACTTAGTTGGATCTTTGATGACTTTAACCCCATAAATTCAGATCGCTTTTCTTAACCACAGTTAGACAACATCCTAAAATCTAATAAACTACACAGAATTGTTAAGGGGTGCAGTTTTTGTTTTTTTAAGTACACATTCATTGTGTTAGATCTTTAAACATTGTGTACACAGTAAAACTTCATTATAACATCCCCTGAAAACATTTCCATAAATACAAAGTATATTTTTTAAAGTTCAAAGGCCTGTGGGGCACCAAAATATTTCCCACACATTATAGTTCAAGCATTTGTTCCTTAGGAAAAAAATGCTGTAAAAATGACTTTATTTAACACTTTGTTTAAAAAAATATATGCTATTAATAATTGATTATTATTCCTCATGAATATTTCAGTTAGAAAATGTATAATTACGTAGATGAAGAGTCTGAGATAATATTAGGATAAAAATTGACCTAATCATATCCTACAAAGGTCAGTGGTTAGCATTCAGATAAGTTAATGTATGTGAAAGCCCTTTGTAAACTCCAAACTATTATATAAATATCCAGACATTACATATTTATTTATTTGTTTTCTTTAACTTGAGAATACAAAACTCTTCTTTCCAGGTATCTGCTTTACAATTGGCATTTATAATATCAAAAAATAAGAAAACAGAAACAGTTACTAAAAACCTGTAGTCACTATGTGATATAAATTCTTTTGGAATTTATATACTTAGAGTTCACGGCAAGATTCCAAGACAGAAATTCTTTTGGATGATCTATAAACCACTCAGTTTCTGGTTAATGCTCAAACCATGTGAAAAGTTCCAGGTGAAGTTCACTTTGCGCCTTGTCTGAACCCCATAAACTGAGGGAAGTCCCTTAAACCTTGTGTGAAACCCAAAGAATCAAAATAGCTAAAACTGGTGCATCTACTTAAAACCCACTATTTTCTAGTGGCTTCTTTATGTGTCCAAAATTTGAAGACACATTTTGCATTTGGAAGTGAGCTGTTTTATTTTGGAGAGCATGAATCATAAGCTACTTAGTATTTAAATATAGTTATCTTAGTGTGACGATCTAATAGTGCTGTTTTGGAAGAGGAACTGGAACCTCCTTACAAGTATTATTGGTCTTCAGATCTCGCATAAAGTTGGCAAGACACAAATATAGTAGTAGTAATGGGTTTAGTGATGGTGTTAGTAGTGGAGATCTTCATCAACATTATTTTGAAAGAGTATTGTTATCTTTAATTTATACTGGACCTTTTGGCAAATACTTAAAATAAGACACGCTGTATCACTTATTGTAATAGTGTGACTTGCCAAGAGCTGGGTATTATTAGTCCCTTTATGCAAAAATAGGAAAACAGAATCACTGGTTAGGTAAGTCACTTGGTGCCAACTCGTTGCATGACTTCAGATACTACTTTATTAATCTTTTGGAGAATCAGTTCTCCTCTTCTGAAAAATAAGGAGACTGAACTAAAATGATTTCTTAGATTCCTTTCAACCCTTAAAAAAATCTGGAAATACTATTGCTGTAGGTTTAGAAAGCCTGTCTCCAGAAGCAACAGTCTTTGTGTCATTGTTCATTCTATCCCTTTTAAAGATGAGTTGACTGATCCATGGAGGACATACTATAAATCACTAGCCTAATTTCTCTTATTCATCACCATAATCAGAAGTATAATTACAGTTATCACATACTGAGTGTTTACTCTGTCTAAGGCACCATGCACTGGGCTCTTTCCTTAATTAGCTTACTGGTCCTTCTATAGTTCTTTATTAGTAGGCTTAGTATCTTAGTATATCAAAGATTTTAAGTTGACTAAGTATTTTGCATGACTGTTTTTACAGGCCAGTGTTCAGTCGTGTTCAAGAATCCTAAAATAATTCCCTTTGCCTGTAAAATGCTAACCGTTAACCAAAACGAGGACTCTCTTTTAATCTCTTAACCATTTTGCTTTTTTTGGCTGTCTCATAATTTTTGTAACGATTAAGTAATTTTATTACTTAATCTTTATTAGTTACACTTGTCTGTGCATCCATCTATCCATCCATCCATCCATCCATCCAGCCACTGTGTACACATATACTTTTGCACACTGGAGAAAGATAGTTGAGTAAGAAATGCTCCATGTCTTCAAGAGATTACAACTCCCCAAGTTACAGGGCCACTGTGAAAAGAGTATCAAGACATACCTTAAGTTCATCCCTTAAATAGCACTGATAAATATTTCAGATGGGAAAAATACTGAGCTGACATTGGGTGAAGTGTATTCTTCACAGACTTTCATGTTTCATTTCCAGATAAGAGGTGGCACTCTGAAGAACTGGGCTTTTAAAAACATGTGTTTAGCCCAGTTCTAGGTCCTAAGGAAAGTAAAGAGTTGCTAAAATAGTCTTCCGTCAAGCAGTGAACATTATCTTTGAAGCAGTCACATACACAGCACCACGCTAGGCTCTGTTTGTTGTAGGGTCAGCTCTCTAAAGCTACTTTCCCAGTCTTTGTTAATGTCATGCAGACCTTGTGACAGGTGTTACAGCTGCCAGCCTGTCACAGTCCACTGGGGGCATGCTGTAATTGATCTTGATACTACCCTTGCTGTGTGGGAGAAGAAGGCAGCATCATGGGTGAGAGGAGGTGAGAGGATACCCTCAGGGTGTCACTGACAGACATCTGGTCACCACTGCTGTTCCACTGTAGTGTCTGTTGATTCCTACAAGTATTGGCCCTTTGAATTGAGTTTGCTACCACCACTGGATTCCTTGCAGCGATCATTATTTCACAGCTGACCAATGATTTCATCTTGGAAAAGGGGTATATATCTCAGGACCAGAAACAGTCTACTGCCAGCATGACCCTGAGAACTTTCTTATGTTTATTAAATGAGAGAATAAGTATCATCATGACCTCCTTTATGAAGTGTTTCCTGATTTTGAATTTTTTGTTTTTTGTGTGTGAGAATGTTATCTTTCATCATTATTTCTGAACCCTTACATTCCTCTTTAAGAGTTTCAACTAGTTTGGGTATGTATGTAGGGTGATAAGCAAACATTGATCTGCGAACATTCTGAAAAATCTTATTCACCCAGCGTTTACCAAGTCCAAATGTGTCAGCCACTGAACTAGGTGCAGGGAAACTAAAAGCCTGACGACCTCAGCCAGCTCTCATTCCAGTTGGAGGGACAAACCTTAATGAGAACATTGGGCAGACTGTGATTCAAGTGAAAATGAAGTAAAATGTGTAACAATGTGAGTGGAATTTCGTAATTGTGCACATTAATGCAAGATAGTGCTTTTAACTAAAAGCTGGAGTGAGATAGATGGATTTTGGAAAACTTCATGCACAAAACTTCTTGATGCACACGTCCCATAATTCCCTAGTATTAAAATACTCTAGAGAAGAAGGGTTTCAGGCTATCTAGAACCCCCAAACTTGAGTTAGCCCACAGAACTAACTTAAAAGTAATTACCTCTCCTTATGATCTGTTGTTTCACCAATAGTGCATCTTCCTAAGGCTCTGCGTTCTTGTAGTTGGAGCAGAGCTCTAGCCTATTGTTAAGTTGCATAGGAAAGCTTTGAAACAATTAATGAAGGGGATTTAGATGTTTATTTAAAACCAGTCACAAGGTTTTTCTTTGCGGAAGATGCCCATGTTGTAATCCTAACTTAAATACTAACTTAAACAAGAAACTTGACTGTAGGTGTGCTGAATAAATATTCAGAGACCATTTCTGGGGTATCTTAAGACACTTGTAAGCCACTTAATTATTAAGATATTAGTAACTAAAAAATTGCCAATTAAAACTCCCCCCCACCCCCCATTTCCACATCTCTATGCAGACTCAGTCTAAATGCTCATGCAGAGCGAACATTAAGGCTCTAATCTGACCTTAGTGATTTTAGAAATGTAAAGGTAGCGTTTCATGGTCCCTGAAGTGATATATTATTGGAAGAGCATTCAACAATTTTGTTTTAATTGATTCTAACTCTTAAGTATGCAACCAATCTGTGTATCTGTCCTTTTAATTATTTATCTGAGTTGTGAAAGAGAAGTAGGTAATCATTTGGTGATCCATTCAAATACCTGAAAGGAAGACATTCATCTTCCATATGACAGACATGCTGAAAGATATAAAATAGTAAATTTTTATTTAATAATTTCATTAGTATTGTTTATAGTGCAAACCATTTAAAACACAAGCTATACAAGATGCTTGATAAATATTTTTGATCGAAAAAGCACTAAATTTGTGAAATTAAGTGAGGAAAAAAGTTAGAACATAAGAACATGATAAATAAATGAATAAATTATTTTCAGATGGAAACCAAATGTTACAAGTTAGGACAAACAATGAAGTAATCCCACTATAAGAAAATTAATTTAGCCAACACATTTATTAAGTGTCTTCTGTATCCTTAACATGGAAAGTGTGACCAGGGGAAGTAGAGGAAATGTAACAAAAATGAATAATAATCATTACTATACTCCTGTTGATAAGTCTGAATACACAAGATATACTAGTGAAATAGTGAATTCAAGAAAGCAAGCTGGATAGAGGTTGGAATTATCATGGATGGATGCTTACTAGAAGAGGCAGTAAAAAACATACAATTCCTTTTCTAGGAAAATATTTGTAAATTAGTCTTGGTTAGTACAAGTACAATGAAAAAATATGGAAGTTTTCAATCTATACTTTGTAGAGTTTGTAAGATACTGGGTAGGTCCCTGTCCTAGTCCTTTATGATGAAAATGATCATTTTAATTGGATTGCTTCTTTGGAAACAAGACAAAGAGTACATTGCTAAAAGCTTCTGGAGATCATTTTCAACGTTTGTAATAATATAAGTGCTAGAAATATACTTCCATTTATATGCAAAGGTAATAATGCCTTATGTAAGCAGAGTGTCTCTATAAGACTTTCATAATATTGTCTATTTAAATACAAGCAGACAAAAATTATTTTTAACTTCAGATTAGAAGATCAATTCCATCTTTCTCCTTTGCAACTTTTTGCCCATTCTTTCTGTTTCTGCCCCTAAAAGCAATTTAAAAGTCCCCTTTTGTTTTGCTAAAAAGGGAATGTTTGTTTCTACAAGTACCATGTCAGTTTCATGATCTGAATGGTGTTTGTCAGATGATTGGCCTAATTTTTCACTTTTAGTTAAGATAGCTGCTGTAGCTTAAAACTTGGGAATGTTTGTGTTGAGAGATAACTTAGAATTTGTTACCTAACTATGAAGAGTACCTCTGATAATATAGATTTAACAGTTCATTTATAAAGTCCCATCATCTGTATATAGGTGTATATATGAAACAGGTTTAGAAATTAAATGGCCTATACCCTATGCTTCTTTCCATGATTTGAATTTAACCTTTTACAGTGCTTTATATGTTTTATATACTCCTGTATATAAAACACACACACATATCTCCAGACAAAAATTGAAATTCTAAGAAAGCCATGGGTCAGTTTATTGCCTATTGAAATGTACATCGGGATATTGAAATGTTCTATAGAGCATTATGAGTATGACGTGACAGGGCTCTCTTTATTTTCTGAAGCCAAGTCAAAAATTTTGCTTTTATAACATGCCATTGAAAAAGATGCCATAAATATATTTTATAAAATCTTACCTTGAAATTTTTTTCCTTTTAAGTAACGAATTATTTTGAAAATTATGCGCCTTACTAGAGGTAATATAATTTTGTTATATTTCACTTTTTTAACACACACAAAAAAACTGATTCAAAAGCTGTATGGATTTGGTTCATCTGAACTATAGATTAGTTAAACTTATTTTACTTTTGGATATTCCATAAATTCCTGATGTCTCTTTCTGTCTTTCTTATGTATGAGAAATCCATATAAAACAGAGGAGAGACGGGAAAAATGGAGAGCTTTCATTTCCCTTATTTTCACTTTTGTTCCATCCCTCTGTGCTTGTTCTTTGTTTAAATAAACTTTTGTGGTATGTCTTTCACACATCATCTCTCCTCGCTTCAAAGACTTCTTTTAATAACTTAGCCCTGGCTCACTTTTCTTTTGCATATGAAATTGATTTAACTAAAATGTATGTGAGTGTGAGTGTGTGTGTGTGTGTGTGTGTGCGTGCACACGCACATGTGTGCATGCCAACAGGCACACATACATCTGTGCAAATAAAAATTTCACTGGAAAGGAAAGTCTATGATTTCTGGTTAACTTTAAACACATATGCACAACTTGTTGAAGTGAGAAAAACCTAAGCTCAGAGTGAATCTATTTTTGAGATCCAGATTTTTCTTTTAGTGCTGTCTCAGTTTCTTCAACCTGAAATAAAGAGAATAGTATTCAGTTGGCAAAAGTTGCTGGAAAATTACAGGTATGTAATTCACTTTGCTCACAAGCCTGGCCATTTATTATTTATAGGCAGTTAGTAAATGCTTGCTGTTAACCATCACCATCATCATCATCATATGTGGACATAGATAATACATTAATTTTGAGGGTGATAATAAGTTAACTGATAATAAGCAGAAGATTGAAATTAAGGCTTTTATTGCTAAAAATTTGATCTTAAGTAAAATCACATGATAAGTGATATTTATATTAACCTAAAAAATAAAATATTTAAAAATCATGACAGTATTGTCTATGTGATTGTTTCAGACTGTCAAACAACTGATGTTAAAATGGGAAGTAATTTTTCCATTAATGTCTGTAATGTTAAAAAAAAGTTTCGACAACCAGAAATTATTTAAATCAAAACTGAAGTAATGATATTCTGATAGTTATACAAAATAACAAAAATATATAGTTTAGAATTTGAAAATACTATGTTATGAGCTAAGCTGTCTATTTTTCTTGTTCTTTAAATACATTCAGATCAATTTAATATAACAGGTTGGTAGAGATATCAATTCAGTTACCATTTTAAATATAGTGACTCTGAGAAGTTCTTCTAGTTATTTCTTGCATTCTTAGAAATTAGAGCTATCCCAGAATGCTGGGAAAGATGTCTTTTTCAATATTGTGTCCCACCATCAAGTGTCATGTATCAATCATGAATGCATGCTCATAATATCCATGCAATGACTGAATTTTATTTGTTTTGGGTAGACTCTCACTGGAGAAGCTCTGTATGACCCTGTTTCCCCAAAAATAAGACCTAGCTGGACAATCAGCTCTAATGCATCTTTTGAAGCAAAAATTAATATAAGACCTGGTATTATATTATATTATATTATATTATATTATACCCCGTATTATATTATTATATTATACCCAGTATTATATTATATATTATATTATATCATATTATATAAAACCCAGTCTTATATTATTGTAAAATAAGACTGGGTCTTACATTAATTTTTGCTCCAAAAGACGCAGTAGAGCTGATTGTCCAGTTAGGTCTTATTTTTGGGGAAACACGGTAAGCTTGCAAGATTAAGACTTTTTTCTTTTCTTTGTAACATACCTACGAGCACACCTACACTTTTGTTTTTACTGGTTGTATGCTTACCAAAAGTCAGTTGTATTATTCCCAGATCTGTGTATCCTAGTATTATTGGTATTCTTTGCCTCAGAACTTGCTTGTCCTGATGTGTAACCTGTATTGTAGACAGGAAGCCACTTTGAGGACAATATGGAGAGACTGAATCACTTCCTTTAAGACAAAGGTATCAGACAAGGGTGCATGTTATCTCCTTATTTTTGAATATGTACACAGAACAGATATGAAAAACTGGGCCAGGACACTGACCAGGGTACTCCAGGTGCCAGGGTACTTGACCAAACACAGGTACAGGAGTTGGCACTTCAGGTAGAGCTAGCCTGTTGAAGAACATGGCAGAAATTACTGGTACCAAAGTTGGAGCACGTGGTCTGAGGCTAGGGGGAGGCTTAATGCTGAAGCCCATGGTCAAGTTGAGCTTCTCCTAGCCCTCGGTCTCCTGAGGATGGATGCACTTACAGATTGGGACTGTTGTGCAGTTATGAACATCAAATGGTTTAACTGGAGTGGCAGAGAGCTAGGTGAGGACTGAAAGTGTTCAAATAAGAAAGAAAATAAGATTGCTCTGTGTCTGTGTTTGTGAAGACAAAACCCCATAGCCAGAGGACTGAATGTTTTCTCAAATAAACTGTTTTGAAAGGACAGTGGAAGATGCATCTGCTTCTTATGTTAGAATAACCATATCTAGATAAGATAAACTCTTTGTTTTGTTGTTGGTGGTGGTGGTGATGGTGGTGGTTTTGGTCCTAGCTTCTACTATTGCCTGGCACCAAAAACAGCAATGAATAATTATTGGCTAATTTGACTTGTCTTGATAGCATTTGTAATTCGTATACATCCTTCACTAGAGCAAGTATAGGCATTGTTGTTTTTTGTGTGGTTTTTTAAAATCTATTTTTATAAATTTGGATTTCTATTTTGTTTGACAATCTTGTTGTTGCTGGTGGTGGTATTGGTGGTGTTTTACCGTGGAGGATACCTGTAGCTCAACTTTATAAACATACCTGAGTCAGACTTTAGAAACATAAAAGTACTTTGGGTGGATTTCATGTGTTTCATCTGACGTCATTTGTGGCACTGAAAGTGAGATTGTAATTCCCAGAGCACTGGGACAGTTCATTCAAAGGTTAGCCCACCTATGTTTATAGTAGTTCTCTGTAATATAATTGTAACTAATTTCCACTGTTGTTTTTGGAGAAAACTGTAGATTATAATTATGTGTTAGCACTTTTTAAATAGCTCCCTGCATTGTCATATTATTTTAAATGGGCTCTATTTAAAAATAACCTTTTATGTTTTGATTGCAACAATATAGCTTACACAGGTCTGTAGTTAGCAAAATACAAGGATCTAGTAAATGACAGAGCATCAGCACAACTCTAGACGCATTTGTTAAACATCTCCTGAACTGCCCTAGGTTTAGAGAGGAAGATATGGAAGAAGTAGAAATTCTTTGTTAACAGTTGATTAATCCTGTTGGATAGGCAAGAGTTACATAGAATTGCTAAACCCCTATGCGAAAGAATAATACATAGTTGTTATACACATATAAAAACGCTACACACGAAGCATATTGTATTTCATTTTTGTGATCCATTCATAGGAAGTCTTGGAGCAATTGAAAGCCCCAGAATTAAGGGCAGCAACACCATTTTATCTCTTGGCAAATATTGCCCGTCTCTTCCGCAAATGGCAGATATCTGAATATAGTTAGTCATCTGGACACACCCTTCCCCTGCTACATTTCATTGCCATATTAGTAGTAATAGAATTTTAGTGTTGATTTAAAAGACAGTCTGCCTTAAAGCAGATTGCATAGTTTGCACACTGTGAATTGTAATTAAAGTGTAAGGGGTGCTTATTATGTCAACAACTGGCATGAGAACCCCCAAGCAGCAGGTGACCCCGAGCATGTGACGTTTGTGACAGCTAGGATCCCCTTTTAACTGGTTTAGCAATCTGAAAGTCCAAATTGAAAGAAGCCCAGAGGCTGTATATTTCATTAGATCCCAGGGGAAGTACAGGATACAGCTTCCTTCTGTTTTCCTGGGAGGTCGCCAGAAAGTTTGTAGAGCTCTGTTTCTGTCAGAGGCTCAAAAGAGAAAAGAAAAAGCACACACAAAACAAAACAAAACACCATACACACCACAAAACCATCCACCAATCACCCCCAGGACCATAAATTTGACATTTCCCACAGTCTCTCTGAGACCACAGTGTTGCTGTGTCATCAATATGCCCCTTGCTTTGAATTGTTTGAAAGGAAGGATCAGTATTCTAGCATTTAAAAAATGTTTAATCTCCCATATGCAGTGATTCTTTTGGTATAAAACCGTGAAATATTATCAAGTCTAGATATCATATGATTTGCTTTAAAAACTTTTGCATTATGCATTATATTCTCCTCACCTTCTAGAATGGGGTATAATTCTGAATTTAGAAAGATGAAAGCACTTGAATAATAAAGGAAACAGACCAAGGAGACATGCCATATGTATTTCAATTCTTATTGTGATGGGTAAACTATTTGAAATGTGGTCACATTAGAGACATGCTATTTTAGGAGGATCAGAACCTTTTAAGAGTAGGTTTTTAGATATATTCCATAGTGAATATAGACCCCACTAAGGTTTTGGATTTGGTGGAAGGTTTTGGTCTTTAGTCATTTTGGAACCTGACTGGAAGTTACTGGAGTGAGTAGAAAAGATGTTTTTTGTTTTTTTTTCTTGGCACCTCACATTGGCTGTAGGCTTCTTACTGTCACAGAGTTTTCATATCACGGAAATGAAAACTATGGTACTTTGTTGCTTAACTTTGGTAATACAGATCTTTTGGTAGTTGATTTTGAATTTGGGACTCAGGCTTCCCACATGAACTGATGTGTGGCTGCTGCTATTCTGCCCTCAGGAAGACCAAATTTAAGCCCAGTACAAAGTATTTCTAGCCCAATATGTACCTAGCATACCTTTTAGTCCCTGAGTGGTGTTAAGTCTATCTATCTATCTATCTATCTATCTATCTATCTATCTATCTATCTATCTATCTACCTGCTTATCAAGTGTTAAATTAAAATCAGAAAATAAGAATTCTCTGAACCCAGACTCCACTTCTTTGTATATTTTATTTCTTGGCCAAGAAAGGAGAGTTAACAATCGCTGTTTGTATGCGTGTGTGTGACTGTGTGTATATTCTTATGGTAGGCTGGGAAGAGCACTGCAAAGCTTGAGAGAAAAACATGCACTATTCTTAAAAATTTGGTAAATAAATTAAAACCTTCCAATTTTAGAGCTGCATTCAAGTATTATTATTAAGGGACTACCAGTAATTTTTTTTTAATTACACTTCACCTATTTTAGAAAATTTGCAAATCATTTCTTTTTATATATATTTTTCAAGGTAAGTTCTTCTATTCAGTCAGAGATTTCCTGGTAGTATCCTTAGCAGAATTTTACCTCAGTTACACAAAGAGATGAAGGGCTAGGTTGGCAATATGTGACAGATTTGCCTGTCTGTACTGTGTATGGTTAGCCAACGTCTCATCAATATAAGTGTGCAGAGGTAAACAATTGTCCCAGTTCATGAATTTTCCATTTTCTACTTAGTTCCTAGGTGAAGCTTTATTATTGTTTATTTTATTTTATTTTATTTTATTTTTTTATATTAGTTTCATGTATACAAAACAACATAATGATTAGACATTTACACCCCTCACAATGAAGGTGAAGCTTTTTAAAATTTAAATCTCATTGTGTTAATTGAATACCACTTCCTTAATTTTTCTCTTAGTTCTTCACATGTTATTATATGTACTTACCTGCATTATATTGTTTTATCATCTGTACAAAATTACATCGGTTCATGGATATTCTATAGTCTGTTAATAAATAGCACTAATAAAAGGTGAATATAAAAAAAATAATAAACCCTTTTCAGAACTTCTGGCTCATTTTAGAAACAGCATTCTCAAGTTTAGGCCAGGGTTTAAAAAAAAAATAATTGAAGCGTACCTGAGATTGTGCCTCTATCAAGTCAAGGGTAAAAGTTATTCTGTTGAGTGAACTAGGGTATGGTGTTTAAACAGGCTAGGTATCAGAACTGGTCTCCAGCCTAAATATGTTTTCAACAGTTTCATGTTCTGAAACGCATGTAGAAGGAAAACCAAAACAGGAATTTTTCATCATCTTTTTAATGATCTAAATATAACTTCTGATGTCCTTTTGTTGTAGTTGTTATTCTCAGTGGCAGCAGCTTTACTGACACAGTAGTCCAAACGTGGTGATGTCGCTCCTTCACATACTTAGTTAGTAAAGTGTTCTTGCTTTCTAATATATATCAAGGAGTCTTCAGTGATTATGAAACCAGAAATGCAGAAGCCCATCATCATATACTGCAGGAATTATCTGTAGTAAGGGCCTAAAAGGATTTACATTAAGCAAAATTTGTAAGCTTAACCTTATTCCTTAAAGACTCTGGTCCCAAAATATTTGCAAAGAATTGTCAGAATTGTCTCATGATTTGAGTAATCCACTTCCCTTTTAAATTCTTATTTTTGTTGGTTTATGTTTCAAATATTACATTACCTAGTAGAATGATTGTGAGACGTTTGCCCATCTCTGATAGAGAGATAGAAGTTGCTTCTTTATGTGTAGCCATTTCAGGAAATTTTTAGTCTTGATTGAAAAATCTGTCCTGTTTTCTAATTGTACTTTGTACTAGGAGATAGGAAAGTCTGTAGGCCCTGTCTGGCATAGCCCTTGCTTAATAGTCTTGCCCAGACTGCTCCCTCCCCTCTGTTCCTCCATTCAAGGTCACTTATTGAGCATTTACTATGTGCCAGCCTTTCTGTAGGCAAGTGGGAACCTTGTGCCCTCAACGACTTACAGCTTGTGGAAAAGACAGATGGGGATTATATACACAGAGAAACAGAGTAGGAGCTGAGCTCTGCTCTTAGTAACCAGGCTGTGGGGAGCCAGAGGAAGGAGGAATTCATTTTGCCAAAAGCAAGGGAAAAGAGTCTGTCTTCATTCTCTTCTACACTGAATTACCTTCTAAATTCAGGACAGGGATCTACACTGTATACATGTGACAAGGAACAAGAAAGAATGCAATTACAGGTACTTTCTTTGCCTAAGTAAAGTGTTGGTGAAAACAGAGGGTAAAAGCAAAGCCAGAACTGTACAAATTGACTGAAATATTTTCAAATATTTGATAGAAAGCACTGGGTAAAGTGTTGCAGTTTTAATTAATGTATTTCAATGGCAATGGAGGGCTAGGAAACCCAATGGACACTTGTCCTAGTTATCAACATGTTGTTGCCGTACAGTTGAGAATAGTAGTCTGGGCGATGTGTGTGCAATGCCAGTGGGTTAATTAAACTTGGTAATAGTCTGTCATTCATTCTTTAGGCAGGGGGACTTTTACTTTGCAATAGGTCAGCCCTCTATTGCATTTTTGTTTTTAACTTTAGTTAAGTTTGAGCCTCCAGAAAAAAATCAAGAAGATGGAAGAGGTGAGTTTTTGAACTAATGAATTTGCTCAATCAAGGCAGAAGGCCAGTTTGAACAATTTAAGCCTCAAACGTCTTTCACAGAAATACTGTGTCTACACGTTCACGGTCGTTGCCTCAGTGTTCTGAGGACATGATGTGTATTTTTCGTATAATTTTTCAGAAAATATTCGTACCCATTTATTTATTTTCTCAAGGAACTTTCCAGCAGATTTTTCAGTGTGGTGAGCACCAGGGACCATGTTTCTCTGTACGTTCGTACAATGCTGTTCTAAGCCGTGGGGTGATTTGTAGCTGGTGGTGAATTCTGCAGTGGAGGAATGCCAGCTCCCAGGATTGCAAGTTCACTGTAATGTGGATGTGGCAAGCCCAGAGTTTTGTGAGCCTTTTGTTCACTGCTCTGTCTCCAGTGCTCACAAAAGTGTTTGGCACACAGTAGGTGCTCAACACATATTTGTTCGTTTTATTCGTGGAATGATACACTGACTAAATGATTACAATGTGCTATCAAGCAATTGTAGTTGAGTTTCTATTTCCTGGGTTGCTAGATTTGTAATATTTTAATCAGTATATGACAAAAATTCTAAAATCATTTCAGATTTATCAATGACATCTGAAGCTCTTTTGCAATCAGTAGCAGTTTCTTGGGACATACAATTCTTAGGAAAAAATTATTTAGATTTATAGAATTTAGGAATTTTAGGGGAACTCTAGAGCTCCATTCCTTTAACAGCGTTAAAGATGAGGTAAATGACACCAAGGTTTCCCAAGCTTTTAACAATCAATTCTGGATCCCATATTTCCTGATTCTGAACCTGGTGTTCTTTCTTTCTTTGTGTTTTTTTTTTTTTTTGGATATTAAGCCAAATACCTTAAAGCTTTTCCTCTCTGTTACTCTCACTTTTGATCTCTCATTGGTGAATACTTTCTTTAGCCTAAACAGGGAATAATAAAGTACTCCAGCAGAGGGGAACTCAAAGGTGCACTTCACATGGAAATGTTACAGGCCTCTTGTAAGGTACAGCCAACAAAATACAGCAGCTGGCGATCTGCCGTCCATGCTAAGGTTAT